>NC_091456.1:139929124-141129124 GCF_027789765.1 Dendropsophus ebraccatus
TGGAGCCTTTTTGGCAACAATGGAACCTCTCTCCTTGAAGTTCTTGATGATGCGATAGATTGTTGGCTGAGGTGCAATCTTTCCAGCTGCGATACTCTTCCCTGTTAGGCCATTTTTGTGCAGTGCAATGATGACTGCACGTGTTTCTTTAGAGATAACCATGGTTAACAGAAGTGAAACAATGATGCCAAGCACCAGCCTCCTTTTAAAGTGTCCAGTGGTGTCATTCTTACTTAATCATGACAGATTAATCTCCAGCCCTGTCCTCATCAACACCCACAGCTGTGTTAATGGAGCAATCACTGAAATGATGTAATGCTGGGTTTACACGTAGCGATAATTGGCCCAATTGTACGAGTAACGATTTCGCAAGAACAATGTGTTTTCCATAACGATCAGCTTTTAGACGGAACAATATATTGTATGGAAAAATCGTTTTGCGGTCGTTTTGTGATCGCTTAAAGCGGCATATCAGCAGGTTCTGCCGAGAGAACCTGCTGATATGATGCAAGAGCCCTTTACCTGAGAAATTGATAGCAGTTAGAACCGCTCCGCAATCTTCCGAAAATCGCTAATTGCCCCTATGCAAATTAGGGGCCGAAGACCATTTGGGGTAGCCTGGGTCTGGGAGCATCACTCCGTCCTGCCCAGTCAGCCCCCTCCAAGTCTATTTGAGCCTGCATAGCCTCCTCCCGTCCGGCCCAGTCCGCCCCCATCTGTCCCGTACCCCCGCCCCCTCCCCTCAGCGGTTTTTAACATCAGGATTGTGCTGACGGTCTTGGACTCAGTGAGCAGACAAGGATATGTCCGAGAGCCCCCCGAACTCCTAGCCATCAATGCCGAAAAGGCGTTTGACAACGTGTCGTGGAGCTGGCTCCAGAGAGTATTGTATGCCTTTGGGTTTGCGGGGAGCTTTGGGACATATATTTCAGCCATTTACACTAACCCGACCGCTAGAGTGTGCAACCCTGGATTTCTTTCTGATGTTATTCCCCTCTATAAGGAGACGAGGCAGGGGTGTCCACTATCACCTTTGCTGTTCAACCCCGCACTTGAGCCCTTAGCCCGTTATTTAATCTCCTCAGATGTCTACCGGGGAATCAGGGTAGGTGAAATGGAAGTTAAACTATCATGTTTTGCAGATGACATGCTGCTATACCTTGATTCCCCGCTAGACCAATTGCCAAATATATTAAAAGTCCTCTCTAATTTTGGTTCCTTTACTGGATACAAGGTAAATGTCCCCAAATGTCAAATACTTTACCTGGGGACTTCTTCTGCCCCTTCCAGTCCCTGTCCAGAAGTCCCGGTTACATCGTCATATATGACATACTTGGGCGTAAAGATTAGCCACACAGCCACCTCACTGTACTCACTTTATTTCACCCCTATAATAAACAAAATTGTACGAGAGTCGGATCGGTGGACGTCCCTGCCTCTCTCCCTAGCAGGCAGAGCGTATTTATTAAAAATGATGAGCTTTGCAAAGCTCTTGTACTCCCTTCAGATGATCCCGCTTCTGCTGAAGCCCACTGGCACCCAAAAGCTACAGTCTGCATTTAGCTCCTTTCTATGGCAGAAAAAAAGTCCTTGTATAGCCTATTTGAAACTCTGCCTCCCTAAAGAGGAGTTACTTCATATCCGTTTCTACAACCTGGCGGGTAATATGAGACATGTTAGGGACTGGTTGTGGCGATCCTCATACTTCTCTAATTTCTCCCTGGAGCAACAATTGGCCCACCCTAGGCAACTGGGAGCCCTTTTACACAGGAAATATAAAGATATTCCCCCTGCTATACATTCTTCCATCCTGTTCATGGACACAATCACTACATGGAAGGCGATCCACAAACTTTATAAACTTTGCTTTTGCATATCTAAATTTATGCCTTTATGGCAGGCCCCCTCCTTTCCTAGAGGCAGCCAAAATAAACTCTTTGAGCCGTGGTAAACGGCTAAAATAAAAACAGTAGGCGATTTACTAGATGTCACGACAGGTACTATGCTATCATGAGACCAGATTCGCATAGCTCCCAACCGTCCCGGATTCCGCGGGACAGTCCCGTTTTCGGGGTGCTGTCCCGCGGTCCCGGAACGGCACCCAGTGTCCCGCATTATATGTGGCCCCACCAAAAAAACAATAAACCAGTAACTAACCTGTCCACCGGTCCCAGCAGCTCCTCTCCCGGCAGAGCACGCACTCCCGTCATCCTCCGGGGCGGGCAGCGGGGTATACAGACACTGACTATACCGGAAGTGACCTGCAGCCTCTGTCACAAATTACTTCCTGCACAGTCAGTGTCTCTGTACCCCGCTGCCCGCCCTGGAGGATGACGGGAGTGCGCCCTGTGCCAGGAGAGGAGCTGCTGGGACCGGCGGACAGGTGAGTTACTGGTTTATTGTTTTTCTGGTCGGGCCACACAAATGGGGGCATTGGCTATATGGGGCGCTATATGGGGGGATTGGCTACTATATGGGAGGATTGGCTACTATGTGGGCACTATATGGGGGATTGGATAATATGTGCGGCACTATAAGGGGGCATTGGCTACTATGTGGGGCACTATATGGGGGATTGGATACTATGTGGGGCACTATATGGGGGCATTGGCTACTATGTGGGGCACTATATGGGGGCATTGGTTACTATGTGGGGCACTATATGGGGGATTGGCTACTATATGGGGCACTATATGGGGGGATTGGCTACTATATGGGGGATTGGATACTATGTGGGGCACTATATGGGGGGATTGGCTACTATGTGGGGCACTATATGGGGGATTGGGTACTATGTGGGGCATATATGGGGGCATTGGCTACTATGTGGGCACTATATGGGGCATTGGCTACTATGTGGGGCACTATGTGGGGGATTGGATACTATGTGGGGCACTATATGGGGCATTGGATACTATGTGGGGCACTCTATGGGGATTGGCTACTATGTGGGGCACTATGTGGGGATTGGCTACTATGTGGGGCACTATATGGGGGCATTGGCTACTATGTGGGGCACTATATAGGGGCATTGGCTACTATGTGGGGCACTATATGAGGCATTGGATACTATGTGGGGCACTATATGGGGGCATTGGCTACTATGTGGGGCACTATATGGGGATTGGATACTATGTGGGGCACTATGTGGGGATTGGCTATGTGGGGAACTATATGGAGGCATTGGCTACTATGTGGGGCACTATATGGGGGCATTGGCTACTATGTGGGGCACTATGTGGGGATTGGCTACTATGTGGGGCACTATATGGGGGCACTATATGGGGGCATTGGCTACTATGTGGGGCACTATATGGGGGCATTGGCTACTATGTGGGGCACTATATGGGGGATTGGATACTATGTGGGGATTGGCTACTATGTGGGGCACTATATGGGGGCATTGGCTACTATGTGGGGCACTATGTGGGGATTGGCTACTATGTGGGGCACTATATGGGGGCATTGGCTACTGTGTGGGGCACTATATGGGGGCATTGGCTACTATGTGGGGCACTATATGGGGGCAGTGGCTACTATGTGGCGCACTATATGGGGGATTGGATACTATGTGTGGCACTATATAGGGGGATGGAAACTATGTGTGACACTATTGGGGGGATTGGATACAATGTGGGGCACAATAATGGGGGATTAGATACTATATAGGGCATTTTTGGGGGAATTGGATACTGTATAGGGCACTATTCAGTCAGCAGCATGTGGTGACAGTAGGGGAGTGGCTATGGAGGGTTGCTATGGAGGCGTGGCTATGGGGACCGCGGCGCACATGTCCCTCTTTGCCAAAGTTGGGAGGTATGGATTCGTGATAAATACTCCCTCCCACGGTCCCATTTTCTTCAGTTCTCTCAGCTTAGATCATATTGTGTTTCAAAAGCACAGGGCTTCGCTGTGGCGGAAGTGCCTGGGAAGTTTGACTTATTGATAAGCACCGCTGACAACCCTCTGTCGCTCATTTATCGCCTCCTCTGCCCCTTCTCTTTGACCAATATGGCTTTCCAGGTGTTTCATCACTGGAAAGCGTATATTCAGGAGGATAATTTGCGTGATAATCTACTGAAGGTACTCTCGGCTGTCAGGACATCCATAGTGAATGAGAGATGGAGGGAGATGCATTTGTTCCTTCTTCATAAGGCTACGCTGGCCTTAAATCTCTCATACACCAATGCTCCTCATACACCAATGACCACTATCTTCGCAGCTGTCCAAAATGCTCTTTGCCCAGGGCGAATTTGTCTCTTGGTATGTTGGACTGTCCTGACTTACGCCAATACTGGGAAGATGTTATATCATTCATTGCAGATGTCCAGCAGGTCCAGTTGGACAGGCAACCCATGGGATGTCTTTTCCACTATATTCCCACTGATAAGGAAGATTCCCCTTCCAGTATCCACAGAGTAAAAAGCCTACATATTGCTTTATTAGCAGCTAAAAACTGCATCTTACGGCATTGGCTCAAGAACACAGTCCCCAGCATGGCCGAAGTCAGAGACACTATTTCCCAGTTATTATTTTTAGACAGACTTGATACCCTACGCTCTAAAGAGTGCTCTACCAAGTTTTTCTTTCAAAAGTGGAGAAAGTACATCACCAAAATCTTGCCTAATGATGAGAGGATATCTATTATGAAACTGTTCCATTATACGGAATGGTATTGTAAGGAGGACGTGAAAGGCACTCTGGGGAATCTTAAATTGCCCGGATAGGGAGGAGGGAGGGAGGCTGAACCCCTGACATTGAAATTGCATAAGCAGAGACTTTATTTTGCTAAGTTTTCTGATTAATGGAGCACTTTGTTTTGTTTTCTTTGTTTTTCTTGTGGTTCCTGTTCTTGAACTGCTTCCCTAGTTGATTTTTTCACAATTCTTTAAAAAAAAAAAAAGAAAATGTTATCATTCAAGGCATATCTGTAGGTGCCTAGATATGTTTACTGTCTGTATACATATCTGTTTTTGTCACATTTTCTCTTGGACCTTGGGTCATTCTCACCGGAGAACCTTTTCAGGTTCCTTCTCTTTGTACTGGAAAAAAAAAAGTGCCTAGACCTCTAAGCTATGATTGCAAGTATGTTAGCATAAATGTATATAATACTTATTGAAACAAATAAAATAAATGAACAGTAAAAATATACTGTTAGTTATATATTAGTACTAATGCAATATATGTAATAAAATCATCACACATTTAAAATATATTGTCAAAATGTTGATATACCATTCAAGGGCCCTTGTGGGAAAAAAAAAGGAAAAGGAAAAAGGAAAAGAAAATACTGGTAACTGTACGAAATAACGCTAAAAACGTGTAGATCACAAGTTCATTAATAGTTCATTAATAAATTGCAAGTTCATTAAGAATTAATTATTGATAATAGTGCGTTTACACAGGCAGATTTATCTGATAGCTTTTTGAAGCCAAAGCCAGGCACAGACCATAAACAGGGAACGGGTCATAAAGGAAAGACTGAGATTTCTCCTCTTTTCAAATCCATTCCTGGTTTTTGCTTCCAAAATCTGTCAGATAAATCTGCCTGTGTAAACGCACCATAAAAGTAGGTCATTTAGTAGTCTCTAATTATTGTAAAAAAGCAGTTTTGACTCCTCTTTACTGGCGGATTAGAAGTCTCAGCCTGTCTTTAAACGCAAGAGTTGCTGTGGTATTGTGTAAATGACTGCCTGTATCGCTGGGGAAGATACGCAAAGGACACAATGTAGTTATAGTGCCAAACGGCACTTCTCAATGCTCCTGATGTCCTCTCCAGATAGGATGTTCCCAAGTGTTGCCCGTCTCTTCCGTCTGGCTGCGCATCCTTGTGGTCCTCTTCTGCTTTGCACGTCCGCATGGCCTCGTTGTCATCTAAGTAAGTGGAGATGGCAGCGCTGGGTCTTAGTGCTGATGTGTGTATGTATAATGCCGGGGGCCCCGTGGTGTTATCACTAGAATTCCGCAATGTTCCAAATGAGTGTATAGCTGAAAACAAGTAATTTGTAGGTTCAGTGTGTCAAAATCTTTGTCCTAAATTTCCCAATGTGTTTCCGAACCTTGCATGGGTTCCCTCTTCAGTGGCTTTTGCATAAATCTGGGTATAGATGGAAGGGTTGGGTGGTTACTGCTATTTATGGTTCACCAAGTCAGGAAAAAAATCTGGTTAAAATCCAGAACTGGGGGGGCGTGTCTAGCCTTGGCTGTGTGAGGATGTGTGTTGCAGAGCTCCTCCAGACCGTCCCTAGGCATCCTCACCCCTCATCATGAAGACCAAGGGTCAGCCATCCACCCGCCCTGGATCACCCCAGGGTGAAATTTCTAATTATTTCATGCGCCAGGAGGCACCAGCGTTATTAACACTTCCGGCCCCCTGGGAGAAAGAATATGGCCACCGGCATGCTGACCAGGCCCCTGCTCCCACATCGCAGCCCGGCGTACCATCTGCAGCTGGCGGCGACCCGGCACAGGCGGGTCCTGTGACTCCGGCCGCTTCCCCTCCTCCCCTGCCGCCTACCATGTGCTCCGGGGGCCATCTTGAGCAGACAGAAGGCGCAGCGGTGGCCCTGCAGACGCCTCAGTTGACACA
This sequence comes from Dendropsophus ebraccatus, assembly GCF_027789765.1. Classification (NCBI taxonomy): domain Eukaryota; kingdom Metazoa; phylum Chordata; class Amphibia; order Anura; family Hylidae; genus Dendropsophus; species Dendropsophus ebraccatus. Next base: position 139,935,714 of record NC_091456.1, read on the forward strand.
GCCACACTCTGGAACGGCCGATTGGGATCCAGCACAGGCAGTCACCAGCCCTCCCCTACAGTGTCTCACGGCATCACTTGGGAACAGTTGTTCAGGACCCAGCACAGGTACCAGCTACATCCTGCTGCGCCCCACACCCTGGCCCAGCCACTCAGCGGTCTTCCCCATCTTACCCACTGACTGAATCCCAGGCTTCGGGCCTACTCCCTGTACGGGAGGCTGCATGTCAGCACCTTGCACCTGCAACCCTAAACCCACATATGCTCCTCCATGGGCCCAGGGCACCCACATGCCAGAGTGGTTCTCCTCACCTGTGTCCCCACCCCCACCCCCACATGGAGAGCGCCCATCCCTCCTTCCTGCAACCCAGCTGCCTGTACAGGGGGCCTCATCCTCCACCTGGTCCTCTGGCTCCTCATGGGAATGCTCCCCCCCACATGTGCAAGCCACCAAGACCAAACTGTGGCACTCACCCATGCACCTGCCTCCCCTCCACCATCTAGAGGCCTCACCCTGACCCATGTGGGGTCACATGAAATGTCCTCCTCTCTGGATGGTACCCCTCCTATTTTCAAGCATTTTTCCGCACCACCTGTGGTCACAACACAAAGTGCTACCATGACTTTGCCCTCCAATTATTCTGTTCTAGATGACAACAGACCTGCCTCATTAGCAGACCTCAGGATCCTTACTCAATCTTTTCCCACCAGAAGTGACATTTCCACCCTTGCTAAACAACTGCTGGAGGAATGTAAGCAGAAATTTGCACAATTCCGTATGGAACTTGCTGCTGTCTCTGTGTTGGGGGGGGGGGGGGGGGGTGAATGATGTATAAGTTTGTCTGTTTGTGTCTGTGTCTTTCTCTCTCTGCTGGCCAGCAAAACCTCTTTCTATCCACTGTTATTCCTACAGACAGACAAATGCAGCATTTCCCATATATATATATATATATATATATATATATATATATATATACCGACACACACATATGCACCAACACACACATCCACAAGTATACAAACAGCATCACGGCTTACCAGGAGGAACCAGAGGGGAGGGGGTGCTGGGTTTATATGGAGCACTGACCTGATTACTGCCAGGTGAGGCTGAGCTGGAGCTATGCAGCTATACTGGGTTTTGTATTCCTAGTTATTTTGTGTATTTCTATGCTATTTATTTTCACAATATGTATTATGATTTTATGTTGTGTAAGAAAAGGATAAGTTTGTAATGCTTTTATGTTTAAATCTAAACCGACGTGTATATTGCTTTAAGAGTGTTGCATTTTGGGTAAATTTGTATATAAAGACACCTGGAAGCTCTAGGTTTGGAGAGAGTCTGGCTCAGAGTATGTGCTGCTTGATACTAAGGCAGCTGCAACAAACCCTGATCTGCTGAATATTATTTGTTTTGTTATTTTGCTTTACATAAAGAAGAAGCATTTTTTTTGCTATCACTGAGTGACATTGCTTTTAAAAGTTACTGCCTTAGAAACTACACAGGAAAGCACCTCCACTTCTCTGACAGCTCTACAATCCACGGTGCAAACCCACTCAGACCAACTGTTCGTCCTCCAGCAGCACATGGACGATATTGAAAACCGTAATCGCTGTAATAATCTCCAATTCGTGGACTTCCTGAGTCTGTACCCTCTTCTGATTTTTTTGCTGTGTTGTCCACCATCATCAATGATCTTCTGGAACAGCTACCTAATACCCACGTTGAAACTGATAGAGCTCATCAGGCATTGTGCCCACCTAGCCGTGATGACTTATGCCCCAGAGATGTCATCTCTTGGATTCACTTTTACTCTACAAAAGAGAAAATACTCCAAAGGGCCTGGAAACGCTGTACGGTCTCCTACAAGGGTGCACACCTGCTCATACTATCGGATCTCTCTCACCACACCTTGGCACAGCGTGCAGCCTTATGCCCCTTATTAAACTCTCTCAGGGACCATAACATTCCATACCGCTAGGGGTTTCCCCTTGCTTTAATTGCTCGCTCCAACGGCTGAACCTTCACTTCGCAGGCTCCAGAGGATGTTCCTGGATTTCTAAAGGACCTTCATGTACCGGATGTGGTTCTCCCAGAATGGCCTTCACTCCTTTCCTCTACCCGTAATGCCAAGAGACCCCTGTCCCCAAGGACTTCTTCAACGAATGCCACGACGTGGGACTTCGAGGGGTTCATCTACTTTGACATCTGACTCCTCAGCACCTCTGAGGAACCCTGCCCGTGGTTCTTGAACTGCTGGTTTTGACCTATAATACTCCTCCTGTTTTCATACTTTACAGTTTGCTATTGATTGATTGGTCTTTTTTCACCTCCTATCTCATGTTTTATTTATACTAATGCCTAGGCTGTATTGTCTATATATACATTTCGCCGACCGTGACTATAGTTTTTCCTCTAACCCACATGGAACGTACAGTCGTATTGACCATATCTTTCTCCAACATAGTGAATTATTGTGGTTATCTTCTGCCTCGATAGGTAACATCCTTTGGTCTGACCATGCCCCGATCTTGTTCCCTCTCTCTCCCCTTTCTATCCAAACCTGCTTGGACTTGGCGCATAAATGATTCTATCCTTTTGGACCCTGTTTGTCTCGCTGATCTTAAACAATCTTTTGCACATTTTTTACTCAGATTATGCGGCAGATTCTACCTCACCTGTTATGCAGTTGGAGGCACTTAAATGTGTCCTGCGAGGTATCCTCATTAAACATGGAACCAGGCTCAAAAAGGAGAAGGCTGCAGCACTGACTAAAGCGCCCTCTAAGGTTTCTTTCCTTGAACTGGCCCACAAGTGTGCACTGTCCCTCTCAACTCTAAGAGACCTGCAAACCGCTCGTGCAGAGGTTAAACGTCTCCTAGAGGCTTCCTGGGGCTGCTTGCTACAGACATGCCGTAGTAGGTTCTATGAATATGGCAATAAATGTGGACGCATGTTGGCCAGAGCTCTACGGCATAAACTTGCTCAAGCACATATCTCTTGTATTAAAACCACTTCGGATCACACTACCCATCTCACTCCAGAGATTGCCTCCACCTTTCATTCCTATTACTCTACACTATACAACCTGCCTACTACACTATACAAGCGCCTTCCCAGTGAAGCTATTGCTGATATGGAAGAGCCTTTTGCGTGGCATAAACTCATCTGCGCCATTATGCAGCTCCCAGGGGGTAAGAGCCCCAGCCTGAGTGGCCTCACGGCCCAGTTCTATAAAACACTTCAAGAATATCTGGTCCCTGTCATGCTATCTGCTTTTAACTCTATCTCCTCTAACTCCCTCTTTCCTTAACACTCTACCTCGGCCCATATAGCCCTTATACCGAAACCTAGTAAAGACCCCCAAGTTTGTGGGAGTTACCGCCCAATCTCCCTTTTAAACGTAGATTTGAAAGTGTATGCCAAGTTATTAGCTAACAGATTGAACTCTCATATTCCCTCCCTTATCCACTCGGACCAAATGGGTTTTCTACAAGGGAGGGAGGCCCGGGAAAATACTCTCAAGACACTGGATATCATTCATTATGCGAAGTCCTGCGCAATTCCTCTGATGATTCTCTCGCTAGATGCCGAAAAGGCCTTTGATAGGATCTCGTGGCCCTCCCTGGTACAAACCCTGCAAGTGAATGGTCTGGGCCCCCAAGTCTAGTTTCCCACTTGCTTGGCCTCAAGTGGGCCTCACCTATTTAGGTATTCGCATCCCACCTTCCTTGTCACAACTTTTTGAGGTGAACGTCATTCCTTTAGTAACGCGCTTTTCCAAAGATCTAGCTTCCTGGACCCAAAAAGACTTTTCCTGGTTTGGTAGAATCAACATTCTAAAAATGACCCCCCTCCTCACTACAGACTATTCCCGTCCACATCCCCATGTCCTTTTGGAAAAGGATAACCGTTGTTTTTCTTCCTTAGTATAGCCCTCAGGTTGCCCTAGAATCAGGCGTGCAATTCTTACATGGTTGAAAGAGGCTGGCGGAGTTGGCTTAACCACTGCCGTCTTTATTACCTGGCCTGCGTTCATGTTCGGGTCTTGGACCTGTTCCACCACACTGCCTCTAAGTCTTGGGTACAGTTGGTGCAAGCTCAGTGCTCACGTTTATTGTCCACCCTCCCCTGGACTTGATCCCCCTCGGTCCAGGACAGCGTCTCTCTGTCTTATACCACTCGACACACACTTGCATCCTTGCCCTTTTGGACAAACTGGGACCGCTGACCCCGATCAAGGATAACCCGGCTTTTGTACCAGGATTATCCTCCCCCTTCGTTACTGTACCTAAAGGCTCCCCTCTCCGCTTTAATCAAGTGCTTAAACAGGGCGCTCTGCTTCAGCTAACTGATATCCTTCAGGACACCCTTCCCACACCTCTCCATCATCTTGAGTATGCTCAGCTGCGCCATTTCTACTCCACCCTTACTGATTCTTACACCCTACATAAGACCACATCGGACTTTGAAAAATTGTGCATGGCTTCCTCCTGTCCCCCTCATGCCACCTCTCTCATTTATCAGCTGCTTCTTTCTATTAACTATGACCAGTTGCCCTCCTTCTGCTCTGCTTGTGAGACGGAACTGGGTAAGTGTTTTACTCCACAATAGTGGCCGAAAGCCTTTCTTCTCTCTCACAAAGCAGCCATAGCTTGTAAGCTGTCCTTCACTCCTGGCATCCGACAGTACCGAATGTATGCTGGCGCAGTGGTCGGTCAGGCAGAACCATGTCCCATATTTGGTGGGGTTGCCCAAAGCTCCAGGGGTTCTGTAAGGCTGTTACGACTCTTATTACCAAAATTACTAGCATCTCCATTCCCAGTACACCAGACGCCCTTCTCCTCTTCATAATCCCCATGACACTCTCCAAAGGCAGCCAAATCAGTCATACCCCGGCGGTGGAAGTCTGCTGAACCCCCTCTCTGGGGGAGTGGTTTGCAGAAATCAACCAAATTCATCATATGGAAGACCTTATTGCAACCACTCCTGAGGCGGTTAAAAGATATGCTGCCACCTGGACTCCATGGCTCCTATTTCGAGACTCTGACTCTTATAGAACGGTGTCGATATAATCCCCTTATACTTTGATTGGGTCTCCTAGTCGTGTTCACCCCTGACTATGCTTTGACTCCTCTTTTTTCTTTATCCCTCACTTTTTCTGACTCTGGTATTTGTTTCTTTCTTTGTGATATGGTTTAATGTTGTTGCCAGTACGGGAGACTGTATGTTTTTCTCTTCCTAGCTGATTATCCAACTCCCTTATGTTCCTCTCCATCTATGAGGTTGATGTGTCTGATGTGTTAACACTGACCTGGTTAGCAAATGGTGATTGCCAATAGTTATTGTTCTTGTTTTTCCTTTTGATTGTCTCTGTTGGTCTGCACAACATGTATGTGATGTTTGTTTGTATGATGTGATATGTGATGTTTCACAATACTTTTTAGGCCTTTATAGGGTATTTGTTCTGCTTGTATGTCTTTCTTGTTTGAAAAAAATTAATAAAAACCTTTAAATATATTTTCTGTGTGTTATATGGACATACATTAATTATAATAACTGTTATAAATACAGTATCTTGCAATATCGTTGTATTATAAAATAAATTACAACAGAACAGAGGATGGATGCAAAAAATGGAAACATCAACAGTTAATATAAGAAATAAATCATGCATGAAAATAGTTACTGTATATCGGCAGTTTATGAAAGGCATAAATCATGCATCTACTGAATGATGTAAGAAATATATTATGAATCCAATAAATCTTGTATAATCTACAAAACTGATAGACATTCCTATATAGGGATCAATCGTTCAGTTCATACACTGGTTATAGCATCTTTAGTAGTTATTGGTTGTGATTATATACCATAAATTCATATGTCTGCGTCTCTCCTATATTTAACCATAGAGTTATATCATTAGTTGGTAGTTATAGTTACAGCGTTAGTTGGTAGTTATTAGTTGCGGTTGTCTCCCCTATATTATACAATGTGTCTGCCTCCCTCCCTCGATGTATGGATTCTGGATGTTCTATAGCTGATAGTGTTATTGATGGGGAATATACAATCTAAAGAGTAATCTCACAATATAAATAAAGGTAAATGTGTAGTTATGTGAATGGTTATTTGGAAAAACAAATGAAACAAAATAGAATAAAATGTAAAATAAGATAAAATAAATTAAATCAAACACCCAAGTTGTCACAGGTACTGCAGTGATCCAACATGCTGGGATAAATCACTTAGCAGGGTATTGTCAGACTAACACAGACACAACCAGACAGTGGGCCCTATCTGAACCACCCACTGTCCCTGCCTAATTGCCTCAGCCGACCCTAGGCGGTCGCGGACAACCACGGAGACGTTCCCTGCGCTATATACGTGATACACAAAACAATACGGACAGACGAACACAATAAGGAATAGTAAACCAGGCCGGGTCAAACCACACGGGCAACGTAGTACAAAATCAGTAATCCAAAAGAGTAGTCACAAGTCAGGCAGGAGGTCAGAAAAACGAGTCGAGCAGTAGAAGGGATAGGACGGGGAGCGCAGGAACATACAAGGGAGAGCTGGGACCAGGAATACACCTAATTAGCCAGCGCTGGGACTCAGTCTGTGCTTAGCTTTTATGCTGACCAAGAGCCCGGTCTGGATCCTCATTGGACCGGCGCTCTGATCTTCCAGGTACAGACAGGCAGAGAAACCTGTCAATCACAGCAACAACACAGGTGTAAAATCAAGACCAGGAGCTTCTCAGCTTAACTCCTGCATAGCCAGAAGCTGAGAAGCAATCGGGTGTGGCACACAAAGGAAAAACACCAGGTCCAGTTCACACAGGCTACTGCAGATTCCTGACAGGTATACTGGTCAGTAAGTGGGGGCTAGTATTAGGATGAGGTAATGGGGTGGTTGGGTCGTCGAACAGGCCAGACGTCCATGCGCTGATAGACAGCCTGGCATGTACGTCTGCACTGTACACGACCTTCCACCATGTGACCAATGATCTAGCCAATGAAAGCATATAGCTCGAAGTCAGCGTTGAGTCCCTTAGGTTCCAGTTTATCAAATTTATATATCTTTTGAGTTTCTGCATGGGAAATCCGCCTAAGTTAGTGTGCCCCTCTCCAGTCTTCGGGCACCTTCAAAAGTGCCGCATATGTGATGGAACTTGGGTCATTTTGATGATGCATAGAGAAATGTTTTGAAAATGGGTGTGTCTTGATGCCCTTCCTAATGTTGTAGATATGTTCCGCAATTCGGACTTTGAGGGTTCTCTTGGTTCTGCCAATGTATTGCTTAGCACACCCACATTGTATCATGAAGATGACCCCTTTTGAATTACAAGATAGGCAGTCTTTAATCCTCCATCTATAGTCGGTAGCAGAAGATTCTACACAGGTTGTCTTCCATGCAAAGGGAGTAGCTTGACAATTGGAGCATGTCCCTCATCTGTGGAAGCCAGCCGTTGCCAACCAGGTGTTGGTTGTGTGTTTGGTCTTTGGGTTTCGGATTGAAGGTGCTACCTTGAGGCCCAAGTTTGGGGCTTTTGTGTAGACCACCAGCGGTTTGGGGGTAGAGTGTCACCCAGAGTCTTGTCACCTTTGAGCAAGTGCCAGTTTCTTTTAAGAATACCTTCAACTAACCTGTATTCTTTGTTGAAAGATAAAACAATTTTGGGTCCTGTAGGCCCTACTGCTTTGTCTGGTTGGTTCTCGAAAAAGGTGGCCCTATCCAGTGCCCGTACTTTTTGTAATGCTGATTGTAGGTGATTGGGTAATTCTTGTCATTAAAGTTGGTGAGGGACATTGCCTCCGTCTCAAATTGATTGGAGTGCAGTTTCTTTTCAATCTTCTATACTGCCCCCCTGGTACATTCAATAGCCATCGTAGTAAGTGGCAACTTGAGAATAGGATGAGGCTATTTCTGGCTGTTGGTTTGGTGTAGATGCTACACTCGGGTTGGTTTTAGTAGTTTTGACCAACAGATTCAGGAACTCAACGGACTCTTGACTAATATGGGGAGTGAAGTGTAGATTGAAATCGTTGACCCCAAGTTCTTTGATAAACTCCTCAAGTCCACATATCAGGCCCTCCCAGATGAGGACTATATCGTCTATGTAACGCTTCCAGAGGACCAGACCCGCGTCCAGTCTCGGTGATCTCTTCCCAGGCCGCCATATACAAATTAGCGAAACTGGGCGCGAATCTGGTCCCAATCGCGGTGCCCATCCTCTGGAGGTAGTATTCTCCATCGAAGTAGAAGTAGTTGTGGGTTAATAGGTAGTTAATAGCTTGGAGAATGAACTGACTCTGTTTTGGAGCCAACTCCCCAAAAAGACAAAAGCATATGCACAAAAAGGTAGCACATCATAATGAAACTTTATTGAGACAATAACAGAATATACCATAAACTATGCAGGGGTAAAGCAATAAGGGAGACAAACCCCAAACACTACCCTACATTAAAAACACTTAAAATGTCAACATAGGACCCACCGGCGTACCAGCAAGGTCTAACAACCACTCTGACCCCGGACCATATGGGTTTAACAAAGCTGCCTAAGCAGTATCCCTATGACATATGACATCAAGAAAAATAATTAATATGAACAAAGGGTAGATTAATGAAACGATCACCATGTGTAGTCCAAAAAATAATAAGAAGCAGGATATTTTTGTGCTCTCCACTTACCATCAGTAATCTCTCATCATCTGGCCTCTGTTTATATAGAGCTTATATAGCTCTGTACCTTTATCCATTGCTATTCACATTGCCTGAACTTTCTGACCCTCAGGCTGGTACATGTATATCTCACTTTCTTGACCTGACCGTATTGGGTGTCTTCTTATGTTACACTGTATTCTGTCCCCAATTTTGTGACCATGGACTACCTGCCATTCTGCACATACTATATATTGTGCATTGTGGTTCACGGCATGTTAGGGCTATATATATACTCTTGTCATACGCCATACTCATACTCTTGTTATACGCCGCTTTGCATAGGTTTTGTAGACCGCTACAAGATACTTAATTTCATTGAATTGAGGCTCTAGTATGCGTTGTCCTACAGATGCTGCACATTGTATCTGCATGTCCTGCATATTTGTAATCTGCATGCTCGGCATATTATGTGCTTTATTGCATTCTAACGGCTAGGACTTGTTTCGTGACTTGTGGGCTGCTTTATGATGTGCTATACTATACTATTCGATAGGACCTTGTTATTCCATTAGATCTAGTAGTGGATGTTGCCATATTGTGACATTTCCCACTATAGTTGGAGTAGTGGACAGCAGCGGTTGCTGCTATTTTGTGACATTACCCATGGGGATTATTGTAGTTGTGGATGTTGCTATTACAATAGCATTTCCCACTTTATAATTTCTGTATACTGTGATGCGCACTTATTCTATCATGATATGTACATGTTCTTCTATTATATGGTCTTCATTGACTGTTTACACTTTATTATTTTTTATCTTTGTAATTCTTTATTTGGTCATATCCACTGTCCTTAGATGTCTATACCCACTGCGCATGTGCAGCCTCTCCAAGATGGCGCCCACCATTGTCTTCAGCTATCTGTACATGTCCTTGGTTGCCCATTTCTCTATTGCGAGAGAAGAGAGGAAGGGAAAGGGAAGGAAGGGGGAAAAGAAGAAAGGGAGGAAAAGGAAAGGAAAAAGGAAAGAGGGAGGAAAGGGAAGGGGAAGGGGAAGGAGGAGAGAGAAGGAAAAAGGAAGGAAAGAAGGGAAAAAAAAGGAAAGAAAAGGAAGAAAGAAAAAAAAAAAAAAAGAAAAAATAAATTATTTTTTTTTTTTTCTTTGTTTGTTTGTTCCTACTGCGCATGCGCGGCCTCCCCAAGATGGCGCCCGTCATTACAGGACGCCGGATTCTCCTGCACATGGTCTCATCAAGGTTGGGAATTGTTTTCACATGTTCCACATGTATATATAATATGTCCCTATCTCATTACCCACATCCCTGAGGAAGCCGCTGGGCGGCGGAACGCGTGGGGTGACTGTTGCCTATCTGACCCGCTTCTTATTATTTTTTGGACTACACATGGTGATCGTTTCATTAATCTACCCTTTGTTCATATTAATTATTTTTCTTGATGTCATATGTCATAGGGATACTGCTTAGGCAGCTTTGTTAAACCCATATGGTCCGGGGTCAGAGTGGTTGTTAGACCTTGCTGGTACGCCGGCGGGTCCTATGTTGACATTTTAAGTGTTTTTAATGTAGGGTAGTGTTTGGGGTTTGTCTCCCTTATTGCTTTACCCCTGCATAGTTTATGGTATATTCTGTTATTGTCTCAATAAAGTTTCATTATGATGTGCTACCTTTTTGTGCATATGCTTTTGTCTTTTTGGGGAGTTGTCTGTTACTTATATGCATTGGTTTAGCACTCCTTACTTTTAGCGGTGCCCACTATTCCTATATATAATTCTGTTTTGGAGCCATCACACCTTTGGCTAGAAGTTTTTGTACTGCTAGAAACCCTTTGGTGTGCTTGATAGCCTTTGGGCACAAATCAGCAATGCCCTAGTCATGATGAGGACATAGTCGAACTAGGCAATTTAATACAAATTGCTAGCTTACACACACTTAACAGTCCCATAAGTCACACTTAAAAGCTTAATACCAATCCAGGTCGCAGCAGTGCAACTGGTCCTGACGGAATTACAAGTATGCTCTCAGCTCACCTGCAGCTTGATAGGATATCTATCAGTTGGGAGCTGAAAACTATCAACCAGAAGATGGCATCTGGTTCTGACAGCATAGAAGGCCTCCTACAGATCCATGGGCAGGCTGAAAATAAAGGTCTGGATTGGCTGCGCTCCCTCGTCTCCACTAGTCCTCTGCCAGCTTTACCTCCTGAATGCCCAGTCCTTCTCAGGGCTCAAAGGAACTTTGTCTCCCAAAATAGCTCACCTTCACTACCTTCAGCTTCATAAGACTCATGAGCAGAAAACACAGCTCTTCCCCGGCCAGGTGAGCCCCAGCCACTTCTGTTCCTATGTCATCTCCCCTACTCCTCCTCCCCTCAAACCATCGGTCCTTTCTCTGGAGCTTCCTGCCCAACCACAGCTGATTGCTGTGGGTCCATTACCCAGTGTCTCCCACTCTCACAGAAGGCCTCATCAGTTGTGTGTTCAGATGGTACAAGCCTGCCAATGTCAGGAAATGTGAGGCATCCTCTGTCTTCCACCTGAAGTGACGTCATCTCAGCAACAGGATATTACACCCTCTCAACCCGGCCTGCAGGAGCTGACATGATTTCCACAGGAGATCCCTGATGCTGCCCTCCCTTTTCTTTTCTTCTTTTTTTAACTTGTTTTATTGAAATTGTTGCTGGTATACAACAAATCAATTTGAACAGGATAATACATGTAACCCCTGCTGCAGAGAAAGCTGGTACTGTTATCTACAGACAGGGTTTTACAGCTGCAGACACTGGTGCTGAGGGGAGATGGACTACATATCCCAAGAACACTAGCTCCTTTCTGTTCTCTTAGCCTCAGCCTATAGGAGACAGAGCAGGGGGAGGAGGGGCTGGGCTGAGCAGGGAATCAGGGGTGAAGGAAGAGAGTAGGGGACTGCAGCCATCTTGGGGAGATCAGCATGGCACAGAGAGACTAAGGGATCACCTCTGGCAAGAGCAAATGCTGCTTCCAGGTAGACAGGAGAGACGGCCAAGAGACCCCATCCGGCATTGAGAAGAGAGAGCCCAGGAGCTATATCATCTGTACACAGCAACAGGGTCCTGTGCTATGTGTCTGAAGGATTATGCTGGTGACCCCACAGATCCCCAAGTTCCTGGAGTTCATTTACTGTCAAGACAGAGTAAGTGCACCACCGCATCCATACGTGCTGAGTTCTGCGACAACTGGGCCCCCACTGTGAGACTGAGCTAACTGCTGGCCAGCAAACTATATTAGAGAGTCATAGGGTTAGATAGTGAGGACAAGTGTGCTATTTGGCCTTGTACAAGAGACTGTGGGGTTGCTAGTAGTTAGAAGTGTTATGTTCGCATTACTGCATATTGTATTGTCACTATTGTTTCACCATTAGGGGTCTCCCTTATGCTGAGTTGTAATCTGTTCAATATCTGTTTATTACTTTATCCAGACCATATCTTTCTGTGGTTCCCCTTTCCCTTAATAAATCTGTTAATATGTTACCCCTTCTCTGAAGTGAGTATGTATTTGAGCTGGGCAGGAATTTCCCTAGTCGATTCTTGGCAGAAGGAAAACAACCTGCTGCATACCCGAAGAGCTGCAATCAAGATTTGGGTGGAGGCACTGCGCTATAGTGAGGTGAGAGCTACATTACCACACACCCTGCCTACATACACATGAAAAAAAATCTGCACAATAAACTTGAGATAAAATAAAACGTGGTTTAACAAGGTACATTGATCAAAAAATACATAAAAACATAACAGTTTTAAATCTGGGGTATATGAACATGGCTGTATGCATATCATTGCTTTATACAATAACTATTCCTTAGATATAGGGGATTATTACACTCCGAAGGGGTCCTCCAAGTAACCTTTTTACTGGGGCAGGAGTTAACTGTGAGGGAAGCTCCATTCCAACAATCCCATATGTTCCTAAACTTTTGAGGACATCCCCTGTTTTGGTATAGTATTCTCTCAAAAGGAATACCAGAATTTACCAACTGCTTCCACACTGATAAAGTGGTAGGTGGAGCCCAGAGCAATGTAGTGCCTAGCCAGGATCAGCATCATTGTGACTCTGAGGCCAGGGAAGAAGAACTAAATGGCTAAATTGCTAAAGCCTCAGTCCCCTATGCAAATAGGGATGGAAGCAAATGCCAGTGACATGATGTTTTTTTACCACCACTCAATCCTTGGGATCAGAGTATAACAACCTAATCCAGACACAAGGGACCTAAGGCGCATTTACCAAGAATGCTCTCCTCCCTAATGTGAGCGGAACCAAAATGCCTGTGTGCTGAGGGCTGGGCCTCTCTGGAGCTCTGGTTTTACTGCACCTAATCCACCATCTTTTCCTGCCACAGCCACTGAGGTCTCATCCAATCCAAATCTCCATGCTTGAGAAAGGCCTTTGCAATAAAGAGTATTTGGTTGATACATCTTCCGCTGATCCACGTTTTTGCGGGGACCTTTGTTTTGGTCCTGTGATCGGCTGATCACGCTTCTACAAATCTCCATGCCAGCGCAGATCCAACCCTTATGGTGCGTTTACACAGGGAGATTTATCTGACATCTTTGAAGCCAAAGCCAGGAACAGACTATACACAGGGAACAGGTCATAAAGGAAAGACTGACATTTCTCCTCTTTTCAAATCCATTCCTGGCTTTAGCTTATAAAATCTGTCAGATAAATCTCTCTGTGTAAATGCACCATTACACTACACAGCTGAACACTGCTGACAACAAACGGCTTGTTTTCTGTCTCCACCTGGATGTCGTTCTCCATTTCCAGTTGTTGATTTTCCGATGGGTGAGTGTAATTGGGAAAGAGTGTGGGAGGGGCACACCTCACAGGAACCCCAAACCTCTGACATACGACAGGAGCTTTCACAAGTTTGTGCACTCTGAGCCTCCTAAATAGATCATGAAGACAGGGATAGCAGTGCTCCTAAGGAGTAAGACACAGCCAGGAACTCTTCCTGTCTGGCAGAGCCACTTCTCTTATCCCGAAAGATAAGGAATCTGTTGACCCTTCCGTAGTCCTGGCGATACTGATTCCGACAAAAATATGCAGCTTCCCCACACCATAGGGAATTGGTTGCAAGGTTGTTTAATTTACACAAAGCACATGTGTGAGCACAACACATAATTTACACAAGTACATATGTGAGCAACAGTCTCAAATGAGTGCAGCTATACTTCTACATAGACATGATTTAGGGTGCTTATGTAGTATACCAGAACATGGTTCCTGTGGCTGGGCTGAGGATGGCACCTGTCAACAAGTGTTATTATATATTTTTAGGAGTTAACATGTTTTATGTGCAACTATTCTGTTTATTTCTCTGTACCAGTAACTGGCAGGCAGAGATGGGTTACATGCTTACACTGCACACCACACAACAGCGACATCTACTGACCTTAGTGGGAACTGCTTAGGTAGTGTGGTAAGCTTAGGAAGTTGCTAGAAGGGGGTGTGGTTATGCAGGTAGGCCCCCTATATAAGGCTGGCTGTTGCAGAGCTTAGCTGAGACAAGTGAGACAAGAGACAGGAGACAAGTGACCAGCTGTAGAGGGAATAACATCACCTCAGGAGATCACCAGAGAGAGAGAAGCTGCTGAGGGGAACAGGGAGAAAGATCTTACACAGAGCAGCAAGAGAACAAACAGCTGGAGGTGAGAGAAAGAGAGACCTTGAGAGACAGTTTGTCAGGTGCCCCCTCAGGAAAGGGCCAGCACATATACAGTCAGTGGGAATCCTAAAGACAGACCCCCAAGTGGAGAGACTTGGCTGTAGGAGGGAGCCGAGTTAACGTAGGCCTCGGCACCCATCTTCCTGACATTCGGGGGGTAGGATTGACTAGGACCCCTGGATACCTCTGGGACCAGAAAGTTGTGGCCTAAGGCCCGGCCCAGTAACCTAAGCAGGAAGCTCCCTAGCAGGCAGGGAGGAAAAAGCAGACTCAAGCACCATTGGGGAGAAGTCCACAGGATCACCGTGCTCACCAGCGTCCCACACGTACTGGCAGACCAGGACCTAAGGCAGGTCGTCTCTCTACACACCACCAGGCTCTCACAAGTACAGTAACCCAGTCAAAGCCGCCAGTAGTCACAGCTGTGTACCAAAGGACTGTATAACATCTGCAAGACTAACAGTAAAGGAGTTATTGTTACACTGCCTCCCTCCTTGTTTCCCTGTTGTCTGGTCCACCTGCACCACACCACCATCAAGGGCCATATTACCAGGCAGCAGTATTTTGGGGTTGTCCCCGGGGGAACTACAAGTCCACACCACCGACCACCTTACACACAGGTGCAGCCCCCCTACAGAAACCGCTGCAGCAGCCACAGAAGAGAGAGTGATACCAGGGAAGCGCCAGAGAGTCCCCCTGTACCTGCAGAAGCCCTCGTGCCCACCTGTGACCGTGACAAGTTCCAGACATCCTGCAGGTATAGCACACTCTCCATCTGCAGCCCTCAGTGCATCCCCTCACAGAGGAGCTCAGCGCCACACTACCAGGAGAGACTACCATCACCATCATCCTCTCCTCACTGCCCTCACTCTCTTCCCACGCAACCCCGGCTCGCTGCACTTACACAATTTATGTCAGCTCCTATTAGGCCAGATATGAGGAGCAGTTCAGGAAAAGAATGCCCTCCTGCACCAGGCTTACCTGGGATAGCCAGGATGTTAATTTATGGTTACTAATTTTGACATCCAGTCCATCTGCTAATGCCTTTCCACACAGGGTCGATGGTCACTCTGGTAAGCCGGCCCCATGTCAAGCCCCTTTGTTCGGGAATGTCATATAGTGGTTATAGGCTACAGCTAGTTGGGGTGCCTATTTAGGGGAGATGGGGGGGGGGTCACATTGCAGTGCATACGGAAGTGGTTAATTTACTTTCTACTGTTTCTGCTGTTAGCTATTTTGTCTGAGAAATGAAAAAAATTTTTAGTCTAGGCAGACCCAAGTATGGGGTTCTCTAACGTCAAAAAAAGCACTGACATAATAAAACAAGATGAAAGGTGTAAGACAGACTAAGAATCATGAGAAAAACATAACTCATGACCAAATACCACTTTTTTTTAACAAGACAAGGTCTTGCATTCCGGTGTCACAGAGAATATGCTGGCTTGGGTGGCCCGAGTGTCAATAAAGACAATTTTTTGGAGATGCTTAAACTGTGGTACAGTTGTTTTTGTTGTTCTTTTATGACTGTGTTTTTGAACATTTCCACAATATCACAATATGAGCTGATTTCTGCATTTGCAAGTGACACTTTAAGCACTATCATGGAGGATGTAAAAGCAGCAAAGTTCTTCTCCATATTTGTGGTATCTACAATTGATGTAACAAGAAAAAAACATATCCCAATTTTGATATGTTAGAAAAATGGGTAAAAGCACTGAGAGTTTTGTTAACTTTTAAAAATTTGTAGATGGCTTTGCGGAGACATTCTATGACATACTGACCAAACAACTTGGTCTTAATGTCTAATAAGAGGGCAAGCCAATGATGGGGCAGTGACTATCAAACAGCTTAATGGGACTGAAAGCCAGAGTGAAGCAACAATACTCTGAAAAAGCATTTTGGGGAAATTTCATATACTGCGTATCAGTATACTGACAGGTCAAGATAAATTTCTGCCATGTTTATTTGGGTACACTTGAAACTCTATACACATTTTCAACATCAAGTTTGCCTAGATATAAAATTCTTGAGGAGTAGCATAAAATCCTGGAAGTGACAGTATTGACATTAAAGAGGTTGTTAGATTACTTCATGCAAAATGGTTGTCTGTTGCCTTTATTCAGGAAACTCATTTCCATAGTGACCAGTTACAGAGGTTGTCGGACCGCAGTCCTGTTTCAATCCTGTTTGCTCGTTCAGCCCCATGGGAATACATGTATCAGCATACGGACTCAGAAGGGCAGTACCTTTCGTAAAAGGTAGGATTGTCTGACACTCTCTGCACATTTGGCACAGCTTACTTACCTAACACTGGTCTCTGAGGTTAAGGACTTCCTGGAGAGCTTGGTTGTCTTTTGCAGGGATTTTAACACTTCGCCGGGCCAAACAATCCCTACACTCTTTCCAATTGATGGATGTCTACTGTCTTCTTCATCCTTTAGATAAAGACTACACTTTCTTATCTCATCATCATAATCTTTACTCCAATTTCGATTATATGTTCCTTTCTCATACTCATCTAAATAATGCTGTCTCGGCCTCTATTGACCCTATCTCCTTCTCAGATCATGCTCTTATTTTTCTCTCTTTATCTTTCGCATCCAGGACATGGCGATTAAATAAGAATTTGTTATGGGACCCTGGGGTCTTGTTGGAACTTTGGACAGAGCTGACTAAATACTTCTCCACTAATATCACTCCTGACTCCTCACCCCTAATAGTTTGGGAGGCCCACAAGTGATACATTAGAGTGTGTTTATTAAATTGGCGTCATGCCTCACAAAAAAGATCGCTCGGCCAAGATAGTCCCAGATTGCGGACTTGGACAAACTTCATAAGAGAACCCTTGCTCTGGCCACGGGTGCAGGATTAGGCCGCTCTCAGAAGCAAGTTACGGGACCTTACCTTCTCCAATGCTAAAGCCTCCCTTTCTTGCTGCCGATGACCTGGCACGTGCCCTACATTTCCTCTCATTCATACCTCACATATCTTCCAGTCTGGTGCCAAACTTTCCCTCTCATCTCACATAGCAGACACGTTCTGTTCTTACTACAAACACCTATACGGTCTGTCCCCCCCCTCCCTACACTGGGTCACTCTCCCATTCTATGGCTTCTTACATTACTGAATTGCTCCCTTTCGACTTCCTCCAAGCACATATCACAGTCATACCAAAAGAGGGAAAGGACCCTTCCCTTTGTCAAAATTACTGCCCCATCTTTCTTCTCAATTTGGACCTCAAACTTTTAGCTAAAATCCTACATTACCGCCTGACTACACCCCCCCCCCCCTCCAAACTATCATACATCTTGACCAGGTGGGTTTTATACCAACACGCGAAGTGCGTTATAATAACACCAGAGCACTTAATATTATTCACTATGTTAGTATTAAACCCTCCTCACTATGCTACTTTCCATGAATGCAGAGAAAACCTCAGATAGGGCCAGTTGGCCGTTTTTCAAAGCCAAACTTCGGCATCTGGGATTGGGCCCCAATATGCTGGTGTGGATCTCTTCTCTATATTCTCACCCACCTGCTCAAGTCTCAGTCAATGATCTCCTTTCAACGCCTTTCGCTATCTCCAATGGCACCCGACAGGTTAGTCCCCTTTCACCTCTTATATTCATTCTGACTCTTCGAGCCATTTTTTTGTCACGTAAGACAGAACCCACATATCTCTGGAGTCCGTATAGGTGGGGATGACCAGACAGTCACAGCCTATGCGGATGATCTTTTATCCAACCCTCTATCTCTAGACCCTGTTCAATTACAAAATCAACCTACAAAAGTGAGAGGCGCTAAATATATTCCTTCCCTTATCAGTTGTCTCTTCTCTGGAGTCCTTGTGTCCTTTCTGCTGGTCGTGAACGTCGCTGACTTATCTGGGTATTCAACTCACGCCTGCTATCACTGATATCTTTAAGACAAATTTTCCGCCCATGCTAAAGACCATAGAGGCTGACTTGCAGAGGTGGCACAAGGGCACTTTTACCTGGTTCAGTCGCTGTTCCATTTTTAAAATGAACGTCCTCCTGAGACTTTTATATCTTATTGAAGCCCTACCGGTAACCGTGCCTCTGTATTATTTTCCTCTCTCCTGATCAAGTTCATTTGGGCGCACAAACAGCCTCGTATGGCCCAAGGCCCGAGGTGGAGTGGGTCTTCCCCATCTATACCATTATTATGCAGCAGCATACCTCTCCAGGGTCTTGGATTGCCATCGCCATGCTTCAACCAAGCTATGGGTAGGTTTAAAAATGACTCTTTCCCTTTTCCCCTTACTTGGGGCCCCTTGGCTCCAAGCCTTTGCTAGACTTGTCAAGACTCACCTTATCACTATTCCACCTTTTTTTACTCAAGTTATATGCACAAAGAACCAAAGGCAGTGTTAGACAAGTTCCTCTCATTCTGGCATATGTACAAAGAGTTGGCAATAGAGAAGAAGATGGTATCCACTGACCAAATTTTACCATTTCTCAAATTTTTAATTGATAACTGTCTTTCTTTTACATACGAAAGTAGTGTGATAATGGACCCAGTATAATACAGAACAAACAATCTTACTGTAAAGGCCACACACTAAGGGAAACATTCGGTGAGATGAAAGAGGTTTATGGTGACCATTTCCCGTCATTTGATTTAGTCAACAACTGGCATTGTCAATTCAAATGTGGTTGAAGTTCGGTGGAAATGGCTTTAGTTCCAGGGCAACCCTATTTGTTGAGTACACCATCCAGCAAGTGGAGGATGCCATTTTGGAAAATAGCCACATAACCATTCAGCACCTAGCCCAAAATGTCAAGGAAAAAAAATCATCCAAGACCCTCTTCATATGCATAAGATATCCACTCGCTGGGTTCCTCGGCTGCTCACACCTTTCCAGAAACAGGAACACGGCAAATAAACCAGGAGGCAACAGACTATTCACACAAGATGAATTCATCACTATAATTTAGAGACTAAAGTGCATTCGATACAATGGAAGAATCATGACTTACTACTCCCAAAGAAGGCACATGTCCAACCCTCGATGGGCACGGTAATGCTTTTTTACGACCAACACAGAAAAGTCTTAATGGATTTTGTAGCAAAGCCTACCACAATTACTGGGGCATACTATGCTTAATTGCTATAGAAATTGAGGGAGGTCATCAAAACCAAGAGAGATGGCAAGAGATTTTTACTGCTATGTAGTTCACCAGACCTTTTGGATTCATCTTGTTTCTATGGTCTTTCTTTTTTGTAAATGGATTACATGATCCTTTTTTAATTGTTTCTAGAAGAAAGTAGACTCTGCTTTTTTATGATCCAAGGCTTGCTAAAAAAAATGTATGCATATCCATAAGCACATATTTTTTATGTGAAGTAGTCCTTTATGAAAACTTTCCATAGATGGAAATTGTGGGATAATGGGGTAAGCAGGCAGTGTTAGAATATTATTCTATGGTATATATACATGTGGTGCATTGCAGTAGGCTGCTGAACAATTACATTTAGATGGTAAATATGAATAAAGTACATGTTTGGTACTATAGTTTGTGGCATTGCAAGTGTATCTAGGGAATAGGCCTGGGCAATTATTCAAATAATTTTCATTAATTCGCCCTTTTG
Organism: Dendropsophus ebraccatus; assembly: GCF_027789765.1. Taxonomy (NCBI): domain Eukaryota; kingdom Metazoa; phylum Chordata; class Amphibia; order Anura; family Hylidae; genus Dendropsophus; species Dendropsophus ebraccatus. The sequence goes on from NC_091456.1 coordinate 139,955,718, forward strand.
GGGGTTTCAAGATTTTATCTTTTTAACAAACTGTAATAAACAAAGATGAATAATGTAACATCTCTTAACAGTACCACCATGTGCAAAAATGATCCTAATATTGGGAAGAGACCCTACATTTCATTGTACAAATAGCTTCCTTAGGGGTGATTAGAAGTGTCATATCTAACAGATATGGACACGAACCATGTCACCACATTACAATGTCTAATACTTACAGTCTTATAATGGTTCCTCTAGTTTGAGCTAGATCACAAGATCAATTGTGTAGCATTCTTAAAATTGCATGGTGTACACGCAAATAACAGCAGGATTCACGTCATAACCTTATATTACTAGTGATGCATACCAAATTTTCTTTTTTTCCCCCTAAGTAAAATATTCTTTTTATTTGCTCTTCCTATTAACATGTAAAAAGAAAACAGTACAAACAGTCGCTACCCACCCACTCCATGTTATAACAAGGTATGCAGTATATATAGAGTACATAACAATGAAATCATGCACAGAAGTAGTCTTTGAGACCTCATATTAGAAAGAACGTCACCGAAAAATCTATGGCTAACATCACCACATAGAAGGTTGTAAAGTTTTCTTCTGGTAATCAGAAAGTAGACACCTATTCGTCAGTTCAAGAGTATGAAGCCCGGGGGGGGGGGGGAGTTTTAGACCTAGTGCAGGGCACCAAGATTATAAATCTAGGCTTCCTGATGTGTAATAGTTGTGGATTATATGTCAACTGACATGAACTATAGTGCAAATTCTCAATTAAAATAATGGGTTGCAGAATTCCCAGCCTTTACATGAACTCAAACTATATCTGAATATGCCCTTATATTTCATATAGGTGAATGAGAAGGTACAGAACTATAAAACATACTTTAGGGTACAAACCCACTTGACGTATTTGCTGCGTGAATCAGTCTTAAAAGTAAACAGGCAAAACGCAGGTTGGATTTATACAATTGTTCTGCGTTAAAATACGCAATCGCGTATTTTTGAAGCGTGAAGCTTGTTGTTAGCAAAGCATCAGTTGTTAACAACCTGTGCGAAAAACGCATGTAGCTTCACGCTTCAAAAATACGCAACTGCGTATTTTAACACAGAACAATTGTATAAAGTCAACCTGCATTTTGCCTGCTTATTTTTAAGACTGATTCACGCAGCAAATACGTCAAGTGGGTTTGTACCCTCACAAGATATACCAGAAAAAAGAAAGTACCTCGGCACTACACAGGACTGTGAAACCACAGAACAATCACTTGGAACTCTTGCTGTTCTACTGTAGGCAAACGTAATGTATGGTGGTGCTCAACACCGAGAAAAAATAAAGTTCATAATCCAAATGATACTTGAAAATAGATGTGTGGCACTCACCAATAAAGTTGCAGTAAAAAAGTCTTTATTCCAGCATAAGCAGGGTCATAGAAATGTGACAGAAAAATACAAATAGGCGACAGACCGTTTTGCGCTCTGTATGTAACGCGCTTCCTCTCAGCCTCCTATTTACGCTTGCGATAAAGCAATTAGCGCAGCAAGTGAGACGATCGGAATTAATAGAGGGGTTTAATCATGGTGGTATCGAGGATCGCATAGGGCTTTATGCAGATGATATGCTTCTCTGCTTGGGAGACACTTGTCGCTCTCTTCCACCTGCGATGAACCTGATATCTGTCTTTGGTGGCTATTCTGGACTACTCATGAACTGGGATAAATCTGCATTGTTCCCATTAGACCCACTCCCAATGAACGTCCCGGTTATAGCTTTATGTATCCAAATAGTGTTGTTCTGTTATTTGGGGGGAGGTCGAAAATTCTGTAACTGTTTAAAAAAATATATATATTTATTAGGGATGGTCCGAACCCGCCGAGGTTCGGATGAACCCGAACGCTCGGCATCGGATTCCCGCTGTCTGCCCGCTCCGTGCAGCGGGCGGATCCAGCGGAAGAACCGCCTGGAAAAATGGGATACAGCCTATGGCTATGACTGTATCCCATTTTTCCAGGTGGTCCTCCCACTGGATCCGCCCGCTGCACGGAGCGGGCAGACAGCGGGAATCATTACCGAGGGTTCGGGTTCATACGAACCCGAACCGAACTCTGTTCGGACCATCCCTAATATATATATATATATATATATATATTGTTGCCAAACCGTAAAAGTTAGATGTTATTAGTTTCTTGTAAAAAAGGACAGTGTTCTATAATCTGAGCACAATACAATCTGTTGACATTAATATAGGTGGATAAGATGGTACAGAACCACAGGACTTATTCAGTACAGGAAGTGGGTAGAGACACAAAAATATCAACACATAATAGAAGAAGTTTAAAGTGTCACTGTCATTATAAGTTTCAAAATCTAAATCAACAGTTAATGTGAAATAAAGTAAGCTGGCAATATACTTTTTTTATGATAGAAAACACGGCACTTCCTGTGTTCTGACTCTTTTTTCCTAAAGAGTCTAAAAACAGGAAGTCCCGTGTTTCCCAGGTCATCTGCATGCTCACAGAGAAGGCAGTAACGTGACTGATGGACACATCAGGGGAGATTTATCAAACTGGTGTAAAGTAGATTTGTCTTATTTGCCCGTATCAACCAGATTCCACTTTTCATTCCTCACAGGGTCTTTGAAAATGAAAGGGGAAGTCGGATTGCTTGCTAGGGGCAACTAAGACAATTCTTAGGGCAATTCTTAGGACAACATATAATTCTTGAACTCCTGAATGCCACTTGCGAAATGTTGACATATGCAATAATAATAAAATGTCAACTTTTCTAGAACCAAAGGATGCTAGTATTCTGTTTGCGTGTGTTTTTTAATTATTGTTTGTTTGTCTTTTTTAATACAGACTGTATATTACTATGTATGTCAAGTATGGCCTTAGTAGCTTCATAGAAGTGAAGTAGAGTAAAATGGCATCCTTTATAAGTTCCAGAAGGCCACTTAGTTGGGAAAAGGTGTCACATGTCATAAACTAAACACTTTTGGAGTGCTGACATATGTTACAAATAAGACAGTAAGAACCTTTTTTAGTACCAACTTATGCTAGTACTTTCTGTGCTTCTACTTGTTCAGTCTTATATCCCAACACAAAGCATAGAAAACTCACGTTTTCAGGAAACTATCTCCAAATTCAATCATGTACTAGATTCACAACATGGATCTCATTCTGTTCCGTTTCTGTACAGAATAAATCTGCCTCTGCACATAATGCAACCTAAATTTAATAAAAATTGGGACATAGTGTTAGATGCAAATAAATGTGATTAAGAACGCAATGCAATTTGCAGATCTCACTGACCCATATTTTGTTTAAAATAGAACACACACACCAGATGTTAGAATTGAAACTGTTATAAATGCATATACAGTGAGACATCTCACCTACTGTATATCTAACCTACATCCTTGTTACTTTGAAACATGCAGAAAATGTAAGCTTTCCTGAGTGATATATAACTGTGCTGTGCTTGCATTATAGTATGCACACTCATGGGCTTAAACTGGACTGAATGTAAAGAAGTGCTCTCTTTCAAGTCTATACCACAATGCACTGACCTAACAGAATGCCCAGCAGAAGAAATAATAAGTTAAGTTGTGAAAGACACATTTTTTGGGATGGTCGTTGCAAAATTATGTCAATGAAACAGCCAAATAAAGACATTGCGGGAACATAGACTTAAAACGAATGTGCCATCGCTGTGCTTTTTTTTACCTGAATGGACTGGCACAGTGGCGGGGATGCAGGTGGCACTGTACTTTTTTTTATTTGCCTCACGATTCCTGTGCTTAGCGTCAGTCTTTTCGAGAGAACCGACCCCTAGCGTGATGAAACCGGTTCATTATTTGGGTGGACGGCGGAATCTGCCTAAACATAGAATAGAGTCTATGGCACAGGAAGAGAGTGAAGCGGGAGCCCGCTGAAATGAGCTGCGCAATGTGCTAAAAGTCCTCCACGTGTTTTCCTCAGGAAAGAAAGAAAAGAAAGAAAGAAAGAAAGAAAGAAAGAAAGAAAGAAATAAAGAAAGAAAGAAAGAAAGAAAGAAAAAAAGAGAAAAGAATCTATGGCAAGGTAATCATTTATTGTGTAGGTCACTTTGGTATTTCTAAACAGGCAAATAAAAAAAATGCACCTGCTGTATGGCAAGTATGATCTTAGCAGATTTATAGAAGGTAAATAGAAACCAATGTTATTCTTGAAATCCTGAAGGCCACTTATTCTGAGAAAAGGAAATGAAATGAGCGATTGATACTGGCAATTCTCATTGATTCTTCTAAGAATTTCTTATATAGAGGGACATATTATTAGATTTCCAGTAACATACTATCTTAGTTCCAATTTAGATCAAGGCGTACATATTAAGTTTTTTTTGTATATTGTAAAAGAGTCTTTCCCGATGGATTAGAAAGCTAATTAAGCAGTAATAATGACAGAGTAGCCAAAAATGGCTTACAATGTGTTACTATAGCTTTTCCATAGGAGGACATTTGGAGGACAATCCCTGAGCATGCGAACCACATTTTCAACAGTTAACCCCTTAACGACATCGGGCGTAAATTTACGCCCTCGCGCCCTGGTACTTAGCGCATCAGGGCGTAAATTTATGCCCGATGTTTCCCCGATCGCTGCGTGTTCGCACACAGCGATCGGGGAAGATGGCCTGCTATAAATCATAGCAGGCCATCTTAGCTTCTCGGCACGGGGGGTGGTTAACACCCCCCGTGCTTACGATCGCCGCTATTGGCTGATCATTTCAGATCAGCCAATAGCGGCGATCGGAATGGCACCGACCGCCATTACTGTAAAAAGTAATGGTGGTCACGGTGCCACCGGCGATCGGGCCGGTGGCATGGCGATCAGAGTCCCCCAAAATAGTAAATACCTGCTCTGGACCCCTCAGCTAGGTAGCTGAGGAGTCCAGAGCAGGTATTTGTACATTACTCACCTGTCCCGGGGTCCTGATCGGCGTCTTCCGGTTTCGCGGCGTCCTCCATCTTCTCCTTCGGTCTTCGGCTCTTTCCGGCGGTCCCCGTCGTCTTTTTTCGGCTATTTTCGGCTCCAGCCTCGTCTTTTTCCGGATTTTGCGCTCTGCTGCCCCCTAGCAGCTGATATGTGTAATACACTTATCAGCAGCTACAGGGATATTCAGAATGTAGAAAAAGTTTTTTTTTTTTTTTTCCAAAAATTTTTTTTTCTATTTTCCGCACCCTATCGCCGCTGGGTGTTGATCAGCATCGCACGAAAGTGCGCTGCTAATCAGCAACTCCTCCTTTTTGGCGTAGGGTGTTTTTTTTCTATATCCTACTGCCACGGTCTGCTGATAAGTGCCGCACGTAAGTGCGGCATTTATCAGCAACACCTTTGTTGCCGTAGTTTTTTTTTTATACTTACTGTAAAAAAAAAAACACGTAAAAAACACTACATTACACCACACTACATTGAATAAAGTTTGACACTACACCACTACATACCCCATATACTAGTCCCCGTATAAAGATGACCCCCAGGGTTTTTTCGGCGTCAGAGGGATACGTTATTATTGCTTCCGACACCGAAACAGCCAGTGAGGATGAATGGGGGGATCCTTCTTTCCTCCATTCATCCTCATCATCCAGTGACGTGTCTGGGGGTAGCGTAGCGTACGCTGCCTCCCAGACACGTCTTTTCCGCCAGTACCGTCCCAATAAGAGATGACGGTATAGCATGAAATTCTCCAAACTCTGTGAGAGTACCTCTGGGTACTCTTACAGATTTAGGGTACGTGCACACTGCGGAATGGCGAAGGATAACCCTTTGTGCATTCCGCAGCTGGCACCCGCCGGCGGACTGATGCGGGCGCGCGACTCCACCCGTGTCATAGACTTTATTCTATGCACAGGCGGATTCCATCGTCCATCCAAAGAATGAATACGTTGGACGGAGAGCGGAATCCGCCCGTGCATAGAATGGAGTCTATGACACGTGTGGAGACGTGTGCCTGCATCACTCCGCCGGCGGGTGCCAACTGCGGAATGCACGAAGGGTTATCTGTCGCGATTCCGCAGTGTGCACGTACCCTTAGAGTGTATGTAGTAACGGATACCCGGATCGTCCGGGAACTGATCTTCCCACTGCTGGATAAAGGTTACCACCTGTACGAGAAAAACTTTTATACCAGCACCCCCTCTTCCGGTCCCTCGCTGCCCTGCCGCACGATCCGAACATATCAGAAGCAGTAATAGAGCCCTAATATTTAGCAGCCATGGAGCGGACCCAGCGCTTCTGGATATGAAGGACCCCGTATCGCACCAGGACAACATTTTCCAGGTGACGTCCCCCACACTGGAGAAAGGGAGACCCCAGAAGAAGTGTAGAGTGTGGCGTAACAGGGGGATCAGGAAGGACACCATTTTCCAGTGTGACACCTGTCCTGATCACCCCGGCCTCTGCATACTGGATCGCTCCAAGGCGTACCACACGTCATTGGGGTTCTACATTATCTAAATTCTGTCCCTTATTCCTATTTCAGGGGTCACGTTGATCCGGGGATTATTCTGATCGCCATTATGGAGTCGGGAAGGAATTTTTCCCCTGTGATGAGGCTACTGTCGTCTGCCTCACGAGGTTTTTTTTGCCTTCCTCTGGGTCAACACAGGTTGAATTTGATGGACACCTGTCATTTTCAACCTTCAAACTAATAATTGGCCTAATACCCCCAAATAAATTAGAATTGTCCCTTTTCCCCAGCTAAGTAGGTATGGCCGCCATTCCCATTAGAGGATGCCATGATGCAATTACAAAGCCTCTGTGCGGCCAGGACAGTAGAAACCCCCCACAAGTGACCCCATTCTGGAAACTATACCCGATAAGGAATCTAACAAGCGGGGCAGCGGAGATATGGCCCCCTGGTGACGGCCACATTTGGGACGTGAAAATGAAAAAAATGGTATTTTTTATTTTCTCGGCACATGTTCTACGTAAGTGCCCGTCACCAGTGGGGTCCATATGCTCACTGCACCCCTTGTTAGATTCCTTATGGGGTGTAGTTTCCAGAATGGGGTCACTTGTGGGGGGTTTCTACTGTCCTGGCAGCACAGGAGCTTTGTAAATGCGACATGGCCTCCATCCTCCATTCCAGCCTCTAAATGGCGCTCTGTCCCTTTGGTGGCTTGCCCTGTGCCCATATGGCACATTATGCCCACATGTGGGGTATTTTCGTACTCAGGGGAAACTACCCTACACGTTTTGTGTTCATTTTCTTTTTTAACCCCTTGTGGAAATGGAAAAAATCAAGGCTAGACCAACATTTAGTGTACTTTTTGTAAAATTTTTACTCTAAATTATTAATCTTGTCATGATTTTTTCATTTTCACAAGGGGCTAAAAGATTAAAAAAAACACTAAATGTGTAGCGCAATTTCCCCTGAGTACGGAAATACCCCACATGTGGACATAAAGCGCCATGCAGGTGCAGGGTAAGCCTCCGAATGGAAGGAGCGCCATTTGGTTTTTGAAGGCTGGATTTGGATGGAATGGATTTCGAGGGGCCATGTTGCATTCAAAAGGCCCCTGTGTTGCCAAGACAGTTGAAACCCCCCACAAGTGACCCCATTATAGAAACTACACCCCTCAGGGAATGTAACAAGGGGTGTAGTGAGCATATGGACCCCACTGGTGACAGGCACAAATGTGGAACAATGTGGCGTGAAAATGAAATATTACATTTTTTACACTATAATGTTGGTTTAGCCTTGAATTTATCATTTTCACAAGGAGTTAAAAGAGGGGGAAAAAAACAAAATGTGTAGAGCAATTTCCCCCAAGTCCGTAAATACCCCACATGTGGACATAAAGCGCCATGTGGGCGCAGGGCAAGCCTCCGAAGGAAAGGAGCGCCATTTGGATTTTGGAGGTTGGATTTGGCTAGAATGGATGATGAACGCCATGTCGAATTTACAGAGCCCTCGTGCCGCCAAAACACTGGAAACCCCCCACAAGTGACCCCATTCTGGAAACTGCACCCCTCAGGGAATCTAACAAGGGGTGCAGTGAGGATATGGACCCCTTGATGACGGGCACATTTGTGCCATGAAAGTGAAAAACTGAAAATTTTCCCTTTCACGTCACATTGTTCCACATTTGTGCCCGTCACCAGTGGGGTCCATATGCTCACTGCACCCCTTGTTAGATTCCTTGAGGGGTGTAGTTTCCAGAATGGGGTCATTTGTGGAAGGTTTCAAGTGTCTTGGCAGCACGAGGGCTCTGTAAATGCGACATGGCCCTTGAAATCCTTTCCAGTGAAATTCAGCTTCCAAAAGCCAATTGGCGCTCCTTCCCTTTGGAGGCTCGTCCGGCGCCCCCTTGGCACTTTATCGCCACATGTGGGGTATTTCCGTACTCGGGAGAAACTGCGCTACACATTTTGTGTCTTTCTTTTCCTCTTATCCCTTTAAGAAAATGAAAAATTGAAGGCTAGAACAACGTTTTAGTGTAAAAAAAAAAATTTCTTTTTTCACGCCATATTGTTCGGAAAATCTGTGAAGCACCTGTGAGGTCCAAATGCTCACCGCACCCCTTGTTACATTCCTTGAGGGGTGTAGTTTTCTAAATGGTGTCCCTTTAGGGGTGTTTTTTAGGTTTTGGCACCCCAGAGCCTCTGCCAACCTGAAGTGGTACAGTCAAAAATGACCAAATATAACGGAGGCATTGAAATTCACTAGGCGCTCCATTATATCTGAGGCTTGTGGTTGCGTCAAATAGCGCAATAGGGCCACATATGGGGTATTTTTATAAACTGCAGAAACGGGGCAATAATTATTGGGGTGCATTTCTCTGGTAATAGGTTTATAATTATGAAAAATATTGGATTACAATAAAATCTTTGCACAGAAAATTAAAATTTTCAAATTTCTTACACACTTGGCTTTTATTTCTGTGACTCCCCTAAAGGGTTAAAACACTTTCTGGATATGCTTTTGCAGAGTGTGGGGGGTGCAGTTTCTGAAATGGGGTGCTTTGTGGGGCTTTCTAACATACAGGCCCCTCAAATACACTTTATAACCTGAACAGGTCCCTAAAAATATCTGATTTTGAAATTTTACTGAAAATTTGGAAATTTGCTGCTAATGTTTTAAGCTTCCTATTGTCTAAAAAAAATGAAAGATCGTTTAATAAATGCCGCCAACATAAATTAGACATGTTGCTAATGCTATTTAATATATAATTTATGTGGTATAACCACTTTCTGTATAAGCAAAAAAGTTTCAAAGTTGGAAAAATGCATTTTTTCACAATTTTTCACATTATTTGTTTTTTTTTCATAAAGATTCGTTATGAGTATCGACTCCAATTTACCAGAAATGTAAAGTACAATATGTCACGAGAAAACAATCTCAGAATCAGCCGGATAGGTAAAAGCATCCCGAAGTTATTAATGAATAAAGTGACACTGGTTATATTCATAAAATTTGTCTCTGTCATTAAGGCCATTTCAGGCTCTGTCCTTAAGGGGTTAAAGCGACTCTGTATCCACAATCTGACCCCCCCCCCCCCCCCCCCCAAACCACTTGTACCTTCGGATAGCTGCTTTTAATCCAAAATCTGTCCTGGGGTCCGTTCGGCAGGTGATGCAGTTATTGTCCTAAAAAAATACTTTTAACCCCTTGCCTCCGCAGCCTGTTTTGTCCTTAATGACCAAGCTCATTTTTCGAAATCTGACCTGTCTCACATTATGCGCTTATAGCTCAGTGATGCTTTAACGTATGCTAGCGATTCTGAGATTGTTTTTTCGTCACATATGGCACTTTATATTAGTGGCAAAATTTGGTCACTACTTTGTGTGTTTTTTGTGAAAAACATCAAAATATCATGAAAAATTAGTAAATATTGCATTTTATGAACTTCTGAAATTCTCTGCTTCTAAAAAAGGAAGTCCTAGCATATACATTAGTTAATAAATCACATTACCGATATGTCCTCTTTATTCTGGCATAATTTGGAACACATATTTTACTTTTTTAGGGTGTTATGAGGCTTAGAAATTTATTAGCAAATTATCACATTTTGTGAAAGTTTCCAAAACTGATTTTTTTAGGGACCAGTTCTTTTTTTAAATGGATTTAGAAGTCTGGTATCCTGAAAACCCCCATAAGTAACCCCATTTAGGAAAATAGATACCTTAAAGAATTAATCTAGGGGTATAATGAGCATTTTAACCCTACAGGGGCTGGAGGAAAGTATTCACAATTAGGCCGTAAAAAATCGAAAATGAAAATTTTCAAATAATATATACGTTTATATTAAAGTTTCTCATTTTCAAAAGGAACATGAGAAAAAAAGCATGCCAAAATCTGTAACGCAGGTTCTCCTGAATACAATGGTACACCATATGTGGGCGTAAACCACTGTATGGGCACACAGCCGGACTCAGAAGGGAAGGAGTGCCAATTAGCTTTTTTAATGCAGATTTTGCTGAAGAAATTTCTGAGCGCCAGGTGCGTTTGCAGAGCCCTTGTAGTGTCCTCAGAACAGAATCCCCCCAAAAGTCACCCCATTTTCGAAAGTACACCCCTCAAAGAATTCATCTTTTGGTAGGATGAGCATTTTGACCCCACAGGTATTAGAGGAAAGTATTCAAAATTAGACAGTAAAAATGAAAAACACGAATTTTTCCAATAATATGTTCGTTTAGTTTGAAATTTCTGAATTTCACGAGGAACAAGAGAAAAAAAGTACCGCAAAATCTGTAAAGCAGGTTCTCCTAAATACAACAGTACCCCATATGTGGGCATAAACCACTGTATGGGCACACAGCCGGGCTTAGAAGGAAAGGAGCGCCAATTAGCTTTTTTAATGCAGATTTTGCTGAAGAAGTTTCTGAGCGCCAGGTGCATTTGCAGTGCCCCTGTAGTGTCCGCAGAAGAGAACCCCCCAAAAGTCACCCCATTTTGGAAAGTGCACCCCTCAAAGAATTCATCTTGGGGTGTGGTGACCATTTTGACCCCAGAGGTATTAGAGGAAAGTATTTAAAATTAGACAGTAAAAATGAAAAACTCTAATTTTTCCAATAATATGTTCGTTTAGTTTGAAATTTCTCAATTTCACAAGAAACATGAGAGAATCCGCACCCCAAAATTTGTAATGCAGGTTCTCCTGAGTACAACAGTACCCCATATGTGGGCATAAACCACTGTATGGGCACACAGCCGGGCTCAGAAGGAAGGGAGCGCCAATTAGCTTTTTCAGTTCAGATTTTGCTGAAGTAGTTTCTGAGCGCCAGGTGCGTTTGCAGTGCCCCTGTAGTGTCCGCAGAGTAGAACCCCCCCTAAAGTCACCCCATTTTGGAAAGTAAACCCCTCAAAGAATTCATCTTGGGGTGTGGTGACCATTTTGACCCCACAGGTATTAGAGGAAAGTATTCAAACTCGAATTTTTCCAATATGTTCGTTTAGTTTGAAATTTCTCAATTTCACTAGGAACAGGGGAGAAGCTGCATACCAAAATCTGTAATGCAGGTTCTCCTGAGTAGAACGTTACCCTATATGTGGGCATAAACCACTGTATGGGCACCCAGCCGGGCTCAGAAGGGAAGGAGCGCAAATTAGCATTTTCCTTGCAGATTTTTCTGAAGTTTCTGAGCACCAGGTGCGTTTGCAGCACCCCTGTAGTGTCAGCAGAATAGATTCCCCCCAAAAGTCACCACATTTCGGAAAGTACACCCCTCAAAGAATTTGTCTTGGGGTAGGATGAGCATTTTGGCCCCACAGGTATTAGAGTAAAGTATTCAAAATTGGCCAGTAAAAATGAAAAACTTGAATTTTTTCAATAATATGTTGGTTTAGTTTGAAATTTCTAAATTTCACAAGGAACAGGAGAAAAAATGTACCCCAAAATCTGTAATGCAGGTTCTCCTGAGTACAACGGTACCCCATATGTGGGCATAAACCACTGTATGGGCACACAGCAGGGCTCAGAAGGGAAGGAGTGCCAATTTGCTGGAGCAAAACCGCAGCTAGTAATAGTTATTAGAATAGCGCAGTTACTAAAATAAAATAAAAAAATTAGATTACAGGTAATGTGGGGTGGTTACGGACAGTCTGGGGTGGTTCCGGGTAATCTGGAGGTGGTTACGGACAGTCTGAGGTGGTTACGGCTAATCTGGGGTGGTTACGGGTAATCTGGGGTGGTTACGGGTAATCTGGGGTGGATACGGTCAACATGGGGTGGTCACGGACAACCTGCTGTGGTTAAGGCAACCTGGGGTGGTTAGAGGCAACCTGGGGTGGTTACGGGCAACGTGGGGTGGATACGGACAACCTGCTGTGGTTACAGACAATCTGGGGTGGTTACGGACAATCTGGAGGGGGTCACTGCGTGGTTACGGGCAACGTGCGGTGGTTACGGGCAACGTGCGGTGGTTACGGGTAATCTGGGGGGGTTAGGGGTAATTTTGGAGTAAACTGCAATTATTACTATAATAAATAGTGTGTTTCATTTTTGGTATGTTTGTCACTTTTTGTACTTTATACATTCATTTTCACTATATTACTATGATTACTGTGATATTTTCTATCACAGTAATCATAGTTTAGTGACAGAGACCAAATTGGTCTCTGTCACTTTAAATTTTCAGAGCTGGCTGGTTGTGGGGGGGGCGCTATCACTTTTTATCCCCTGTCACCAATCATTCATGGTGACAGGGGATAAAAAGTGCCTGGAGCACATGGTACAAGCGATCACTGCCCCATGCTCTCCGCTACCTCCGGTGGCGGAGAGCATGGGGCTTTCATTCATTTTTACTTTAGATCACTGTGAACAGACAGTCTGTTCACAGTGATGGCGGCGGCCATCTTGGATCTGATGGCCGCCGCGGGGAGGGGGGTTAGTGATCGGGGCACTAGGGGGGCTGATCTGGGGTCTGATTTTACTTATTTCATCTCCCCCCACCGTGGATTCACGGTGGGGGGAGATGAAATGCAGCGACGGCATCGGCACGTTAGTGACCGCCGTTTCGGCGGTCACTAAGGGGTTAATGGGGGTCAGCTGCGGGATCGCAGCTGATTCTCATTATTTCCGGTGCTTCACTCAGATGAGAGCGGGATCGCTGTCCCTGCAGCGATCCCGTTCTCATCACAAACCCCCGTCAGTAACAGGAACGTATATGTACATTCCTACTGCACGGGGAATCGGGTGGTATATTTAATGTACAGGTTAATAGAGGGGGTCATTACGGACGCGGCGATACCAAATATGTGTATCTTATTTATAGGGGGTCGTTTATAAAGGTAGGGTTGGTGAATGTGTATATTTATTTATTTATTTTAACTATTTATGTATTTATTTAATTAATTTGTAATTAATTGATTAATTAATTAATTAATGTATTTGTGTGTGTTTACTTTTGCAGATATATATATATCATGCATTACAGCACATGATGTGTGCTGTAATGCATGATATAGTGAATGAGCTCATTCAAAGTGAATGATGCATGATATAGTGAATGAGCTCATTCAAAGCTGAGTACGGGGAGGGAGCCAGAGCCGGATCCGGGCAGGGGTGAGCCAGGGGAGGGAGAGGGAGCTGGGAGGGACGGGGAACGGGGGAGCCGGAGCAGGAGGGGGGGGGAGGAAAAAGTGGATGAATGGGAAGCCGGATTGGGGCAGGTGGGGACAGGGGGGGGGGGGGCTGATCTCATGGATGGAGAGGGGAGGGGGCCGGATCGCATGGGGAGGAGGGGGGGGGGCCGGATCGCATGGGGAGGAGGGGGGGGGGGGCCGGATCGCATGGGGAGGAGGGGGGGGGGGCCGGATCGCATGGGGAGGAGGGGGGGGGGCCGGATCGCATGGGGAGGAGGGGGGGGCGGATCGCAAGGGGAGGGAGCAGGATCGAGGCGGGGGGAGCTGCAGCACGGAGAGGAAGCTGGAGAGGGAGCTTGACTGGGGCGGGGGGAGCAGCACGGGGTCAGAGCAGGAAGGATAGAGGCTGGGGGAGGAGATCAGCAGAGGTGGCAGGAGGAGGCAATGTCCGTAGCCTCCTCATGCCGCCCTGATCAGCCGGAGGCATCAGATCTCGCAACGACCGCGGCGTCTATGGGGTTAACTGCCCGGGGGGAGCACGGCTCCCCTCCGGGCAGTGGCAGCGGGAGGAGACTGTGTTACACAGCCTCCTCCCGCTGCCCGATCTCAGATAGGGAGAGCGGGGGGAGGCAGAAAAGGCATGACGTCCAGGGACGTCATGATGCATTCTGGCACTGCTTTTCATGACGTCCCTGGACGTCATATTGGGGGAAGGGGTTAAACTTGAAGCCTGTGCCAAATGGGAGTATCTGTGTCCTAACTTTGCACCACCCCTCCGTCCCTCCTCCCCACCCTCTTCATCATTAGGAATGCTCCAGGCAGATTGCCTCCTATTCCCCACCTGTGGCAGCCCGCCACTTGGGCTGGATCGTTACCTGTGCAATGTTTAACATGGAGGAAATGTTTCAGTGGCATTCCTAATGATGAGGAGGGTGGGGAGAAGGGACGGAGGGGTGGTGCAAAGTTAGGACACAGATACTCCCATTTGGTTTAAAGTATTTTTTTAGGACAATAACTGCATCACCTGCCGAACGGACCCCAGGACAGATCTTGGATTAAAAGCATCTATCTGAAGGTACAATTGGTTTGGGGGGGGGGGGGGGTCAGATTGTGGGTACAGAGTCACTTTAAAGGAGAACACCAGGCAAAATCTGGTTTTTAATATGCTATTACATAAGCAAAGTTAGACAATTTTGTTATGTACACTAATTATGGGAAATGCACATATAGTGCTATTTCCCTCAATCTAGAAGATTAGAGATTTTTCAATTTTTCTAGAAAAAAAAAGTGACGTCACAACCTGGGTTTTTTTTTTTTTTATCTATCCGTTCTTTTGAGGATTGGCCGCCCGTCAGTGCAATAACAGCTGCTGGTACATTATTCTAGTTTAGGTGGCTTTGGAAGTCCATTGAATTTAATCGTAAAAAACGTTTAAAGGACGGTGGGGAAAAAGAAAAAAACTCTGTAAAGAACTAAAAAAATAACATCCGTTGTTTGCAAAAGACGTCCGCAAATAATTGACATGGTCATTATTATGATGTCCGCGCAGACAACGTCCGTCATTTCTATTTTTTTGACGTGGCGTTAACATAGCCTTACAGTTTGGATTTTGTCTTTGTCAGAGATCCCAAACAATGATAATCATACATCTTTCCTAAGATCATAAGAAAGGAAATACTAATAAGGCAGACTGTATGAACCAGGTGGTCTTATTCTGAAGACAATCATCTTTGGTTCTTCTATGTTTCTATAGCTTTCAAATATACAAAGGACATGTTTTGTCCATTTTTTTTAAAAGAAAAAGATGGAATCCTTAGTTTGTTCTAGATTAAAAATTATGCAAATCTGATACTCGGAACAGTCGAACATCTGGGGCAAACCTATACATTTCTTGTGTCAGACAAGATTACCTTTTACACGCATGTTCATAAAACGTTTATTTTCGGACAAAAGCTGTATTTTCATCTCAAAATGAGAGCCGTTGAAAAACATGGCCGTAATACGGCCCAAATAAATGTTGTATGAACATAGCCTGAACCTTCATTAGTTCATTACTGAAGTCATCCAGTAAACTCTCTTTTTAGTGATTTAGAGAAGATTTACATACTGAATCTTATCAAAATTAACAAAATTACCCTTGAGGAAGCCTCTACAAATGGCAAAAGGCAAGAAGTTTACTTCTATACCAAGAAAAGCACTTTAGACACACATGGGATTAGTACTGATCGTGTTCTTTGGTCTCATTAGTTAGACTTTGCAAGTTCATTGATTTGTTCTCTTATTACATGTTAATCAATTAGATCTATCTTCCCTTGGGTCTACTCAGTTGGTGATGGTCCTGGCTCTTAGGCCATGCTCACACAACGATTTTCAACAGCCGTTATTAAAAGTGCCACTGTCGTTATAACTTTCCAAATCTAAATCAACAGTAGATGTGATATAAAGCAACTTTGCAATTTACATTCATTATTTATTTTTTAGTTATCATGGAGAACACCAAAAGCTACTAACTTATAGATACAAAGCTAGTGGGCACCCCTCAATACAAATAGAGTGCTAAACCAACGTACTGTATATAAAAAGTACACAATCCTCTAGAGAAAAAGAGCCCAATAAGACAAAAAAAAATTTATGAAATAGACTAAATAGAAATTTTTGGACTGCATATTGTGAACTATTTCTTATTTTTTCCCTCTATTTCATTAATATTTTTTTTTTGTCTTATTGTGCTATATTCAGTGGCGTAGCGACCACGGTCGCAGGGGTCGCCGCCGCGACCGGGCCGCTACCAAGGGGGGGCCCACGAGGCCCCCCCTTACCACTGCACTGCCCGCCTCCCACTCCCTCTTGTGACCGCAAGCAATGTTTTGCTTGCGATCACAAGAGGCAGGGGCCCCCGGCTGTCTTGCGGCCCCCAGGGAGCTCTGTGTGCGGCGGGGGGAGAAGTACTTCCAGCGCAGGGAGCATCGCGTTAAGAAAAAAACAGGTCCTGCGAAGCTCCGCCCCCTCCACGCTAAGCCCCGCCTCCCGCCGGGGGAAGTCCGCCGGCGCGTGTGACCTGAGGGCTACACAAATCATGCAGGTGAGTATAGATTTTTTTGTTTTTAAGGGGATGATGGGGGTGTAGTGGTATGATGATGGAACAAGAGGATGATGGGGGTGTAGTGGTATGATGAAGGAACAAGAGGATGATGGGGTGTAGTGGTATGATGATGATGATGATGATGATGAAGGAACAAGAGGATGATGGGGTGTAGTGGTATGATGATGAAGGAACAAGAGGATGATGGGGGTGTAGTAGTATGATAATGATGATGGAACAAGAGGAAGATGAGGGGTGTAGTGGTATTATGATGATGATGATGATGATGATGATGATGATGAAGGAACAAGAGGATGATGGGGTGTAGTGGTATGATGATGATGGAACAAGAGGATGATGAGGGGTGTAGTGGTATGATGATGGAACAAGAGGATGATGGGGTGTAGTGGTATGATGATGATGATGGAACAAGAGGATGATGGGGGTGTAGTGGTATGATGATGGAACAAGAGGATGATGAGGGGTGTAGTGGTATGATGATGGAACAAGA
This sequence comes from Dendropsophus ebraccatus, assembly GCF_027789765.1. Lineage (NCBI taxonomy): Eukaryota > Metazoa > Chordata > Amphibia > Anura > Hylidae > Dendropsophus > Dendropsophus ebraccatus. Next base: position 139,972,872 of record NC_091456.1, read on the forward strand.
GGATGATGGGGGTGTAGTGGTATGATGATGATGGAACAAGAGGATGATGAGGGGTGTAGTGGTATGATGATGATGGAACAAGAGGATGATGAGGGGTGTAGTGGTATGATGGAACAAGAAGATGATGAGGGGTGTAGTGGTATGATGATGGAACAAGAAGATGATGAGGATGTAGTGGTATGATGATGATGATGGAACAAGAGGATGATGGGGGGTGTAGTGGCATGATGATGGAACAAGAGGATGATGAGGGGTGTAGTGGTATGATGATGAAGGAACAAGAGGATGATGAGGATGTAGTGGTATGATGATGATGGAACAAGAGGATGATGGGGGGTGTAGTGGTATGATGATGAAGGAACAAGAGGATGATGAGGATGTAGTGGTATGATGATGATGGAACAAGAGGATGATGGGGGGTGTAGTGGTATGATGATGATGGAACAAGAGGATTATGAAGGAACAAGAGGATGATGAGGGGTGTAGTGGTATGATGATGGAACAAGAAGATGATGAGGATGTAGTGGTATGATGATGATGGAACAAGAGGATGATGGGGGGTGTAGTGGTATGATGATGAAACAAGAGGATGATGAGGGGTGTAGTGGTATGATGATGAAGGAACAAGAGGATGATGAGGATGTAGTGGTATGATGATGATGGAACAAGAGGATGTAGTGGTATGATGATGATGGAACAAGAGGATGATGAGGGGTGAAGTGGTATGATGATGGAACAAGAGGATTATGAAGGAACAAGAGGATGATGAGGGGTGTAGTGGTATGATGATGGAACAAGAAGATGATGAGGATGTAGTGGTATGATGATGATGGAACAAGAGGATGATGGGGGGTGTAGTGGTATGATGATGAAACAAGAGGATGATGAGGGGTGTAGTGGTATGATGATGAAGGAACAAGAGGATGATGAGGATGTAGTGGTATGATGATGATGGAACAAGAGGATGTAGTGGTATGATGATGATGGAACAAGAGGATGATGAGGGGTGAAGTGGTATGATGATGAAAGGGCAGGAGGATGAAGGGGTAGTAGTATTATGGTAGAGGTGGTTGTAGTATGATGATGGAGGGGCAGGAGGATGAAAGGGGTAGTAGTATGATGATGGAGGGGCAGGAGGAGGGGACAACATGGGGGGCATCTGTAAGGGGGATAAAATGGGGGGCATCTATATGGTTGATAACATGGGGCAATCTATATGGGGGATAACATGGGGGGCATCTATAATAGGGACAACACAGGGGGCCATCTATAAGGGGGAAACATTGGGGGGCCATCTATAAGGTGGACTACACAGGGGGTGTATACAATAGGGGGATATGTACTATAAGGGAGTCACATAGAGTCAGGCTACCCACTAAATGAGGGTGTAAAGGGGCCAATACAGATGTGCAGTTTGTAGAGAGATGAGGATGGTGTCAGTGTGAGGAGCCTAATATGTTTGTCTGGCAGATTCTGTGGATTCGTGGCTCCAAAAAGTTCTCATAATGGCCCAGGGCAGATGGAGAAGATGAAAAGGGAAGAACTCCGATCAGAGAAGACGTCCCCTGTGAGTCACCTGATATAACTGCACAGTAATGTATATGGTGTATAGAGCCTGTGTAGATCTGGGGCCACCTCTATATGACTGGATGAGGTGATATTGGTCTATGTACAGAGGATTTTATTCAGTAGCAGCGGTTGTGTTAGTCAGTATGTGGTAAGGGGGGGGGGCCCAAGTTGACCTCTTGCACCAGGGCCCAAGAGACATTAGCTACGCCCCTGGCTATATTGGTCCTTTGTTGGGGTAGGGTTATTTATCTATTTATATTGCATATACAGTCCTGGTTGGTTGAATAGTCCTGTCTGGAACGCCAGCAGGATTATGGCTGACATTTTAAATGATTTTAATGTAGAGTAGTATTTGGGGCTTGTCTCCCTGATTGTACTGCTCCTGAACTTTTCTATTTATGTGTGATTTTTTTGTATTGGTATCCGCTATATAATAAAGATTTTTTGTGATGTGATACCAGTTTTTCTGCATATGCTTTTTTCTCTAGAGGATCGTGAAGAACATGGCATTTCCTGTTTTCTGACTTTTTTTTTCTAAAAAACAGGAAACAGAAAATCGGACGTCCTGTGTATCCCAGGCCATGTGAGCTCTCACAGGGAGAAGGGAGTCATGTGATTGATGGACACACTAAGCTGTTACTCTCTGTACTGGCCGGAATTCCTGTGTTTAATCTCTTTTTTTTCAACCAGCACAAGTCTAAAAATCTGCCTTCAGGAGACTGGACCTGGATTTCTAGTAAGTTCAGCTTTGTTTTACAGCATGATAACAACTAAAAAAAAATAATGACTGTATATTGCAAACTTGCTTTATTTCACATCTACTGTCTTTTTAGATTTTGAAATTTATAATGACAGTGACACTTTAACACTCAAAATAACGTAATGAATATCAAATAACAGCTGTTGTTTAATATATTTTGACTGCTGTCATTACAAAGACACCCATCGGTACATTATTTTAGTTCGGGTTGATGAATGCTCTTTTTGGGTGGGGCTAATTAAGGGTTCATTGAAAAAGATAGTGAAAAAAATTTGTGTGAACAACGTAAAATAACGGCTGAGAATTAATAACATGGACGTTAATTTGACAGTTGCTGTGAAAAGCGGGCGCTATTCAATACATTGTGTGAACTAACGGCCATTGTTTCTAAAGACTTCAGTTGAATTAACCCCTAGACGACCTAGGGCGTACCTGCACGTCCTGGGACACCTAGGGGACTTCAGAGGGGTGCTGAGCAGCGGCCCCGCTCTGAACCGTCACAGTCCCGGGTGCCACTTGTAGCCTGGGACCGCGGTTATTAGCGGGCACGGTCCGATCGCCGTGCCCGCTAATTAAGTCTTCAGATGCAGCTGTCAAAGTTGACAGCTGCATCAGAATCCTTATTGCAGCCTTTTCCCTGGTATCTAGTGGGGGGATCGCCCCCGCGATCACGGAGGGGCGATCCCCGTGTCCTTACCTGGCCAGGGTCTGCGCCGTAATGGCGCTGATCCCGGCTCGGCACTCGGTTGTTTTCAGGCTGCAGCAGCAATCGAGTGCCGATCTTATTGATTTATGCAGAATATCTATGCTGCATAGATCTCAATGAAAGATCAGTGTGCATATACTAGAAGTCCCCCAGGGGGGCTTCTAGTATAAGTGTAAAAAAAAAAGGGGGTTATTAGTAAAAAGCCCCCTCTCCTAATAAAAGTTTGAAGCACCCCCCTTTTCCCATGTTATAAATAAAAATGAATAGATAAACAAACATGTTTGGTATCGCCGCGTGTGTAATCGCCCAAACTATTAATTTATCACATTCCTGATCTCGCACGGTAAACGGTGTAAGCACGAAACAATACCAAAGTGCAAAATTGCATATTTTTAGTCGCATCAAATCCAGAAAAAATTGTAATAAAAAGTCGCATATGCGCAATCAAGGTACCAATAGAAAGTACAGATCATAGCGCAAAAAATTACACCTCACACAGACCCATAGACCAAAAGATAAAAGCGCTATAAGCCTGGGAATCCAGCGATTTTAAGTAACATATATTTGTTAACAATGGTTTGAATTTTTTAGAAGCCATCAAATAAAATAAAATTTATACATGTTACATATCGTAATCGTTACAACTTAAGTTCACACTACGTATATTTGAGGCTGTATGTTTGAGGCTGTATAGCAACCAAAACAAGGAGTGGATTGAAAACACAGAAAGGCTATGTTCACATAATGTTGTAATTGAGTGGATGGCCGTCATTTAATGGCAAACATTTGCTGTTATTTTAAAACAACGGCTGTTATATTGAAATAATGGAAGTTATTTACCGTTATATGGCGGCCATCCACTCAATTTCAACATTGTGTGAACAGATCCTTTCTGGGTTTTTAATCCACTCCTGGTTTTGGTTGCTATGAGGACCTGACATGAGGACCAAATACAGCCTGAAATATACATAGTGTGAACCCAGCTCAGGAACATATATAACAAGTCAGTTTTACCCCAGGACGAACGGCGTAAAAACAAAAACCCTCCAAATAAAATAGTTTTTTTTCCCATTTTCACCACACATTTAATTTTTTTCTCCTTTTGCAGTGTACTTTATGAAAAAATTCAGCCTGTCATTGCAAAGTACAATTAGTCACATGACCGAGGCTGTGTCAGCTGGCTGCTCCACAATTGGTTGTTTTTTGCGTGGTCCCGTATGGAGCAGATTGCACACAAGATCTGGTAATGATTATCGTGTTGTTTTATATGTTTTGTATTGAGTTTGCACACACTTTCTCACTCAATGGGTGAATATGGTTTAATAAAGTATCAAGGGGTGGATACCTCACAGTTGGCTGTAAGACCATGATTGGTCATTAATGATATATATACGCTGTCATTTGCCATTTTGCACTAGCTTGAGAAAGACCATGTAGGTCGAAACGTCGCTGTTGTGTATGTGCCATGAGGTAATAAAGCACTTTTTGCTTTTTGCACATTAATATCGCCTGGATGCTGTTACTTTTTCTTTTTATGGACAATGATTCTGTTCGATACGGAACATGTAACTTTGCTTCATCCTTACTCACATGTTTATTATTTTGAGTTTTATTATTGAACTGATTGGAGTGCTGTGGGATTTTTGAACGTTTTAAAGTACAATTAGTGGCACAAAAAATAAGGGCTCATGTGGGTTTCTAGGTGAAAAAATGCAAGTGCTATGGCCTTTTAAGCACAAGGAGAAAAAAACGAAAACGCAAAAATTTAAATTGGCCCGGTCCTCTAAAGGTTAATAAAAAAGACAGTGTGTGAACATAGCCTGATGAATCTGGACAAAGTATGTACACAGCTGGGTGTTTTGTTTTACATTTTTAAATGTGTTAAAAACTTGTAGTTTTGGGTGCTAATGGGGTGGTGCATCTTCAATCTGCCTCCCAGTTTCAGCGATCTGTGACATTTTGTAAATATGCAAATTAGGTCGTTCGGGCACTGAAGGCGGGGACAGCAGCCCCAGTGAACCAATTTGCCCTCCCCTGGGTGAAGTGCAACTTCTAAATGAAGTCCGGCCTGGCTCTGCCTCACCCAAAGGAGGGGATATCGGTGAACTTCTCTAGGGGAGGGGATATGATTGACCTAATTTGCATAGGAAATGGCAGTGGATTGAAAAAAGGACCACACCAGTGAAATCTCCGCCGTGGTGCTCATAAGGTCTTATGAAAAGCTTAATCTGAGGATTACACTGGTACATTCACTTTAAATACTTGGCCTATGGGGCGTTTTATGTAATCATGTTTTTGGAATAATATAATTTTGGGGAAAGTTTTTAGAAGCTACACATAGGTACATTTTTGAGAACTCATTGCTAGACTTCCCTGTTATGTATAATACAGAGCCTTAAAGGGAACCAATCACCCAGAAAATCAATGTAAAGACAAGGATATGTGCTGATAGATCACCCAGCACACTTCCCAAATATGCCCCTGTAACCTCTGTGCCCCCCTCAATTAGACAGTAATCTTACTTTGTTCAGGTCACGCGCTGTATGTAAAATTTTGCTAAGTTGTCCTGGTGGGCGTATGTAGTCCTGGTGGACGTATGTAGTCACGGTCCGGGGGCGTATCTAGTCACGGTCCGGGGGCGTATCTAGTCACGGTCCGGGGCTGTAATCACGCCCAGAGGGGCGTGATTCGGAGGCTTGCGGTCCAGTGTCGCGGCCGCGCTGACGTGTTCGGGAACCCGCGCATGCGCAGTACGTCAGCGTCGTCACCCGCCGTACTGCGCATGCGCGGGTTCCCGAACACGTAAGCGCGGCCGCGACGCGGAACGCAAGCCGCCGGATGACGTCACTGGACCGCAAGCCTCCGAATCACGCCCCTCTGGGCGTGATTACAGCCCCGGACCGTGACTAGATACGCCCCCGGACCGTGACTAGATACGCCCCCGGACCGTGACTACATACGCCCACCAGGACTACTTAGCAAAAATTTACATACAGCGCGTGACCTGAACAAAGTAAGATTACTGTCTAATTGAGGGGGGCACAGAGGTTACAGGGGCATATTTGGGAAGTGTGCTGGGTGATCTATCAGCACATATCCTTGTCTTTACATTGATTTTCTGGGTGATTGGTTCCCTTTAAATCTATCCCACCTTATATAGCAGTGAATTGTGCTATTTTTGAGAAGTCTTAAAGGGAAACTGGACTGACAGACAGCTCTCCAATGCCTCACAGTCACTGGACAGAGGAGTCACTGAACCTCCATAGACAGCAAGCCAATAGTCTACTAACCAAGGCAGAAGACCACATTTTGAAACTTACTGACATCTAAGCTACTGTATTTATGAAGAACGTGTGCAATTTTGATAAAATTAGCGCATGTACACATGAGGTATGACTGGCAAAACAGGGAGAAAGATCCCTTCAAATACATAAATAATGAAGAATCCCAAATGCAATCACTATTCTAATGTCACAGTAAAGGCTGTGATCACATATTGCAGTTTCATTGCAATACAGTTGCAGTACTGCGTCATTTCAGTGAAAATGCTTCAGTACCGCAATAGTACTGAAATGAGACTGCAACATGTGTAAACGCAGCCTAAAATAACATTGGGTTGAGCATTATTACTACCACTGTCATAAAGGAAGCTCCAGATTGGGCTGCAACTAATCGTATTCCTAATCAGCAGCGCACAGCGACATCTGGTGTCACTATTTAGTACTGCACCCTGTTACTAACATTTCTGACTTTAGCCGACTTATCAGCTTAGACATAAATATTCTATCTCTTATTTTGGTCTCTCTGCATCTCTGATAGTGAATAATGTCTCGTTCATTCAGGCAGTTCAAGTCTACCATGTCTGCTGTTATGTGATACTTAAAGGGCATTTTAAGCTTTAATAGGCACACAGCTGACCTCAAATTTTCGGCCGTCTCTGCAAATTTTTTCCGTCTCTGCAAATTTTTTTATTGTCTCTGCTATTTCTTACACATCTAATATCAGAACGAGAAGGAACCCTTTAGAAGCAAGCCACTTTACAGATTTCTTTAACTCCTCCCAAAAGACTCTTAATACACAATTTCATACGTTCCCAGAGTGTCAGAGGACTGTCCCTCTACAATGGAATAAGACTCCTCCCCTTTATCTTCCTAAACCTCTACCCCAAAAAATTTAGAAAGAAGGAAGAGAACTAGAGTACTAAACTTGAATGTAGTTTTCCAATTACAAAACAACATAGATGGCTTAGGAACTCGCATCGCATCGGAACTCGCACATCGAAACAAAAATGGAGGAATGAAAAACAACTTGGTAGACCCCACGACTCCCTTGAAGATAAAGTAAAATACCTTGATGTGAAAGATGTCAACCTAGAGGATTTCCCCCATCACAACTTAAAATTTGGAGGGATCCCTGAAGATATATACCCACAGGGAATTCCAAACTATCACACTCTACTTTTCAAATGTCCCACCTCAGTCACTGATTGGTTGGGCAGGCTTGCTGCTGCACAGCTGTATAAAGTGGTAGAACCAGGGAAGTGTGTTTTATAATTTTTGGAGTACCCCTTTAACATTCAGGGATATATGCATCGGCTTTAGGCCATGTTCACACTCTCTGTATTTTTAAAAAATAACGGTCGTTTTTGCAAATTGAAACACTGGCCGCTATTTATTGAATGTGTGAAATGACATTATCTTCTATAAAACGACAGCCGCAGTGTACACACTCTGTATAAACTGTGGCCGCACAGAAAACTCACTGTAGACTGTGCACACAATGTAAGGTACGGCTCCCGGCCAAACTTTACATTGTATGCTATGGTTAATTGGAGCGAGGGCACACCCAAATGTGCCCGCATTCCAATTCAAATAAAGTGATGTTCGTCTGGGTGAACATCACAGACAGCGGCCATTCTGTGACGCTGTTTTTACAGCATCTAAACGTGGCCTTACACTGAAGGTGTGATCAGGCAACCCCATTTTCTGCTCTGGCCAGGGTCCAAACTTAAGGCCCTATTCCACGGGTCGTTTAGAGGAGCAATATCGTTCGCATTCGGCCGATAACGGCCGCTACGAACGATATTCGTCCCGTGGAATAGAGTGCAACGATCAGCCGACATCGTTCATGTCGGCTGATCGTTGCAGTCGCTTGTTTTTCAACATGTTGAAAAACAAGCGACTGATATAGCAGCGATCTGCTGCCGTCGCTTCGTTGAATAGGAGCATCGGCAGCAGACACTGCTGTATCCTATGGGCTGCCCGGACGATCAGCGATCCCCCGGGCAGCCCCCCCAGCAGCTCCCCGCCGCCCCTCCCGCACTCACCCGCTCGCTGACGGCGCGTTGAATAGCGGCGGCAGCGAGCGGGGAACGAGGAGCAAAGGAGCGCTAATATCGCTCGTTTGCTCCTACAAACGACTCGTGGAATAGGGGCATTATAGAAGTTGATAAACACTGAAAGGTTTTAGTTTTTTTTAAATCGGTATATGGTAATTAACAAAACAGTATCATTTTCTGCCACCAGTTGATTTTTTTCCTATGGATTACCCCTTTTAGAAAGGCATTGTGTAAAACAAATTTGCTCAGAAGTCATGCTATAAAAATCTAGTGGAAAAAAATACAGCAGGCTATTTAATGGTGATTTAGGCGGCCAAATTGCATAGTATGCAATAAAAAAAATACACTATCTACATACTTTTTGTCATTTGTGCTAATAAGAAAGCATACTATGCTACCTATAACAGGAGAGCTTAGAATGCTGACAGATCAGCTTTAACTCTGCTCTTACTTGGTCATATCACATTGTATAAACCTTTAGGATTACTTATTTCTAATTCTTTACTCTATATGTTGCAGTTTTCCTTATCTTTTCTCTCTATATTAATAGTCCTGTCTTGACGGAAAGTAAACGGAATAGATCGGCTGAACATTCCATGCTGGATCAAGCCTTGAATTTATACCTTCAAGATGGGAGTATGTGATTATTTTTTTTTAAATAACGGGAGGCACTATCCTGAATAGACTGAACAGCATACCCTAATGGACTTCAGCTACTTCCTAGATTCTGTAGAAATTATAACCACATACTGAAACATATAGAAAGATCACAGGAATTTAGAATTATAAGGCTAGTGTAAGTTTTTGGGGGTTCTTTTAAAAACACACTATAGAATTTTGTTCGGTTTATTGAGCCAAGGCCAGGAGTAGATTCAAAAGGAATATGAAATATAAATGAAAGGACTTGTACTTCTTGTTTGATGAGTTTCTAGCTTTGGCCTAAAAACAAGTAACATGGCAGCTCATTGGTTAGCATTGTTTCTTTGTAGCACAATGTGGTCCTGGGTTCAAATCCATCCAGGGCAACATTAGTATGGAGTTGATCATCCTTAGTGTGTGTTTAGAATGAAGGCTTTACTTTTCTGCAACCATAAACTGCTTACTTACCATAGGTCTATAACAATAATGAAGCCTGATGATTTCAAGGTTAGTAGTAGCCAGTTGTCATATAATGGGGGTTCTTTGTGTGGTAAGTATTGATTATAATAACTGAAGACTGTTTAGTTATGGAATAAATATATATATATATATATATATATATATATATATATATATATATATATATATATATACTGTATATGCACTTTAATAATTTGGGGGAGCATTGGATACATACTCAGACAGTTTGTACAGCTGACAGCATCAGCTCTTCTGCTCTGGCACAGCATAGGTAATTCTTGGGGAAGCCTCGGGCAAGGCAGAGGGCAATAGAAATTGGTAACACTTTAGGAGTAGTTTAAGCATTGAGCATCAACACTCCTGCTCCAGGACTGCAGATGTCTTCACAAATTACTGGGGGAACATAAGGGGTTCTGCAGAGAAGGCACAGCAAGGAACATTCAGGTATACCTGGAGTCACCTGCTTCAGTATGCATGTAAGGAAGAGCAGTGCATGGGCCATACAAATAAGGAGAAATGGACATGCTTGACCTGTAAAAAAAAGGCATATAAAGAACGTTATCAATATCAACAATGATAAAACCAGGCAATATCGGTAGGTCAGGCTTTATAAAACAATTGATTTGTGAAATCTTGTTATATTTTAGAGTATTACCGTATTTCTGCATTACCCGTTGAATAATGTAATTGCTATGGTGGTAAAACCCTGTTGGCATTCTTTTATTATTTCCAGAATAAGAAAATTGTTTTACCACTAAACAAACGCCATATTAAATGCTTGATCATCTGTACAGTAAAACAGTTTGTCCACCATCACTCTACATTACAGCCTAGAGCAATGAACTTCAACAGTTATCAATACAGCTAAATTAGTCCAAGCACTTCAGGTTTTATGGCCTTTGCCAGTTGATTGTTATCAGTAAATTAAATCCTGTTTAATATTTTACCTATTTCCATTACTTCCCCTAAACATTTAGATGGATTTGTACCCCCATCATCCTACTAACATGTATGCATATGGGTTTCAGCGAATTAGAGAAAAATCCCTCTCCCCCTTAAAGAAAGACCCTTGAAATTCTGATAAGATGATCACAGAATGCTCCACTGCAGGACTGCCAGCAATCAGATAATAAGGCTTTGCTCCCATCTAGCCGTAGAATACACTATATAGAGGTAGGTGTAATATGCCATAACAAGGATTTCCCATGAATTAGCTATGTGTACAGCCAGCTTTGATTTATAACTTCTTTAAATGGAAAATTCTATTTTTTTTTTTATTATTTATTTATTTTGGTGGATTTATCTAAAAATAAAGTTTGATCAAGTTCTTGTCAGCGAACTGTAGTTATTCAGAGCACAAAGTATACTTCTAAATCTAAGCATTCATAAACATGAATGCTCCATATTGTTAGTCTCTTGGGGGTATTCATGTGTCTATCAGATGAATTCCTCAAGCACGAGTCAATCTGAATGCTCTTTGAATGAGGAAAGAGATTTATTTGAAACGCGTCTCGGCACTGCAGGGAACCAAGTCTTAGCAGCGGAGTTGCATGTCAAGAACAATTCAGACACACTTCATCCTCCACACAACATGCACATTTCAAGAGTACGCTGTCAGCAAAGCAAAATATCCAGGGATTTAGCAATCAAATCCTATCATCACAGTCAGATTCTACATACAAAATTTCCTTCTTAATGTGAGCTCGATATTTTAGTCTACCATATATTAGCATCTGGGAACATTCCAGAAAACAGTACTTATAGGAAAGTCAGAGGCAAAAGGCTATAGAAGGGTCATATTACAGCCATCAATGTCACCCACATGTCCACAAAGTAATTACAGGGTGCCAAGTGCATAACTCCAAAAAATCCTCTCTTAAAAAATGAATTAAAAAAATACCACTAATAGTTTGTGTAGCTTGTTCCCGCAAACAATAGGTACTCACAAAGGTCACAAAAACAAAAATAGTTATGGGTCTCAGAATATGGCGAAGTAAAAAAAAAAAACTGTAATTGTACTGAACATAACAATACAGGTAACAGATAATTTTTTTACCACACAGTGAATATAACTACCCCCCCCATCCTCATCTACAAAAACAATCACTCTATATAACTATGTACACAACAGTGTAACAAAAGTTATAGCTCTTGGAAGGCAGGAAAATGGTTAAGTTCTAACCATTTTTCAACATCCTAATTTCATCTATTCTTAAGGAAGTCAAAGGCATAAAACATTTGTCTCAAATTTTTTGCCAATTTTCTCAATTTTTTTAAAGTTTTTTTTTATGTTTAAATGAACTTGAAATGGCCACTATGTTTCTCTCCCTCTGTCAAACTGTGGTCCATGCTCCCTGTGTGCTGATATTTGGTCTTTTCTCTGTTCAAAAAAAGAGACCAAACACAGGAAGTCCCAGTCCTTGGCGTGCACTCAGACATGGCTTGGTATTGATTTACAGCCATTCCTGAGCATGTACAGAGCGGGATAAGTCTTCACTGTGTATGTGTACAGCTGCTGCGCATCCATATTCAGTAGCAGAGAATCCTGGTGGTTCTCGCATTTTATGGTCAGCTCTCCTGTCACACAGATCCAAAACCTCTCTAAGCACACAGTGACATTATACTGACTGAATTATTACATAACAAAGAGCACGGTCTCCTGGTAATCAAGCATAGTTTATAATATAATTAGCATATGTTAATAATATAATTAGCCTAAGAATAATGGCTCTTAGGAGGTGAGTTTTTTTTAATTTTTAGACACAACTGTGGGCCCATTTTAAAATTTTAATTTTTACATACATTTAAGTATTTTTTTAGCCTTCATTGTTCTATAAGATTACAGACAAAAAAAAGAAATGATTCCCTTTGTAGTGCTGGAAGGTATCCTAGGATTCTAAAGTCAATAAACATTTTCCATTTCCTCTTGTCACAATTGCTTTGGGTGCAATGATAAAGGAGACTTTCACTGTCAGCAATGAGGACATAAGAAAAAAATCACTCCAATAAGGAAGATAAACTGTTTACAAAAGGAATATAGGCTGGCTTACTGTAAATGAGCATTTTATTACTTGCTTTTGTGCAACCAAAAAAAAAAAAAGGAAAAAAAAGGGTTAAAAACCCATTTACTGCTATGTAGTATTAGAGCCATCCACATCTAGATAAGAAACATTTTCAGCGATTTCATCAAAGGCATTGAGTGTATGAGTCTCAGGGTGTAATGAAAAATAATTAAGAAAAAGCTACATCTCCCATGTTTTACATGCAGTTATGTTCTAGGATGTGTTGCTTAAATTTTGACCTGTTTCCGGATGCATATTCAGGGCTAGCCGGAATTCCGAATGCTCCCATGGACTTCTATGGGGTCATTCATGCTGAAATTTGAGACAAAAATATCACATGTCCAATTTTCCAGAACGGACACCCTTTTAAAAAGTGTCAGTGGCTAATAGAAGTCTAAGAGTCCAGAAATTTCTGATAAGAAATCTGAATATATTTAAAGGATGTATGCACGCAACCCTACAGTGACATTCAAGTGAGACAAGAAGCTAGATATTCTAGATATGGCATGGACATTAGAAACAAACAAACTAGAGTTTATCCAAACTAGAGTGTGCAGCATTTGAAGAAGTTGGATGCAGTCCTAAGACTACCAGGAAAAAATGCTTCCAGGACTCCCTAGGGCTGCAGCCACCTTCTTTAGCCACCAGTAATCAAATGCCACAAGGTCAGGTTAAAAAGAACCTGAGCGTCCTTCAAGGTTAGCTCATCTGTAGTGGGCATGCCATTTGCTATGGTCTCCTAAATGACTGGTACTAGCAGCACAATTTTTTGACTAAAACTGCTTTTTACCAGCAAAATGATGTGGTTGATAATGTGCTGAACAGCATGTCCGCAGAGCTTTGAGCCACATCCCATCCAGTACTGTACATGAGACCGTACCTTCACTGATGTCAGCAGAATCTAAACTTTCTAATTTTTCAACATTATGGCTTCACACACGGCTCTATTAAAGGGTTTTTTTAGCGTAGAGCCATAGTGCTCCTTTACAGCACATCCGTATGCCTGTGATTTCATATGTTAGGGCGGTATGACACAAGCCATTCACAGAACAGAGCTAAATGGAAACTAAATGCTCCATTTTGAGCTTAGGGTTCAGACAGTCTGGTGCCAATATCTACTAAGGTAATAAGTAAGAAGGAGATTATACTTCTTGAAAAGCAGAAGCGTGGTTTCCTAAATGTCCCTGCTATATATCCTTGCAGGTTATCTTAATTTAGTGTTATCAATGATGACAATCAGTTAATCAGATGTAATCCAGTCATAATCCGATTTCTAATTACTTAGCATGCACAAGGCAAAAAACATAGCTACAAGTATTGTCATATTCATGAACTCCGTTTAGTCAGGCCTCCAAAGATAAGGGACAAGGTAGGTGAAAGACATATGAATGAGGTCTGTGCAGTATACACCTATGTTCATACAACGTACATTTTATGACCAGAACAGCCGTTGTTTTCAATTAAAACAATGGTCGTTCTTTTCTTAGTGAAATGGGCTGCAATACAAACAATGACCATTGTTCACACAATGTATTGAACAACAGCCGTTTTTTGATAAGGCTGTCAAAATAATGATCATGTGAATTATTTCTGGTTGTTGTGCATTGATTTCAGTGCAATATTAACAGAATATAACGACATATAATATGACATATTATGCTTTATAAGTGTTTGTTTCATTTGTTTTATCTGTTATTCAGAATATAAAAAAAAAATCATTATTTTGGAGCCAATTGTCTGCATTTCAATGATTTCTTATGGGAAAATTTGCTTTTGGTTTAAGAGTGATTTGGATTACAAACACAGTCCCGGAACAAATTATGCTCGTAATCCAAGTCACTGTCACCCCCTAAAAATCTACAGATGTGGTTCAGCTATGTAACACGTTGTCCTAAATGATATTATGTCAAACGGCCATGAGGTATAATCATTAGCTCTACCGTTGTAACTTCTACCACCACCCTTTTTAGTAATCAATACAAACCAATAAGGCAACTCTCACACGCTTTTTTGTTCTTTTTATCCACCTGGCCTCAAGGATTTATGCACTCCTGCTCTTCAGATATATAAAAGATACTGGAAATTCACATATTATATTACTAGTAACATGGAAAGACCTTTCTCAAGGCTCTTACCATAATGCTTGCTATTGTTTTAGTAGCTCATTACATTAGTGGGTTATTTCTCAGCCTTCCATTAACCCCACAATTCAGGGATTACCAAGCTCTTAAGTACTTCAGTAGATGACTGTACAGTGGTCGTGGTTCTTGCAACAGGTGATATTTTTCTAAACAGCCCATAAAGCTGACAATAAGCTCAAAGATCATCAGTTACTATTCAGGACTTTGGGATAAGATGGGGTGCAGTCAGGACTGGAGGAAGTAACTGTTCACTTAAAGGGAATGGCCTGTTTCAATCTAAATTTTATGTTAAAATATTCTTTAAGAACATTTGTTGATATATTTTCTATTATTATATGGTCTATTTCATAAAATAATCACCAAATCTTGCAGTTCTGGCCACTAGGTGTAATACTGAACTGACATTTTCTATTCTTTAAATATCACTTTACAAAAGTCTCTTCATTATCATTACAGACAGGAGTGCAGGAAAGGGTAACACCAATATACGGATAGGGCGGGATCAGGCCAATCACAACCTCTCCACCTGCACAATATCCTCTCCACAGGTCAAAGAGCATGTCTAGAAAACTTTACCATACAAATAAATAAGGATCCCCTTCAGTCTAATGTACCTATGTCCATGGGGCTTGCCATACGGCCTATCTCTAAATGCTGTTAAAAACAGCCTAGACAAGATGGCTACACCCGTAACCTTGTATCAAAAATAAATGAAAAAAGATAAAAACTAAAAAATATATTTTCCTTTTATAGTTTAATGTAAATTTGAAAAAGGTTTAGAACATTGTAAGGCTAAGGTTTATTGAAATGCATTGGGCCAATGCATGCCTTGATCTCATCATACCATATACTAAAAGCTAATGTTTTTGCCTTTTTTAATCAAGCATCCAGAAACCTTTGAAAAAGAAGATTGAGCAACCCATTGATGTTCCTCTTAATGCTTGTAATTTATGTTTCAATGGCGATATTACATTCCTTTATATTACTACCTTGATAGCATCCTTTAATCTGACCTCCAGCTACATAATCACAGCAGTGCACAGTAATAATGCTGTAGTGATAAGAATCCTAGCTGTGCTACTCAGTGACAGACTGATATAAAGCTTTCATGGATATCTTGTGAGCAATTGCATAGCACTGAGGGTCCAAGAGGATTTATACATTAACCCCTTAAGGACAGAGCCTGAGATGGCCTTAAGGAATGGAGCAAATTTTATAAATATGACCAGTGTCACTTTATTCATTAATAACTTTAGGATGCTTTTACCTATCCGGCTGATTCTGAGATTGTTTTCTCGTGACATATTGTACTTCACATTTCTGGTAAATTGGAGTCAATACTTACAACGAATCTTTATGAAAAAAACCCAAAATAACGTGAAAAATTTTGAAAAAATGCATTTTTCCAACTTTCAAAATTTTCTGCTTATTCAAAAAATGGTTATACCACATATATTATATATTAAATAGCATTAGCAATATGTCTACTTTATGAAGGCAGCATTTATTAAACTATATTTCATATATTTCAAATTTCCAAATTTTCTGTAAAATTTTAAAATCAGATATTTTTAGGGACCTGTTCAGGTTAAGGCTGGGTTCACACTACGTATATTTCAGTCAGTATTGTGGTCCTCATATTGCAACCAAAACCAGGAGTGGATTAAAAACACAGAAAGAATCTGTTCACACAATGTTGAAATTGAGTGGATGGCCGCCATTTAATGCCAAATATTTGCTGTTATTTTAAAACAGCGGCTGTTGTATTGAAATAATGGCAGTTATTTACCGTTATATGGCGGCCATGCACTCAATTTCAACATTGTGTGAACAGATCCTTTCTGTGTTTTTAATCCACTCCTGGTTTTGGTTGCAATATGAGGACCACAATACTGACTGAAATATACGTAGTGTGAACCCAGCCTCAAAGTGTATTTGAGGGGCCTGTATGTTAGAAAGCCCCACAAAGCACCCCATTTCAGAAACTGCACCCCCCTAACTCTGCAAAAGCATATCCAGAAAGTGTTTTAACCCTTTATGGGAGTCACAGAAATAAAAGCAAAGTGTGTAAGAAATTTGAAAATTTTCTGTGCAAAGATTTTATTGTAATCCAATATTTTTCATAATTATAAACCTATTACCTGAGAAATGCACCCAGATATTTATTGCCCGTTTCTGCAGTCTATAGAAATACCCCATATGTGGCCCTATTGGGCTATTTGACGCAACCACAAGCCTCAGATACAAAGGAGCGCCCAGTGAATTTCAATGGCTCCGTTATATTTGGTCATTTCTGACTGTACCACTTCAGGTTGGCAGAGGCTCTGGGGTGCCAAAAACTAAAAAACACCCCTAAAGGGACACCATTTAGAAAACTACACCCCTCAAGGAATGTAACAAGGGGTGCAGTGAGCATTTGGATCCCACAGATGCTTCACAGATTTTCCGAACAATATGGCGTGAAAAAAGAAAAATGTATTTTTTACTCTAAAATGTTGTTCTAGCCTTCAATTTTTCATTTTCACAAAGGGATAAAAGGAAAGAAAGAAAAAAAAACATGTAGCGCAGTTTCTCCCGAGTACGGAAATACCCCACATGTGGACATAAAGTGTCAAGCGGGCGCAGCACGAGCCTCCAAAGGGAAGGAGTGCCAATTGGCTTTTGGAAGCTGGATTTCACTGGAATGGATTTCAAGGGCCATGTCACATTTACAGAGCCCTCGTGCTGCCAAGACACTGGAAACCCCCCACAAGTGACCCCATTCTGGAAACTACGCCCCTTAAGGAATCTAACAAGGGGTGCAGTGAGCATATGGACCCCACTGGTGACGGGCACAAATGTGGAAAAATGTGACGTGATGTGAAGAGAAAATGTTCATTTTTTTCACTTTCACGGCACAAATGTGCCCGTCATCAAGGGGTCAATATCTTCACTGCACCCCTTGTTAGATTCCTTGAGGGGTGTAGTTTCCAGAATGGGGTCACTTGTGGGGGGTTTCCAGTGTTTTGGCAGCACGAGGGCTCTGTAAATGGGACATGGCGTTCATCATCCATTCTAGCCAAATCCAACCTCCAAAATCCAAATGGCACTCCTTCCCTTCGGAGGCTTGCCCTGCACCCACATGGCACTTTATGTCCACATGTGGGTTATTTACGGACTCGGGGAAAATTGCTCTACACATTTTGTGTTTTTTTTTCTCTTTTAACCCCTTGTGAAAATGAAAAATTCAAGGCTAGACCAACAAATGTAAATATTTCATTTTCACACCACATTGTTCCACATTTGTGCCCGTCACCAGTGGGGTCCATATGCTTACTACACCCCTTGTTACATTCCTTGAGGGGTGGTTTCCATAATGGGGTCACTTGTGGGGGGTTTCAACTGTTTTGGCAACACAGGGTCCTTTTAAATGCAACATGGCCCCTCGAAAATCATTCCAGCCAAATCCAGCCTCCAAAAACCAAATGGCGCTCCTTCCCTTTGGAGGCTTACCCTGCACCCACATGGCGCTTTATGTCCACATGTGGGGTATTTTCGTTTTTTTTTATCCTTTAGCCCCTTGTGAAAATGAAAAAAATCAAGACAAGATCAATGATTTAGAATAAAACATTTTTTTTAAAATTACACTAAATGTTGGTCTAGCCTTGATTTTTTACATTTCCACAAGGGTTTAAAAAAGAAAATAAACACAAAACGTGTAGGGTAATTTCCCCTGAGTACGTAAATACCCCACATGTGGACATAATGTGCCATATGGGCACAGGGCAAGCCACCAAAGGGACAGAGCACCATTTAGAGGCTGGAATGGAGGATGGAGGACATGTTGCATTTACAAAGCTCCTGTGCTACCAGGACAGCGGAACCCCCCCACAAGTGGCCCCATTCTGGAAACTACACCCCTCAAGGAATCTAACAAGTGGTGCAAAGAGCATATGGACCCCACTGGTGACTGGCACATAAGTAGAATATGTGGTGTGAAAATAAAAAATACAATTTTTTTCATTTTCACGTCCCAAATGTGGCTGTCACCAGGGGGCCATATCCCCGCTCATCCCCTTGTTAGATTCCTTACGGGTTGTAGTTTCCAGAATGGGGTCACATGTGGGGGGTTTCTACTGCCCTGGCCGCACAGGGGCTTTCTAATTGCATCATGGCACGCCTCTAATGGGAATGGGGGCCATGCCTATTTAGTTGGGGAAAAGGGACAATTTTTTATTTATTTGGGGGTGTTTGGCCAATTATAAGTTTATAAAGGTTGAAAATGAGAGGAGTCCATCAAATTCAACCTGTGTTGATCCAGAGGAAGGAAAAAAACCCTTGTGAGGCAGACGACAGTAGCCTCATTACAGGGAAAAAATTCCTTCCCGACTCCATAATGGCAATCAGAGTGCTCCCTGGATCAACGTGACCCCTGAAATAGGAATAAGGGACAGAATTTAGAAAATATAGAACTCCAATGACGTGTGGTACGCCTTGAAGCGATCCTGTATGCAGAGGCCGGGGTGATCAGGACAGGTGTCATACTGGAAAATGGTGTTCTTCCTGATCCCCCTGTTACGCCACACTCTGCACTTCTTCTGGGGTCTCCTGTTTTCCAGTGTGGGGGGCGTCACCTGGAAAATGTTGCCCTGGTACAATACGGGGTCCTTCATATCCAGAAGCGCTGGGTCCGTTCCATGGCTGCTAAATATTAGGGCTTTATTACTGCTTCTGATATTTTCGGATTGTGCCACAAGCTACAGTAGTTTGGGCATCGAGGGACCGGAAAAGGGGGTGCTGGTATAAATGTTATCCCCTTACAGGTGGTAACCTTTATCCAGCAGTGGGAAGATTAGTTCCCCAACGATCTTCCCACTAACTCCGAGGATGGGGGGGGGCATGGTGGGGGCTGGATTCGGGTGTCCTTTCCTTCAAACACTCTAAGGGTACGTGCACACTGCGGAATGGCGAAGGATTCATTTAACCCTTCACGCATGCCGCAGCTGGCACCCGCCGGCGGACTGATGCGGGCGGCCACTCTATTCTATGCACGGTCGGATTCCGCTCTCCGTCCAACGTGTTCATTCTTTGGATGGTTGATGGAATCCGCCCTTGCATAGAATGAAAACTATGACATTGGCGGCGCGGCACGCACCTGCCTGCATCAGTCCGCCAGCGGGTGCCAGCTTTAGGAATGCACGAAGGGTTATCCTTCGCCATTCCGCAGTGTGCACCTGCCCTAAATCTGTAAGTGTACCCTGAGGTACTCTCACAGAGTTTGTAGAATTTCACGCCATACCGTCATCTCTTATTGAGAAGGTACTGGAGGAAAAGACGTGTCTGGTGGGCAGCATACTCTACGCTACGCCCTGACACATCACTGGATGATGAGGATGAATGGAGGAAAAAAGGATCCCCCCATTCATCCTCACTGGCTGTTTCGGTGTTGGAGGCAATAAACGCGTATG
Source organism: Dendropsophus ebraccatus (assembly GCF_027789765.1). Taxonomy (NCBI): domain Eukaryota; kingdom Metazoa; phylum Chordata; class Amphibia; order Anura; family Hylidae; genus Dendropsophus; species Dendropsophus ebraccatus. The sequence continues at coordinate 139,993,014 of NC_091456.1, forward strand.
CGCCCGACACCAAAAACACCCTGGGGGCCATTTTTATATGGGGATTGGTATATGGGGTATGTAGTGGTGTAGTGTAAAACTTTAATCAATGTAGTGTAGTGTAATGTAGTGTTTTTTTTACGTTTAATTTTAACAGTAAGTAAAAAAAAAACCTACGCCAAAAAATGTGTTGCTGATAAATGCCGCACTTATGTGCGGCACTTATTAGCAGACCGTGGCAGTAGGATTTTAAAACACCCTACGCCAAAAAGGAGGAGTTTCTGATCAGCTGCGCACTTACGTGCGATGCAGATCAGCGCTCAGAGGCGGTAGGGTGCGGGAAATTGAAAAAAAAAAATTTGGAAAAAAAAAGAAAAACATTTACTACATACCTAACATCCTATAGCTACTGATAAGTGTATTATATACACTTATCAGCCGCTAGGGGGCAGTAGAGAGCAAATTCCGGAAAAAGCCAATGTTAGACGACGAGGGACCCGAACGATGCCGAAGCGGACCCGACGAAGAGAACCGAAGACCCGACGAGAACACGAGGACGCCGCGGACCCAGAAGAAGCGATTGGGACCCCGGGATCTGGTGAGTATCGCCCAAATACCTGCTCTGGACCCCTCAGCTACCTAGCAGGGGTCCAGAGCAGGTATTTTACATTTTGGGGGACTTTGATCGCCGTGATCGGCCGGCCGTTCACGGCGATCGGGCCGGTGGCACCGTGGCCACCATTACTTTTTGTAGTAATGGTGGTCGGTGCTGTCTCGGACAGCACCGACCGCCGTTTTTTTCCGGGTCATCGATGACCCGGAAAGGTGCCGATCGCCGCTATCGGCTGATCTGAATTGATCAGCCGATAGCGGCGATCGTCGGCACGGGAGGGGTTAATCACCCCCTGTGCTGAGAAGCTGAGATGGCCTGCTATACATTATACACGCAGCGATCGGGGAAACCGTGGGCGTACATTTACGTCCATTTGCTTTAAGGCACAGGCTGCCAGGGCGTAAATGTATGCCCGCGGTCGTTAAGGGGTTAAAGTGGAATTCCAGCCAAAGGCATTTATCACTTAGAGCGGCTCTGTCCCCCCTGTCCCCCCCCCCCCAACTACTTATACCTGTTTGTAGCTTATGTGAAGTCCATTCTTTAGTTATGTTTGTCCACGCTGGTTGAGCTTTCGTTGTTCTGTAAAACAAACTTTAGTTGAGGAGATGGCGGGGCCGAGAGCGTTCGTGCCCAGGTGAAGCACCGCCTATGTGATCTTGGTTTGCGTTTCCCCCTCCTTTCGTTCCGCCCTCACAGGACACGTTGTTATTGTGCCTCTGCCGTGTTTGGAAGCCCCTGGCGCCGTTACTGTGACGTTGCGGGTTTCACTTTACACCATGTTTGATAAATCTCTCCCTATATACATATATAGATAGAGATATCTCTCTCTATATCTAGCGATAGAGATAGAGAAACATATATAGTGTTGACTTGGATTATGAGTATAATTGTTTACGGTTGACATCCAAATCCACTCCTTAACAGAAGCAAATGATCAGAGAATAAATCAGAGAAATGCAGGCAATTGTTTCCCCACTACAAAAATAATAATTTTACATTCAGAATAACTTGGCAAACAAATTAAAAAAAGCATGGACCATTCAGGGCTGACAAAGACTGTAGGGAGCATGAAAGAATTATCATCTCAGATGTGGGCACATACATGCAGGGCTCTCTGTCAGGAGAGAGAGGGTTTACAGCTAGAAAGTAATTACCTACACAGTCCTGTCTCCTGATGCAAGCCCCAGCCTGAATTTGATCTGTTATGATGTGTAAGGTGAGGGAGACTTCCTGGGTCAGAGTACAGTGCTGTAGACCCCGCTATGCAGACCATACTGCTCCCCAACTCACCCTTCCACCCAGTACAGGGAGCTCTTACACAAAAGCAATGTTCTTACACCAAGTGACAATTTTAACCCCTTAGTGACCACCATGCTGCCTTTTCACGGCGGCCACTAATGGGCTTAATTCCGATGCGTACGCCTTTTAACGGCGGGCGCATCGGAATATATTACCGCCCGCCGGCGGCTGCCGGAGGGGTGATCAGCGGTCAGTGTGACAGCTGACACCCTCCTGTAACTGCCCGGAGCTGAGGATTCTACGCTCCGGGCAGTTTAACCCGTTATGTCATGGTTTGACAGCGGCATTTAACGGGTCCCGGACGGCGCCGCAGGTCCACTTACTTGATCGCGATGTCCCGCGGCACCGTCCGGGGTCCCGATGTCTCCATGGTGATCCCGGGGTCCTAATGAAGGTCCCTGGGGTCACCATGGAGATGCCTCATGCTGACAGGGGTGGCTGTGGCTATTGCCTGTCAGCATGAGGTATGATACAATACATTGCAGTACATCAGGTACTGCAATGTATTGTATTAATGATCTAAGTATTTTACACTAGTGTACAGTAATGTACACTAGTGTAAAAGTAAAAAAAAGTGAAAAAAATGTGTGCACCAAACACAACACAGCAACCTCCAATAATAAAGATGCATTACATTCCCCATACACTATAAAACATTACATAAAAGTGATCAAAAACACAAATCCTATACATATTTGGTATCGTTACGTCCGTAACGACCCAATCTATAAAACCATATCAATAATTATATCGCACGACACACGCTGTAAAAAAAAACAAAACAGTACCAGAATAGCTGTATTTTATCAATCCACTTCAGAAAATACGTCATAAAAGAGATCAAAAAGTCATATACATATAAAACTTGGTATCAATAGAAACTACAGATCTTCCCGCAAAAAATAAGCCCAAAACCAGCTCTGTCGCGCAAAAGATGAGAACGCTATGGATCTTGCAATGCGGCGACAGTTTTTGTGGGTTTTTGCTAGGAAGATAGTTTCTATTGCGCCAAAGCGGTAATAGTTAAAAAAAACTATACAAATGTGGTATCGCCGTAACCGTAGCGACCCAGAGAATACATGTATTATGTTATTAGTGACCGCCGATACGGATTTTTACGGCGATCACTAATGTGCTCTATTCTGCTGCCATCAGCTCTTTATGGCGATGGTGCAGAATAGTGCAGCGGCGCCGGTAATGCCCGCAGCCCCCTCCTCTCAGCTATCGGAGGTCGCTGAGGGGTTGGGGCAGAGTGTGGGGTAAGTCCCGGCAAGTCCCCTCACCGGTGATCGCCGTTATTATCAGTATAACAGCGGCCACCGGTAACAGACATTGCCAGTGCAGCTGAATGCTTTCATCTCTTCTAACCGTGAATCCAGTGAGAGGAGATGAGAACATGTCCCCCCCGTCCCCAGAATTAACCCTAGTGACCTGGTCACTGACCCTCCCCTCCCAGGGCGGCCATCTGATCCAAGATGGCCGCCGCCATCTCTGTGAACAGACTCTGTTCACAGTGATGGATTCCTTAAACTGATCAAAGCTTCATTCTCTCCACCACCGGAGGTGGCGGAGAGCATGGGTCTATGATCGGTGACCACCCGGTGTGGTCCCAGTACAAGTGATCAGCGGTATATACTATATACCACTGATCACTTGTTCCAAATGGTGCTGGCACTTTTTTACGCCTGTCATCCAAAGTCAAGTGCCCTGGATTACCCGTAACACCACCAAGAATATTTGTAACCACCGAAGATTACCTGTAACCACCCCAGATTACCCGTAACCACCCCAGATTGCCCGTCACCACCCCAGATTGCCCGTAACCACCCCAGATTGCCTGTAACCACCCCAGATTGCCTGTAATCTCCCCAGATTGTCCGTATCCGCCCCAGATTGCCCGTATCCACCCCAGACAGCCCATAACCATCCCAGACAACCCATAACCATCCCAGAAAGCCCATAACCATCCCAGACAGCCCAAAACCATCCCAGACAGCCCATAACCATCCCAGACAGCCCGTCACCACCCCAGATTGCCCGTCACTACACCAGATTGCCTGTCACTACCCCAGATTGCCCGTAATCTCCCCAGATCGCCCGTATCCCCCCCCCTGATAGCCCATAACCATTCCAGACAGCCCGTAACCACCCCAGATTGCCACAGACTGCCTGTAACTACCCCAAATTGCCTGTAACCACCACAGATTGCTCGCAACCACCCCAGATTGCCCGTCACCACCCCAGATTGCCCGTCACCACCCCAGATTGCCCGTTGCAACCCCAGATAGTCAGTGAACACCACCAGATTCCCCGTCACCAACCCAGATAACCAGTGAACACCCCCAGATTGCCCATCACCACCCCAGATAGCCAGTAACCACCCCTAGATAGCCAGTAAACACCCCAAGATTGCCCATAACCACCCCATACAGGCAGTAAACACCCCAGATTGCCCGTAACCACCCCAGATTGCCTGTGACCACCCCAGATTGACCGTAACCACTCCAGATTGGCACAGACTGCTCGTAACCACCCCAGATTGCCCATAACCCCACCAGATTGCCTGTTGCCACCTCAGATAGCCAGTAAACACCCCATAATTGTCTATTACCAGCCCAGATAACCAGTAAACACCCACATATGCCACATATGGGGTACCGTTCTACTCAGGAGAACCTGCGTTACATATATTGGGGTGAGTTTTCTCCCCTGTTCCTCGTGAAATTGAGAAATTTCAAACTAAACAAACATATTATTGGAAAAATTCTATTTTTTCATTTTTACTGTCTTCTTTTGAATACTTTCCTCTAATACCTGTGGGGTCAAAATGGTCACCACACCCCAAGATGTATTCTTTGAGGGGTGTACTTTCCAAAATGGGGTGACTTTTGGGGGGTTCTATTCTGCTGACACTACAGGGGCTCTGCAAACCCACCTGGCGCTCAGAAACTTCTTCAGCAAAATCTGAACTGGAAATGCTAATTGGCGCTCCTTCCCTTCTGAGCCCCGCTGTGTGCCCACACAGTGGTTTATGCCCACATATGGGGTATCGTTCTACTCAGGAGAATCTGCATTACATATATTGGGGTGAGTTTTCTCCCCTGTTCCTCGTGAAATTGAGAAATTTCAAACTAAACACACAGATTATTGGAAAAATTCTATTTTTTCATTTTTACTGTCTTCTTTCGAATACTTTCCTCTCTGGTTTACGCCCACATATGGGGTACCATTGTACTCAGGAGAACCTGCGTTACAAAATTTGGGGTGCATTTTCTCTCATGTTTATTATGAAAATGAGATACTTTAATCTTAACAAATATATTATTGGAAAATTTCTATTTTCCATTTTTTCCGGCCTAATTGTGAATACTTTCCTCCAGCCCCTGTAGGGTTAAAATGCTCATTATACCCCTAGATTAATTCTTTAAGGTGTCTAGTTTCCAAAATGGGGTCACTTATGGGGGTTTTCAGTATACAAGCCTCCTAAATCAACTTAAAAAAAGAACTGGTCCCTAAAAAAATAAGTTTTGGAAATTTCATGAAAATTTGATAATTTTCTGATACATTTCTAAGCCCCGTAACACCCCCAAAAAGTGAAATATGTTTACGAAATGAAGCCAGAATAAAGAGGACATATTGATAATGTGACTTACTAACCAATTTTTGTCATGTGCCTTTTTTTCTTAGAAGCTAAGAATTTCAAAGTTCGTAAAGTGCAAAATTTTCAAATTTTTCATTATATTTTGATGTTTTACACAAAAAACACACAAGACAGTGACCAAATTTTGCCACTAACATAAAGTACCATATGATACGAAAAAACTATCTCAGAATCGCTAGCATACGTTAAAGCATCACTGAGCTATAAGCGCATAAAGTGAGACAGGTCAGATTTTGAAAAATGAGCCTGGTCATTAAGGCCCAAACAGGCTTGGTCCCTAAGGGGTTAAGGAACTGTGGCGTCTTAAACCAAAATGCTCAAAAAAAACTTAACTGTATATTTCGATTTATTTTGATATACAGGCCAGACTGTACTAGTCGTTCCAGGCAAAGACAATATGTGAGGGGGGGGGGCAACATCCTGCTTGGTAAGTAATGAAGCTAATTTCCCATCCAGATGGGGGCACCCCGGACGACGGTATGCTTTGAAAATTAAATCTGAGCGCTCACTATTGTGGCCACATGCAGTGCTTTGCCTGGGTTCCCAAGAAGACGCACTCTCATTCTTTGGCCGTTGCCATGCCTCGAGTGATGTCACCTGACCACCAGCGCCAGAAATGCAAGGAGAACATGGCCTCCTGGAACCACACACAAAACCTTGCCTGTGGCCACAAGAGTGAGTAGAGGAGGAGACGCTGCGACCAAGGTGAGTATAAAATATCTTGAAATGTTGAAAGCTATATGCTGGGGGGCGTGTCTAGCTGTAATGGAGGCAGGACGCATGGAGTAGGAGCTCCGTGGCTGGCCCTGCACATAAGGAGGTTTTCATGAGCATATAATGAGAATTAGGCGCCAATCTCAAACTTCTTTGCCCACCTGGCAGACCTCCCATCCAACATAGACGCTAAGAGAGCGCATGCACGCGGGACTCATGCCGGACGTGCGCCGCTGAGCTCCGCTCCGACCGCCCGCAGCTGATATCAGCTATTAACCACCCGGTAATCAGCCAGGCTAGGTGGCGGAAGGTTCGGGGGACCCTCGGGCAGTAGCGGGGGTCACGGATGGCGTCCAGAACGGGGAGGAAAGGCGGCACACAGACTCGGGCCCGTACCGCTCCGGTGACGTCACAGAGGGGGACGGAGCAGAAGCAAGGACAGCCGGCCGCCGCCATTAAGGGCCGCATGGCGCAGCTCAGCTCCCTGCACTTGCAGCAGACAGCCAGGTCGGTAGAGACAGTCACCCCTCACCCCAGAACACCCAGCCCGGCCTCAGATCTCTTTGGGGAACACTCACAGGCCTCCTCTATGGATAGAGTTATTGCTGAACTGCCTTTCAGCCAATCCAGCCCTGAAACACAGGAGGCTGATGATAATATAGCAGAGGAGAGTGACCCTTCTACAGCTGCTCTATACTCTGGGGATAAAATCCTTATTGCACGTTTCTCTGTACTTCTACAACATGAATTGGAGAAAACGTGCTAAAATTACATCTGAATTGAAAGCTGACTTTAAGGCACTGGGGGGCCGCATAGAAGCTATTGAAAAAAAGGTGGACTCTACTGTTGCGACCATAAACCAGCACTCACAGGAGATAGAAACCCTGTCAGATCAGCTTGAGGAGGCCAACTCTAAAATAGAGGATCTGGAAAATAGATCCCGCAGAGACAATTTCCGTATCAGAGGCCTACCCGAATCTGTGACTGATGTAGAGGAAGCTACCAAAGAATTGCTACACCAACTTTTGCCCGACATGTCTGACCGCTATTATGACCTGGACAGGGCCCACCGAGCGCTGACGGCCCCTAGAGCGGATGGTCTTCCCAGGGATATAGTGGTGAAACCCCATTACTATGCAACTAAGGAGAAACTGTTGCGAGCAGCACGGGATACGCCTCAACTGCGACTACGAGATACACCGATACAAATATATGCTGATCTAGCGCCTCGTACTATTCAAAGGAGACGCAACCTTAAACCGCTTTTACAGATCCTTCAAAAACGGGAAATTTGTTACCGTTGGGCCTTCCCATTCCGTCTGGTGTTTCTGTACAAGAACCGCACACACAGTTTCACCTCCCTCACGGAAGGAGAAGAGGTGCTGGAATCACTGGGTTGGCTGTCCAGAGATCGCCCGCATTCTTCTGAAGACCCGGCACCAACCGCAGATCCTGATAGGAGAAGACGTCTTCCCATTTCACCGCTATGGAAGAGAATGGGCAGAGCCTCTCCTCCATGATTTTTTTTTTTTTTTTTTAATTTAAAGTTTTTTTATTTTCAAAGTCTCCTCCATGATTTTGACGCTGGACAGTGTGAATGGGCTCCTGTACCCCTTACAACGATCATAGTGTGATTGGCTTCCTGTTTACCTAGCAATTATGGTTACGGTTGCATATCTTATCTTTCTGCCAATTCTCTCTGTTGCTTTTTTCCTCTTCCCCCCCCCCCCCTTCCCTACGTTTCTTCATAACTATTTTGTTATGTGACGGGTGGGATTGTTTCATATAAGAGCTGTAGTGAGCCTGAGTGGAATAGTGCTTGCTCTCTCGACGACTTCTAGAGGGGTTGCCCCGGACTGGTACTGGGGGAACTCTATCTCGGGGTCCTTACAAGGGGCCTAGGCCCCAGGTCTTTAGTGACCTGTATGACTGCGGATGTGTGGTGGTTGTTTTGTCTTGTGTTGTCCCAATGTCTTGTCCTGTCCTCTATGTTAGTCCCGATCCGACATGACTCTTACCCTCGCCCCTCCCCCCTGTTCGCCAGCTCAATAGTGGGATTAGCCAAACACGATGGCGGATAACTCAGTATTTCGGGTGGTGACACATAATGTACAGGGGCTCAATAGCCCAATTAAGAGGAAAAAGGCCTTTAATATTTTTAATTCTATGCGAGCTGATGTAATATTTTTACAAGAACTGCATTTTTCTAAGGACTCGACCCCTAACTTTATGCATAAACAATTTCCTTTGTTTTTTCTTTCCCTAGCAGATGAGAAGAAGAGAGGAGTGGGCATATTCTTCTCAAAGAAAGTGGACTTTGTGTCATCAGGCACGCACTGTGACTCAGACGGTCAGTATTTGATGGTAACGGGTACTGTTCAGGGTTCCCCGGTCTCCTTCCTATCCTATTACGCACCTAATACGGGCCAGGTAAAATTTTTCCAAGACATGTTTCGGACACTTGCCCCTCATTTTATGGGACGGCTCATATTTGCTGGGGACTCTAATTTGACATTGGACTTCACTCTGGACAAGAAAGCAGGGGAAGTTCCCAAACGTAGAGCCCCGACCAGGTATGGCCTTACCTTAGCCAAACTTTTCAATTCTTATGATTTGATTGATCCTTTTGGTCTTCTCCAACTAGGCTTCCTTGGCGACTTAACGAATCCCTTTTAACTAATCCCATTTTATGCGATGAAATATTGACTGAGCTGAAAGCCTTCTTCCAGATTAATCTGGCTTCGGATACAACTCCTTTCATAAATTGGGAGGCACATAAAGCTTGTTTACGGGGCAAACTCATTAGCATAGCCTCTAAAATGAAGAGGGAAGCCATCCTGAAAAAGAAACAAATGGAATACGCGTCCCTTTTCGCCCAACATAAACGCGATCCTCAGGCCAACGTGCTGCCAGCCTTAGAGGCTGCCAGAACGGAACTGAACTTAAGGTTAACCACGGTGGCAGAACGCAGCCTTAGAGGAACGCAGTATCGCTTCTTCAGCCAGAGTGATAAACCTGGTACGCTTCTAGCTCGAAGGTTAACGCCCAGGCCGAAGACGTTGTTAAACTCTGAAACTAGCTGATGGCACTACTTCCCAACACCCTGACCGAGTTTTAGAGGCATTCCATAGATTTTACGGTTCATTATATACTAATAGTCAGACCTTTAATAAACAAAAAGCAGATGAACTATTTAGAGACATTCATTTGCCTTCTTTATCTACAACACACAGGGACCTTATGGATGACCCGATTTCTTTGGAAGAAGTGCTCACAGCTATTAAATCTCAGGGGGGATCAGCCCTGGGTCCCGATGGATTCTCAAGTCTGTATTACAAAAAATTTGCTGATGTACTGGCACCCCAATTATTGGAGGTGTTCAATACTGTGCGGAATGGAGGAGTCCCCTGCCCAGAAACGCTAAAAGCATATATTTCGGTGATTCCAAAGCCGGACAAGGATCATGCTTATTGCGAGAATTTTCGACCTATCTCGCTCATTAATGTCGATATGAAAACCCTGACAAAAATTTTAGCTCTCCGTATAAACTCCTTTTTAGAATCTTATATTCATCCCGACCAGGTCGGCTTCATCCCTAATCGACAGGCTTCAGACCAAACAAGGCGGGTGCTGGATCTAATTGCTCTAGTTCAGTCTCAATGGGCCCCCTCCCCCTCTAAACAAGCCCTTTGTTTATCTCTAGATTTACATAAAGCTTTTGATTTATTGGATTGGGACTTCCTTTTCTATGTTCTTGAACGTTGGGGTTTTGGCCCTAGGTTCTTGACGATGCTGCGTGGATTGTATTCCGCGCCTTTTGCCCAGGTCAATATAAAGGGACACTTGTCCCCACAGATAGCGATAGAGTTGCCAGTAGAACTTTGTATACTAGCAAGGTTAATGGGGGTTTGGGATTACCCAACCTTACTAAATATTACTATGCTGCCCGCCTCGCATCAATTGTGGTCTTACATAGAAAATCTTCTCGCCCTTTGTGGGTTGACATTGAACAGCAAGCTTGTCCGAAAGTGCCAATTGATCTCCTACCATGGATGCCCATGCGTAAAAGGCCTCTTATCTTATGCCCACTCCTCTCTTCAACGCTGGCTCTCTGGGATCGGCTTCATAAACCCTTCAATTTCCTATCATCACATACTCCTGCAGCCCCGCTATTTGGTAACCCGGAGTTCCCCCCAGGGATGCAGCCTAGGCAATTTCAGTGGTGGATGGATAGAGGCCTTTACAGAATAGGTAACTTTTGCGACCATAAAGGGATCCGCCCAAAGGATTATTTTGTCTCAATTTTCAAGCTGCCTCTGGGGGAATACTTTCGCTTTAACCAAATTTCTCACTTCTTGTCCTCAGTGAAGGAGAGAGCAACTGATGTAACGTCCACTACGGTTTTTGAGAACTTATGTATTAAACTTTCTGACGGGGGTCATGTATTGTCTATTTTATATGCAACATTAATATCTCTGCCGGACAAACTTAGTTATATGGTACAATGGGAACGTGACCTATCGTTGTCCTATTCTACCCGTGAGTGGAAGGATATGGCTCACTATACAGCTAGGATCTCCATAAATGCAGCGCTAGTTGAAGGAAATTATAAGGTTTTCCTGAGATGGTACTTAGTACCTGTACGTATAGCGAAGATGGTGCCGACCTACCCCTCCCATTGTTTCAGACGTTGTGGTGCAGAAGGAACAATGTTCCATACGTGGTGGACCTGCTCAAAAGTTAAAAGATTTTGGCGTAGGATCTTTAACATGTTATATTCACTGACCCAATGCAATGTACGGATGTCACCCGATTACGCTTTGCTAAATGTGAAAATTCCAGGACTGCCAAAGACCTCTCAACGGTTCGCCTCTTTTCTCTTCCTAGCCGCTAAAATTGCTATAGCTACTTCTTGGAAAAAACCGACAGTGCCAATAGACCTGGTTAAATCCAAGTTAAATTGGATAATGGTCAATGACCGGCTCCATGCTATCCTTAATGATAAGGAAGAATTATTCCACAAGGTCTGGCAGCCCTGGATGTCATATTTGGACCCCACTACTATAAGAAACTAGTCTCTTTAGGTGGAGGTGGCCGCGAGGGCTACCCTCTCTCCTCTGTGGAACAGCCCAGGTTACCTGAGATCTGCCTCGCCATCTGAACCTATGCGCACTGAGGGGATTGTGAGTGCTCCTTTTACCTCTGCAGCTACCTCCGGTAATGGTCACCAACCTGACTCTCCTCTCCTTCGGGTGGCGGTGCTATTATACTACAAGGTCACCCAGAGCTCCAGGCCTTGCTAGCCTCCTATTTCCTCCTAACAATCTCAGGTGGCGACCTTAGAGGACTTTCGATCCTCCACTGAACAAGCTCTTGCCGTTCTGCAAGATAAAATCTCTATGCAAGAATCCGCCTCACATGCTTTAATGGGTCAAATGGAAGATTTGGAAAACCGAAATCGTAGAAATAATATCAGAATTCGGGGCTTGCCTGAAGCGACCCGCACTCCTACACTTTTGGGGATTTTTTACTCTCTGCTGGGGAGACCGCCGCAAGAACATATTGAGATTGACCATGCACACCGGGCTCTCCGACCCCCAAGCTCTCATCCTGCTCGCCCCAGAGATCTTATTTGCAGGGTCCACTATTATGCCATTAAAGAACAAATAATGCAAAAAGCAAGGATGCAAGCGGACATAGATGGTGCCAGGTTACAGCTGTTCCCAGACCTCTCTAGGCGCACCCTGAGACTATGACCCTCAAACCCCTGCTCGCCATACTGCAATCTAAGCGCATTCCATATCGGTGGGGATTCCCTTTCGCTTTGTTTGCCAGACATAACGAGACCGCTGCCTCTTTGAGAACCCCAGAGGATCTATCTGTGTTCCTTCAGGCCTTTGATCTGCCGGTCTGATGTCGGGATTCCTGCACCGAGAGCTGATCTTCCATCTTCTTTTGCCTGGTTATTCGCTCCTAGACCCCAGAGGACCAGACGTAGTCGCCGCAGTGCCTCGCGCTCCGATGTGGAGCTCTGACACTATGGGACACTATGCTGTTTGCCTTCTCTCCTCCTGTGCAGTGGACTACTAAAGTGCCTACACTTGTGATGTGCACAAAGAAAGAAAAAACAGAACAAATGGCGCTGCATGTGCAGATCAATATGACAGAGCATTTGTATCTTTGCAATCACAAATGCATGCTCACCTGTTGTGGTCGTACATGCTCAGGTAATGTGCGCACAATGTATTAAATCAGGGTCTGCTGCCGTCCACCTCCCGAGGGTCCTTTCTGGTTCCCGGTGTAGAAATCACAATTTTGTAGAACAATGGTGGATTAAGCATAGGCGCCAAAACCCTTTTTGAAAGCCAGGTTCAGATCTCCCAATTCAGAAGACGATGCTGTCAGGCTCTTTGCAGATTAGTGATCTTCTTTATTGTTTAAATGTAACACATTTCGGGGGTCCACCGCCCCCTTCATCAGACATAAGAAATGCATTTACCTCCAGGGTAAGGGTTTTGGCGCCTACATTTGATCCACCATTGTTCTACAAAATTGTGATTTCTACACCGGGAACCAGAAAGGACCCTCGGGAGGTGGATGGCAGCAGACCCTGATTTAATACATTGTGGGCACATTAGAGTCGTACCTGAGCATGTACGACCACAACAGGTGGGCGTGCATTTGTGATTGCAAAGATACGAATGCTCTGTCATACTGATCTGCACATGCAGCGCCATTTGTTCTGTTTTTTTTTCTTTCTTCGTGCATTTTACTGATGGAGTGGAGCATTCCTACACACCCCGGATAAAAAGAACCCAGGCAGCAGCAGAGCGAATACTCATTTAAACCTTACTGTACCAGCCATTATCCAAAAGCAACAATGGAATATTTCTACACAAGATTAGAGGATCGCAACCGGATGATTAAGGATAAAAGTGCAAGTATCCTAAATAATGATACTAACTGTGATTACACTGACAGTATGTTGAGAACATTTCACCATCTAGAGAACTTATTTTTTGATGAACTTAGACACCAAACAGATGTAGAATTTCTGGAGTTTTATTTAAGTGAAAACCTGGCCCCCAGAGGCCTGCGGCACACAGTGGAACTTATTTTTCCACAGGATGTGTCATTTGTGGAAACTTGGGAGAAATTACTTGATGTGCATGCACTGCAAGTAATAGAATGCAAGAACAGCACGAACATCAGCCCCCCGCAAAGAGACCCCAAGGATGTATAGGACCACAGGGAATAGACACCCTACAGGTAATTATCAATCCACGTGCACATTTATGTCAAGGAGGCATCAAGATGCAAGAAACAATAGAGGCAAAAATATTAGTATGGGGCCCTATGTTAGAAATAAGATCAAGAATATTAGCCCCAACATCAAGGGACCTGAACAGCACAATAGGAGGGATCAAGACTTAACATCCCAACCTTCTACCTCCATTCCAGTCCATCCTGCGGTTGTGGATCCTGAATATCAAACTAATATGAACCCCGGGGCAATAGGACCCAATTTATCCACCCCCAGTAGAGCATATATTAGAACTCCCTATCTCCTAGATACTATTGAAAAACTCAAAACAGATATTAGACTGGAATTCAAAAATCAATGCACCCCCTCCCATTCTATAGAAACTGAGTATCTCACACAACATGAGACCACTACACTGGAGTTAAGCATTTATGAAGTGGGCACATCAGAAAGAGATATAGAACATGAGACTTCACACTCCCCAACAATAACAGTGGATAACACCGGACAGGGAAATTTGGCCCTAGTACCTTTTCTTCAATCAGTGCACAAGAAGGCCTCAGGCACACCAGTAGGGCCAACAAATAGTGAAGAAGTTTTTTTAGGGACCAGGCCCCAAATCGAGGGTGATACCAAGCATGTTCACCCCCACAAAAAGCCAAAAAAGAACATATACCAGGGGAAAAAGAGGGGGCTTCAATGACCAAAAAAGAAAGAATAGATCTACAGACAAAACTGTCCAGACTATCAATGCCCAAGGGGATATAGTTAAAATTTTTAATTTATCCTCCCACCAATTAACATCAAATAAAACAAACATATTACAGAAGGGATTATCTTTTTCCCCAGAAAATGATGCAGATGATTTTGAGCTATATCTAGATCTACACCAATATGTTAGACAACTAACACTAAAACGACATTTCACATTAAAACCATCTGAAGAAAAGCCAACTTGTGCCCACAATAATAACCCCTCACCTATTGGAATTCATCTTAAATTAGAAGTAAAATCCAAGTTTTACCCTTTAGACAGGGCCGTTTCTGCCATGAGGCGGATGAGTATTCTGCCTCAGGCGGCAGATTTTGCGCCCCTGCAGGGGGCGGCAAGATCTTCACCGCTGTCATTTTAGTTAAGTTTAACTTAGCTAAAATGACAGCAGCAGTCGCAGCCTCACCACATATCCTGCCGCCCGCGCTCCCCGGCATCCCCATGCATTGCCTGGTTCCCTGTCCGACTTCACCTGGAGTGTTGCTCAGCGCTCTGGTAAGTGCCGGGACACTGCTATCACACAGCAATGTCCTGGCACCTATCACCGCCGCTGCTCTCTCTTTCCTTCTCCCAGTAGCAGCTCAGCAGCGTTTAGTGCTAGGGACAGGAGACGCTGCTGGGGAAAGCACAGGGCTATCTCCCTTCTTCCCCTGCAATTCGCGCTGACAATGACGGCCCCCCATAGCCGCCCAGGAATCCGCACCGGCAGCTGCAGGCCCCCAACAATCCCGCAGCCGGCCTCCGCATATGACCCACCCCCCGTACCACCACCGGGGGGGGGGGGGGGGGGGGTCGGGTATTGACTGCTCAGTGGGGGGCGGCTGTAGCCCAGGTTTGCCTCAGGCGGCAAAAAGCCTGGAAACGGCCCTGCCTTTAGAGAACCAGGGTCACTTTATAAAAACCTTCCAGGATGCAGTATGCCATGATTTTAAAGAACTATCAAAAAATAGTTCTTGCCGAAGGGAGACTCACCAATGAAGAACGGAAGGCCCTTATTAGCCTAAAAGAAAATGAAAAAATTGTGATCAGGTCATCTGATAAGGGTGGTGGGATTGTAATCCAGGATTACGAGGACTATAATCTAGAAGCGCTAAGGAATTTAAAGAAGACTAATTATTATAGAGAAATCAAAGATGACCCATTTCCTGTTATCAACCGGAACTACCAAGCAATACTATCCCGGGCCAGTGAGGGGGCAATAATTACAAAGGAAGAAAAGAAGTTCTTGAGTGTATCCAATCCTGCAACACCATACTACTATCATCGCCCCAAAAACCAAACTAATCCACCAGGTAGGCCAATAATCTCGGGAGTAGGAAGCCTTACCAGCAATCTTTCAAAATATTTAGACCTTATTTTACAGTCCTATGTCAGGGGCCTAGAAAGTTTCCTTAATAATTCTGATGATTTGCCATCCTCAGAGACATCCCGTGGGAGGGGGTATGGTCTTTGCATTTACTGTTTCAGTGAAGTTATATCATTTTGCTATTATTTGTGTTGCTTTGTTAGGGTATATTCACACGAACGGTTTCGCAGCGAGATTCTCGCTGCGAGACTGGCAGGTCCTGGCAGTTCCCACAAACTATATACTCGCTGGGGTCTGAACGACCGCAGCGAGTATGTAATTCTGCCTCCCTTAACCCCTTCTGCTCCCGGCCGGCTCCCCCGCTGTAAGCATACATTACCTGTCCTCGCTGCACGGGCCGAGCGTCCTGCTCTCCTGTCCGGCCAATCAGTGGCTGCGGCTGGGCAACACACTAATTGGCCGGGCGGAAGAGCAGGACGCCGGACCCGTGCAGCGAGAACAGGTAATGTATGCTTACAGCGGGGGAGCCGGGCAGGAGCAGAAGGGGTTAAGGGCGGCAGAATTACATACTCGCTGCGGTCGTTTAGACCGCAGCGAGCATATAGTTTGTGGGAACTGCCAGGACCTGCCGGTCTCGCAGTGAGAATCTCGCTGCGAGATCGTTCGTGTGAATATACCCTTAAACGGGTTCTTGGACATTTATTTTTGAATGAGATCCCTGTGATTGGTATTTGTACTGATTTTGTGCTAAATGCTGCATGTGTTCTAAATTGAAACAACACAGCAGGGAAACTTACCTGTGGAGATCCAAACCGTTGACCCTGCAGTTAGAAGGTGGCGTTCTTATAGACAGCTCTTGAGCTGGTCTGTGGAGGTTGAAATAGTAAGGCTAAAGTTAAGGCTCACAAAAACAAAATCTATCTTGAGTCTATGGTGAGATTATGTTGGGAGACCAATACTTATATATGTATTTATAGGTATATCCACCTATTTAGTTGGGGCTTTTACCAGGTAACCTCCAGGTTAACTATAGGTCTTAAAATTCCTAAAACATGGGTTTTATAATAAATAATTTATTATTATGGGAGGTCCTGCATGTTTGTCTGTTTAAACAATTGGGGGTTTGAACCAAGAAGGGCTTGGATGAATTCACCATATCTGAATGCCTTGCCATTGAACCACAGTAACCACATGGTTTTAGCTGGAGGTGTAGATCATGTTAGAGTCACGATAAGGGGCTTTTAATGAGTTTTTACATTCTTAGAATGAAACTTGAACAAGTTACCCCTTTAAGATTATCTTATATGTCTTATATTGATATTGTTTTTACTACGTCATATTATTTGTCAGACAGCAATATGTATTACTGTTTTTAACCCCTAGACGACCCAGGGCGTATAGTTACGCCATGGAAGTCTGTCCCCAGACGACCTAGGGCGTAACTGTACGCCCTGGGTGTTTCTCCCGCTATGAAGCGTGCTCCGGAGCGGAGCGCGCTTCATAGCAGGTGGGGGCCGGCTGCAATCAGCAGCCGGGACCTCACCGGTAATGACACGCTGCAGCGATCGCGCTGCCGCGTGTCATTAACTCCTTAAACGCCGCGATCGCGGCGCCACCGCGGCGTTTAAGTGTAAGTGACAGGGGGAGTCCCCTGTCACTTACCGATCGGGACCCCCGCAGTGTGACTGCGGGGGTCCCGATCGGTAAAACGGACTGCCGGAGGTCTCTCACCTGCCTCCGTGCGGTCCGATCGGCGATCTGCTACTCTAAGCCTGCACAGGCAGGCTCAATGAGCAGATCGCCGATAACACTGATCAATGCTATGCCTATGGCATAGCATTCATCAGTGTACAAATCAAACTAGTGAATGTAAAAGTCCCCCAAAGGGACTTCAAATGTGTAAAAAAAAAAAAGTTAAAAACACTAACACACTACCCCAAAACCCCTCCCCCAATAAAAGTTGAAATCACCCCCCTTTCCCATTATATAAATAAAACATATAAAAATAAATAAATAGATAAACATATAATATACCGTAGCGTGCGTAATTGTCCGATCTATTAAAATATAACAAGCGTCATTGTGACCGGTAAACGGCGTACACGAAAAGAGGGGAAAAAGTGCGCAGATTACCGATTTTATGTTACATTATATATATAAAAAAATTAATAAAAAGTGATCAAAACGTCCGATCTTCACAAATATGGTATTAATAAAAACTAGAGATCATGGCGGAAAAAATGACACCCCATACAGCCCCGTAGGTGAAAAACTAAAACCGTTATAAGCGTCACAATAGTCCCATTTTATTTATAATTAATTGCCAAAAAAAAGGATTTCATTTAAAAAAAATATATAACATTAGAGAATTTGCGTAAACCTGCATATGGTTGTGTTCGGACTGACCTATAGAGTAATGGTATCATGTCGCTTTTACCATATAGTGCATTACGTAGACACAGGAACCCCCCAAACGTTACCATATTGCATTCTTTTTTGCGATTTCACCAATTTATATCTTCATAAATAATATATTTGGGATTCTCTCATACATGTTATGGTAGAATGAATGACGCCATTACAAAGTACAACTATTCCTGTAACAAATAAGCCCTTACATGGCCTGTAGATAAAAAACTGAAAGTGCTGGAGCTCTTAGAAGGGGAGGAGGGAAAAACGGAAACACTAAGATCAAAATTTGCGCGGTCCACTGGGTCATTTTGGGCCTGGTCCTCAAAGGGTTAAATGAGAACAATGTTTTTAACTAAGAGATGAATGGAGGGTGATGTCATGTGACCTCCAGGGTCAGTGATTCTGTTCCCGGTCATCCAATTATGCTCTACATAAAAGCATGGAGGTAAATTAATTTGTTATGTCTGAGCTGCAAATAGCCTGACAGCGTCTTCTTCTGAATTGGGAGATCTGAACCTGGCTTTCAAAAAAGGTTTTGGCGCCTATGTTTGATCCACCATTGTACTACAAAATTGTACAATTGTGATGTATCTTTTTGTTTTGATTACTGACCTCTCATATCCCATATCTAGTTTTGCCCTAATATATGATGTTTCTACTCCCTAGTCATCATCTATAGCTGGGGAGTGTTTCCCCCTATCTCATATGCTTGTTTAGGGCCTCCACAGTAGCCCTATTCCCCTCCTAGGTTTTGTTATACTGTTATGTGTGCTGTAGGTGTCAGGGTGGATTACTGCCGCCCGTTTAGTGCAGTTAGGATGCTGCCCTCTGTAGCTTTTTGGCTGCTTATCTTTCTTAGCAGCTTTGAGTTGGTTTCTTTCTTTTGACTTTTTTCTTTTCTACTCTCTCTCTCTTTTTAAAAAAGGTTTTATTTATACATTTTATTATAACCAACAGTGACATTCAAAAAAAATGAACACACGACCAACCTTCACAGGCATCGAGTCACACATTGCAACGTCGGCTGCAAATCCCATCGTACCGGATGCAATAATATAAATAGTCTGAAGTCCAGAGGTTATATAATAGGAACTGGATATCCAAGGCTGAGGCCCTGACTACAGTAGGAACTCTCAAAATAGAAGTAAGCCTACTTAGTATGGACCCGATGCCGTAGGCCCACAACTCAAGAGAACACTCACATAGAAGTTGCTGAACATTCACACACCTTACACACCCTGCGACGCTCCTGCCCCCCACCCCCCGCCCAGGACTGCCCATTTGTTAAAGACTGCACCGGAGAGGCCGTTTCAGGGAAAGCCAACCAGTGTAACCATATCTTATAAAATTTCTAAGGCCAGTTTCTCTTCTGGTAGAGTACTCTGTATAGAGGAATGTATGATTTAACAAGTGATTTCCATTGCAATAGAGACGGGCTGTCCGGAGACTTCCATGCTATGATCACTACCTTCCTGGCGCAAAAAACGAGAATACGGAAGAACAGGCACTTATACGTGCTAAATATAATAGTATCTATGACGCCCAGAAAACACACCTGGGGTGATAAAATCCGTGGAAAATCAAAATGTTGGTGCAGAAACAACAGTACTGCAGACCAGAAAGGCAGTACTCTAGGGCATGAAAAAACTGAGTGTAAAAATGTTCCTACATCACCATGGCAACGGAAACTAGGTATACCTAGGAGTTTCAACCGTGCGGGAGTAAAATAGACCCGGTGCAGGAAGCGGAATCGAATGAGAATATCACGGGCACTCACCACTGATGAAAAAAAGTATTCAGTAACATCCTCCCAATCATCCTCTGAAAGTTCAGGAATGTCACTGAGCCATTTGATATATGCCATATTGTAGGGCTTGTGACTCATTGTTAGGAGGGCATAGATATTCCTTAGGAGTTTCTCCAGATCTTTAGTTCGAAACAGGGTCTCAAGGCCAGAAGTTGTGGGGGTGACATCTCTCGTTCCAAACTCAGCCCGCACAAACTGGCTCAGCTGGAGAAAGCAGAATGGATCTATTGGGGGGCAATTAAGCAAGATTTGCAATTCTCCAGAGGGGACAAGGCCCGAAGGACAAGGAAAGAGCTGACCCATATATTTAAGTCTCCTAGAGGTCCAATAACCAATTGCTGGATGGATAGCAAAGTGTGGCAAGTAAGGGTTCAACCACAGAGGAGTCCTAGGAGACAAGTATGGAGTGGGACCACTTAGTATCCTCTGCGCTTGAATCCAGGCAACCGCCACTGCCCTCACTGGGAGCAACAGAGCATCACCGACTTCCTTGGACCTTCACAGAGTGTTCGCCAGCCCCTCATAGGAACCGATAAGAGCCCCATATAGAGAAGTGGCTGCATTGCTATAGTCAATATCGAACCACCAATGGGCGTAGACCAGCTTTGAAGCTAAGTAATTGGCCCAGAAGTTGGGAGCAGTAAGTCCACCGTAATCCTTGGGGGCCTGAAGGGTAGAGAGGCGAAACCGTGGGGACTGTCCCTGTTAGTAGAAGGCCCTCAATATGCTGTCTAATTGTTTAACGTAAGAACGGGGGAGGGGGTGGGACAGTTATGTAGGAGGTACGTGAATTTTGGAAGGTATATCATTTTAACTATAATAATCCGCCCTAGTAACGATAAAGGAAGGGAACCCCACGCCTTTAGTTTGGTTTCAGTATGGGACAATAGAGGATCTAAATTAAGTATTTTATAAATAGAGACTTCAGGGGAAACAAGAACTCTGAGGTATTTAAATTGTTGGACAATGGGAATGGGGACTGGGTGGTGTTGAGGCTTTGGTATAGCATTGGGAAGGGGAAAAAGGAGGGATTTATCCCAGTTCCCACATAACCCAGAGCAGAACCCAAACTGAGTCAGGAGGGTCAGTAGGAAAGTAAGGGACAGGCCATCATCAGCTAGACATGTGAGGACGTCCTTCTCAACCAGGGTGCAGCGTTGGATGCCCTTAATGGAATCCAATTGTCTGCGCTCTACAGCTAGGGGCTCTATGGCCAGTGCGAACAGGAAGGGGGATAAGGGGCAGCCCTGCCTAGTACCCTGTCTAAGGGGAAAGGGGGAGGATATGTCAAGGTTCGTTTTGACCCACGCAACAGAGTAATTACACATATTATGTCTACGGAGGACTTCCCAAAGGTAAGGCCACTCAACCGAGTCAAACGCTTTACGAGTATCTAAGGAGAGGACAAAACCAGTCTGGAGACCCAACCCACTGGTATCTATGTTAAGGAAAGGTTGTCTGACATTATTGTCTGTGGCCTTCCCAGGCATGAAGCCCGTTTGGTCCGGGTGGATTAGAGAGGATATGACACTGTGGAGTTTGGTAGTTAGTATTTTGGCAAAGACCTTAATGTCGGAGTTAAGAAGGGAGATGGGGCGGTAGGAGTCAGTGAGCAAGGGATCCTTTCCAGGTTTGGGAAGTACTACAATAAGGGCTTCTCTCATACTGGCGGGGAGGGCCCCCAACTCAGTGAAAAGTGACAGCAGTAGTGAACTCAGCAGTTCGGCCTGACCCTTATACCAGTCGTTCACAAGGCCGTCCAACCCATGAAATGTCCCAGAGGGAAGGGACGTGGCGGCCGAGATAACCTCCTCCAAGGTGATGGGGGCATCTAGTGAGGTGGACTGCTCCGCTGAGAGTTTCCATTGGGGCAGAGAGTCTAAAAAGGCGGGGATTTGTCCCCCATCAGGTTGGAGGCGAGAGTCATACAGGTCAGCATAATAGTCCCGAAAAATTCGGTTGATGTCAGCAGGACAAGTAATATGCGGTCCCGAGCCACCAGAGAGCCAAGCCACAGACGCACACGGCCTCTCAGCAAGTGCTAAATAGGCCAAGAGCTTCCCATTTTTATCTCCAAAGGCAAACACTGATGCCTGAGTGGAAGGTTGGTTATGTTTGGTTTTATCACTTTGTATAAGGAGATGCTCCCTTTGTAGCTGGAGCCATGCCCGTCTGTGAGCCTCAGTAGGGTCGGACGTAAACTGGGCCTCAGCCTCCATCAACCTCCCCTCCAGTTTTTCCTCCCGAGAGCGCAGGCTCTTACGGAAGGATGCTATTACAAGAGTAAATGCCCCTTTGCTTTATACGCATCCCACCTAACATGGGGGTTCGGATGAGAGGAGTTAAAGGAAAAAAGCCATGAAAACCTTTTTCCCAGTAATTGAAGCACATTACAAAGTTATAGAACTCTGTAATATGCTTCAATCACCTATCTGCCTACCTTCCCTGTCTTTTTCCCCCTCCACCCCCCACCAGGAAGTGTCCTAACTCACACAGACCTAATTGCTGCCGTCACAAGGCAGCTCCTTCTTGTGAGGATGAGTCATCAGCAGGAGGGCTGCTCTAGGTCCTGTTACACCAGCCTCCCCTCCCCAGTCCAAGTGATGGCTTGCAGTTGTTCAGCCAATGGGAGCTGAGCAAGCCTGTCACCTGACAAGGCAGGGGTGGGGGGAGGCTAGTGTAACAGGAGAAGGAGCTGAGAGAAGAGCTTGGTGACAGTGACGACAGTAATCAGGTCTGTGTGAGTTAGGACACTTCCTGGTGGGGGGTGGAGGGGGGAAAAGACAGGGAAGGGAGGCAGATAGGTGATTGAAGCGCATTACAGAGTTATATAACTTTGTAATGTGCTTCAATTACTGGGAAAAAGTTTTTCATGGCACTTGTCCTTTAAACTCTCAATAATTAGTATGGGCTTTGTGGACAGCATCAATTACTTCTAGGGTTAATAGCCAGGAGGGATGCAGGCGCCACAACTTGTGAGTGTGGTGCAGGCTGAGTTTGTATAGTCACAATTATGGCCGAGTGGTCAGAGATGCCCCTAGGTGTATAAGAGACGTCAGAGACCAAGAAGAAGATCTGGAGACCTAAGCGCTAAGTCAATTCTGGATAGAGACTTATAGGCTGCAGAATAACAGGAATAAGCTGTTATAGTGGGGTACTTCAACCTCCATAAATCGCATAGGCCAAAAGGATCGTACCAGGAGGTCAGAGACCCGCTAGCAGGATCACATCCGGACATGCGATCCAGGGAGGGGTTAAGCACAGCATTGAAAACACCAATTATTAATGTGGGGGCTGGGGGGGAATGAGAAATTATTGCAGTGATAGATTCCAGGAGAGATATTTGGAAAGGAGGGGGAATATTCA
Organism: Dendropsophus ebraccatus; assembly: GCF_027789765.1. Lineage (NCBI taxonomy): Eukaryota > Metazoa > Chordata > Amphibia > Anura > Hylidae > Dendropsophus > Dendropsophus ebraccatus. The sequence continues at coordinate 140,016,207 of NC_091456.1, forward strand.
CTGCAACAATTGTAAATAAGCTCCCTACCACAGCAGCATGCAGAATAACATAACGGCCAAAATGGTTGCATTCCACTTTACATGTTGTAAAAGGAAGTGATTTAGCTATAAAAATAGAGACCCAACAGGAGTAATTGGAGTAGGAGGTGTGATAAACACGCGCTATCCAAGCCTTCTTAAGGGACAATACTTTCTGCCCTGTAAGATGGGTCTCCTGAAGACAAATCATATTAGGGTTATATTTCTTGACAAAGTCCATTATAGTGGCCCTCTTAAATTTAGAATTAAGGCCTCGAACATTCCAGGCCAATACTTTAAAGGGATGCCATGGATAACTAGAAAGAGGGGAGTCACCCTTGTGGGCAAGACACTAAAATACCTGAGCCAGAGAAGGAGGACAGGAGGCCGCAGACCAATCACACACCATACATTCAAAGATGACAGCAACAATCTACAACACAGTGAGAGAAAAAAAGTGCAAACAACCTGCCTAAGTAACAACCTATGAAGTTCCTAGGACCCTGTCTAGTACTAACCCCAACTTGTGCAGACCTGTACCCAACCTAATAAAAGTGGAGGAGAGCTAACTGGCTCAACTATAGAAAGACTAGCCCTAACCTACCATACAGCTGTCTACTAAACCTGACTAAGGAAGATCCTCTGACTCCTGATTCCTATAGGCCTATTTCCCTACTTCCAGTTGATATTAAAATCATAGCTAAAGCTCTGGCTACTCGTCTCTCTGGGGTCATATCGTCTTTGATACACCCTGATCAGACGGGATTTATCCCTGCTAGATCTACGGCGCTGAATATACGTAGATTACACCTTAATTTACAGATACCGGTGGATAATCCGGGGGCTCGAGTGGTTTGCTCATTGGACGCTGTCAAGGCATTTGACAGCGTCGAATGGCCATACTTGTGGGCGGTATTGGAGCGGATGGGGTTTGGACCAGTGTTCCTATCATCTATACAATTGCTATACTCGGCCCCAGTGGCTCATCTGCGGATAAATGGCGGGCTGTCCCCGTCCTTCCCACTTTATCGGGGAACGCGGCAGGGATGCCCGATCTCCCCGTTACTATTTGCGCTGGCTATAGAGCCCTTAGCTTCCCTGTTGCGCTCGCATCCCGGGGTGGTTGGCTTTCGGAGGGGAGCGAGGGAGGATAAACTGGCGTTGTACGCCGACGATTTATTACTTTACCTTAATGACTCCTCCGCCTCCCTCTCTATCGCCATGGCCACAATAAATTAATTTGGAACATATTCGGGTCTTACTATAAATTGGGACAAATCAGTCATTATGCCCGTGGATTCAGAGGACACTCTGCAGTTAGATTCGGCCATCCCATTAAGGAGTGTCAGTATGTTTAAATACCTGGGAGTATTTATCTCTAGAGAGGTCAGAGCATATGAAAAATTGAACATGACACCTCTGATAGATAAATTTCAGCAGAAACTGGCGGTTTGGCGTAGGCTGCCGTTGTCAGTGGTGGGCAGGGCGAATCTGGTGAAGATGATATGGATGCCACAGCTGTTATACATTTTACATAACTCCCCTGTGTGGCTTCCCTCTCGCCTTTTCTGCAAGATTCACTCTCTCTTCCGTGCATTGATATGGGGCTCCCAGCACCCACGCATTAAATTAGAAACTTTACAGAGGGCTAAAGACGATGGGGGTCTTGCTATTCCCAATGCAGCCATGTACTTCCTGGCGGCCCAACTACAACACCTGCGGGGATGGGAAGTGGGTGACGGGGCGACCAGAACAAAGCTCTGCTTGGACACCACTTACAATCAGACTCTCTATTTGAGACCCTGGAAGCCAAAAAGATATTACTGCTTACTCCTCAGATACCAACGTTGTTGCTTATACATAAATTATGGTGGAAGATTCGAAACTTATATGGTGTCACGGGTTGTACACAGTACACGTCCATATGGGATACTCCATGGTTGGGAGAATTATATTTTCTGGAGGGGTTTTCCGCCTGGAGAGACGCAGGAATTAGGAGAGTAATGCAATTGTATGATGGCAGACAGCTGAAACGGTTTGACCAACTGCAAAGTCAATTTGTACTGCCCCATACTCAATTTTACAAATATTTACAACTACGTCATGCATGTGAAGCGGAAGGGGAAATACTAGCATCGGACGTACATTATCTGCCACCTATGAACATTGTAGGGGACTCTGAGTCCACTAAGGGACTTATCTCCAGTTTATACAGACATATTGTATCCAAGCACCTAGATAGATTTCCACTCCAGCTGCGAGAGAAATGGGAGGCAGACATTGGCCCTATAGAAGAAGGTCAATGGACAGAGATAATGGAAATGACACCTAAACTGTCCTTAGGAGAGCAACATCGGCTATCACACCTCTACCTGTTACATTGGGTATATCGCACACCACAATTCCTTTTCCGCATAAAGGTCCGGGACACACCCATGTGCCAGCGTTGTCATATACATGAAGGGGGGATATTGCACATGTTCTGGCGATGTCCCAAACTGTTCCGCTATTGGAGAGGGGTGGCGTCGGCCATACAAAAAGCATACTCAGTGGAATTGCAACAGTCTCCACTGGTTTATGTGTTAGGATATGTGGAAGACTTAGCACTACCTGTTGTAGAACAAATTGCAGTAGCCCGTATTCTATTTATGGCGCGTAAGCTCATTGCACAGCATTGGCTAGACGAGACCCCGCCTTCGGTATCGGAATTTGTGGGAAAGGTTAATTGGCTGATTGGCATAGAACGATATGCGTATGAACAACGAAAAGCATCCAAGAAATTCGAGAAACTCTGGGGAAAATGGTTAGCTATCCCTGAACTAGGGTCTCCAGGCTCTCGCACATAGGCTGGGAGGTGGGGTGTGCGGGGAGGAAGGAAGACCTATCTTATCATTGCCTGTATCTTGTCTCCGCTGGTTGGCGGGAGGTGTGCAGGGCTTGGCTTAGTCAGGCTACTCAGTTGAACTTTACATTTAATTGCTCTTTGTGTACATTTTTCATTTCCGGAAACATTCATGAGGTCAAGATTCGTGGACTGCAGAATTTTACATATGCTCACGAGGACTATGGAACTGACAGGACTGAGGAGTGGGGGGAGGGTTAGGGAGGGTAGGGGTCGGAGGGTATGCCCTCTGGGAAGTTTTTGTTTGTTAATTTAAAAAAATGCTTATCTTTTAATAAAAATAATTTAGATTTAAAAAAAAAAACCTGACTAAGGAAGCTAGGCACAGCCCCCATCTCACTGTTAAAGGCACATAAGGTTTCACTTATTAGCAATCGAAAGTTCACAGATCAGGAGGTCTTGGACTCCTGGCCACAGCTCCTCAAGCATTCCTTGCCCAAGCTACGGCGTCATCCGGAGAATTGAAGAAGCGGGTAGTTTGGCCATCCACCACTCGAAGCCTGGCTGGGAATAGCATTTTTCCAAGAAGGCAACAGCATCAGACCTTTCCGATCGCTCAGGGAGGCCTACTAGACGTATATTGTTTCTCCTCAATCTATTTTTCAGATCATCGGAACGGTCGGCTGCGAGGGAGGCCAAACGCTGGAGTTTGTCAATCTGCGCTGGAAAAGGCTGCAAGGTGTCCTCCAAGTCTGAGATTCGTCTTTCCACTTCAGACGTGCGGTCCCGAAGTTTTTGCAGGTCATGTTTGATGATGGTGAAGTCTTTTTTTAACTTGTCTACTTTGGAAGTTAGAGTAGTTTCGCACACGTTAATGGCCGTCAGAATTTCTGCAAACTTTAGATCTAGCGGAGAGACTTCAGGAGGAGAAGCAGCCAGAGACATAGGTAGAATTGGACTCGGTGGACCCTCAAACAGTGAAAGTGGCGATAGCGGAGAGTGTTCAGGGGAGTGTGGCCGAGAGAATTGTCCCAATCGCTGTGCTGCTCTGGCTTTGATGTGTGATACAGTCTCAGAGGATACAGCAGCTGTCTCTGCATCCGAGACATCCTGTGGCCTAGTATCGGCTTACGAGGAGGCCATATTAAGTTGCTCAGGGTTATTCACAACTTGTGTGGTCTTGCGCTTGCCACCCCTCTTTCCTCTCATCAGGTTTCCGGTCGCCGGGCAAGTTGTTATATGCAGGCCTGAACACGCAATAATAGGAAAGCAGCCGAATAGGTCAGACAGCATGTAATATATAATATGCAGCAGGCACAAGAAAGGAAGCTGGCACTGTTCCTGCAATAACTCAATACTGTCCCTTTAATTTCTGTGGTGGAATATAGGGCTGGCAGGGAAAGGCAGTGGCTATTGCATCGGCAGCCCAGCAGGTCAGGGCAGGGTATATAAGAGTGTCCACGCTAGCGCTATGCACCCTCCACGTGGTCCTGCAAGATGGTGGCCGCACTGCAGTCCAGGAGGGGATGGGCGTAGAGAGCAGCCCACCAGGCCGTCGTCCGCCACACTCCACAGGGTCTTCTCCCACACGGGTTGGCCACAAACGGCCCGATCCCAGCTGTGGCAGAGGTAGGTCCCGACACCCGTACACCAGACACCAGGGTAACCGGTCCAGACACCAGGGTAACCGCACCTCGGCCCCGATCCGGAACAGGCAGACAGCAGGAGCCGCTCCGATGCAGCCGGCGGTGTAGTGCCCACGGCCCCGGGGAGCAGATGCCAGAGGAGGCTGGACCCGGGAGCTGGACGCGCAGGCCACTGGACCCGCGCCGGCTAATAGAGGCACTGCCCGGCTAATTAAGCACTTCAATGCAGCTGTCAAACCTGACAGCTGCATTGAAGGGCTATATGCACAACATCCCTGGTGTCTAGTGGGACGGATCTCCCCCCCCCCCCCCCCCCCGCGATGCGATCGCGCGGGGGGAGATCCGTTCTTCTCAGCGTCGCAATGATGCTGATCCTGGCTCGGTAATAGATTGCTGTGGCCTACAGCAGGCCAAAGCAATCTATGACCAATCTAATTGATCTTTGCTGTGTAAATACAGTACACAGCATTGATCTCTATGAGAGATCATTGCTGTGTATATACAAGTCCCCCAGGGGGGCTTCTAGTTTATGTAAAAAAAAAAAAGAAGTGTTTTTATTAATAAAAAAATCCCCTCCCCTAATAAAAGTCCAAATAACCCCCTTTTTCCCATTTTATAAATATAAATAAATAAACAAATAAGTAAACATATTTGGTATTGTCGCGCACGTAATCGCCCAAACTATTAATTTATCACATTCCTGATCTCGCACGGTAAACGGCGTCAGCGCCAAAAAATTCCAAAGTGCAAAATTGCGCATTTTTGGTCACATCAAAACCAGAAAAAATGTAATAAAAAGTGATCAAAAAGTCGCATATGCGCAATCAAGGTACCGATAGAAAGAACACATCATGGCGCAAAAAAATGACACCTCACACAGCCCCATAGACCAAAGGATAAAAGCGTTATAAGCCTGGGAATAGAGCGATTTTAAGGAACATATATTTGTTAGCAATGGTTTGAATTTTTTAAAAGCCATCACATAATATAAAAGTTATACATGTTACAGATCATTGTAATCGTAACAACTTGAGGAACATGCATAACAAGTCAGTTTTGCCATAGGGAGAACGGCGTAAATGCAAAACTCCCCGAAATCAAAACAAATTCGTTTTTGTTTTTTTTTCAATTTGACAGCGCAAATTATTTTTTTTTTGGTTTCGCAGCATATTTAATTGAAAAATAATGCCTGTCATTGCAAAGTACAATTTGTTTCGCAAAATATAAGCGCTCATATAAGTCTCTAGGTGAAAAAATGCAAGCGCTATGGACTTTTAAACATAAAATGGAAAAAGCAAAAACGAAAATTGGCTTTGACCTTAAGGGGTTAAGCTGGTGGTCTACTCCCTAGAGTTGCCAGTGTATGTTTGGTCTCCAGCTGCACCAGCTGGAGCTGCACCAGATTTGAACTCAGACTTATGGTGCGTTTACACAGGCAGATTTATCTGACAGATTTTTTAAGCCAAAGCCAGGAACAGACCATAAACAGGGAACGGGTCATAAAGGAACGACTGAGATTTCTCCTTTTTTCAAATCCATTCATAGTTTTGGCTTCCAAAATCTGTCAGATAAATCTGCCTGTGTAAACGCACCATTAGGCTAGGTTCACACTGCGTTTTCAGCATCCGTTTAACGCATCCGTTTTTTTGCAAAAAACGCATGAAAAACGGATTGCAAAAAACGGATTCATTTGTGTGCATCGGTTTTCCATTGACTTCCATTATAAAAAAAAACTGATCCTTTTTTTTGGCGGACCAAAAAACGTTGGTGACCCTATTTTTCTGGACGTTAAAAAAACGGATCCGTTAAACGGATGCTGAAAACGCAGTGTGAACCTAGCCTTAGACTTTGCCTCTGCTTTATCCTTTTGTACTGCGATACCTCCTGTGCTCGACCTTGCACTGGACTCTGTTAACCCATTGCTTGCCGATTTGGATTTTGACGTTACCTCCTGTTGCTGACTTGGACTGCCTGACCTGTTTGTATATACCTGTCTGGGTGTTCTGTTTACCTCCCGTATCCCTAGTTAGGCTAGGGACTGTCGTCCAGTTGCTGCCCTAGGGTTTAGCCTAGGGGGACAAGCAGGTAGGGACAGGGGTTGCGGGTCAAGAGAAGGGACTGCCATCTTCCCGGACCCCAGGAATCCCTGACCGGTAGCGGACTCAATGCCTTCCGGAAAGGGCCAAGGCCCTGATGGCTGCACCGCCATATTTTATAAAACTCTCCAGTCAGAACTGTCTCTTCTCCTCCTTTCAACTCCATCTCCGCTTCCTCCCACTCCCCCCCCCCCCCCCCGCCTTTTTACAGGCCCATATCACAGTGATCCTGAAGGCAGGTAAGGACCCCAATCACTGTGCTAGTTACAGGCCTATTTCTGTCATCAATGCGGATGCTAAGCTCTACGCCAAACTTATTGCCCTCAGGTTGTCTCCCCTCCTCAGAGACCTAGTCCACCCAGATCAGGTCGGCTTCATCCCCACTAGGGAAGCTCGGGACAATACGCTTAAGACCTTCTCTATCCTTCACCATACTAAAACGTCTAAAATCCTGTGCATGTTTTTATCTTTAGATACCGAGAAGGCATTTGATCGGGTGGACTGGGACTTCTTGGCCGCGGTGTTGGTGTCCATGGGGGTGGGTGATGTTACAACTGCCCTCAGCAACGACAAAATTAACTATGCCAAGAGTGTAGCCCTAAACGTCCCTACCCCTATATTTGGTGTCTGGCCTGAAATGTCAGTTCCCCTTTATTTGGCCCTTCTCCTCATTTAAATATCAATGGGTACATATCCCTGCTGATATCTCGCAGATATATCCTCTCAATTTTGCCCCGCTTTTTACCCAGATCAAAATAGACTTGCTTAAATGGGACCTCAGAGATTTTTCATGGCTGGGAAGGATAAACATTTTAAAAATGAATATCTTGCCCAGACTTTTATACTTGTTCCAGAATATTCCCATTATTTTACCTAGATCCTTTTTCAACTCTCTTAACCGTCTCTTTTCCCGTTATGTATGGATGCGCTCCCATCCGCGCAGATCGAGGCGGACACTGATTCGACCTAAGAGCCGTGGAGGTCTATCGCTCCCAGACCCCTTTTACTATTTTCTTGCAGCTGTGGCCACCATGGTTCCTAGACTGGTCGCATCATGCCAGCTCAAAACTTTGGGTCAAACTGGAGTCTGCCCTCTCTAATATGCCGCTTATCTCAGGCTTGTGAATAGAGCTCAATCTATTGCTGCGCCTGGACTTGAGTTATCTCACCGCTTGTCTAGCAGATCACATTTGCTATATGCTCCTCTAACCTGCCTAGGCTTAAAATGCTTGCTTGAGATGGTCCTCTTACACCATTACACCTGCACCCCGACTTTGTATCTGCAATTGAAACACTTTTATAACTCCCTTGTAACGCACTGTAACCTTCACAGGGATTTAACTGATTTTGAGCAATTATGTGTTGCAAATGAGGCGCCCTCTCACACGATCTCGCTCCTTCACAGCTTACTTTTAAGTAATAATGGGGAGGATAAGTTGAAGTGCCAATTAGCATGGGAACGGGACATAGGTTAGGACCTTACCCCTGAGGAATGGGACAAATCCTTCCATTTGTCACAAGGCCTCTATTTCCTGCAGGTCTCAGGAAACCAACTACAAGATTATCTCCGGCTGGTACTGAGTTCCGGTGTTTTAGCATAGACTCTATCCAACGGTTTCAGACGTCTGTTGGAGATGTGGAGCTGTTAGTGGTACTATGCTGCATATATGGTGGGACTGTGGGCCGCTCAGCGTTATTTTAAAACCTGTTAGTTCCAACGGGCGTTAGCTTAGTGTTTTTCTAAATATCTAAACAACACTGTAGAGTAAATATTCTCCAAAAACATCTGCTATTCACACAATGTAATGAGCATTGGCACACATGTGTACATTACAGGGAGTTGAATGGATAATTTTTAAGAAGTAAAAAACTACAAGGACCACCAAGGATTTTGAAGCAAAATAAATGTTATGTTGCCAATACTGGCCTATCAGATGCATGAATGGAGTGCAGCCTGGCTTCCCCTTGTTTTTCTGCCTTAGATTATATGCACTGGATGCTGTTAAACGTAGTGTGACCAAGGCCATAATGTATAATGAAGTAAGATAAGTTGACAACAACAATTAAGAATATTTTTGTATTTTAGATAATCAACATTCCCGAACAAAATATAATGTCTGAGAATCAATTAACACCAACTAATACATTCACTACATCACATGAAGCGGACAGCACTCTTCCAAAACAGAATCAGACAAACTCAGAGGATGAGGTGAGTGTCATTTACATGACAAAATTAATTACAATTTTCATAATGCCAGCACAAAATAACATATATACTATTTTCTCACAGATCTCATCTCTGTTGAATAAATTAAGCATAAAATATGCTGGAGAGATAAAACAGCAAACATGCTTACCAAAGAATCCTTGCCGTGTTGGGAATGAAAAATATGTTGTGTTTGAGGAAAATTTACAACAAAGAATTGATACCATTTGTTGGTGTACTTGTGGAAGATGTTCTTCTATGAATACAAATATAGAGTCCATATGTTGTCAAGAAGTTTCCAATGCTGTTGCATACATCACTTCAGAGTGTATTAACAAGCATGAATTTTTCCACATTTTCTGTACACGACAAGACACGGTTAACATGTTGCGGACAATTGGCCAAGGTAAACGTCCTCCCTCAGTCCAATCGGTTAACCGGTAGGTATGATCTGTAGAGTACGAGTCAAAAAATAAAAAATTACATTTAGTGTTCTTTAATAAAATTGTAATAATTGTAAGGAGGGCACCACCCAATGTGGAGTATATAGGGTGCTATAATGCTCAGTAATCAGAATATGTAGAACGAGGAGAAAGAAAAGCACTATAATAGCACACCTGTATAATGTCACAAAAATAATTCATTTTATTGAAGCACAGAAAAACATAAAAACATACACTCATAGTACAGATCAAAATAAGCTGAACTATAGCCTCTGTGGTATACTGCCTGTTTCCCTGAATGGGGGAAACAAATAGGAAACTTGTGCATATAGGTATAGGAGAATACATGTAGTGGTATTAAATATACATAATAGACAGCTCCCTTTTCCTATTTGCATAAAGTGCCCTAGTGCATGAAAATGTAAAGCACCAAAGCGCTAAGATATAGAACTTGCACCAAGGACTATCACCGGACAGATGGCTTGCGTCGCACAGTGCTACTTCGTCAGGGACAAAGATACTGTGCTCTATACAGTCTTTTATATGTAAAGAATTACTTACAGCACACGCCACCTGTTACCAGCATCCCACCGCGGCCGCGCTAACCGGAAGTGCCCTCTATCCCGGAAGTGACGTATCGCACATGCGTATTAAGATGTTGTTCTGTGATAATTGAAATAACTATTGCTGCGTTTACACGTAACGATTATCGTGCGAATTTGCGCGATAACGGTCGAATTGGAGCGATAATCGTACGTGTAAACGCAGCGAACGATCGAACGACGCACGATAAATCGTACATCGTGATCAGGTCAGCAAATCGTCGTTCATCGTACGCAAAAAATTCGCAAATCGTTCCGTGTGAACAGTCGTTCGCCGATTTAACCAATGTGTGAGATAGGCTTAAACGATCGCAAAACAATCGCAGTGCGAATTTTCGTACGATATATCGTACCGTCTAAATGCTGATCGTTATAAAAAAAAAATCGTAAATCTGACATCGCTAATCGTACGATCGGGCCAATAATCGTTACGTGTAAACGCAGCATAAGACTAACCAATCGTTACATAAGTAATGCGGCGGCAATAGATAATCGCTACTTTCCCACAAAATGTAAAATGAACTTACAGCTTCATAGCATTTCTGCGAATCACGCGCATGCGCCCATGTGGCGCCTGTCTCTATGTTTAGAAATGTATGCTAAAACAAGACATAAGACATGGTAACCGCCATTTAGATGGAGTAAGTATGTATAATGCATGATACGACTATCTAGCTCTCAACGCATGCGCAGAATTTAAGTGACGGCCATATTGGTGTAGACTAAATCTACATGTGATGCATATTGCTAATGTCAAAGCAGTATTGCATTGACATTAGCAATATGCATCACATGTAGATTTAGACTGAGTGGCTTTTGAATAGTCCCTGTGCTTAGGTGTCCAACATATGCCATACTTGGAGCTTCTTTTAAATTTTCAAACTGCAACACCTGTCCTGGGTTGTGTTTGGCAGGTGAAGCATTTATTGTCCACTTTAAAAATTTTAATTTTTCAGACCTGTTCCAAATTTTATAGGGACTACACTCGTGGTGCCTTAGCCTTGACCAACCTCTCTGTCCCTCCTCTACACACTCATTATTTTTAGTAGTGGCCAGGGGCATGATTTCCTTTTCATCACCTGTGTGAACATGGCACATGGTATGGACGTAGAAGGCACCTGTGCAGTGTTCACACAAGAAAGCTAGTAAGATGTTGAAAGGTTTGCCCACAGATACTTTAGGCCACACCAATATGTTCCCAAGCTGAAATTTTTTTCCCTTACATTTTGTGGACAATAATTGAAGCACCTTGCAAACGGAAAACAGGACTAATTGTGGATACAAAGCAGATATATGACCTTAAAAATGTTTTTTTTTTAGTGCAGAATGTGGTGACAAAGTAGCTTTCCAAAAATTGTTTAAAAAATTAAAGCCACATGTCAGGAACCGGACAGCAGGACAATACAAGACAGTGAGCCCTGACACTGAACCCCGCCCACTGTCCCTACTTGCTTGCCACAATCCGCCCTAAGATGGCGGCGGGCAACTTGGCGGCGGTCCCTGTACTGGCTAGGTGGGACACAAAGACAAGACAGACAAAACACACTAAAGAGTAGTCCACAGTCCGGGTCACAACAAACGGGCAGCACAGTACAAAATCACAATCCAAAAAGCAAGGTCAATAAACAGGCAATATGGTCAGGGGCAGGCAGCTAGCAGGAATGGTGACAAATAAAGGCAAAAGGGTCAGAATAAATATAGCAAGAGTAGCAGAACCAGAACAAGGCAGAGACAAGCTAAATATCGGGCAGTGAGAGGCAGACTGGCACACACTATATAGGAGACCAGAGGTCCAGTGCAGAAGCTGATTGGACCAGACCCCCTAATCCCCTCAGAACGCCTGGGGCAAGAGCAACCTGACTGGCAGGGAGAACAGTCTCTCAGACTAGCTAACCAGCATCAGAGTTAACTCAGGAGTTGCCAGGAGTATCTCATGCAAAGCGGGTGTGGCTGAACAAAAACAGAGGTAATAGGCCAGTGTTCAGACAAGGTTCAGGACACTGCACAAACATACAAAAACACAGAATATCAGCGCCATCTCAGCCGCGCAGCACGAGCTAAGGGGCGCACAGAGTTCGGCACAGGCACATTCATGACACCACAAGAGAAAAGCAAACACCCAATGGGGTTCATCTCTATGTTGCAACCAATTTATGTCCTGGAATTAGACAGACACATTGTAATGACTAGTCAGGTACGAGAGCAGAGACACAGACAAGTGAGCCCTGAACTGACCCAATCCAGTGCACCTGCCTACTTACCACAATCTGCCCTAGATGACAGCGGGTAACTTGGAGACGTTCCCTACACTGAGTAGGTGAAACACAAGACAACACAAGACAAACAAAACACAATAAAGAAATGTCAGCAATCCGGGTCATACACTGTCAGGTAGCAGGGGTACTGAGTCACTAAGCGAAAGCAAGGTCAGAACACAGGCAGATCAGGGCAAGCAGCAAACAAGCCAAAAGGTCAGAAACAGGAGACAATCACAAACCAGGGAGCTGAAAAAAACACACGCACTAACGCACGCACGCACACACACACACACACCCACACACACCAAACCTGCCTGTCACAGAATGCAAGCTAAACCAAGGTTAACCCTGCAATTGCCAGAGAACACAACAGAGGCAACCTGAGCAGAGAAATAGACCACCCAGACTAACAGACTACCCAGTGCATAACAAAATTTTACCATCAGCAGCGTCTTGTCCGCGCGCCCTGAGCAAAGGAGACCGATGGTGATGCAAAGTCAGGTAAGTTGCTAACACACATTGTCCATTTTGCTTTTCATGTTTAAATTGCCTTGATTATTCATCAAATAAACAATACAACATATGTTACAGGTTATATCTTGTAAGGTAGATATAGACTGGAGTGTGCATATCTACTTTGTCTGTTCTGAATTTACAATACAAATGTAACAATTTAATTGAAAAATAAAAATTATTAAAATACCTTTGTAGATTGGATTTATGGCTCAGAATACCGGACACCAAATCTGGAGACTTGTTGACTCAGAATCTCGCACTTGTTTGGCTTCTCCTTATTGGATATGTTTGGTGGCATTGTTGGTGCTCGGTAACACCACTGGGAACTTATCTTGCCTTGTGCAAGTTTAAGAACACCTGCACATATGTACAAAACGAAGTCTACATTACATTTTCGCATAGACATTACGCACTGTCAACCTGGAACTTGCTTTTCGCCAAACAAGTTTATTTCGTTTGGAGCCCAACTTCCCTGTATTTTTTTTTCACAATGCACAACTGCCTGTTCCCGGCCAACATTGTGGTTGTGTGTGAGGGCCACCAGCTTTGTTTGGGCCTCCATGGAATCCAAGCCAAAATGTATCTGCTTTGTATGATATCTCAGCACCAGGCTATGGAAATTTTCCAACTTGCCAGTGTGGCAATTATGGACCAAGTGTGTGAGGTCTTTAAGGAGTTGTGTCTTTGTCACAATTTTGGCAAGATTTAGGTAAGGTGGTGTCATGAATATTGCATATATGATTAAGTACGGAAATCCACTTTTTCTTCAGTATGTGCTCATTATGCTTACAAGTTTGGATGGACCAATCCAGGGTGTAATTTCTTTGCAGAATTTTAAACGGCTGGCTGATGTTAGTTTTTTTTTCAGTGAATTGGCATAATGCCAGACATTGAACTGATGTAGTATTGTGGGAAAGTCCTCTCTCATTATTTTCCAAACACCAACATGTCTGAGGCCAATATTTTGACCTTAAAGCCTTTATCCAAGATTCGCCGGAGGACTATAGAGAAGGCCAGCTTCTCCATTGCCACAGATGAGCTACACTGGGTTCTTTGCACCACCTCAAAGTCTATAATTTTCTCTGTCAGATTATTCATGACTGTGTAAACACAATACTTGGCACTTGGAGTGTCACATTGGTCATCACCAGAGACACATAGGCTTTTTTGCTTGATGTTTGCAGCTATTTTGCCTTTCTCTTTGAGCCAGGCTATGTCAATGGCTGGAAGGGGAAATTTAGATTGCATCTTATAATATGTTTTTTTTTCAGATGTTACCCAAAGGCCCAAATAATTCAGAAATTCATGCACTTTCATAAAACTTTGTCCAGTGCAGAGAACAGAGGCTGCAAGGATTAGGTTTCCAGCCCGATATGACCTGTTGGCTGGCTGTTAAAGATATCAAAACTATGTCCCGCATGGCATTCTCCAGATATCTTAATGAATGAACCTTCACTTTTTTTTTAAAGGCTCGCACCATGTATGGGCATTTTGTATAGGCTTGACACTTTACTTTATACAACAAATTATCCAGACACTTCTCAAAAACAATGACCTTAGGATCTTCAACAATTTCAGACTCAGAAATGTATTCATCATTGGCACTGGGTAACTGGATTAAAGGAGTACTCCGGGCACCCCCTGCAAAATCTTAACTACTCACACACTGGGGGATGGTTACTGGCATCCTCTCTGTCACATTTCTTCCCACTCTGGCTGCTCTAGCTGCCCCTTGCACTGTTCTCTGTTGCTGCTTATTACAGCTTCAACTTCCTGTTTGGACCAGTGCCTGTGTGCTGCATATTCCTACAGTCCCCACAATGCCTTGTTTCCCTGGCCTGCCTCTGTAAACCTCCCACCTCCTCCTCCCACCCACAAACATGCCCACAACCCCGCCCTCCATCCCTAGTGCCTCTATTTCCTGCCTCCCTCCATCTATTCCCCTCCCAATGGACAGCTTAGTCCACTACACAAGCAGTAATGGTAAATACTGACACCCCAAGACCCTTATTGGGGTGTCCAGTGAAGAAAAACTACAGCCAACATTGTCTACTTTTAATGTGTCATGATGCTGAGGGTTGTGGTTGTGCAACCTGGAGTTGCACAGCTTGCAAAATTACTACCAGCATCTTGTCCAAGTGACAATGCTGGTGGTAGTAGCTCTGGAAGCTGTGCAACTCCAGCTTGCACACATACAACCCCAACCATCATGCCATGCTGATACTTGATGATGGTGGTTGTGCTTATGCAAGCTGTTGAAATTCAGTTTGCATAACCAGAACCACCATCATCAACTGTCAGCATGGCATAATGCGGGTGGTTGTAGCTCTGCAAACCGGAGTTGCACAGGCTCCAGAACTACTACCAACATCATTTACAGTCAATGTTATGTTATTACTTTTGCTAGCCCAATCATATCCTGATTTTTAAGCATCATGGTGGTAGTAGTAGTAGTAATTCTTTAAGCTTGAGATTCACAGCTTGCAAAACTACAACGCCCAGTATTTAGGCCTTCTGAGAGATAAGATGGGACCTTTGCAACTCCCATGATGAACTCTCTGCAGGCCTAAATGCTGGGAGTTGTAGTTTTGCAAGTTGTGGAATTCAAGCTTGAAGAATGACTACTACCACCACCATCATCATGTGTTAGAATGAGCATATGATGGGGTTGTGGTTATGCAAACTGGAGACACAGCTTTTAAATTTTAAAGCTAATACTTTCCATTTCCATAACTACAACCCCCATCATATCCCTTTTTTAAAACATGATGAAGGTGGTGTGTCTTTCTATCTTTTAATTGATTGATGAAAAGTTGATAGGATCTACTGTAAATAGGAGCGAGATGATAGATAGGGAGAGAGATAATGGATGGAACATAGCTAGATAGATAATAGTAGATAGATAGATAGATAGATAGATAGATAGATAGATAGATAGATAGATGATAGGTAAACCCAAAAGTCCTGCAGCACTCCTTGTATCTGTAAAAAGGTTGGTGCCAGCGGTCAACACTCCGGGACCACAAGTGTAAGTATATACAGTAGCAGAAGACCACAGAACTCGAAGAGTTCAAAAAAACTGTCTTTATTTCACCACAAATCTGCAACGTTTCGCTCTAACGTTAAGAGCTTTATCAAACAGTGTACAAACATGCGCTCTGGCAGGGTTTGTATGTGTTGCACATAGCAAATCAGCAATACAAGTGCAATCAATAAAACATGCAATCAAATACATAAAGTACAAATAGTATCCACAGTGCTTTGATACAAGTGATTTCAAAATTGTGTAGGAAGTACAAAACATAAGATCATGCAAAATTACATGAATCATGTGAAGAAGTAAATCACACCATACAGTGCATAGTAAGCATCAATAATAAACAATAGTTAATAGTAGGCCACTGATGTCACGTTTATTGCCTCACTTGACATTGAGAGCCTTTATACCTCTATAGGTCATACTAAGGTCATACAGGCTATTGCCTCTACTCTCACTACAGTGCGGGATGTATCGATTTTCTTTTGACACTACTGGACATGATATTAAAGCACAATTTTTTTGTTTGACGGCAAGCTATCTTTGCAAAAATGGGGGACCGCGATGGGGTCCAATGTGGCGCCTTCGTTTGCAAATTTATTTGTAGCACACCTTGAGGAGACGCATATCTGTGTCCCACCACGCCCACAACATTGTGGCATGGTGGAGATACATAGATGACGTGTTCTTGGCCTGGAGGGGCACCCTTACAGACCTACACGAATTTCATGTATTTTTGAACAGTATGGATTCTAACATTAAGTTCACACTTACTGTTTCTGAGTGTCAGGTGCAGTTTCTGGACACCCTGGTTTACAGGGACGACAGTTGCTTAAAAACTGACCTATATACAAAAAAAAAAAACAGACAAAAACACATTACTCCTTTATACATCCAATCACCCTAAAAAAACAATTGACTCTTTACCAAAGAGCCAATTTATCCGCATAAAACGTATTGTGACTGACACAGAGAAGGCTAACAATGCCATTACAAAAAAGGCCCAACAACTGCATGCACGTAGATACCCCAACAGACTGACATGGGTTATGGGTATGGATAGGAATAGTCTCCTACAGAAAAAAGTAACTAATAGAAATACCAATAGAATCCCTTTTGTATCTGTGTATAGTGGTATTAGCGGCCAAGTAGCCAATATTCTACACAGACATTGGCCCATTTTGAAAAGAAGCTTTCCAGGGATACAGGACTTCTAAAGTGGGCCATTAATGTCATACAAAAGAGCCTTTAACCTTAGGGATAAACTGGTAAGAGCTGAAATCCAACATGTTAGATGTCCTACACAACTCCTTTTGGGACCCCTTAGAGAGGGTTGTTATCCCAGTAGAAAGTGTGTAAATTGTCGACACATTGTCAAAGGTGAGGTGTTTATTCATCCTCTCACAAGAAAAAGCTATAAAATTAGAGGTCACCTCACATGACTGGATTATATATGTTCTCTGGTGCCCCTGTTCTCTCCTCTATGTAAGAGAGACCACTTATGATGCTAAAACCAGACTGATGCAGCACAGGTACACCATCCGCAAACAACGGATGGACCTACCTGTACCAAAACACTTCTGTGAGCAACAACACTTAGAAAGTGATCTTAAGATGATGGTTGTTGAAATAATCCCCATACCCCCCAGGGGAGGTGATAGCCTTGCCATACTTAAACAGACTAAACTACGCTGGATCCATGAACTAGACACCCTGAAGTCGAAGGGTTTAAATGTTGATTATAAAGTAATCCCTACATATCTTAGATAATGACACCTCCTATCCCCTTAAGGTACTCTGAAGACCTGCATCCATACTGGGTACACTGGAACGTTATGTAAATATGAATGCTTTTGGCACTTTATTTATTGTTTTTTTATTTCTTTCAGACATGAACTTTCAAGCAATATTCCTGTGGGCAACAAGGGGCAATTGAAATCCAGGATAAAGGTCGCCGTCTGTTTTCATTTTCATGTATATTGTTAGGCTACTGTACACACTGCTGCGTTTTACATGTTACACCTCAAATGCGTCTTTTATTTTTTCATCCCATTTCACTCTGGCGCATTTGTCCTTGTATGCCGTGGCCCCCATGGAGCAGACACGGGTGATTGGAGTGGAGTGCCTAATGGGTATCTCGGCATCTCTCTGCCCAATGTCCTTGTATCTCACTAAGTGGGCACGCAATGATTTTCCATTGCGTTGCCAACATGTGAGTATGCATCACCCCCGCTAATTGGTGCGCACAGCACAGGACATTTTATTGCCATTGAGTGATGCAGCCCAATAGCTTTCTATTTTAACTACAGCACAGTGTGCATACAGTATGCCATATACTTCTTACTGTCATATGACACGCACGCTGACCGAACCAATGATAAACCTGTAAATACCTCTGACGTCAGAGGTGGTACCTGATTGGTCAGCTGTCATGACATGCGCAATGAATTGTAAACAACGCTGATCGGACACATGGCGGACCGGCGCTACTACTATCGTTTGTTGTAACATTCTGTCATGTAGACGATGACGTCTACCTGGTGAGTGACCTGTTAACTATTGTTTATTATTGATACTTACTATGCACTGTATGGTGTGATTTACTTCTTCACATGATTCATGTAATTTTGCATGATCTTATCTTTTGTACTTCCTACACAATTTTGAAATCACTTGTATCACAGCACTGTGGATACTATTTGTACTTTATTTGATTGCATGTTTTATTGATTGATTGCACTTGTATTGCTGATTTGCTATGTGGAACACATATATACCCTGCCAGAGCACATGTTTGTACACTGTTTGATAAAGCTCTTAACGTTAGAGCGAAACGTTGCAGATTTGTGGTAAAATAAGGACACCGTTTTTTTGAACTCTTCGAGTGCTGCGGTCTTCTGCTACTGTAGATAGATAGATAGATAGATAGATAGATAGATGATAGATAGTTAATAGATAGGATTGATAGATAATAGATAGATAGTAGATAGATAGATAGATAGATAGATAGATAGATAGATAGATAGATAGATAGATAGATAGGAGATGGATGGATAGAAAATAGGTATGGAATAGATAGATTATAGATAAAAGATGCTGCTTGCTCTCAGCTATACCAGTTCTGATGCACAATGTTGGTCTCCTCTGCTTTTCAGTCATCCTGGAGATCGGCAGCTGCTTGCAGCATCAGATGTCACTGATCTTTCAGAAGGCATTTGGCACCCTTTCAATGCCAGATGCCTGCTAGAAGATCACTGGTGTCTGATGCTGCAGGATTCTGTCAATCTCCCCTATACCCTGAGAAGCAGAGGAGACTGAGATCGGGCACCAGATACAGGTGTAACTTATAGCACAGCAGCCGAGAGCTAGCAGAAAAATAAAAAAAATCCGGAAGGGTGTCTGTGCCTAATAAAAGTCTATGCGTCCAGAAATCCGGGTGGTTTTTCCGGACGTGTGAAGGGGGCCTTACAGAGGAGTCCTGTCCAACATGGCCTGTTTTATTAGGTCATTTGTTTACTGGGCAACTTGGCATACTTATAAAGAGTTGCCTACATGGGACAAAAATTGTGTAAAAATTTGTGAACATATTGATATAAAACTAGCTAGCATGAATTATTTATCTTAAGTAGTGCTGTATTGTAAAGAGCATATGTAATGGCTGTATGTGAGGCGAGGATTTACTAAATAAAGGACTAGTAACCTTCTGGGGCAGCCCAGTCAATGTAGTCCTTTGTTTGCAACAGAGAAGGCTGCAATGCAGGATGGCCTTTGATAATGTCCCAACCGAAAAACCCACACTCAGAGCAGCTCCATGTTCACCAGGCAAAATCGAGATGTAGTAGATTTTGACGTGCAACAATGTTAGGATTCTGAAAGGTAAATGTTACATGATTATTTATTATTTTATTAAAGACACAAGCTGTTCTGCGCTCAATAAAAGGAATCTTACTGAAACAATGCTAAGGTCTCTTTGTGGTAATGGAAATGGTGGGTAGGAAGGGTTCGCCAAAATATTCTCAGATCCACATTCTCATTAACAAACATAAACATGGCAAGTTGCTATTTTTGTCAGAAGTCACTAATCTTTTTGGACTGTTTGCTAACTTAGGACCAATAAAATAATACAACATACGCCACACACTCAAAATTCAAAAAATCACCAGCCCAACAGGTATGAACAGGGTCAAAGCATTTCAAGGGAACCTGTCCTCCCCCATGGTGGTGCAGAGCCTGTGTGCCCCCCTACTAGAGCCCCTTATACTTACCTCCTGAACGAAGTGCCACTCCTGGACCCAGTCTTCTTTGAGAAAGGAACCTAGTGACAAAAAGTAGACTAATTAACACATTTAGCAATAGGACATAGCAAGCATAAACATCAAACAAGATTACATTGGTTTAAACATCACTCAACCTGGTTGTATTTGTGCTCTTGCCTCTAAATGTGCCAGTAAATGTGTTAGTAAATTTCAATGATCTGGCCAAGAATTAACTTTCTTGATTTACCTAAAAGTGCAAACTGTAATTAATATATTTGGATATATAATGTTCTTTACAAATACATACCCTCACAAATTAACATTATGTAATGGAGATATACATGCTAATGAAAAAGCCTGTTCCTTTTCAATCAATAAAGGCGTATGTCCCCTGCAGTATTGCAGCGTCTATATAATCTTGTTGTTTAAAAACATAGATCATTCGCAGCAGGCAAAATGTTCTTGAAGCTAATACATTACATGGCTATGCTACAGCTTTGCCGTCAAAATAACATGTCAATGCAAGTGGCCAGACAAGCATTGTGGTGTATGAGCACAATGCACTGTGAGTGCAGGCATTGACCCGCGAGGGTATAATGCTCAACAAAACAGTGTGTATTGAAAATTGAAATCACGCTACTTAGTCTACAAAACAGTAATGAAAAAACACACTGCAGGGTCAGCCATCCGCTGGGCACATCCTACATGTGACCACAGGCTAAGGCTATGTTTCACATACCGTAATGTTTGTATGAATGACAGGCATGGTTTACACCATCATGATTTCCGCATAACTAAAGTAGTGCTGCAGATTGAGGAAATAACAGCTACACATATTATTTACTCCATGCAAGATACCTAGTGGCGCAGGCACAAACTGACATGTAATTTATCATTGGCCACTAAGCAAAGAACAGTAAACCCGGGCATTGCACACAGTGGAGTGAGCGGACCCAGCCGCTCCCTCCTTTGATAGGCTTTTTGATTTCTTATGTGGCACCACACGGATGGTGGCGTATTGTAACACAGCGGAACATTTGATCATCCCGCCTATCCTGCAGTACCAGCCTAGTTGATGTTTTCATAGCCGTGGTGTTCTGTGACCCGGCTGGGCCATGTAACTGCCGCTCAATAACAAAGCGTAAACATGGCGTGAGTGTATGTGCACACTTAGGAAGAGGTGAGGAATGAGGTGACAAATTGAAGAGTAAGCCACTCTTATTTCAACTAGAGATTCCTTACGTAAAATATGTACCCAGCAATGTCCCATTGTGTTCAATGTGATTTCGGATTAGTACTTCACAATGCAGATTTTTAATACATAATTTCCTGAAGGTGTTCCCTTTGCTGCTACAATAATTGACATGTGAAATCTCTTTGAGGATTCTGCTAGAGGAGTCCACTATAAGTCAATGTTGGCAACAATTCTGCTTGTGCTCTGCAAAAAATAAAGTAGAAATCTGCTTGCATTATGGCACAAATTGTCTTGAAGTCTGGACAAATTTAGCTCCTATTTGGCTTGAGCTTAATAGAGGATGAATTTTAAGACTGAAAAATTCAGATGCAATTGCTTGATAATTCCTCAGTGTGCTCATATCCTTATGCTGTTATAGGATGCAGGCCTTTACATGTGCATCCACCATGGCTGTATAGTCGCTCAGACTTAGCTCCAAACCCACATCCGAATATAAAATAATGTTTAAAACACCCCCTACTCTGACTCACATTCCTGACTATTACTCCAGCTCTTTCAGCATTAGAAAGTCCAATACCAGGGGTGTTGTTATCACACTGGCTCAGCAGCTTCTCCCTAATGTCCAACAGGATCCTTGGCCAAATTGTGATCTGAAAGTTAAAAATATTAGGCAGCTTATCCTGTGTGTGCAGTGGATACAGCCTGTCTCCAGCCTCCATCTTCTGAATTACTCTGAACTCAACTAAATGGAGCTGGTAATAATTTCATAATGTTTATAAAGAAATAATCTACAGAACTAAAGATACACTGCGATCACTAACAGATAGAGGTCAGTCATAGTAATTGCAGGGGTCAAAAATAGTGATATGGAGGGGTCACACATAGTGAGCTAAAAGGGTGACTGTAGAGGAAACACATAGCACACACACAGGCTGCTGCAGCTTTCGCACACACACACACACACACACACACACACTGCTGCATCCATAGTGCACACACCCACACACACACAGCCTGCTGCAGCTATATCACACAAACAGACTGTTGCAGCCAGAGAACAATGTAAGGAAAAACCCTATATTATCAAAGAAAAAACACTGAGGACATAGTTTACTGATGCACTCCTTCCTCCTTCTCCTCCTCTATGTTAGGGTATGTTCCGACTCAGCTAATACGGGTGAATTCTGCAACGGAGGTGTCCTCCACGGAATCACGCCGTACTCAGTGTGCTGCAGTATGTAAATGGGAGACTGTGCGCTTCTCCCCTGGCACGGATCCCCTCTCAAATAAGTCACATGTCACTTTTTTGGCTGCAGATGAGCATGCGCTCTCCCATTGCTAAGCTCTGACACACTGAGGCAGCCATAATTCTGCAGCGAATAGTTCATTTGCGGTTTATCAAAGATTTTACTTAGGCTAGGTTCACACTGCGTTTTCAGCATCCGTTTAACGGATCCGTTTTTTTTAACGTCCAGAAAAATAGGGTCAGCAACGTTTTTTGGTCCGTTTTGGTCCGCCAAAAAAAACGGATCCGTTTTTTTTTATAATGGAAGTCAATGGAAAAACGGATGCACACAAATGAATCAGTTTTTTGCAATCCGTTTTTCATGCGTTTTTTGCAAAAAACGGATGCGTTAAACGGATGCTGAAAACGCAGTGTGAACCTAGCCTTAGTGTGAACATCACATAAGCAGGATAGCTTCATATTACACTGCTGCTCAGATACAGACATCCAGCATCCAGGAAGAGAATAGTACATGTGTAAACCAAACCAATGGACTATGCAGTGAAACAAAATGCTAAATATTGTTCTACACCGTTTACATAATCACCCTGCTTGACTAGGGCCAGTGTGTTTCTAGAATGTTGCTTTTCTAAGAAATAATTGTGTCAAATTTCAAACAAGATGTAGTATGAGTCACTCTAATGTTTAGGCCTCCAACTCCGACTCCTGAAAAGAAAACAAAAAAATTACACTATTGCAACAACAAATCCACAGCCCTGCCGTTGGCTACACAATTTTGAAACACACATAAAGGATGTTGCAGCCACAGCCGCAGGGACCATTGTGAGAAGTGAAATGTCATTTCCACCACCATTAAAACAATATGGCCATACAAGAAAAGACCATACATTATTTGTCTGCTGATGTAAACATATAAAGAGTTTGGGTACTAATACACAGGCCAATAGTGGCCTGATAATAACTGGAAACGAGTTACAATCTGGTAGCTTGGCACTTATTTCCTGCCCATATTACACAGCCCAATTAGCATTTAACAAGGCCTGCATGTACTTCATTACCAATGTCCTTGCAGTCCTTGCTTGATTTTGAGGCATCACCTCTCCTGGCTGCAGGGCTCCCTTTTGTGCTCTGCTTCTCACCGTGTCCCGGCCGCTGCAGCTCCAGAGCGGCCTGTCTCAGCTGTCAAGCTGCACAGCCAATCCATGAGCGCGCCAGACATGGACAGTAATTGGCTGAGCGCCCTGTCAGCTCAGACAGGCCACTATGAAGCTGGATTGCACATGTCCCTGGGATAAGAACAGCACAAAAGGAGCCTGTCAGCATGGTGAGGTAATGTATAGCGTTTTTACATCTGTAGCCAAAGGCCACGCACCGCTATTGCACGTGGCTATGCGTGTTTTGCGTACAACAATTATATTTCCATAAATATCTAAACAATCAAACAATGATGGTTGTCATCGGCTGATCGTTGGTATTATTCCACAGAGCATTAGTTAGTGGGATATGCCCAATTCGGACAATTATTGTTCAATGGTATAGTACCTTTAAAACACTATCTGGGATGCTTTAGATTGAAAGACCATAGTCACATTGCATAAGACTATGACATCTCTGTGAGCCATATGGCTGACCACAGGGCCGGCTCCAGGTTTTTGTGGGCCCTCGGGTGACAGAGCCTTAGCGGGCCCCTCATCCATTCACTATGCACCCATCACCCGCACACAATATGCACAATCACTTGAGACACCACTCACATACACAAACACACATTATTGATACAGACACTGACTCACTGACTGTGACACTGACTGACTTACAGCACTTACAGGTCAGTCTTCTCCCTCTTCCTCTCTGTGGGACTGCTCTACACACTGTAAGGTTGAGGGCCTTCGGGTCATGTGATCTGGTCCTTCACCCTTTTTTCTCTCTGTGCAGGACCTGCTCTATCTTCTGTGCCCCCTGATGTGCAGCAAGATCACCCTGCACTACAGTGAGCGGCCTGAACATTAGAATACCGGGCCCCTCTCCTTCTCTGGGCCCTTAGAGTCACTGTGGGCCCCGGCACATGCCCAGGTAAGCCCTGTGCTGACGCCGGCCCTGGCTGATTAGACAGCCCGTCTCACAAAAGAAAAGCCCATCATGAAATGCATTACCGGCCATATGAGAATCAATACATGACATGTGTAATGTGAACGCACCCCTGTGAACCTGTTTCCTAATGAACGGATGTACCCAACGGAGCGTCCGTCCGTAGTCCAGAGCTCTATTGCGTACACATAATGGTTCTGTGCGTATGGTAGTCTAGAATTTATTGAGGGTCAAATCTGAGCTCACAGATATACACATATAAACACTAACATATAAGATATACACATATAAACAATAACACACACATATATGTGTCCATACAGAGACATTTCTGTCCATATCCAGGGCCATTAGAATACAAAGTTGTTATGATACACGAGTGTAGCATCATGTTTGAAAATATTTGATGCTTGTGAAAATGCTTTGTGCACGCTGTATTATTTAAGGGCAAGATTGAAACAATGTCAGTTTTGGATCATTAGCCAATTGTGTCTGTCCTAAAGTCTATAAATGACAGCTGACAAATGGTGCAAAACATGACAGTGGAATTAAACTAGCCGGGGGGGGGGGTATTGCTATAGTGGTAGGAGTGTGGAGTATCTGTGATTTGTGGGATGTTACAGAGGTAGACTCATACCTAGATGACAATCTCTAGCAGATATCGCCATAGGTAGCAAACATCGTCCCCTCTGTAGATGCCACTCTAACAATTGCAACATACTGTGTGAGAAATGAAGACATACTTTAACCTTAGATGCTCCTGAAATGTAAGTTGCAGACAGTAAGCCACAAACGTACTATGCGAATTGATAGACACGTGCAAATGTAAGAGACACTGCCAGCAAACCGCACAACTCACAAATGAGAGCTAGAAATCCATGCAGGCGCAAGGACGCTTTAGACTGGCCGGAGAAGATCGGTCGGAGAAGACCTGCGCAGGATAGATTCGCTACGGCGCACAACGGTGCATGTGCTCCAAAGCTGAGAAGAGGACTCAGGACACGGACGGAAAGAGCGTAGGTGGGGGGCGTGGTGTCTGCTGACACACATGGGAGGCGGTGCAGGGGTAATGGGAGGCGGTTCAGATAGATATGGGAGGTGGGCCAGGCAAGAGCACGTCTGTAACCCAGGGCAGGGATTACGTGCAGCATGACCCAAAACGAGGCGGAGCTAACCTGCAACATCACAGCAACGGCGCCAGGGGCTTCCAAACACGGCGCAGGCGCAATAACAACGTGTCCTGTGAGGGCGGACAGAGGGCGGAACGAAAGGAGGGGGAGACGCAGACCAAGACCACCCAGGTGGCGCTTCACCTGGGCACGAACGCTCTCGGCCCCGCCTCTTAGACATACCATCTCCTGAAATAGTTTGTTTTACAGCCAAACGAAAGCTCAACCAGCGTGGAAAAACATAACAGGAGAATGGACTTCACATAAGCTACAAACAAGTATAAGTAGTTGGGGGGGGGGGGAGATCAGGGGGTACAGAGTCGCTGTAAGATAGGTGATAACTGCTAGATCATGGGGTCCTATCCCCCGTTGCTGCTGTTCCATCACTCCTCCGATACTCACTGCTTAGCACTTTCTTGGAAATGCCTGCTTATCACTGTTTAAGGGAAGCCACCTCTGCAGTTCTTTGCATTTGCTAGGTGGAAGAATTTAAAATTCAGGGTGCAAACTGCAAACATAAGAGAATTCTTAAAGGGGTACTCCAGAGGGAAAAAAATGTTATTTTTAATGAACGGTGTCAGAAAGTTAAACATATTTGAAAATGACTAAAGGCCCTATTATACAAATCAATTATCGTCCGTATTCCGCCGATATGGGCTGTAACGGGTGATAATCACTTTGTGTAATAGAAGATAATGATCAGCAGACATGCATGAAGTGGGCTGATCGTTGTCTTTCAACACGTTGAAACGATGAGGATAGCAGCAATATGCTGCCGTCACTCCTTCTAATAGGAGCGGCAGCAGCAGACTGCTGCTATCTTCTATGGGCTGCCCAGACAATCTAGCAATCACCCGGGAAGCCCCCCCGCAGCTCCCCACAGCCCAACACCTACAACCCCCCCCCCCCCCCTTCCCTGCTCACTGCCGACACATTTAATTGCATCGGCAGCAAGCAAGGAATGAGGAGAAAGGGAGCGCTGACCTGACAGGTCTCTGAATCGCTCCGTGTAATAGGGGCTTTATATTTAAAGATCTCAAGTCTTCCAGTACCTATCAGCTCCAGGAAGTGGTGTATCCCTTCCAGTCTATCACAGTGCTCTCTGCTGCCACCTCTGTCTGTTACAAGAACGGTCTAGAAAAGAAGCAAATTTCCATAGAAAACCTTTCCTGCATTGGACAGTTTCAGATATGGACAAAGGTGGCAGCAGAGAGCATTGTGTCAGACTGAAAAGAAAATTTTACTTCCTGCAAGACATACAGCAGCTGATAAGTACTGGACGGCTTGAGTTTTTTTACAAGTCTATATAACTTTCTTATAAAGTCGATTTAAAAAAAATAAAATCCTAAAAATACCTCTTTAAGTCAAAACCACTTTGCAAAGTTCCTTGCCACCCCCTCTTTAATATAGGATTATGGAAAGAACAACCCTGGGAAATAACCTAATGAGTACTGGACCCTCCCTGGAAGTAACAGACTCTGTACTGGATTCTCAGTGCCACTTTGCATGCATATTCCATGCATATTGTATGCTTAAAGGAAAAGTCAGACGAAAATTTTTTTTAAAGTATTGTATTGCCCCCCAAAAGTTACAGAAATCACCAATATACTATTACTACAGGAAATAGACATAAAGTGCCTTTTTTCCCCTGCACTTACTACTGCATCAAGGCTTCACTTCCTGGATAACATGGTGATGTCACGACCCGACTCCCAGAGCTGTGCGGGCTGTGGCTGCTGGAGAGGATGATAGCAGAGGGACACTGAGGGACACAGGGCACTGGACGGACACTGAGCATCCCTCTGCCATCATCCTCTCCAGCAGCCACAGCCCGCACAGCTCTGGGAGTCGGGTCGTGACATCACCATTTTATCCAGGAAGTGAAGCCTTGATGCAGTATTAAGTGCAGGAAAAAAAGCACTTTATCAGCATTTCCCGTAAAAAGTGTCTATTGGTGATTTGTATAATTTGCAATACAATACTTTAATACATTTTTTTGCCGGACTTCTACTTTAAAAAAAATGCGTGTAATGTGCTTCAGTGTTTTCAACAGGAACACATGCCATAGTTTACACTGAGAACAAGAGAATTGTTTTAAAATCCAGGACTATCTATATATTACACTGTGAGAAAAAAACACATTAGATGGCCAGGACATGCATAGAGATAGTCCCATTGAATAGAGGGTATGCCATTCATTTCTGAAATGTATTTTGAAGTGCTAGTAGTTGGAATACATGTCACCTTCAATCCATGTCCGGTCTTACAAAGGAATGTAGAAAAATAGACTATAATAATTTATTACAATGTAAAGCCTTATACATTAAAAGTGGACCCTGCCCAGAACACCAGATCAACAATGGAAGACATATCCTACAAGTGGTCCCGAGGCAAGTAAAGGAAAAGGAACAAAAGGTTATATTCTAAATAACCGATGGGAATCATTACAAAAATAGGGTTCCTGTGTCAATAGACAAAAACAACCTCTAGTTGAAGAAAAGCCAACCTGAGCAGGAGCTTTAAACAGTCCGTTCATGGTAAGTGCTGCCCTACGCGTTTTAGTAAACAGACATATCCTATGTTTCAATGCCAGGAAAGTGAGTGCACTCCTAGAGGAGTTGTGCCTGACTCTATGAACTCTGGCCTTGACATAACATGAAATATAGAAACATTTTGTCAAACATGACAAAGTTTAGAACACAAGTTCAAGAATGAAAACCATGAAAGTCCAACTCTCACAGTAAAGCTATTTGTATGTTAACTAAGGCTTCTCTAATGATGAATATGACTGGACGGTGTACAATGTTGTGCTATGTCTGAAATGTGTCTTTATGACTGATTGAGGAAATTGGGTGCAGATCCACAGGAAAAGCCCAGATACATACTGTACATCACAAGTATTCGCCCCTCCACCCCATGTGAAATACAAAGTGCAGCG
Source organism: Dendropsophus ebraccatus (assembly GCF_027789765.1). Classification (NCBI taxonomy): domain Eukaryota; kingdom Metazoa; phylum Chordata; class Amphibia; order Anura; family Hylidae; genus Dendropsophus; species Dendropsophus ebraccatus. The sequence continues at coordinate 140,044,766 of NC_091456.1, forward strand.
TGAAAAAAGGTAAAATAGCGCAAAGATAACTTGACTGGGTAAAAATTTTATTATTCATATTTAATAATTACCGGTGTAAGCAGCAACTGGTTCCCAAGGACACCGAGGAACAAGCCGAGTATATGTGGTCAGCAGGCTGGGTCCTCAGTGCAGTACCAGAGACGAGACAGAAATCATATCAGGGCAGGCGGCTTCAAGACAGGTCAGACAATTCACGTCAGCAACCGGACAGATAATACAAAATATTTTTTTTTTTTAAATTGTGTTTTACCTTGAGACACGGTAAAATTCAGTTGTTGTTTTTTTTTGTTTGTTTTTTTTAAATAAAACCCATTTCCTACCGCTCAGATTATTTACCATAGCAATTATGTCAATATAATTTCTAACTGGAACTGCTTTTAAGTAGTAGTTATTTTAATACCCATTATTACTGATGCAATCCTGTCAATATTCCAGTGTGGAAGATTAATGGGTCACTTAGGATTCAAGAGTTTCAGACCATCCATTTGCTAAAAAGCAATAAACCGCTACACACTGATCCATGAACATCTATTACTGTTTCCTGTCATCTCTGAAACAAAAATGGACATTCTTTGCACCAGCACCAACATAATTATAAGTAGTGTATTTATAGAAGACACAGAGGGTGCAGATAACAGTGCTGTACGACACTAAAGAAAAAGACTGTTGCATGGAGAAACACAGTAGTGCTGGCACTAGAGATGAGCAAACTTGCCAAAAGTTTGGGTTTACACAAACTTGTCTGAACATGTCCTAGGCAACACAGGATAGCTTGGAGCCATTCCCTACGCTAATATAGGAACAGGACACAAGACAAAAACAGGACAGGGACAAAAAATACACAATGGCTGGTGGTAAGCAAACTAGGGCCAAAACCAGGAGAGGCAGATACTAGTACAAAGTGGCTAGGCAATAAAGAGAGTCAATGAGGCAAAGCCAGAGTAAAAAAAAAACAAAAAAAAAAAACTGAGGACAAAAATACAGATCAAGTCAGGAGACATAGATCATATCCCATTTAAATATAGATTGGTGTCCTAATTGTATATTCATGCAAAAACATTCTTAGTTAGATATTGGAAATCTACCACCATCCCGGACATACAAAAGTTAGTGGAGGCTGTTAACAACACTTATCAATATGAAAGAATCATAGTTTTGGGCTCTTCAAACATGAAAAAATTCTCCATTACATGGAGTATGTGGAGTGCCTCTACTTATTTTAAAGATGTGTGAGATTAAACGGTATTATACTGTCTATAACTATATGACTCTTTGTGACCTACAATTTCTTTTGATCAGATTTTATCCACAACGCAATTTCTTTCATACGTTGCCTGTTAGCCGTTCTGAGACTTTTCCGTCGCTTCTTGTGATGGAACTACTTCATCTTTCCACAATGGATTGAGTAGAATTAACGCAAGTGGTCAACTATGGACTTTGCCGGATGACTAGTTGAACTTCTCCTTTTTGAGTTTCTGTTTCTAGTCCTAAAATTGGGACATGTTTCTTTTTATGTTATACCTCAAATGATCTCAGGAATACTTTTTCTTTACTTTCACTGTATATCTAAGCATATGGGAAAAATAGTATGCTAATATATATATGATTACATAGCTGAGCCATTTCAATAAACCGTTTAGTCTATTTCTGAGTGTAAACTGTAATTTTGTGAGACTAAAGAATGCAGCCACAACCTTACACCAAAGTAATTATGGTAACTCTAGAGATTTTAACATATACCTAACAAAACCATGGTTGTTTTCTTGTGATGGTTGGAGCGTTTCAATCTGCTTGTCACCTCAAGACAAAGTATACATTCTACAATGGCTAAAATCAATCAATAGTAGTCTTGTCTCTTTTAAAGGTGACTAAAACACTGCCAATAGCTTCTTTTTTAAGCTTGCTAAAACCTTGATGGTAAATCTTTATTCTTTTCAGTAACAAGTCTACACCAAGTCTTTACCGGAAAAGGTTTGTGAATGAGTTTCAAATCCAATATGATTAGTAATAGACCAACACCGTCAATACAGATCAAAGGGCCACATAAGACAATGGAAGATCACAAGAAACAATAATTTTGCATAGTTTAACTATCTTGCTTCATACGTGGGACAGTTTTTAGATATCAACATGGTCAAAATATTCAAGTCATTAACTAAAAGTAATTATGCTCAAGGAGCTGTGTCTAGCCTTGTTTTATGTTACATGTCTTTAGGATTAGAGATGAGCCAACTTCGAGTACGTTTGGGATCGTTCTGGCCCAAACTCTCAGCATTTGATTAAAGGTGGCTAAAGAACTAGGATGCGGCCTTAGAGAGTGCTGTAAAACATAGATACAGCTTATGGCTATGTTCACACAACGTATGCTTTGTGTAAATCACAGCCGTTGTTGCAATTTGCAACAACGGACGTGATTTACACAAAACATACGTTGTATCGTGAATGAATGGAATCTCTGCCAGAGCGTATACACATAGTATACACCTCAGCCGTGACTCCATCCGACCGCACAAAAAACTGACATCTCAGTTTTCTGTGGCCACTATTTATTGAATTGTGGCTGCAGAGAACCTGTCAGTTTGGACAAACCTGAACCCAACTCGAAATTCGCTCCTCATTATTCAGGATTAGCTAAATTTATTTTCTGTATTTGCTTTTGAGTCTGTATAAAACCCCCTTCTTACTATCAGGCATATACACTCACCGGCCACTTTATTAGGTACACCTGTCCAACTGCACGTTACCACTTAATTTCTAATCAGCCAATCACATGGCGGCAACTCAGTGCATTTAGGCATGTAGACATGGTCAAGACAATCTCCTGCAGTTCAAACCGAGCATCAGTATGGGGAAGAAAGGTGTTTTGAGTGCCTTTGAACGTGGCATGGTTGTTGGTGCCAGAAGGGCTGGTCTGAGTATTTCAGAAACTGCTGATCTACTTAGATTTTCACGTACAACCATCTCTAGGGTTTACAGAGCATGGTCCGAAAAAGAAAAAACATCCAGTGAGCGGCAGTTCTGTGGGCGGAAATGCCTTGTTGATGCCAGAGGTCAGAGGAGAATGGGCAGACTGGTTCGAGCTGATTGAAAGGCAACAGTGACTCAAATAGCCAACCGTTACAACCAAGGTAGGCAGAAGAGCATCTCTTAATGCACAGTACGTCGAACTTTGAGGCAGATGGGCTACAGCAGCAGAAGACCACCCGTTACTAGCATGGTGAACCTAATAAAGTGGCCGGTGAGTGTATATGTACACCCTAATGAGTGCATGGAGGGTATAGAGAGGGCTCTGGATACATGCCCTCTCTGTAAAAAACGTCTGTTGGCCAATTTTAGCAAAGAACAGCCATGGGCATTGGAGCTAGAGCTGATGAAGGTAAATTAAAAATGTGGAAGCCGCTGAGGGGTGTAAATACAAGCCTCTGATATAGAATTAAAAATTATTGCTGCACACTGCATTCAATGCAATATAATTAGTAGAAAGAGAAGAATAGGGGTAAGCTTCAATTATTTTAGCCCTTTACTTCCTCCCTGCAGATGTTAAAAAAAGGTTGAAAAAAGATGCATGTCCAGTGTCTGAATAGTCATGGACTCCACTAGATGTGTATTAACTTCTTTTGACATTAGGGTTACACAAGTGTGATTCACGGTCACACGGTCAAAGATCACTGCGTCAAACTTCCTGTATTGCAACTAATGAAAGTACATGTGGTCACATTGTGGTATATAAGTTGCTGTCAGACAGCAAAAATCCATCCAGGATAGATTTTGGTTGTGGTAATGTATGGGTCACAACTACCCAACTACATTTACTAATGCCAAAAGCCATGATGCAGACAAAGTTACACTGCAATGCTTGGTGGCAGGATATGCCCCTTTATTTAAAAAAAAAAGAAAAAAAAAGGAAATTCTGCTCTTTGTGAAGGCTTTAGGAGAATGTCCTGTCAGTTTGATGGTCTTTTTTTAAATTGGTATTGCTAAGCCATCTTGTATATCAACTGAAATATCCCCGTATGTCTCTTTTTCTAGGAGTGGCAAACAGCAGCATTAAACTCAAATAATAAACTTATATGAAAAGCTGTATTATGAGCACATCTCCCATCTCTTTTGTCTTCTATAATAATACCCTAGTCTCCTATTAATGCACAATCTGGTTGTAATTATGGTGGCTTAAGTATTCACTTCCCCTATGCCTACCCTCCTCTAAATTGCCGAGAGATATTCACATGTCTACATTTTTAGTTAAAAAAAGGCTTGTTTAGAGGGGCAGTGAAAGTCAAGCACAGAAATGTATGGTTGTCCATTTAGTGGTTACATTATAAAAAAGATAAAGGTTTTGCTACATTAACATGGACTAAATAAGATAAATGAGTAAAATATTACTCATAGTCAAACAATACGACAAAGTGACAAGTACGACTACAAGTGACAAAATTGCAGTGTTAGGAATGAAGGGTTTTGCATATTACATCCAGCAGTCAAAGATGGAATAAGGAGTAGATGGTACACTTACTCACCTACAGGATGGGGACACAATTTATAGAATAAATGAAAAAGAAATCAGCCTTAAAAGCGAATGTACCATTTTGCTTCCTCAAATTGGTTGGCACCGACACGTATATTACAGCGGTGTGGTTAATTTTTTAAAATAATGCCCAGTTACCACGATCTACGCCGGTTACTTTATGTGCACTTCAGTCTGCTCTATGCACTAGAGGCAGGCCCCACCACCTCTCAATACAGACCAAGATACGTTATGGCCATCAATGCCGCTAGAGGTGATATACTTATACAGGCCAAGATGAAATGGCCATCAGTGTCATTCAAATAGTGCGGATAGTACAAATAGTATATTCAAAGAGTGAATTGGTAGACAGTTGCTAACTGGCGTCGGCAGTATATATAAATGATCTAACGCATGCGCAATAGCAATGATGAATATCTGTATATAAAGTCGCCGATGATACTTTATATACAGATATTCATCACTGCTATTGCACATGCGTTAGATCATTTATATATACTGCCGACGCCAGTTAGCAACTGTCTACCAATTCACTCTTTGAATATACTATTTGTACTATCCGCACTATTTGAATGATACTGATGGCCATTTCATCTTGGCCTGTATAAGTATATCACCTCTAGCGGCATTGATGGCCATAACGTATCTTGGTCTGTATTGAGAGGTTTGCTTTACACACATATGGACAGTTATCAGTTTACAGCTCGATTACGATTCAGGGTCTCTATATAGTGTCACACTGATTGAGATCGGCAGTCATTGTACTGCTGTCTGGGTGAGATTCCTCTCTATATACATATATGGTAATTGCCATACTCTTGTAGTCTGGTTACTTTTACCTTCAGTGACAATGTCTTCCAAAGTTATGCGTGACTGCTCTAAAATGGCGCCGACTTCTCTATATATGTATGGTGACTGCCACATTCATGTCTGGTTACTTTTACCTTTAGTGACAATGTCTTCCAATGCTATTGCACATGCATGACTACTCCAAAATGGCGTTGGCTTCTCTATACATATGTAGGGGTTGCCATATTCTTGTAGTCTGGTTACTTTTACCTTTAGTGACAATGTCTTTCAATGCTACTAAACATGTGTGACTACTCCAAGATGGCACCGACTTCTCTATATACAGTTAGGGCCAAAAATATTTGGACAGTGACACAAGTTTTGTTATTTTAGCTGTTTACAAAAACATGTTCAGAAATACAATTCTATATATAATATGGGCTGAAAGTGCACACTCCCAGCTGCAATATGAGAGTTTCCACATCCAAATCGGAGAAAGGCTTTAGGAATCATAGCTCTGTAATGCATAGCCTCCTCTTTTTCAAGGGACCAAAAGTAATTGGACAATGGACTCTAAGGGCTGCAATTAACTCTGAAGGCATCTCCCTTGTTAACCTGTAATCAATGAAGTAGGTAAGAAGTCTGGGGTTGATTCCAGGTGTGTGGTTTTGCATTTGGAAGCTGTTGCTGTGACCAGACAACATGCGGTCAAATGAACTCTCAATTGAGGTGAAGCAGAACATCCTGAGGCTGAAAAAAAAGAAAAAATCCATCAGAGAGATAGCAGACATGCTTGGAGTAGCAAAATCAACAGTCTGGTACATTCTGAGAAAAAAGGAATTGACTGGTGAGCTTGGGAACTCAAAAAGGCCTGGGCGTCCACGGAAGACAACAGTGGTGGATGATCGCCGCATACTTTCTTTGGTGAAGAATAACCCATTCACAACATCAACTGAACACTCAGGGAAGTAGGTGTATCTGTCTCTAAGTCAACAGTAAAGAGAAGACTCCATGAAAGTAAATACAAAGGGTTCACATCTAGATGCAAACCATTCATCAATTCCAAAAATAGACAGGCCAGAGTTACATTTGCCAAAAAACACCTCAAGAAGCCAGCTTAGTTCTGGAAAAGTATTCTATGGACAGATGAGACAAAGATCAACCTGTACCAGAATGATGGGAAGAAAAAAGTTTGGAGAAGAAAGGGAACGGCACATGATCCAAGGCACACCACATCCTCTGTAAAACATGGTGGAGGCAACAAGATGGCATGGGCATGTATGGCTTTCAATGGCACTGGGTCACTTGTGTTTATTGATGACATAACAGCAGACAAGAGTAGCTGGATGAATTTTGAAGTGTATCGGGATATACTTTCAGCCCAGATTCAGCCAAATGCTGCAAAGGTGATCGGACGGCGCTTCATAGTACAGATGGACAATGACCCCAAGCATACAGCCAAAGCTACCCAGGAGTTCATGAGTGCAAAAAAGTGGAACATTCTGCAATGGCCAAGTCAATCACCAGATCTTAACCCAATTATGCATGCATTTCACTTGCTCAAATCCAGACTTAGGCTGCGTTCACACTACGTATATTTCAGTCAGTATTGTGGTCCTCATATTGCAACCAAAACCAGGAGTGGATTGTAAACACAGAAAGGCTCTGTCCACACAATGGTGAAATTGAGTAGATGGCTGCCATATAACAGTAAATAATGGCCATTATTTCAATATAACAGCCGTTTATTTACATATTTTCCATTAAATGGCGGCCATCCACTCAATTTCAACATTGTGTGAACAGAGCCTTTCTGTGTTTTTAATCCACTCCTGGTTTTGGTTGCAATATGAGGACCACAATACTGACTGAAATATACGTAGTGTGAACCCAGCCTTAAGACGGAAAGACCCACAAACAAGCAAGACCTGATGGCTGCGGCTGTAAAGGCCTGGCAAAGCATTAAGAAGGAGGAAACCCAGCGTTTGGTGATGTCCATGGGTTCCAGACTTAAGGCAGTGATTGCCTCCAAAGGATTCGCAACAAAATATTGAAAAAAAAAATATTTTGTTTGGGTTATGTTTATTTGTCCAATTACTTTTGAGCTCCTAAAATTTGGATTGTTTGTAAAGAAATGTGTACAATTCCTACATTTACTATCAGATATTTTTGTTCAACCATTAAAATTAAACGTTACAATCTGCACTTGAATTCTGTTGTAGAGGTTTCATTTCAAATCCAATGCGGTGGCATGCAGAGCCCAATTCGCGAAAATTGTGTCACTGTCCAAATATTTCTGGCCCTAACTGTATGTATAGTGACTGCCATATTTATGTCTGGTTACTTTTACCTCTAGTGACAATGTCTTCCAATACTACTAAACATGTGTGACTACTCCAAGATGGCGCCGACTTCTCTATATATGTATAGTGACTGCCATATTCATGTCTGGTTACTTTTACCTCTAGTGACAATGTCTTTCAATCATCCAGTAGTGAGAAATAGTGACCGGCACTATCGCAATATGAACACAGTCTTATGAGGATATCCTGTTTAATGATGATGCCCTTAACATACAGATATTATGGGGTGCTCCGTTCCTACTGAAGTGAGACAGCATGAATCATAACTTAGAAAAGAAATATCGGAAGGGCACTCACCATAAAACATAACTTTTATTGCAGCTTCATAAAATCAGTCCATTCTTTTTAGGTGATGCAGACGCCAGCACCATGAGGTGAACAACACGTAACAGCCGTTTCGCGTGCGTCAGCACGCTTCTACAGACGTAAGTCACTCCCCCTGCAGCCCGGGTATTATAGCCCGTCGGGCTTGCGCAGTGAGTTCCTTTGCCCAATACTTAAAAAACATCAAATATAATTAAAAACAGATAAGGCAGTTCATCTCATACATTGCAATGAATTGTGATACAAAAATATATACTTTTCAATCAATAAATACTTTTCCTTATATAAACATGTTTAGTTCGATTCGGTCATTCAGACCTTGAGGTCCCTGAGCATTTGTTTCCAAAATGACACGAGCTTCGCTTTGTAACAGCCGTTTATTTGTGTCAGTCTCTGAATTGGCTGTAATCTTTTTCAACGCCCCCATGCATGTTCTTCACATGATTAATTAATTTTGGGGCTCCTTTTTCGGTTTTAAAAGATCTCATATGTTCGTAAAATCGTCTGTGTAGGGGGCGTGTTGTTTTGCCTATGTAAAAAGCTCCACAGATGCATGTAATGGCATAAACAACATTAGATGAACGGCAACAAATCAATTCTTTTATGTTATAGGTTTTACCTCCGATTTGTACAGACTTTCCAGGCGCAAAAAATCCGCACCATGAACAATTTCCACAGCGGAAATTCCCTTTTGGGGATGCATTCTCCAACCAGGTAACTTGTTTTTTTGTACTAGAATATTTGCTTCTAACTAGTTTATCTTTCAGATTCTGACATCTTTTAAATGTGATCAGAGGCCTTCCTTTGTAGTGCCTTGCCAGTACAGGATCGTTCTCTATAATGTCCCAATGTTTGAGGATTGAGTGCTTGATTTTATCCGCCATTGGACTATATTTAAATGAGAGGGGAGGGGGAGTGACTTACGTCTGTAGAAGCGTGCTGACGCACGCGAAACGGCTGTTACGTGTTGTTCACCTCATGGTGCTAGCGTCTGCATCACCTAAAAAGAATGGAATGTCTTTCAATGCTACTAAACATGTGTGACTTCTCTATATATGTATAGTGACTGCCATATTCATGTCTGGTTACTTTTACCTCTAGTGACAATGTCTTTCAATGCTACTAAACATGTGTGACTACTCCAAGATGGCGCCGACTTCTCTATATATGTATAGTGACTGCCATATTCATGTCTGGTTACCTTTACCTCTAGTGACAATGTCTTCCAATGCTACTGCACATGCGTGACTACTCCAAAATGGTGCCGGCTTCTCAGTCGCTTTTATATTCATATATGCGGCTGCCATATTCTTGAAGCCCAAACAATTCTGCCTCTAGTGGCAGCTTCTTGATGCTACTGCACATGTGCAGCTCTTCCAAGATGGCGCCGGACATGTTTGAGATGTTTGATTCTCCTGCACATGGTATGATATTTTTTTCATCTAATCTGTAATTGCTTTCACATGTTGTATAGGTATATATACTATGCCCCTCACTCTACTGCCCACATCCCTGAGGAAGCCGCTAGACGGCGGAACGCGTGGGGTGATTTCTTATCCCATCTGACTCTCATTCTGTTGGACTGTATACGGTGATCTTTTCCAATTTTCCTTTTTTTTACTATGCTCCATTATTTGTGGTTATATTTTGTTTACTGGGTCTCTGTCTAGGTAGAGATGTTGGATTTTTGTTTTTGTACATATGGTCCAGAGTGGTAGATTAGCCCTGGCTGGAACACCAGCAGGACTTATGGTGACATTTTAGTGTTTTTAATGTAGAGCAGTATTTGGGGTGTTGTCTCCCTCATTTTACTACTCCTGTACATTCATATATTTATGTGGTATTTTTGTATCCATGTCAGTGTTATAATAAAGATTTTTGTGATGTGCTACCATTTTTTGTGCATATGCTCTTTTTCTTTTGAGAGGATAACTATTTCGAAGTAACGCTTTTTTTTTTTATATCAATCAGCGTTTAGACAGAACGCTATATCGTATGGAAAATTCATTTTGCAATCGTTTTGGGATCGCTTAAGCCTATCTCGCACATAGGTAAAATCGGTTGGAACGATCTGCGAATTTTTGCGAACAATGAACGACAATTTAAGAACATGTTCAAAGATCAAAATGAACTGTTTCTCGCTCGCCGTTTGATCGTTCGCTGCGTTAACACGTACGATTATCATTCCGTGTAAACGCAGCATTAAACAATTTATTGAAACAAAAGCCAACAACAGTGGCAGGTATACCCCAACAAAAAATGCTACTGTCTCTATAACTTGCCATGTGTCCTTGAGCATCAATTACAGCTTGACAATGACGTCTCATACTGTTTAAGTCAAGTAAATTATTGTCTGCTGAGGCATGGCATCTCACTCTTTTTGAATTTTCTGGGGTACAGAGTTAGGAGCCTCTACAAGGCAACTCAGCTTCCCCTTTTTAGTCTCTAAACACATGCCCTTGGATCGTCATCCAGAATTTCTTAAGGGCCAGCGAATGGAATGGCTTCGAGTATGGCAATCCAACGACTTCAACTCAGTGGGAGATCTGATTGACTCCATGTCGCAGAAGTGGCTCACTCCTGCGGAGATTTAGTCTTCCCCAAATTTCATAACTTTTACACAAAACAGGCGTATTTACACAAAACAGGCGTATAAGTTTTGTGTAAGCAGACTTAAAGATGTGAAGAAGGAATCCCAACATCATACGTTAGATGGCATAATAGGTGACTCCTCGAACAAAGCCTCGGTGTCGGTTTTATACAATGCCCTACGTAATAGTTTTCTTAAGGTGAACCCGAAGACTTTATTTGATAAATGGGCCCCTCTGACAGGGGTACCGGACATCACGGAGGTGATACTAGAGGGATGGACGACAATCCGGAAGCGTGTCATCAATGAAAGGTGGAGGGAGACATATTTTAAACTAGCTCACTCGGCATTATATGGTTTTAATATTCTTCCTTCCCCAACATTCCTCGACAGGATTACTGAGTACCCAAAATGCCAAACCCCACTAACCAATCTATGGCATGGAGTTTGAACATGTAAATCAACGGTATCTTATTGGACCACTATTCTCTCTTACATTAGTGATCGTTATAGGATTCAGTTGACTCTGAACCCAACGGAACTGCTGTTTCATCAACTTAGACCCTCAGAAGGGACGGATAGGCCCAAACAGATGCCCCAGTTGGTTTATATTACGTTACTAGTTGCATTACGATGTTTGTTAGCTAACTGGTTGCTCCCCAAGGTACCATATGTAGAGATGGTAATCACGCAGATGAAGTTCTTTTTAGGTGTGGATAAATTAGACACGGAACGACATAAGGACTCAGGCATGAAACTTTTTTTAAAAAGTGGAAAGTGTTTATTCTTACTACACCACCCGGGAAGTACGAGACATTGTCTGACAGGGAACAGGGTACTGAAAACCTTTTTATGCTGTTTCTTACCATGTGTCATTTGAAGTGATACAGTATCTATTCTATTTGTAAAAACCCAATAAACATTTTGGGGGAAAAAAGGCAACTCAGCTGATCCCATAGTTTTTTTTCATGGCATTTAGGTCTTGAGAAGTGCAGGCCACTCCATTTGAGGTCGGACAGTCTCCAGCAGCCATTGCTTAATAATGTGACCTCAATAAGCTGGAGCCTTGTCCTCCATGAAGATGACATTAGGTCTGTGTTGTTAATACAATGTTAATACAAAGGCACATTGACTGGATTAATAAAGTATGGGCTTGTCACTGTACCAATCACAAACTGTAGGGCAGTTCTGTATTGACTAGACACACCTGCCCACACTGTAACAATGCACCAGCCACTCTTGCCTTTGGTGGTGGTCAGTGTCGGACTGGGGCACCGGGGGGCCCCTGCTGTAAGGATCTAAGGTCCTGATGAGTGCAAATAAGGAGGCAAGATATGTGTGTGCCCAGTAATAGCAGGTGCTGGCTGCCTGCTTATTAGATACACAGTAACTAAGGGCCCTATTCCACGGGCCGAGCAACAAAGTAAACAAGCGCCGATCAGCTAAATCAGCACTCGTTTACTGGGCCTATTCCACAGCCCCCGTGGCGGTCCCGGCCAGTGATTGGCTGTGCGTCTGACAGCTCAGTCAGGCTGCTCCAGAGCTGCTGTGAGCGGGACTCGGGGAGGAAGACGGAGTGCAGGAGAAGCCCTATTAGGTAATGTATGGTGCTTCTCAAATCGTCGGTCGCCCCCGCGCATCGCTACGGTGGAGGGACCGATTTTAGGTCTGGCCCTAAATAAACGATCGGCCGATGACATGATCATCGGCTGATCGTTTTCTCTATTCAACCGAGCGATAATCGGCCGATTATCGCTCCCGTGGAATAGGCCCTTAACACTGTGTGCAGTGCTGTCTGCTGCCCTGCTGGAGCCTCCTCTGGCTGTCGGGTCTGGGGGGTTGGGGATGATCTATGGCTCCTGCAGAGGCCATACAACAGATCATGAACAGAAGGCTCCCTCTGCAGAGTTGTCTGTGCCAGGAGTCCCCTCCACTGCCTAACTACAGTGATCTTTTCATCTAAGGTCATGACCCCTGAACAGCCTATTGGGATAAGTGCAAATGAGGAGACAAGTCTTTCCCCTTACAAAAAAGAGGCACAAAGCTTTATAAAGAAGAGTTGAAAGAAGGGGGGATATACATAAATGCTAAAACACATTCCAAACCATCCACCCTATAGTCTACAGAGACATATCTCCCATCTATATCCACTTTCTGATCATATAGCTGCCATTTTAATCTCTTGTGGATCATAACAGACACCTCCCTAGAATAGTTAGAAAAAGAAGCAGGATACCTGACCCCACCAAAGTTTGTGAATTTTAATGAATACGTTTGATAATGTTCATGCCTCCTTTATAGGCCGGAGGCTACTGTTGTAAACCACGCCCCTGCAACCCTCGTACCTTGTCAGGTTAGTATTGTTAGGCAGTCTTAGCGCTGTCAAGCAAAGCACCGCACAGTATAGCAGAATGTAGCCCAGTTAGTAACACATCACATATATCCTGAAGGGACAGATATTTTCCAGACTCTAACAGAATCCATAGGATCAGAGCATACACCCAAGCTGTAAGCTAATAGTTAGTGCCACAGGTTATGTCTTTCATGCTGAGTCCAAGATACAAATGGCCAAAGACAGTTTAGTGGGTTACTGTTCCAGCCGATCTCTTGTCAGGCAGCACGCAGCACAGGCTGCCAAGTAAAGTCAGTAGTCTCGGAAACTCACATAGAGCAGCTCCAGCTAACCCCCAAGCTCCCCAGACAGTGAGAAGGCCAATCAGCCCTGTTACCTCTCCTCTCTGCGGAGCTAGAGTGCGAGGACGCCAGGACGTTCCAGGAGTATGGGGAAAAAAGACTGCCCTCTTGTGGTTTCTGGGGACCTCAATGGTGTGATCGATGAGGATCTAGATAGGCGAAGGGCTAAGGAGCCCTCTCGCAGACTGGGTCAGACCCCTCTGGCTGTTATAACCCGGGAATTGGGACTTAAGGATCTCTGGAGGGCAAGAAACCCATTTTTAAAAGAGTTTTTGTGCTGTAATCGGTCTAGTAATACATTGTCTAGAATTGATTTAGTTTTGGTGAATAGTAGTATTGTTAAGTATGTTTCTAAAATTAAAGTGTCCCTGTCATTAAAAATTTTTTGCATAAATTAATAGTACAGGCGATTTTAAGAAACTTTGTAATTGGGTTTATTAGCTGAAAAATTTATTTTCATCATGAAAAAGCAGTTTGAAGCTCTCCCCCTGTCTTCATTGTTCTCCTATGCAGAGAGGGAAATGCAACACCAAAACAGGACAACAAAGAGTTAATTTAAAGCTACATTACCCATCTCTCTCCTCTGATGTCACCACTGACCTATCTGACCTCTGAATAGCACCCCCGCTGTGTAATCCTTTGTTATCTGTTCTCTGCTGCTGACATTTCTCCTCCGCCTCTCCTCCCCCCTCCATAGCACAGACAGGACCCGTCTGATGGAGATTTCCAGATTCTGAGCAGTGGATGACAGAAAGGAGAGGAGGGGGGATCGTGGGAAAAGTCTTCTTAAATACAGATAATAGCATATTTTCCTTATAAACCCCAATACAAAGTTTCTTAAAATCGCCTGCACTATTGATTTCTGCAAAAAAAAAAAATTAACAACAGTGACTCTTTAAGTATTTACCCAGGTGTTTATCTGATCACAGTCCAGTTTTGGTTGATTTGCATACAGGGGCTCTTAAGAGTACACAATTATGAAAGCTGAAATCACACTGGCTTAACCTGATAGATTACAAAGATAAATTTGGATTAGAGTTAGAGGTATTTTGGAAGTTGAATTGGGGTACTGCACCCCCTCTTATAATTTGGGACACTATAAAGGTGGTTATTAGAGGTAAATATATAGGGATTATTCACAGTCTTAAAAAAAGGTTATAGTCAGAAAGAGAAGTCTCTTAAATCACAGGTATTATTGGCAGAAAAGGAATATAGTAAGGCACACTCACAAGTATCACATTGTCACTTGAAAAGCACTCAAGAAGAACTGGACAAGCATTTGTTGGAAAAGGCCCAAAATCAGTTGGGATTTATAGGCAAGAAAAAGTACGGGGGCTCAGCGTTGCCTAATAAGGTAGTAGAGAGGTCCTGGCTTTGAAAGACACAACTGGGAAGATAAGTCACCTCATCAGAAGAGATCCTTATGGTGCACACGTAACGATTAATGTGCGAATTTGCGAAATAACGATCGAATTCGGACGATAATCGTACGTGTAAACGCAGCGAACGATCAAACGACGAACGAGAAATCGTTCATTATGATCTTTCAACATGTTCTCAAATCGTCGTTCACAAAAAATTTGCAGATCGTTCCGTGTAAACAGTCGTTCAAAAAATTGTTACTCCGACATCGTTAATCGTACGATCGGGCCAATTATCGTTTCGTGTAAACGCACCTTTAGTCAATTTAAGGAATTTTATGACAGGCTATATATCTCAGAGTATTATAAACACAAGGGAAATTTAAGAGCATTGTTAAAGAAAGCTAACCTCCCAAAAATCAAGCAGTTACAGAGGAAAATGCTGGGCTCTCATACAAGATTAGAAGAGATAATAGAGGCTTTAAATGGTATGCCAGGGAATTCTTCTCCAGGTAGGGATGGTATCCCTTTTGAGCTTTACAAATGCCATCAGAAACAACTGTTGCCAGTGCTTCTGCAGACCCTTAACCATTCTATTGAAAGTTGCTCTCTTCCTGCGTCAATGAGAGAGGCAGAGATAATATTACTGCTTAAAACAGGGAAGGATCCCCTGGAAAAAGAGTCATATAGACCTATATCTCTGATTAATACAGATGTGAAGGTATTTGTGAAGGTGCTGGCTAACAGGCTCTGTAGGGTTATCAAGGATATAGTCTCAGAAGATCAAACAGGTTTTATACCAGGATGGAACTCCAAGAGTAATATCAGGAGACTCTATGAAGATATCCAATTGGCTGGAACCATGGGAAACCACTCTATCCTGTCGTTGGACGCTACCAAGGCCTTCAACAGAGTGGAGTGGGGGTACCTCTGGTTGGTGTTGAAGGAGTTTGGTTTGGGTACGGAGTTCATCCAGATGGTAAAGCTCCTTTATAGGGAGGCAAAAGCCTTAGTCACAGTAAATGGGTTTAGCTCTTCCCCCTTCCCGTTGGGGAGGGGTACTAGGCAGGGGTGTCCCCTCTCCCCCTTGCTCTTCACCCTCGGCATTGAGCCCTTAGCTAATCTAATTAAAATGGATGTAGATCTGGCAGTGTTTGGGGCGAGGGGGACAGGGTACAGATCTGTACCTAGGAGATCCAGTGGTAGGAGTCCCGAGGGTTATGGACCTGATAAAGGAGTTTGCTAACGCCATTAAATAAAGAGGTTAAGTTAAGCTTTTCCCAGTTAAAGAAATGACTGCTTTAAATACTTGGGCATTAGAGTCTCCAGAAATATTGGGGACTTTGGTGATCTGTATGTTAAACCGCTAATAGAAGAAGTTGGGAAGAAAGTGGACGTATGGCTTAGGCTCCCAATCTCCAAAGTGAATAGAATTGTTTTAGTTAAAACTGTGTGTCTCCCGAAGTTCCTGTATATATTCGGTGCTGCCCCAATTTGGCTAGGGAGCAAATTCTTTAAAAAGATAACCGCTCTGTTGAATGCACTATTATGGGGGCAGAAAAGGGTGCGCATGAAGCTAGATTTGTTAACTGTTTCCAGAGAGTCTCCCGGTTATGGATAGGTATTTCCTGGCATCACAGGTTTATTGGCTCTCAGGAGGTAAGGATAGGGTTTTTTTTCAAGTGCTGGGCTCACAAGGAGTAGGGGAGTCATGGGATATTTTTCAGACTAGAAGCTGGTTATCTGGAAGACAGTGGGCAGTCTAAGTGGCCGATGGTTATCTCTCTAGTGAACACCTGGCGTTATGCTTCTGCAGAAGTTTCATTTTTTTTAACCTCTACCAGGAATTCCCCTTTAAAGTAAAACAACACTCATGTTGGAACAAAACAAATAAAGTGATATCCAGAACCGATTTAGCGTAAGTTACTTATGTTATGGTAAATAAAATACGTGCAATTGAATATTTGGGAAGAAGACTCTCAGATCACTGCCCACTGTTAGTAGAATTGAAGAATATAGGGAGTATGGTACCACATATATTTAAATTGAATGTACATTGGTTGAATTTGGTTAGGGTAAGGAAGAGATAGAGAAGACTGGGGATTTGTGGGAAAATAATTGGAACAATGCTTCACCAGTAATTGTATGGGACACAATCAAGGCTGTAGTAAGGGGCAAATATACAGTGATTATTGATAGTGTTAAAAAGAGTTATAGGCTTAAAGAGCATGAGTTAGGGGAAAGGTAATGGAGATAGAAGTAGTTTTAACTACCCACAGTAAAGGCACGGGAAAATTTAGATAAGGCTCAAGAGTAGTCTGGACCGTTACTTGTTAGACAAAGCTCAAGCACAGATAGGGTTTATAAGAGCGAGGACTCATGAGTGCTTGGGTACCCTCAATAAAGGCTTGATGGCTGTAATCAGGAATAAGGCAACTGGCCATCAGATCGCCACAATTAAGACAACTAATGGAGAGATAATAAACACACAAAGCAAAATAAGGTC
This sequence comes from Dendropsophus ebraccatus, assembly GCF_027789765.1. Classification (NCBI taxonomy): domain Eukaryota; kingdom Metazoa; phylum Chordata; class Amphibia; order Anura; family Hylidae; genus Dendropsophus; species Dendropsophus ebraccatus. The sequence continues at coordinate 140,061,939 of NC_091456.1, forward strand.
CCTGTTTAAAGATTATTATAAAAATATATAAAAATTTCCGAATTTGTACATTGAAAGGAAGAACCAAAAGGGGAACTCCCTAAGATTAGCAGTGACCAAACAGAGGATCTTGAATCTTGGTGACAACTGAGGAGCTGAATAGAGCACTGAATAAAATGTCGGAGGGGGCTCTATGCCTGGGGGGATGATACCCCTTTTGAACTGTACAAAGATCATAGGAGTTAATTTCAGCATTATTTAAAATACTAAATTACTCTTTGGAAGTGGGCCACCTTCCGGAAACAATGGGCGATGCTGAGACAGTCCTGATACCTAAAGTGGATAAGGATTTGTTGTAGAGGGAGTCTTATAGACCCATCTCCTTAATAAATACAGATGTAAAAATCTTTGCTTGTGTACTGGCAGATAAGTTAGGGAGGGTCAACGGTGAAATAGTCCAGGAGGACCCATGTGGATTTGTGCTGGGCCTCACCCCAAGAGAAAATATTCGAAGAGTATTTAAAAATATTTAGCTCTCCGGAAGGGAGGGTTCCCACTTCATTCTTTATTTGGATGCCACCAAGGTGTTTGACAGGGTGGAGTGGGAATATCTTTGGCCAGTTATAGAGGAGTTTGGGCAAGGAGAGAAGTATATCTATATAGTGTTGTTATATAAGTTGTTGTTTAACAGAAAAAGGGCATCCATACTACAAGGTTTTCCCCTCTCCTCCTTGCTCTTTGCCCTTAGTATTGAACCTTTGGCTAGTTTGATGAAGAGGGATGAAGCACTGGCAGGGTTTGGAGTGAGGGGAGCAGGGTCTCGTTATATGCAGATGACCTGTTGCTTTTCCTTAAAAATCCGGTATTGTCAGTGGCCAGAGTTATGTGTATTGTTCAGGAGATGAGAAAAACAAGTGGAGGGACTGTGGTGAAATTGGTATAATACGTCTTATAGCAAATATTTATTTATACAAAAATAGACATATATACATTAAACACAAACATATGGTTGACAAACTACAAATATTTTGGACAAAGGTAAGAAATATATCTTCCCTGTCTCATTCTGGCTAATTCTAAGATAGGACCCCCTGGTTTTAGGTGTCCCCAAATATACCAGGAGGGACTGACCCTATTCTAGGGTTTTGTTTGTCTGTCCCATCACAGGTGTCATTTGTCATAGATCAATTTAGATATATAAATGACCACCAGGATATGTTTGTTCAATGAGGGAGCTTTACGTACTGCTGGATTCTGGGAGAAAAAGACTTGTGAGTTGTCTTTTTTATTAAATGTGTCACTTGCCGAAAACTTCGTGGTGTGTTTCAATCACAGAAAATGGCAGATCTTCCTTCAGACCGACTCAGCACAGAATCTCCTTTCACAAATGTTGGTCTTGACGTGTTTGGCCCCTGGTCTGCTGTCACACAACACACTAGAAGAGGCCATGCAAACAGATAACGCTGGGCAGTCATATTTACTTGCATGAGTATTAGAGCCGTACACATAGAAGTCATTGAGTCCTTGGATACATCCAGTTTTATAAACACTCTCAGACGCTTCATTTCTATCAGAGGTCCAGTCAAAAATATTCGCTCTGATAGGGGTACCAACTTCATTGGAGCCTGCAAAGAGCTCAACATCTCCTCAAACATTGACCATGTAGGGAGATATCTTGCTGACCAAGGATGTGCTTGAACATTCAACTCTCCACATTCTTCACACATGGGAGGCATTTGGGAGCGCATGATTGGCATAGACCGCAGGATCCTTGATTCAATATTTTTACACTTGGGAACTTCAAGGCTCACCCACGAGGCTCTCATAACTTCCATGGCTGAAGTAGAGGCTATCATGAATGCCAGACCATTGACCACAATATCAAATGATCCTGAAGATCCTCTTTTGCTCAATACTTCAACTCTTCTCACCCAAAAGGTTGGTACAGCTGCTGCTCCCTTTGGTGAGTTTAGTACTAAGGAATTATACATGTGTCAGTGGGGGCAAGTACAAACCCTAGCAGATGCATTTTGGGATAAGTGGAGGAAACAATACATCTCTACTCTACAGGCCCAGAACAAACAGCAAATCTCAGCTACCTTAACTGTAGCCTGTGATCCTGATGACATCATCATCATCTTCATCATCATCATTCCAGCCATTACATTCAGAACACAGCAGAGCCAGCTGCATCCTAAACCATCTTCATCATCCAAGCCTACAGTAGCACCTCTGGTACGTTTATACGGCCATCCAGTGATGTACATGTGCATCTTGTAGATTAATGTGTTTTAAACATCTCCTGATGTTATTTTTCCATCTTTAGTTATTACATACAGACCATGCTTGTCACATGGCTAGTATAGCATGTTATGACATGTTTATATCTGTATTGCTTTTACAGTAATGTGTTATAATGTACTGCCACATGTGTTACACCTTAGTAAGTGCATTATCTTTCTATTCCTTTCTAGACCTATCTTTGCAATAAAAGTTGAACCTGGACATCACGACTGTCAATGAATTGCTGGGAGGGTTTAGCTGGTCAACTTATAGCCCCCTCATACATAAGGAGGACAGAATAATCATTATGAGTCAAAATATGGCCATTTTAATCAAAAAGGTTTACTGTTAAAAAAAATAGTAAAACATTAGAGAAGCTAAATAAACAGACATATTGCTGTATTAAGACTGGCCTATAGAATAAAGATATTATGTCAGTTTTAGTGTAAAGGGCATTATGTAAACACGGAACCTCCCCCCCCCCAAAAAAAATAAAATTGCTTAATGCCCATTTTTTCCCCCAATTTCACCCCATAAATTATATTTTGGGGGTTTCATAATTAATTTTATGGTAGATTGAAAGGCATCATTACAAAGTATACTTATTTCTGGAGAAAAAAAAAACATGGTCCTGCAAATGAAAAAATAAAAGTTATTATAGCTCTTAGACAAGGAGGTAAAAATTAAAACGCAAAGTTGAAAATTGTTGCCTAAATGTCATTTTGGGCTCTGTCCTTAAGGGGGTAATACTTTTAAATAATTATTGGGCTTTCTTTGAAAAAAAATAAAATCTATCCACTTCTACTAGACTACAAGTGCTGTCCACACAATCCTTGTTTTGTCATCAGTAATATGATCCCACTCTGTGTTTTATATACTTCAGTAATTGCTCACAGGGATGCCCAAGAATTACCCAGGGTATGATTACCTACATTTCATTCCACTGCGGATATGTAAGCCGGCCCCTTTAATTGAAGCTACCCTTAAAATGGATGGTTTTGGACACTGTCGCTTTATATATTTTGAAGGTGATTGGTTGTTTTGTGCACCTAATGGTTCCATCCTACTTTGGGCAGGGGCCTGTTATGATGTACCACATCGCTTACCTCATTTGTTCCTTATTGACACATTGATGGGGCTAAAGAGATGTATGACCAGTCATTATATAGTAATAAATTTGTCATCATAGCCCTAAAGTTTTTCTTTCATTTTTTGGGGAGGAAAAGAAGTCCAGTTTTTCACACAGTTGGATCTTCCTCAATTTTTTTTTATATATTGCGGTACTTTTTTCCTGCTACTTCTTATTATATGTCAGACCAGAATGTTGTTCATGATGTCATTGGAGTGACACACATGCAAGTTATCTGCTTCTGTGGCAAGACATAGTCATATTTACAGGTGGTTGCTATCTTAGAGACATGCCTCCCTCAGGGGCACACAGCTTTAATTCCCTACTCCTTTTTGCCAATTTTACACCTATTTTTTTATAATGAACGTTAATTGCCCAACAGATTTTTGTCTGTCCCGTCACAGGTGTCATTTATCATAGATCAATTTAGATATATAAATGACCACCAGGGTGCGTTTGTTCAATGAGGGAGCTTTACCTACAGCTGGATTCTGGGAGAAAAAGACTTGTGAGTTGTCTTTTTTTTTAAATGTGTCACTGTCAGGAATCGAGCCGCGCTTTTAACCTTTTAGTCCGTTTCTGGTTTTGTTACGTTCCTTGTTACATCTTCTGTTATCCGCTCCATGTTTTTCAGTTCTCTCTGCACTTTCTTGCTGTAGCTCATTCACTGATTTGTTTCTGCTGTGTTCTGACCGACACCTGACACCTAGCCAGTTAGATGTCAGCATCTAGTTTCCTGCTCACTATAAATCCCAGCCCCTTCTCTCACTCCAATGCCTGTGATAGCGCCTTGAGCCTAGAACTAGCAATCCCCTGACCATTGGATCTTGTGACCTCGACTTAGCTTTTTTGGATTTCGATTTTGTACCTCTGCTACCAGTTGTTGCCGACTCTGCTTCCTGACTATTCCTTATTGTGTTGTGTTCGTCTGTCTTTGTTCTGTGTACCACTGCATACAGCATAGGGATTGCCGTCCAGTTGTCCCTAGATGTTAGAGCTTTGAGGCAAGCAGGTAGGGGCAGCGGGGCGGGTGCCAGCTCAGGGCTCACCTGTCCGTGTCTCCCGTTCTGCCTCACATTATCACAGGCCCCAAAACCACTATTCACACCAGACGGAGGTATGAGCGCTGATAATTCGGTCGCCGACCGTCTGGACACTTTGACCACCCAGCTGGAGGGCGTTGCAGGATTGGTAGCACGACTGGCTAGTCGGGTTGACTGTCTTGCGGTCGATTCCCCACCACCCACGACATCTCAGCCCTCAGCTGATGCTCCGGTCCAGGTGGTCAAACACAAGACAAGAATGTTGTTGCCTGACAGGTTTTTGGGTGACACCCGCAAATTTCGGACCTTCAGGGAATCCTGTTTATTGTATTTTAGACATAACCCATTTATGTCTGATAGTGAAAGGGTAGCCCTGGTTATTTCACTTTTGCAGGGTCCCCCCCAGGATTGGGCCCTATCCCTTCCTGTGGGGGCTCCTGAGTGGAACTCGCTGGAGACCTTTTTTACCTCTTTGGGTCAGATCTATGACGATCCTAATCGTGCTGCAGTGGCAGAGTCTCATCTTCTGTCCATCCAGCAGGGCCGCCGCACCGCGGAAGAGTACTGTGCTGAGTTCCGCCAATGGTGCACCCTGACTGGATGGCCAGACTCTCCATTAAGAACTCTTTTCCGACAAGGACTGTCTGACGCCATTAAGGACGTGATGGTTAGTCATCCCACTCCCGACTCCCTCAACAACTTTATGACACTTGCGGTGACCATTGACCGGAGATTGAGGGAAAGGAAGCGCGAGAGATCAGGGGCCACTCCCGTTCAGCCTAGGTTAGGTCAGCTCCCCAAGATTCCTGCACCCTCTTCCACCGAGACTCCGGAAGAACCCATGGTCTTGGGTAATACTTCAGCGAGAAGGAAATACCGCATGGAGAACTCACTCTGCCTATACTGCGGGAGATCTGGTCACTTCCTAAGGACATGTCCTGTAAAGCCCGCCCCGAAGTCGGAAAACTCCAGTGTCTGAGTGATGGTCAGGAGGGTCACTCAGGCACCCAGGTACCTCCCCAAAAAATTTTTGAAAAAATTTTGTTACCTGTAACTCTATTGTTTAATGGTTTTTCTATTCCCTGTACTGCTATGGTGGACTCGGGTGCTGCCCTGAGTTTTGTTCGGGCATCTGTAGCTCAGTCTTTGGGACTGGAGTTGGTGCCGTTGTGCTACCCATTTACCGTGGCTGGAGCTGACTCCAATCCATTAAAAGCTGGGTCAGTCAATCATCGTACTCCCGAGATCACCATGCAGGTGGGCTGTCTTCATCGGGAGAAGGTTTCATTTTTTGTTTTAGAAAGCTTGGCAGCAGATATCATTTTGGGCCTACCTTGGCTGCGCCAACATAATCCGGTGTTCGACTGGAGAACCTCGGAACTGGTCAAGTGGGGTAATTCCTGTGAATCTCACCTAACTTATGTGAGCCCTGTTGTGTGTTCAGTCCAAGACTTGCCTAGTATCCCTGACTTTATTTCTGATTACGCTGATGTTTTTAATGAAACTGTTGCTGATGCTCTGCCCCCTCACCGTCCGTACGACTGCGCCATTGATCTCGTGTCTGGGGCCAGGTTTCCCAAGGGTCGGATTTTCAACCTGTCTTCCCCAGAGCGAGAGTCGATGCGTGCATATGTTCAGGACAGTTTAAAAAAAGGGCATATTAGACCTTCTGACTTACCAATGGGAGCAGGTTTCTTTTTTGTTAAGAAAAATGATGGTGGACTACGTCCTTGTATCGATTATAGAGAACTAAACAAAATTACCATAAAAGATCTTCACCCATTTCCTCTGATTCCGGATCTACTTAATCAGGTTGTGGGGGCTCGCTGGTTCTCGAAAATTGATCTTAAGGGCGCTTACAACCTAATCCGAATCAGAGAGGGTGACGAATGGAAGACTGCTTTAAACACTCCTGAAGGGCACTTTGAGTATTTGGTAATGCCCTTTGGCTTAAGTAATGCCCCCGCCGTCTTCCAACGGTTTATCAACGACATTTTTCGGGATCTTTTTGGCCGATATGTGGTAGTGTATCTTGACGATATACTCATATATTCCCCTGATTGGGATTCACACGTAAAACATGTTCGTGAGGTACTGTCTAGGCTCCGAAAAAATTTTCTTTGTGCTAAAATGTCTAAATGTCTGTTTGGTGTACAAGAGATTAGGTTCCTGGGTTATGTCATAACTCCAGAAGCCATTCAGATGGACCCTAAAAAGGTCTCAGCGGTTTTGGAATGGGCTAGACCTACTACGTTAAAGGAATTGCAGAGGTTCCTTGGTTTTGCAAACTTTTATAGGAAGTTCATTAAGAATTTTTCGCTTATTGCCAAACCGCTGACTGACTTAACCAAAAAGGGTTCAAATGTAATCTCTTGGCCTGTAGAGGCCGATATGGCTTTTTGTCAGCTCAAACGCAGTTTCTCCTCTGCCCCTGTATTGGTGCACCCTGATACAGAACAACCCTTTGTTATAGAGGTCGATGCATCAGAATCAGGTGTGGGGGCGATACTGTCCCAAGGTCGGGAACCATACACTAATCTCCGGCCAGTAGCCTTCTTCTCCAGGTAATTCTCCACTTCAGAAAGAAATTATGATGTCGGCAACAGGGAATTGATAGCCATTAAATGGGCCCTGGAAGAGTGGAGACATTTCCTAGAGGGAGGCAAACATCAAATTACTGTCCTTACGGACCATAAAAATCTTTTGTATCTGGACAAAGCTAAAAGGCTTAACCCTAGGCAAGCACGTTGGGCATTGTTTTTTACCCGTTTTAACTTCATTGTCACTTATCGCCCTGGTAATAAAAATGTTAAGGCCGATGCTTTGTCCAGAAGTTTTGGGGACTGCAGAGTTGTTGGGGAAGAGTCGGAACCGATTCTCTCCCCAGGTACAGTTATTGCTGCTATGGATATTGACCTAACTCCATCTTGAACTCTCAAGGGGATGCTCCACCAGAAGTCCCTACCGGTAAATTGTTTGTACCATTAAATCTGAGGTTGGCAGTTTTGAGAGAGGCACATGACTCTAATCTAGCAGGTCACCCTGGCATCGCTGGTACAGGATACCTACTGTCCCGGTCATGTTGGTGGCCTAAATGGCAAAAAGACGTTGCCGAGTATGTCAAGGCTTGTGAAATTTGTGCTCGAACAAAGACTCCAAGGTCTCTACCTGAAGGGTTGTTAAAAACCTATGCCTTTGCCATCTCGCCCATGGTCCCATCTCTCGATGGATTTTGTGACCGATCTTCCTCCTTCACAGTGGAAGACGGTACTTTGGGTTGTAGTGGACCGTTTCTCGAAGATGTGTCACCTGGTGGCCCTCAAGAAACTGCCTACTGCCAAAACACTGGCTAAGTTATTTATACGTCATATCCTCCGATTGCATGCAGTACCCTTAAATATTGTTTCTGACCGTGGGGTACAGTTTGTGTCTAGCTTTTGGAAAGCATTCTGTGGTCTCCTAGGGACTTCTTTGTCATACTCGTCGGCGTTCCATCCTGAGACTAACGGTCAGACAGAACGCACTAATCAATCAGTAATTCAATACTTAAGATGTTATGTGTCTGACAACCAGTACAAGTGGTCTGAGTACCTACCTATGGCAGAGTTCGCCTTAAATAACCATGTAAATGCTTCTACCCATTTGACGCCGTTCTTTTGTAATTACGCTTTTCACCCTAAATATTCTGCACTACCCAAATCCGACACACATTACACATCCGTAAAACAATTGACAAGGAAACTGCACAGTGTGGGCAGAGAGTTTGGCGACTCTTACTGTCTCACAGGAGCAATATACTCGCTTTGCCAATCATAAGTGTCGCCCTGGGCCCAATTATGTTGTGGGGGATAAGGTGTGGCTATCGACTAAAAATCTACGTCTACGTGTACCGTCTGCTAAGCTAGCCCCTAGGTTTATTGGCCCCTTTTCCATAACTGAAATTCATAACCCAGTCTCCTACAAATTACAATTGCCACACTCGCTTAGGATACACCCAGTTTTTCACAAGAGTCTCTTGAAGAAATACATTCCTCCTGTGAGTGCTCGCTCTCCTCCCTCTCCAGTAGTGGTCCAGGGGGAAATTGAGTTTGAAATTGAACGCATTTTAGATTCCAGGAAAGTGCGCAACTCAGTCCAATATCTAGTCCACTGGAAGGGATACGGTCCAGAGGAACGCACTTGGGTGGCAGCACGAGATCTCCATGCCCATGATCTGCGTAGGGAATTTCATTTAAAATTTCCTACTAAGCCTGGAGGTCCTCGTGAGGGTCCGGAGGCCCCTCCTCAGAGGGGGGGTTCTGTCAGGAATCGAGCCGCGCTCTCAGCCCCTGCCTCTGCCGAGGCGCGCGGAGAGGGACGCTGATGGCGTCCATGGTTACGGGCAGGGCCAGTTGCTGAGGGCGCGCCGACGGCGTCCTTAGCAGCCGGTCTGCTGTTTGTGCGCCACAGCGCTTTTAACCTTTTAGTCCGTTTCTGGTTTTGTTACGTTCCTTGTTACGTCTTCTGTTATCCGCTCCATGTTTTTCAGTTCTCTCTGCACTTTCTTGCTGTAGCTCATTCACTGATTTGTTTCTGCTGTGTTCTGACCGACACCTGACACCTAGCCAGTTAGATGTCAGCATCTAGCTTCCTGCTCACTATAAATCCCAGCCCCTTCTCTCACTCCAATGCCTGTGATAGCGCCTTGAGCCCAGAACTAGCAATCCCCTGACCATTTGTTATAGTGACTCTGACCTTCTGGATCTTGTGACCTCGACTTGGCTTTTTTGGATTTCGATTTTGTACCTCTGCTACCAGTTGTTGCCGACTCTGCTTCCTGACTATTCCTTATTGTGTTGTGTTCGTGTCTTTGTTCTGTGTACCACTGCATACAGCATAGGGATTGCCGTCCAGTTGTCCCTAGCTGTTAGAGCTTTGAGGCAAGCAGGTAGGGGCAGCGGGGCGGGTGCCAGCTCAGGGCTCACCTGTCCGTGTCTCCTGTTCTGCCTCACAGTCACTTGCCGAAAACTTTGTGGTATTTTTCAATCACAGAAAATGGCTGATCTCCCTTCAGACCGACTCAGCACAGAACCTCCTTTCACAAATGTTGGTCTTGACGTGTTTGGCCCCTGGTCTGTTGTCACACAACACACTAGAAGAGGCCATGCAAACAGAAAACGCTGGGCAGTTATATTTACTTGCATGAGTATTAGAGCCGTACACATAGAAGTCATTGAGTCCTTGGATACATCCAGTTTTATAAATGCTCTCAGACGCTTCATTTCTATCAGAGGTCCAGTCAAAAATATTCGCTCTGATAGGGGTACCAACTTCATTGGAGCCTGCAAAGAGCTCAACATCTCCTCAAACATTGACCATGTAGGGAGATATCTTGCTGACCAAGGATGTGCTTGAACATTAAACTCTCCACATTCTTCACACATGGGAGTCATTTGGGAGCGCATGATTGGCATAGACCGCAGGATCCTTGATTCAATATTTCTACAGTTGGGAACTTCAAGGCTCACCCACGAGGCTCAGAGCAGTTCCTCAATTTTTTTTTATATATATTGCGGTACTTTTTTCCTGCTACATCTTATTATATGTCAGACCAGAATGTTGTTCATGATGTAATTGGAGTGACACACATGCAAGTTATCTGCTTCTGTGGCAAGACATAGTCATATTTACAGGTGGTTGCTATCTTAGGGACATGCCTCCCTCAGGGGCACACAGCTTTAATTCCCTACTCCTTTTTGCCAATTTTACACCTATTTTACACCAGATTTTTCTGTATGACAGACAGTATATTCTTTGAAAGCCCACATCCACCCATTCAACATTGGGGATGCCCCCCAAAAGTGTGCCTGAACTGAGAAAAAAAATTGGATTAACACTGCTAATGAGGGTGTTAAACAAAAAGTCAATACAGTAATACTGGACTAGCTGGGCTATCCATGGTACCCTTGTACCATGGCGTGAAATTGTACAAGGTTTCAAAAGCACTACAGATTGCACATCTTCGACTAAAATAATTATGGGGTCATTTTCATTACTTTCACCTGCTCTGTGTTCATTTCTCCAAACACTGTGGTGTTAATACTCACTACACCCCTAGATGAATTCCTTATGGGATCTAGTTTCCAAAATGGGGTCATTTATGGGGTTTTTCTATTATTCTGACTGCTCAATATCACTCCAAGTGTACAATGGGGCCTAAAAATTACAGCACTTCCACATGCTTTGTGTTAATTTTGTCCAAACACTGTGGGGATAAAATATTTACTATACACCCCTAGATGAATTCCTTATGGGGTATAGTTTCTTAAATGGGGTTATTTTTGTGGGGATTCTACTGTTTTGACATGTATGAAGCTCTGAAAACTTGGCTTGATGAAGGACAAACAAATGCAATTCACAATTTAAAAAAAAAAATTTCAAAACTGCTAAAAAATGATGGAAATATATCTATGATAAGAAACAAATTCTACAGAGATTACATATCATATATTTGTGGCATATAGTTAAAAGTTTTGAAAAAAAAAATTTTCACAGTTTTTTCTTTTTCAATCTAAGAAAATTATATCAAACGTTTTTTACTACTTGAATAAACAATCTCAAAATTGATTGAACCTATGAATCTGTTATAAATTCATAAGCAGATAAAGTGAACCATACCATATTTCCAAAATTTGGCTTGGTCATTAACCACTTATGGTCAAAGCCAATTTTCGTTTTTGCACTTTTTCTTTTTCCACTTTATGTTTAAAAGTCCATAGCGCTTGCATTTTTCACCTAGAGACGTATATGAGCGCTTATTTTTTGCGAAACCAATTGTACTTTGCAATGACAGGCATTATTTTTCCATAACATATGCTGCGAAACCGGAAAAAAATCATTTGCGCATTGAAAAAAAAAAGGAATTTGTTTTGATTTCAGGGAGTTTTGCATTTACGCCGTTCGCCCTATGGTAAAACTGACTTGTTAGGCATGTTCCTCAAGTCGTTACGATTACAATGATATATAACATGTATAACTTTTATATTATCTGATGGCTTGTAAAAAATTCAAACCATTATTAACAAATCTATGTTCCTTAAAATCGCTCTATTCCCAGGCTTATAACGCTTTTATCCTTTGGTCTATGGAGCTGTGTGAGGTGTCATTTATTGCGCCATGATGTGTTCTTTCTATCGATACCTTGATTGCGCATATACGACTTTTTAATTGCTTTTTATTACATTTTTTCTGGATTTGATGCGACCAAAAATGCGCAATTTAGCACTTTGGAATTTTTGGGAGCTTACGCCGTTTACCGTGCGAGATCAGGAATGTGATTAATAGTTCGGGCGATTACGCGCGTGGCGATACCAAACATGTTTGTTTATTTGTTTATTTATTTATATTTATAAAATGGGAAAAGGGGGGTGTTTTGGACTTTTAATAGGGGAGGGGATTTCTTATTAATAAAAAAACATTTTCACTTTTATTTTTACTTTAACTAGAAGTCCCCCTGGGGGACTTGTATATAAACAGCAATGATCTCTCATAGAGATCAATGCTGTGTATAAACACAGCAAAGATCCATCAAATCGGTCATAGATTGGTATGGCCTGCTGCAGGCCATAGCAATCTATTGCCGAGCCGGGATCAGCGTCATTCCAACGCTGAGGCCCAGCACGGGCAAAAGAACTTATCTCCCGCCCCCCGATCGCATCTCGGGGGGGAGATTCGTCGTACTAGACACCACGGATGCACGGATCAAAGCCTCCAAGTGCAGCTGTCAGGTTTGACAGCTGCACTTAGAGGCTTAATTAGCCGGCGCGGCAACGGGACCCGCGCCAGCTAATAGAAGCACTGCCGGGCTGCACATGTCAGCCGGGATCAGCGCCGTTCAGAGCGGGGTCCCGGCGGGACCCATACGTCATGGGTCGCTAAGGGGTAAAGGCCCAAATAGGCTTGATCACTAAGTGGTTAATGGATGAGGAGGAAATACCTGATTTTAGGTTGAGGATATTGGCTCCTAATGAGCTTTTTATCTACCATGGCATACATATTATGCTGGGTTTACACGGAACGATAATTCGCACAATCGAACGATTAACGATTTTGAAGCAAAGATTTTATTTTTATAACGATCAGCATTTAGACGGAGAAAAATCGTTAGAAGATTCGTAAAAAAAAATCGTTATTGTAATAGTTTTTAAGATCATTTAAGCTCATCTTTCACATAGGGTAAATCTTTGAAAGACTGTTTACACGAAGCGATCTGCGAATATTTAGCGAACGACGATTTGAGAACATGTTGAAAGATGAAAATGAACAATTTTTCGCTCATCACTTGATCGTTTGCTGTGTTTACACGGAACCATTATCGCTCAAATGCGATCGTTATTGCGAAAATTCGAACGATAATCGTTCCGTGTAAACGCAGCATAAGTCATGATGTGGATAAGTTCATTGAGACTAATTTATAACCATTACTTGCCAAAGTGGAGAAAAAAATATCTGGCAGGGGTTACCCCTCTCTATAATGGACAACCCTAATAAAATGATTGTATTACCACAACTTATATATATTTTGAAAGCATCACCATGCTGGATACTTAATAAATGGTTTAAAACTATGGAACATATTTTTAATCGTTACATTAAAATTCGTTGACCTATGCAAAGCTATGCTATAAAACTTGGGTGGAGATTAAAAAGACACTAAAGATAAAAATAGCACATGATAAACCCCTTTATAGGCAAGTGATAATTTAGTAGCGTTAAATATTATGCACAAAAATTTGGGGCAGAATAGAGGAATAAATAGACTGGCAAGTTTTGACCAACGGGGTTATAGTAGAATTTGCACATCTTAATATAAATAATAATCACTATATTTACTACTGACAATTATCACATGGCATAAGGTGCACTCAGGATAAAGAATATCTACGAACGCAAACACACATACCAGTAGAATTGTTACCAGCCCTTAGTGGAGATAAAAAAGGAGAATTAGGGAAGTACCAAATAAGACAAGGGAGAGGAGGCAATAGGAAATAAGTCCAATAACAGAGAAGGAATGGTCACCAATACTAAGAAACATCAGGGTGTCATTAATAAATCCAAATAATAGACTGATCCAATTTAAAATATTACATCAATGCCCAAAATGTGACATGGAAGGTGCAAATAATTTACATCTGTTATGGGACTGCTAAGAGATAAAAGTCTTTTGGAAGGAAGTTTTGGATAAAATAGAAGGCCGTTTATGTAAAAAAAAATACCGAGACCTCCAAAAGTAGCTGTATTGGGAATGTCAATGGAAATTGACACCTTTCCAAAAATAACATTGAAATTACTTAAGATCACAAAGGTGATCATAATGAAGTCCTGGGTCAAGCCCTGCCTATTAAGGAGTGGGAGAATCTGGTGAAAACAATATGTAAATATGAACAAACATAAGCACAGGAGGTACAAAAAGTTAAGGAGTGGCTGGGAAAGAGCTTGAAGCCACACTTGACATTAGTGTATGCAAATATCCCATTGTAAAATTGAACATTTTTTTTCTCTCTCTATTTTTTTATGTAAAATATCCTTGGTAGGATATGGAGAACCAAAGAAAATAATAAATATTTGCAGGCCTCCTTGTGCATATATTTAACTGATCTAATATATAAAGGTTAAATATATAAATAGGTTAAAGTGCCTTCTCCCTCGGTTAACTCATTCATCCTGCACAGGGAGGGTCACTAAGAGATTTTTTAAAATACTGATAGTAAGATGCAAAATTAGAAAATAGAAAATCACAAAAAATCCTTACAAAAAGGTTAAATATGGAATTTTTTTCTAACAACACATTTCCTTTCACAATTATCACAATGACTGACTAGAATAACATTTTTATAGCCCTCTCCTAATGGTGCTTTTACATGGAACGATTATCGTTAACGATCGTTAACGATCGCATTTGAGCGATAATCAGCTCGTGTAAACACAGCAAATGACCAAACGACGAGCGAGAGATCGTTCAGTTTAATCTTTCAACATGTTCTCAAATCGTCGTTGGTCGTTTGCAAAAAATTCACAGATGGCGTTGTGTAAACAGTCTTTCAACGATTTACCCTGTGTGTGAGATAGGATTAAGCAATCTTAAAACAATCGCAATAACAATAACAATTTACAGACATAACATACATTACAAAGTTGTATAACTTTGTAATGTGTGTTATTCTGTCAATAATTCTTTACTGCCGCACTACCCCTTTAACAGCCATCTCTTCACGCATAAGGATAGACACTTGGTAATCATGTAGGCAATCCAACCTTCAATGCAGATGTAAAAGCCAGAATGGGGAAGAGGGGGGAAAGATTTAACTATCCCAGTGTAAAATGTTAGAGCTCTGAACCCCCCACTCCCCAAATTTATAATAATGATGTTCTCCTTTGAAATGACCTGCTATAGAGCCCTGTTAGGTGTGAGGTTTGTTCCACTCTTTCTGGTTTTGTTTCTCTGGGGCCATTGTTTTCTCTCTTTTGGGCATGTTTTAAGACAGCAGACATTTATTCAGAAATTGTAAATCAATAAAACATTAATAAAGAACTTTATCTATATTTAGAACACGAGCCACATAAGTCACATTTCATCATTTTAGTTTCTGCTGACCTAGAAGTAAAATGATCATATGATATTACTAAAGAACTTCAGGGGACGCTTTTAAACACAACAAAATACAATAGAGTACAAGATTCTTCCAAAAATAAAATATACCTATTCAAAAAGCAAATTCAGTCAGCTCTCCTACAACACTATTCACACTAGGCAGGAGCATGTTGCTATAGCTAAAATTGCAAACACACAAAAAATGCAACAGCTCACAGCTAATGGCAAGACACAGACCCAATACAGATATGAAAATCACTAAAAGCAGCTCCCAGCTGCTAAATAAAAATCTCCATAAAAATGAGGCTCTTGGCTCACCATTTGCAAATATTGTGAACCATCCCACCACGATAAGGTGGCCTCATGTCTGGGATGGACTTACACTGTACTTTATACTGTCATTGGCTAATAATAAGCCTATGCTATGAGCATGCAGGATCCAACTAACAATGACAAAAATCACTGTATTTTGTTCTATAGGATGTATGAAATGTGAAAATGTTTTTTTATGTACGGTACATGTACTTTATGTACATGTGAATATGTTGCATGCTGTAAATTTTACAATGACATTTAATTGATGTACACTTTATAAGATATGCTAGGAGGATGATTGTATACAGGTTTTCAGGATGATGGGTTTCAGAAAACCTCGCCACTACATTTCTAAAAAAAAAACAACATGGTTTCACCTTCATTGGTGATGAATAGAGATTAGGCTACGTTCACATTAGCGTTTGACCATCTGGCACCGTTCCGTCTACCTTTTCCATTTTAGAGTAGGCAAAACGGAAAATCCCCATAGATTCCCATGCTATTTTAGTGTGCTCCGTTTGCCCTAAATGTGCTCCGTTTGCATGCAATCCGTTCAAGATTCTTTTTTTGAAAGGAAGAAAAAATAGTGTTTGCAGTATTTTTCTTTCCGCTTAAAAAAACGGATCACGAGCGGAAAGTGCACTTCCGTTTTTTATTTACATTGTAGTCAATGAGGACGGATCTAAAACGGAAGGTATTTCCGTTCACATCCGTTTTTTTTCATCCGTTTATGCACTGAGCATGCGCAGAAGTAGCAAGAAACCAAAGAAGAAAAATAAACGGATAGAAAAACGAATGCTGACTGATGCAAACTGATGTACAAAAGTCTGTTTTTTAAAGCCAAAATACAAACGGACCATTAAAAAAAGATGAACATTTTGCAATCAGTTTGCATCAGTCTGCTCATCAGTTTATGCTCATCCGTTTAATTAATATAGACGGATCCGTTAGAAACAAAGAAAAACGCTAGTGTGGCCGAGCCCTTTGCGAGTTTTAGGGTCCATTTACATTTAAACAGAGATCAGGTCATAAAGAAAAACCTGAGATATTTCCTCTTTTCAAATCCATTCCTGACTTTGGCTTCAAATCTTTAACAGATAATCTTTCTGTGTAAATGGACCCTTAAGATTGCTGAGGATGGTCTGAACCCAAGTGTACGGCATTTGATTACCAGTGACTACAGCAGTTGAAATGCAGCCCTAAGCATGCCTTTACACGTTATTTATCTCACAGATTTTTTTAAGCCAAAACCAGGAATGGATTTAAAAAGGGGAGAAATCTCAGTCTTTCCTTTATGACCTGTTCTCTGTTTATAGTCTGCTCCTGGCTTTGGCTTCAGAAATCTGTCAGATAAATCTCTGTGTAGAGGAAAAACCTTTTTTATCGTGATCTGTAGTTTTTATCAGTACCAACGGTGTAGTTGGGAATTTTTCCATTCTCTTTCTGGGCCATTACCAAAAAAACAAACAAAAAAAAACAAAAAAACAATGACCAAGCGCATTCACGCTGTTTACTGTGTATCATCAGTAACATGTTTAGCAGTTCAGACACGCTCAATTATGTAAATTTTTTCAAGCTTACATTTTCTCTTTTAAAAACTGTATTTTTTAAGTGGGATTAATTTTTTTTTTAATAAACTCTTTTAGTCCCTCTTATCAGAATTCATTGAATTACTTGTACAGTTATACAGGAAAATGACTGAACTGTAAATTGGTAATCTATCAGTACAGCATACCTATGACAGGCTAACAGTCGATATAACACAGCATAAAAAAATATGCGTTGCAACCCCTTCCCATAAAAAAAAAAAATGCTATGTTATGTTAAAAACAAGCAAAAAAAACAATTGCAATGAATTTCAAAAAAAAATCTGTCGCACAATATTTAACAAATTCCTGCGCTAAAGATATGAACTTTCCACTTAAGGTGCGTTTACACTAGTGCGTTTGAAGCCAAAGCCAGGAACAGACTATAAACAGGGAAAAGATCCTAAAAGAAAAACTAGGATCTATTCTATTTTCAAATCCATTCCTGGCTTTGGCTTCAAAAATCTGTCAGACAAATCTCTGTGTAAACGCACCATTAGTTTCAATGCACTTGTCATATGGTCTGTATGCCACAAGACCACCCAGACTAAGCACAGGAGAGGGTCTGTTTCTGAGAAAGCAGCCATGCTTATCTAAGATTAGACAGCCCCTATAACACCCCATTTTAGGCCAAAAACTGAGGAGAATGATGAAAAGATGCAGATGATTGACAGACATGTTCAACAGGGCAAAAAGATTAAAAAGTTAACAACGCTGCAGAGAACTGCAATGAGCTTATCCCCCCTCAGTCACTGGTTTGTTATGAAGGATGAAAAGACGCAATGGGCTCCAGGAAGCTGAGCTATGAGGAGCTTTCATGTCACGATAAGTTTTTGCCCCTATCTTTGAGAAGAATAAATAAAAAAAAATCATCTTTAAAAAGCGACCATTATTCTATTAATAAGCATGACGCGGAGAGGCGAGCAACACGTCTAGCCACAAGGCGAGGACGAACTAAAATGGCCGCGATGACAAAGTTCTTCCTGGAAAATGGCTGCCATGACGTGTCACCAGGGGCGGGGCTTCGGTCGACCCTCACGTTAGGCTGTCACTTCAGCCCCGGTTTGGCCGAGCCGAAGACAAAGTGGGAGGGGTTGAAGTGAAGTGTGGCTCCGCCCCGACTACGCCTTCAGGACAGTCCGTGACGTTTCGAGGAGAATATGGCGGCGCTGGGAAATTGATAGTTTGCAGCTCGTCTGTGTCGCCTGTTTTATTTGCAGCCGGAGCTGTGTAGGAGCGGGTCGGGGTCAGGAGCTGCTGCTGCTGCTGCAAGTACCGGGAGGAATACTACAATAAGGAGGCGCCCTGCACCGTGGTGAACAGGGGAGTGCGGAGAGCCGGGCGGCCGCTCATGTCTGATAATCAGAGCTGGAACTCCTCAGGGTCAGAGGAAGACCTGGAGACCGAGTCCGGGCCGCCGGTGGAGCTGTGCGGGGTCCTGTCTAAGGTGAGCGCTGCCCCCCATCAGCCAGGCCCGGCATCCTGACACTTGTAGTTCCTGGAAAGTCATCGCCGGCTCCTGCAGCCCGTGACAGCGACCTTCAGCGCCGGCCAATGGCTCCGTGCTGAGATGTGCTCAATGATCGCTTCGATCAGATCTGTTGTGCTCCGATCCCCCCATTATAAGGAATGGCGCTGCGGAATTGTGCTGGTTGTAGTCAGCTATTCCCCCAATGCTTCCCAACCTGCAGCTGTGGGCGAAACTACAACTCCCATCATGCCCGGATATCATTCTGTAGCCACGGCATGATGGGAGTTGTAGTTTTTAGCGGCATGAGAGCCGCACATTGCGCCGACCATAGTGTGCTACTCCTACTGCCTGATAAGTTCTCATCCTATCTGTCCCCCCAGCTGATGGGAAACTACAACTCCCACAATGCCTTGAGATCTGTGGCTGTCAGGGCATGCTGGGATTTGCAGTGTTATCCACTAAATCTGTCACTCACCTCTGACATAGCTGCTCACGGCAAGGACTTGCTGGGAGTTGTAGTTGTTATTCTGCCAAATTAGAGAGAGAGAGCCATGACAGTGTGTTATACCTGATCTATTGCTTCTCAACAAAACTTTTCCTCTGCGTCAGAGGCTCCATTGCAGATTCCGTTCAGCCTGACAGACCCCATTGTCTTTAATAGGGTCTGTCAGGTTGTACGCTCCAGACAGAAAAATACCTGCAGTGGTTATTTGGAGGGGTTTTTTTTTCCCTGCTGTTCAGGCGGATTCTGCATCGGAGGCTGACGCCAGGGAGGTGGTGTATATTGTGATCAAGCTGTATAAGCCCACCGGTCACTTCATGGCCACCGCATGCGAGAGGGTTTGTAATTTACCTGTTGTGAGGTTGGTGGCGACCACCATTGCTGCTACACCAGCGCCTTTGGGGGGGGGGGTCAGCAGCCTCATTGCTCCGAGACGTTTCACCTTACACGCTGTGTTTGTTACTACGTTGTAGTTTTGCCGCAGATAAAGGACCCTGGTTAAAGGGGGTACTCCTACTGCTACTTTCTTGCTAAAATGAC
Organism: Dendropsophus ebraccatus; assembly: GCF_027789765.1. Lineage (NCBI taxonomy): Eukaryota > Metazoa > Chordata > Amphibia > Anura > Hylidae > Dendropsophus > Dendropsophus ebraccatus. The sequence goes on from NC_091456.1 coordinate 140,081,420, forward strand.
GCCACCCCTGTCTTCGGGTTGTGTGTGGTATTACAGCTGAGCTCCATTGACATCAGTGGAATGAAGGTGCAAAACCCGCACCCGTAGTGACATGTTGGGAGTTGTACTTGCGCTCTTCTCTGTCCTCAGTTCACCGGTAAATTCTAAACTGTCAGAGTTCAAATTCTTAAGAAGTATGGTTGCTAGGGGCAACTAGTGACACCACTGAAAATGCTGTGATTGTTAGTGTATCCCTAGTAACGGAACTATGAGGAGTAAAGCGAGTGACGCTGAGCAGATCTTTGTCTGTTCTCCATGTACAGGTGAACGTTAGTCACTTCTGGTCATGACTGTAGCCGTCCCATGCTCTGTGTTTAGGCTGGGCCACGTTATTGCGTCTTTTTTACGGCCACATGTCCGCACGTCTGATGATCTGCTCTGACAGCTGTCAGTTCGGGTCATTAGAAACGCAACCAACATAAAAGTCCATATTGTGCCTTTGTGAGCCCGGAATAACCCCTTCCACTGCTTCTGGCCTCTTTCCACATTCTCCTGTGATTCACTGTTTTTTATTGATTCACATCTCTGCATTAGCTTTATTGCACTCCTAATCTCCAGGAATCACTCGGAGTTTGCACTTAGTAGTTTATAGGGGGCAGGGAGACAAGACCGGTTGTTACTCACTAAGTATTGCTTCATAGAATATGGCGAGCACTATGGCAGGTCCAGCTTGTTGCATGTTACTAATATAATATTAATCACATGCACCACATTATAACTACCTCCCCAATCAGGTCATCGAGGTAGTTAAAGGGGTTTTCCAGTACTGTATCGACCCCACCTATAACAGTGTATCCCCATAGTTTTACACCAGTAAATATTAGTGTGTGTTATACCACTGAGCATAGTAGCAGATGTCTGGAGTTCCTCTCTAGGCGTCCTGCCCTGTGATAGTAAGAGGATGTCTCGCTCCCTCCCCTTCTACAGTTGGAAGTCATCAGATGTCCTAATAGAAGTGTTTGGAATGTCTCAAGTCCACCAGGGTGTGTCTGTAATATAAGAAACGTACACACGCCTGCCGATCCCAAGTAGTAGTACTGTATGTAGCTGTGTCTCCCCTCTTGTAGATGTGTATTTATATATTTTCTGGAGATACGGGATGTTTATTCCTCTTTTGACACATTGTTGCAGTGGATGACTTCTTGTTTGTATCTGGTTACTATAAGCAGGGATAATGTTTGTGAATGGAAGCTTTGCTGCCGCTGGCACTGCCCGCATTATGCCACGCTGTTTATGTGACCTTTGCACAGTGGGCTGGAAATAAATAATTTAGAGCATTAATTTTCCTTTTAGCTGCAGGGCATGTTCTGATTCCAGAGGGTCATAGCCATTCGGCGTTATTATAGGACCACCAGGATGTGGTCACTTCCTTCCCAACGTGAATACAGGCTGAGCTTTTACAATTGGCACTACTACAAATGATTGTTTAGGTTTTTTTTCTCCTTGAAGCCTATTTTTACAGCAATTCAGTTTACTGCCGCAGTCTTAATGATCGGTAGTATCGGAAGCAACATCCGAACTCAGCTGGTTGGAGGATTTCAGCATCCTGAACTTAGTGTGCCGGAGTCTACAGCCGACCACATTCATGAGATTTTTGTCTTGCTTGTCCATAGGGACGGCCCGGAGAAACAGGTTTCAGACAGGTTGGAATATGATCCGCTCAGTCTGAAATAATTGACATCAGGTGTGCAGCAGCCCCTTATTTCCTGCTGCATGGACATGATTATGGCAGTGATACAGGATGACGGCAGGGTGGGGGGAGCATATGGCACACGGCATGTTATATCTGTATAAAATAATAGTAATTGGTTATATTCCCCATGAAATCAAAACGCTGGAGATTTTTCTTAGCCCTCATTTACCTATTTTCCAGGATACATTGGAATAACAGGAAAAAAAGATTAACTGCAGCAGCCCCATAGACTTTAGAGTCAGAAGGTTTCTTCTGCCCGATGTAAAGGTGGCAGAAACTAGTGACAGAGAAGTTGAACAGAATGATGGATCACTTAAGGTACTTTTAGACCTACAGATTTGTTGGCTGCAGAGGCGCAAACAAGCGTCTATCAGCGAGATCGGAGCTCATTTGCAGAGCCTTTACATGGCATAACAAATCGAGGGGCCCGGGCTGCGCAAACAATCCTTGTATTGTTCGTGCAGCCTGGGAAACCGACAGCACTATGTATATATCTTTGCTTTCAGTTAACCCATAGCTGCACCAGGACGTTATTGAACGTCCTCGTGCCGCTATGGGAGTTCAGAGGGGGGGTCACCGCGATCCCGGGTGCCGCATGTAGCCCGGGCTCGCGGCTATTAGCGGGCATGGTCCGATCGCCGTGCCCGCTAATTAAGTACTTAGAAGCAGCTGTCAAAGTTGACAGCTGCTTCTAAATACTTGCTGTTATACATCCCTGGTGGTCTAGTGGGGGGATCGCCCCCCTGCGGCGCGATTGCGGGGGGGGGGCGATCCCTGCATCCATACCGGGCCGGGGTCTGCTCCGTAATGGCGCTGATCCCGGCTCGGCATTCTATTACTTTTGGCTGCAGCAGCCAAAAGTAATAGAACACCGATCTCATGGATTCATGCAGTATAACTATACTGCATGGATCTCTATGAGAGATCAGAGTGCATATACTAGAAGTCCCCCAGGGGGGCTTCTAGTATATGTGTAAAGTAAAAGAAAAATGTATTTTTAATAACACAAAATCCCCTCCCCTAATAAAAGTCTGAATCACCCCCCTTTCCCCATTTTATAAATAAAAATAAATAAATAAATTAATAAACAAACATGTTTGCTATCGCCGCGTGCGTAATCGCCCGAACTATTAATTAATCACATTCCTGATCTCACACGGTAAACAGCGTCAGCGCAAAAAAATCCCAACGTGCAAAATTGCGCATTTTTGGTCGCATCAAATCCAGAATAATTGTAATAAAAAGCGATCAAAAAGTCATATATGCGCAATCAAGGTACCGATAGAAAGATCACATCATGGCGCAAAAAATGACACCTCACACAGACCCAGAGACCAAAGGATAAAAGCGCTATAAGCCTGGGAATGGAGCGATTTTAAGGAACATATATTTTCTTTAAAAGGTTTTAATTTTTTACAAGCCATCAAATAAAAAAAAAGTTATACATGTTACATATCGTTGTAATCGTAACAACTTAAGGAACATATATAACGAGTCAGTTTTACCTCAGGGCGAACATAGTAAAAACCACCCCCCCCCCCCCCCCCCCCCAAATAAAAAAAAAAAACATTTTTTTTTCAATTTCACCACACATATAATTTTTTTCTGGTTTGCCGGCACATTTTAGGCAAAAATTACATCTGCCATAGCAAAGTACAATTAGTTGCGCAAAAAATAAGGGCTCATTTGGGTCTCTAGGTGGAAAAATGCAGGCGCTATGGCCTTATATACACGAGGAGGGAAAAACGAAAACGCAAAAATGAAAACTGGCTGTGTCCCCTAAGGGTTAAAATATCACAAAAACACTGTATACTTACATTCGCACTGCTTGTGATGCAGCATCCAGCTCTCCTGTCTTTCGACTGCCACATGTATCTTTAGGCCCCGCCTCCTCTGACTGTCAATCAATCTTTAGGGAGCTGGGCCTGAAGATACAGCCAGCGGCTGGAGCATGGGAAACCCAGATTACAAGGAACGCAAATGTGTAAGTATAGACTGCTTATGATCTTTAAACTGACAGCACAGATACATATCCGTCAGTTTCCTTTTATCGTTATTGGCCACATATAACTGTTTACACAGGAAGATGAGTGGCCGGCAACAACAAATTTTAAAGCCTGCTGTCAAGACCCGATCAGCCGAAGCTCATCGGGCCCTTTACATTGTTCTGTGTAGCTGACTTGGAGATAATTTCTTGAATAACAAGGACTCTGAGCACTGCACACTAGTCCTCTCCATTATGTGCGTGTGCTCATTAGTCCTTTGTATTCATGAGCAACAGCTCCCCCTTCCTACTGGCCACAGATTGACAGGTATCTGTCTTTGCTGTGTATAGGCAGACAGCTGTCAACCAGTAGCCGGTGGGTACAGGGAGTGGTGCTGCATAAAAGCTAATTTCCCTGCGTATCAGGAAAACGGCTGAACAGAATGACGGAAGTAATACATTGTGATGTTCAGCATTTCTGTCACTAGTTTACTGTGCCTTTATTTGAATTGCAGCTGACAGGTTTCCTTGGATCAAATGTAGTCCTAATGACTGTTTGTTTGGTAAATTTCTCATGAATGAAACATTTTGGCGGGTCCAGGATTTCCGATTTCTGAAGAGCTATAGTTGAAATTAAATAAACTTTTAACATGGCACGTAGATATTTCAAAAGTTTAGATCAGTCCAGGTACCACTGCCAAGAAACCCTCCGAGAAATAGATTTAGCTAGGAACAGCCCACAGCAGTGTTTTTCGTTCCATTATGAAGTCTATGGAGCTCAACTCCCTCACCAAAACAGACCAATAGGCGCACCCACAGATATATTTCCAAAAATTACAAAATTTTATTAAACATGATTATTCTCCTTTACAAAAAAAACTAGACATACATTTAAAAGCACTTAAACACCCATGCGGGAGGACACACAGAAGCAGACAGAATAAGCTGATTTCCACACTGGAGAGCTATCTGCTTAATGTAGAGGGATCCTGTAATAATATATACAAACTCAAATACCCAGACAATGCTTTTAATACTGGATGCCGATACCTATCCTAATATCACAATAAAGTGCTTATACACTACCAAAAATTCATATAATAATGAAAACACACATTTAAAGTGCAAGTGCTGGTTGTGCAAAAACAATATTTAGAATAAACCACTTCTGATAACTAAAACAAGCACCAAAAATAAATACCCACCTAGTAGTCCTAACAGAAGAAAAGGCTACCTGCAACCAGATCCATAATACATGTTAATATCACAGATAATTCAAGATTTTACCACCCAGGATCCCTGTGAGCTACTAGTATGGAGCTGAGGACTGAGAAGTAGTGACCACAGAAGAGTGTGTCAGAAGTGACATCTTGACCGATTGAAACTTTTCAGAAGCTTTACTGAAATTACAGTAAAAAGAAAATTAGTGATTGGCAATCATCTTTCTATTTTGTAGGGTGCTGATTCTCCTCTCCCCACCCCCAAACAGTCATATTTTACAGCCCATTTCCTGTTCTCAGTAGATTTGCTGTAATAATTTTCCAGTATTAGCCCTGTATCGGTTGTTTCCTCATTGCATATTGCCATCCGTCCTGTGTATTGCCTCACCATCATTATTACTCGGCTGACTAAGATGTTCTGGAACTGAAAACTTGCTGAACGATGTAGGATACAGGTATTACTGGATGTCATGGGTGATACCCCTCAAGTGTCCCTCTTTGACCTGTCGGGAAGTACATCGTTTGTCAAAGAGCTGTATACATGTCACAACAGGCTTGATATATTGCTTCAATAAATTGGATGTTTTGTTCACGTTGCTCGTCAGGTGTAAGTTGCCATTTACAGATGAATATTCAATGGCAGTTGTACTATAGTAGGATAAGTAGTATGACTGCAATGGAAATTTTGTGTTAGTCCTATCAGTTTTGGCCTTTCACCACGGGTATATATATATATTTTTTTTTTTTTTGCTCTTGCGCTAACTCTTGTTCACAATTGTGCAATGAATTCATTGCATTGTGAACCTTGCTGTCTTGTTCCTGTAATGTAACCTTTGTGTTCTTGTTTTTCTAGTGGACCAACTACATACATGGATGGCAGGATCGTTGGGTGATCTTAAAAAATAATACCTTGAGCTACTACAAATCTGAGGATGAGACTGAATACGGATGCCGGGGCTCCATTTGCCTTAGCAAAGCAGTTATTACGGTAAGGTTTATTTATTCCAATCCTTTTGGGAACTTGACATCTGTTATGCATCCCTTACATCCCAAAAACCAATGGCGCCCAACAGATCCCATTGATCTTAAAGGAGATATCCCACATTTAAGTTATTCCTTATCCATAGGATAAGGGGACAAAGAGCTGATCATTGGGCATCTGACTTCCTCACCAGTCACCAAGACAGAGGTGAAATTAACAGAACGAACCATGCTGCCAGTATTTATTCTCTGTGCTTTTTCCACATTGCCAAGTTCTGCCAGGTCTACTATAGTTAGCGTTGAAAAACACCAGAGGTCAAATTGTGCCTGATATCCCCTGAAGCCTTTCTGCCCATTGCAGCCTCAGTCCTGTCCCACACTGGCATTGGTGTAGAGGTCTCTAGTTGGCTGCTGTAACAAGGGCACATTTCTCTAAAGCTCCCCATACACCTTATACTTGTCAGCCTTTCACATAGGGTGTGTAGCCCTCTCCTGATTCTCCACTGATGTCGGAGGTGAGGATAAATTCTCTCTCGACCTCTTTGTTCTCTGAGAGATAAGATGTGTTCAGAGCTGTCGTGTTATGGCTTACCCCTCCTCATAGAGAACACAGAGATGCTCAGCCAGGAAGGGGGTCAGATATTGAAGGTGCATGAGACCTGACATATCTTCACACTCTGTGCTGATGTACATGGTGGTTGGTGATTGATTTACATAGGGGATGTAGGCCTTTGAGGATTAGTAGGAGACTTGAATGGCTGCCCTCCTTGGCAAGTTCATCGATTCATTGTAATAAATGTAAATCTTTGCTGCCTTGGTCGGAGTTGATGAAGTGTTTTTTGTCAGTGGAGCAGCCGTCGCGGACTCTTGTCTTGGTTTCTCTTAAGACCATTTCAGTAAAGTAAATAATGTCTTCCCCGGTTTAATAATCTGTCTCCTGCGTTCCCATGGCCGACTTTCACTATTGCATTCACTATTGTATTCTCTGGTTTAGGAATGGCCACCATCTCTTTATCTTCAAACAAAAGTGGGTGGACAGCGCCTTGTCTGACGGCTGGTATATATAGAGTGATGTCTCTCTGCGGCACCACGTCCTGACCCCCGGGCACATCCCTCGCTCTGTACACTTTATTTAGTACAAGTCCAAGAAGAAAGGCCCTTTACTTACTTAATATGAAAATGTGACCTTTTAGAACAACTTTTCGGAGTACTTGGAGCTACTTGCACAACTTCTGTGGTCTCATGGCAACACTTTCTGCCTGTGCTTTCTGACCAGTCATAGGGGGCAGAGAGGGCGGAATAAAAACTGTTTGTGGTAGAAAAACACTTACTTGATTTGTTCTATGTTTTCAGTGTATTTATTTATTTTTTTTACCTCATCAAAACAATTGATGGCCTATCCACAGGATAGACTAGTTGATCAGTGGTTCCTGAAATAAATGGTGTGCAGGAGCTGAAAACTTTGGGTCTGTTTGTAGTGGTCTTGTTGGGTAACTGCGCAGCTTCTATTTACTTCTATAGGAGTTACTTTGTAGTTACTCAGCACCATCACTACTAATATACAGATCTTAATGGTATCCAGAATTAGAAAAAACAGTTACACTCTTGCAAAAACAGCATCACCACTGTCCCTTGGTCGTGCGTGGTATTACAATTCAGCTTCATTGACTTAAATAAAACTGAGCTGCAAACCCAGACCCAACTGAAAGTGGTCATGTTTTTGTAAGCCTGAATAACCCCTTTAATCCAGTTCACTACGCTGTTTATTTTCTGTGCCAGTCAACTGATCAGCAGGGGTGCCAGGTGTGGATTGGCCATTAATAGTTTTAGGGTAAAGAACCCCTTTAAATGTGCCAGAGGTGCCCCTCAAATGTACCAAAACCTATTCCAACATATGAAAGGTCCAAACTTGGGATTGACAACCTTACGACACACCAGATATTCAAACTGCATAAGGCACTACAATATATCATGACTTTACACCGTCTAAAGGCCCCTATACACCTTGAAGGACAAGTGCCATGAAAAACTTTTTCCCAGTAATTGAAGCACATTACAAAGTGATATAACTGTGTAATATGCTTCAATCACCTATCTGCCTCCCTTCCCTGTCTTTTCCCCCCTCCACCCCCCACCAGGAAGTGTCCTGACTCACACAGACCTGATTACTGTCGTCACCGTCACCAAGCTCTTCTCTCAGCTCCTTCTCCTGTTACACCAGCCTCTCCCCCCTCCCCTGCCTTGTCAGGTGACAGGCTTGCTCAGCTCCCATTGGCTGAACAACTGCAAGCCATCACTTGTCACATCTCACTTGCTTATCTTCCCTCAGACTGACTCGGCCACTTAGGCAGCTCCCCCCTCCCCTCATACCCTCTCTCCTGCTGGACTCAGTGAAGGAGTCATGTCACTAGAGAAGATAAGCTGAGGAAGCAGAGTCACCTGACCAGGAGGGGAGGGGGAGGCTGGTGTAACAGGACCTAGAGCAGCCCTCCTGCTGATGACTCATCCTCACAAGAAGGAGCTGCCTGGTGACGGTGACGACAGTAATCAGGTCTGTGTGAGTCAGGACACTTCCTGGTGGAGGGGGGAAAAGACAGGGAAGGGAGGCAGATAGGTGATTGAAGCACATTACAGAGTTATATAACTTTGTAATGTGCTTCAATTACTGGGAAAAAGTTTTTCATGGCACTTGTCCTTTAAATAAGTAACTGATGGTTATCTCTCCCATCTGGCCCCAGTCTTCCCCATACACGGGATCGTTCGACATGGCTGAGCATTCCCATGTTATCTCTGGATCTCTGGGGAGTGGAGAGGTAAGCCGCAGCAGGAGAGCTCTGGCTGGTGTTAGCTCTCAAAGAGCAAAGGGGTCGGGCAGTGACTCCCCCCCCCCCCCCCCCCCATCACCCCCAAACCCCTGTCTCCACCAACATAATCATCTGTCAGTGGTCGTAAGAGCCCCATAACCCTTATAACCCACCGCGAGCGGCATGTCCAGTCAGAAATAAAAGGTGTGTGGCGACTTTAAGAATTAGAGTCTTTATGTATTCCCCTATTACGTGCATTCAAATCACTATTCACGTGGAATACTAGTAAACAAATCTAGTAAGCAGCAAATATGTAGGGTAATGAAGGCCTGGCATTAATAGGATACCCAAAATCTCATATTGTGGAGTAATCGCTAGAATTTGCTAATTTTTCATTGATCAAATCTATATACTATCAGCGTGATATTCCCTCATTCAAAAGGGCAAATGCACGTGGCGAACACTTGGCGGCTTAGGAGAGCGTACTAGAAGAATGATGGGGATTGTGGAGTGTGTCACATGAGGACCAGCTGACTTTGATCACAACTAGATTTCCTCTCTCATAAAGAAGATAAGAACCATGAGGAGTTTTCATTCACTTCCTAAATTCCTTGAATTTCTAGAATAGTTCAGTGTTTCTGTTTTGCGGTGTGCTGGTCTTAGTTACATTAGTGGAGCCGTGCCACAATGGAGCACTTGTATTCACATTGTGGCTCTAATGGATTGTGTATGGCTGGATGCAAACTCTCTAATTTCTGCATCTGTCTAATTCATCCGGTGAGTCTTACAGAAATCCATGTTCAGATGTATGGAACTTCACAGCAAGGGTCCATTCACACATCCAGGATCTGCAACAGGTTTGCTGCTGTGGTCCATCATTTAGTTATATTGATATCTGCAGCATAGAATCATCTTAAGTCCCTCAGCTCACTGAGGGATGAGGTTAAGTTGAGTTTGCAACTGCATCGGATGCTATATCAGGTCTCTTAAAGGGAACCAATAAGCATGATTGTGCTGGTATGGTTCCCTGCAGTGTATAGAGAGGCCACTAACTCTCTGCCTGTCAATCATTCCCACACTGTGTGATGACGGGGAGAGAAAGGTGACTAGTCCTGGGCGGCTCTCCCCCCAGGTGACTAGTTGCTGCCCTTTTCCCGCCCTTGCGCTTGATTTAACATCTTTTTTGCTGCATCCACAGCAGGTACATGCCACCAGCTGCACAGTAGCTCTATAAACTGCTGCAGGGAACCATATCAGCTGACTGGTTCCCTGATTGGGTGTCCATTGTATAGGAGACATCATAGCAACTAGTATCCACCTGCTAGCTCAGGAACAACTGAAAATTTGAGAGAGAGCACCACTTTTCATGTACCTCAGCGGATAACTCAAAAGCTGTGATAAGGTTGGTTCAGCTAACAGTTGTTCTCAGACTTTAAAGTGAATGTACCATCAGGTACATCGCTTTAAGATTTTTATATGAATAAGCTGGCAACACGGCTCTATTGATTCTAATGAAGCTACGTCACAGAGGGGAGGGGGTTTTGTCACAGTGGGGGAGGGCCCCCCTCCAGTGCTCCAGGTCAGGCCGGTGCACAGGAACCGGACCGCGGGTCAAAAAAAGGACCGCAGCACTGGCATACTTGCGGCGGTGTATTCATATAAAATAGTAAATCTATGTACCTTATGGTACATTTGCTTTAAAGGGGTATTCATGTCTTAACTGACATAGTTATACTTGTAGGACTCGACAAGTTAAATATTTTTGCAAGTACATTAATTTAGCAATCTTTCCTCCTTATATGCTGCTCTTTCCCTTCCATTGTTGACAGATCATTGTCTAGGTTAGGGCCCTACTCCACAGAACGATTATCGGCCGCTACGGACGATAATCGTCCCGTGGAATAGAGTGCAACGATCAGCCGACATCGTTCATGTCGGCTGATCGTTGCAGTCGCTTGTTTTTCAACATGTTGAAAAACAAGCGACTGATATAGCAGCGATCTGCTGCCGTCGCTCCGTTGAATAGGAGTGTCAGCAGCAGACGCTGCTATATCCTATGGGCTGCCCGGACGATCAGAGATCACCCGGGCAGCCCCCCCCGCAGCTGACATCGCTCGTTTGCTCCTCTATGACGACCCGTGGAATAGGGCCATTATTGACCACTACTCCGCTGTAAGAGCAGTGGTGTGGCTGGCGTGTTTTGTGTTTTATTTTATTTACATATACTCTATAGCTATATATACACCAGCCAGACCACTACGTTTAGAGCAGAGCGGTGGTCGGTTACCCAGACGAGTTGTCAACAATGGGAAGGAAATAGCAACATATCAGGAGAACAAGGCAAATTTGCTAAATGAAAAAAATGACAAAATATTTAACTTGATGATTCACACGAGAATGTTAGACTGGGTTCCTTCTGGGTTTTTGCAGTCTATTGAACATATCCATTTTTGAATGGTTACTTTTAACGCAACCACATTTTTGTGTATGCTAAAAAAAAAAAAAAAAAAAAAAAAAAAAAAAGGAAAAAAACATCTATTTTGACTTTTTCTTTTTTTTTTTAGTTTTAAAGTCAATGAAAAAACGGATTCAAACGGATTGCACATAATTGCATCCATTTTTTCCTTCCTATAAAATGTATACGTTAAATGGTTGAAAAAAATCAGTGTGAACCCAGCCTTAGTTGAGATGAGAATGCTCCTTTAAAAACCTGTAAGGAGCTGCAGAGTATCATACACTTCTGCCGCAGCTGATTTCTGGTATAACATGCTGACTGTTAACATAAACTTCCGACCTTATTACATAGATGTGGCTTCTAGAAAGGGAACCCACTATGACATGCGTGCACCATAACTTCATGCCTTACCTTACATGAGGCCCGCTGTGCACATGGTGCCATGTATCAGGGCCTTTCCTAGGTAATTTGAACTACAGGGTGAATCTTGCTAAAAGCGAAAGTGATGTTGGGGGGGTTTGTTACTAGGAACAAGCAGTGTGTGTGTTATGGCATAGAGCAGTGTTATTCAACCCTTTTCAACTTGGGGCAAAAAAGTCATTCAGTGACTCACAGGTGACGTCTTCTTCTGAGGTGTCACTTTCCTTTTCCTCTCCATCTGGCCCAGACCACCATGATGATTTCTTGCAGCTACAATTAGTCTCTTCTGAACCTGCCAGACAAACATTTTAGGCTCCGCACTTGTACAACTTCTACTTTTTTGTGTCATGTGCTGTAAAGTCAGTAGCTATGTGGGTTGCCCCCTGTATGTAGCATCCTCTGCTACCTGCTTTTCCTCCATATAGTAGTAATGTCCCCTGCTGTGCCTCCATATAGTAATAAACCCCCCGGTGCTCTGTCCCCACAGTAATAATCCCCCCTGTGCTCTGTCCCCACAGTAGTAATCCCCTCTGTGCTCCCCCCCAGTAATAATCTCCCTGTGCTCCGTCCCCACAGTAATAACCCCCCCCTGTGCTCTGTCCCCACAGTAATAATCCCCTCTGTTCTCCCCCCCCCCCCCCCCCCAGTAATAATCCCCCCGTGCTCTGTCCCCACAGTAATAAGCACCCCCATGCTGTCCTCATATTAGGAACCCCCCCCCCGTGGTCTGGCCCATAGTAATAATGGTAATAATCTCCCCCTGTGCTCTAACCCCCCCCCCCCCAATTGCCAAATACACACGCAAACAAAAAAAAAACAACCTTATACTCACCTTAATACATAGATTGGGTCCCTGTCTCCTCTTCTCCTCCAGCCTGCGAGGAGCAAACAGGCCGCTGCCGCCCCCGCACACATCCTCTTCCTCCAGGCGCAGTAATATCACGTCACTGCACCTACTTGAGGAAGATGTGTGAGGGGGCAGCAGTCGCCGGCCAGGTGATGAGCGCCCGGCTCGGCTGAGAAGAGCGCGGTCTGAGGGGTGGAGCTTCGGTTCAAGGGGGCGGAGCTTCAGTCCGGCGGACGTTCCGGCAGTCGGGGCAGCTGATTGCGAGGGGAGGTCAGGCCAGGTGATGGGGCAGGCGGGCTGACGGCCGGCGGTGCATGCTGATAAGTGACGTCCTGGGGGTGCCACCAGCGCCCCCAAGCTGTCGGCGCCCCGTGCGGTCGCCTGGCCCTTGAAACTGCCATGGCATGTATATATCCCCTCTTGTGTAAGACATACATAGGCTGCTGCTTTTTTGGGGAAATAGTCTGTTGCATAATTGTTGTCAGGTGTTGTACAACATCTGCGCAAGGCTGTAGATTCAATATAAAGGTTCACAGAGGGACAAGTTTTTTTTTTTTTTTTTTTTATGTCGTTAGCTTTGTAAATTGCTGTGTGTGTTCCTATATTTAAGTGCAGAAAAGAGAGGGCGGTGAAGCTGCCATGTACCTACACTGCTCATACACATAAGATGCTATGTGCCTTTCTGAGCTGTGTCGTTAATGGTCGGTAGGGTTTTGCTTTGAACATAGTGTTGGTGGCTTTAGTATTCTGCATAATTTCAGTATATTATGTTGGCCCCATGCGGGTTTCTTGGCTGAAGTGAAAGAAGACCTGAAGGATTTTCAGTAGTTATTCTGAGCCCATGGGTGGGTGTATTGTGCAAGAACACTTGGCTGTACTGTATGTCATACTGTAACATACCAATCCTACACCATACTTATGTCTCAGGCTTTATCTGAGGGCTGTGTCTTTATGTTAGACTGGGGGTCTCCATTATCCCTAAGCCTCTTCACTTAATGCGAAAACACCGAGGTTCATTGCTTTGTATGAAATAAGCGATGGTGGGTTCATTCCACCAATGCTATTAATTATAAGAGGACAACTAAGGGCCCTATTCCACCAGACGATTATCGTTAGCATAATCGTTAACGATTAACGATCTCAAACGACCGCTATTGCGAAAGACCTGAAAACGTTCACTCATTTCCATGGAACGATAATCGTTACTTATGATCGTAATTGCGATCGTTTCTTCTTCCGTATTTCTTCGCTATTGTGTTCGTATCTATTGCGAACGACCGAACGATGTCTTATTCAATGCGAACGTTTTGCGAACGAGCAACGATAAAAATAGGTCCAGGTCTTATAAAGCGATCAACGATTTCTCGTTCGGTCGTTAATCGTTACTGCATTTCAACCGAACGATTATCGTTTAGATTCGAACGATTTAACGATAATCTGAACGATAATCGTCCGGTGGAATAGGGCCCTAACTCCCGAGGTGCCACCTGCTGACTGTACAAACATCTCACGGCCCCCTGCACCCAGGTTAGGCATCTCATCACAGTTTTCCAGCCATGGCCCCTTAAACAAACAGCTTTCCTTGGAATGTTTTCATGGGTTGAAATTAAAGGGGTGGTGTCACAAAGAATTTTAAGTCTTTACTGATTTATGTTAAATGAAAGGGGGAAAGGGGTGCTTGGAGAAATTGGTATGCTTTTTGGGAAGCTGATAACAACCAAGCTGCTCTTATAGAGTTAAATGGGAGTTGAGTAAACAGTAAAGCACCGTGAACTTGCTGTGCTAAATGGTTTATCCAGCTTCCATTCATATCAATGGGTGTTACACAAACTGCATGGAACAGCCCCTTTTGGCTGTTTTTGTCTTCCTGACCACATCATGTGGTCACAAGAATAGGGGACCTGCATCTATTAGACATTTATGTCCTATCCTATGGATTCCATAAATGTCCAGATGGAAATATTCTTACAAGGATGCATGCGGCAGATCTGTTGGACAAATGTGACTGTCCAGTTTATTTAAATGTCCTTGCAGTAATCTGTGCATTTGCTGCTATAACCATTCAGATGCATGGGGGCAGATTTCCCTTTATGAGATGGATTGGGGGCAGATTTTCTGTTGCTGAAATTTCTGCAGGTTATGAATCCACCCTAAGCTTGCCAAATCCTTTTTCACATACTTTGGTTTATATAGTATTCTGCTTGATTTTCACACTGGGAAGAAAATCTGAGAATCTCTTAGTTTGTATCCCTTTAAGAGTGAGTACCTTGTTGGCATCCTTCACATTGTACTTTTGACCCAGTGACCAGAACATAACGTCTCAGATTATATTTGTGGAATAAAGTTGTTACCCTGCTGTCAGGTCACATAATGTATTATGGTAATGCTGGAAAGCGCTCAAGAGCTTCTTTCATGTGTATTTTAGGAGAAGGATCTGAAATTGAGTATTAAAATCTGCTTTATGTTGTACAACCGTGAGCGTTTCCTGCAGAAATGACACGGAGGGAAGGAGACAGCCGTGGAGAAAGCCCCGTTGTCATCTATGACCTAATTTATGCCGTGCACCAAAGCTGAGAGGAAGAGATTAGAAGAAATTGGATGTAGAACATTTTGCATGTGATCTAATCGTTCCACTAGTGTGTCAGGCGGCTCTCAGCACAGCGCTGTGCCTTACTGCCTTTGTGCCACTACGTCAGGTATATGCCATGCTGGATCCTTTCTTTTTTTTCATATTTTTTTTTGCAATACATGTTAGTGCAGAGTGTTATGACTGCTGCAGCCGGACACTAAGATCCATGTGCCTTTTGAAAATATTTGAAGGTACACTGTCACTTCAGATATTTCAAACAAACCTTGACATGTAAAAACTTTTGATCAGTCTTTGTGTTCAGACCCCCATCGATTGCTAGGTAGAACCAGGAAAAGCTATCAGCTAAGCGATTTATTCCCCAACCGGCTGTCTTTTCCATCTTGCAGCAGGAGATAGTCTCCACTGTAAGTCTTTGGAGCAAGACTGAGATCAGACCAAGCAGGGACACTTTAAAGGAAATTTATCCATAGTTTCATGCTGCCCGAATCACAGGTAACATGAAACACTGACACGCTTCCCTATAGCAACCATCTATGATAAGTGTTGAACAGCTGCACCTTTTCAGAGTAATCCTAGTTGTTTTCAGGCCAGAATAGGGCTCTAATGGTGTGTTTACACCGAGAGATTTATCTGACAGATTTTTAAAGCCAAAGCCAGGAACAGACTATGAAGAGTGATCAGGTCATAAAGGAAAAACTAAGATTTCTCCTGTTTTCAAATCCATTCCTGGCTTTGGCTTCCAAAGTCTGTAAGATAACTCTCTCTGTGTAAATGCACCATTAGTCATTAGGGGGCTGTCCTGGCTCTGATCTCTCCTTTTTTGAGTATAAATTGTTCTTAGACCGTTCATGTTGTGGATTTATGGTTCAGCAGAATATTTCTATGTACACACTGTCCTGTGCATAGATCTTACTAACCTGTCCAATGTCTATAGACAAGCCTAAGTAAAGGGCACATTACATGGCACGAGCCATGCTGTACACCAGAGTGATCTCCTAGATCAGGGGTACTCAACAACTTTTAGTGAAGGTCCACTTACCGGGGTCTACGTGTTTTGTTACTTTGTCACAAACGTTCAACTATTTATATACAGAATTGCTGCTTATTAGCGGGAAAACTTGCATTTTTTTTCTCTCTCACCAGGCCTTTGATATTAGGTACAAAGGGGGTGACTGCCCTGGTAGTATATAGCCCCCCTGTTGCTCCCCCAGTAGTGTATAGCCCCCCTGTTGCTCCCCCAGTAGTGTATAGCCCCCCCTGTGCGCTCTCCTTCAGTAGTATATAGCCCCCTGTTGCTCCCCCAGTAGTATATAGCCCCCCTGTGCGCTCTCCCCCTGTAGTATATAGCCCCCTGTGAGCTCCCCCAGTAGTATATAGCCTCCCCGTGCGCTCTCCCCCTGTAGTATATAGCCCCCTGTGAGCTCCCCCCAGTAGTATATAGCCCCCCTGTGCGCTTTCCCCCTGTAGTATATAGCCCCCTGTGCGCTGTCCCCCAGTAGTATATAGCCCCCTGTGAGCTCCCCCCAGTAGTATATAGCCCCCCTGTGCTCTCCTCCTGTAGTATATAGCCCCCCTGTGCTCTCCCCCTGTAGTATATAGCCTCCCTGTGAGCTCCCCCCTGTAGTATATAGCCCCCTGTGAGCTCCCCCTGTAGTATATAGCCCCCCCCTGCGCTGTCCTCCTGTAGTATAGCCCCCTGTGAGCTCCCCCCAGTAGTATATAGCGCTCCTGTGCTCTCCCCCCAGTAGTATATAGCCCCTCTTGTGCTTTCCCCCTGTAGTATATAGCCCCTGTGAGGTCCCCCCTGTAGTATATAACCCCCTGTGCGCTCCCCCCAGTAGTATATAGCCCCCTCAGTAGTATTTAGCCCCCTGTGAGGTCCCCCCTGTAGTATATAGCCCCCTGTGCTCTCCCCCCAGTAGTATATAGCCCCCTCAGTAGTATATAGCCCCCTGTGAGGTCCCCCCTGTAGTATATAGTCCACCTGTGCGCTCTCCCCTTGTAGATGCCCCCCAGACAGAAAAATAAATAACAAAAACAACTCACCTAGCACCTCGCTCCCCGCTGCGGCTGTCTTCTTCTCTTCCCGTCGGTCCGGCCCCCGGCTGATACGCGCTCTGTGGGGATGTCCCGGGGATTCCCCAGCAGAGCGCGCATCAGTGACCTCAGCGTACGCCGCCGGCCTGCACTTCGGGAAGGACAGGCCGGCAGCGTACACTGAGGTCTGTGGTGCGCGCTCTGCTGGGGAATCCCCGGGACATCCCCAGAGAGCGCGTATCAGTCGGGGGCCGGACCGACACTGCCCCCAGCCCCACAGGCGTACTGACATCTAAGGACAGTACGCCTATGGGGCGGGAGGCAGTGCGGTGGGGAGCGGGACGGACCGGATCCGGGGCGGTTAGGAGGTCTGACCAGGGGTCCGGACAGCTGGCCTCCGCGGTCCGGGTTCGGACCGCGGTCCGCCAGTTGAGGACCCCTGTCCTAGATCAACGCTTATTTACAAAGCCTATTACATGGCTCAATGATCATGCACCCAGGTCTGTACAAACAGTGCTTTATTCAGCTGTCAGCTGCACATCCCTCTATTACACAGGAAGATGTGTGCCTGACAGCTGATTATTTATTTATTTATTTATTTTTTTTAACATGTCAGAATTGAGCAAATTGGGCACTGCCCACTGGGTAAGTGGTCAGTTTAATAGAGCTTTAAATTTTATCAAAGCCCCTGCGTACCTTTGGCAGTTTCCACTTCTCAGAGTCATTAGAAAGTGAGTCTGGTGAGTATTGTGGTATATACCTCCTCTAATGTCAGTAATGCCTGATCGATGCAGAACACCTTTTAACTATAATCTGGGCCATTTTCATCAGTTTCTGAGCCAAAACATGTACCGTAGATGTTGAATGTAGCGTAAGTCCAAGTATACTTCTGTCAGGTCCTCCTACATCAGCTTTTATCTGTGGGGAATCAGGAGGGTTTCATTTTCCTGCAGCACCACCACAGGCGATATGAAGTATTACACAAAACCTATTCAGATCAATTGGATATAAGTATAATGAAACTGGATAACTGGATCTGGATCTCCAGATAGAGAAGATGCTCTTTGTACCTGTTTTCCACTTGAAAATCCCGGACAACCCTTTAAAGTGACTCTGTACCCACAATCTGACCCCTCCAAACCACTTCAGATAGCTGCTTTTAATACAAGATATGTCCTGCGGTCCGTTCAGCAGGGGATGCAGTTATTGTCATAAAAAAAACTTTAAGGGTACAAACACACACACCATATGCGCAGCGTATTTACTGCTGCGATACGCAGCAAATACGCAGCAGATTAGATCTAAATAACTGAACACAGCATAAAGTCTTCACCATCAAATCTGCTGCATATACGGTGTGTGTTTGTACCCTTAATCCAGGCAGCGCTGTGTCTATCGGCCAGGGCTTACATTTGTATATGCATTAGGCTGGCACAACCTCTCTGTCCTTTCTCCCCACCCTCCTCATCATTAGGAATGCTCCAGGCAGATTTGTTTCCTATTCCTTAGCTGTGTGCATAATGAACATGGGCTGGATCGTTAATACACCTGTGCAAAGCTCAAACAGCAGTAAATGTTGAGGAGGGTTGGAAGGAAGGGCAAAGAGGGCGTGCCAGCCTAATGCATATACAAATGTAAGCCCCGGCCGTTAGACACAGCGCTGCTGGTTTAAAAGTTGTTTTTATGACAATAACTGCATCCCCTGCCGAACGGACCCCAGGACAGATCTTGGATTAAAAGCAGCTATCCAAAGGTACAAGGGGGGGGCAGATTGTGGGTACAGAGTCACTTTAAAACCTGTTGCTCCTCTATATCTGTCAACAATGGTAAAACTTTACATCTGTCATCTCCTAAAGGAAAAAAAAAGAACTTGCTGCTGACATGGCAGCTTGGAACTTTCCATGCACTGAGTGTACGTGGCACAGCTTAATATTAAACCTGTTTCTGAATAGGCTTCGAATGTTTGTTTTAGTTTTTTTTTTGTTTTTTGTTTTTTTTTTTTATGGCTTCATGGTGTAGTCTTGGTTTGTGTGTTTGCATGTAGCTAGCTATTTCCTATAATAGTAGAAGAATGTCCAGATATTAGCCAGGTTGCTGCATTCAGCTGCTCACTTCTTTCATCACTGCAAAGAAACAAAATCCTGTTAGCCCTGGTATGTGAGGGGCTGTGGGGGTGGTCTGCTAGAGGGTAGAGTAGTCAGATGGGCACAGTTACCCGGTGTAAAGTCTGCTGGTTGTCAATGATAGCTGTTGCCAGTGCTTCTCTCTGAGCTGGAGGTAGAGGAGAAGATAATCTTCCAGCAGGCAATTTTTTTTGCTGGGGTCCTAGTTATCTGTAGCTAAAAGTGGGTGTTCTGGCGGAATATACCAGCCGATCATAGGGAAACACAGCAGCACTATTGGTCGTCTGTCATCAGTCAGTATCGGTAGATACTCCCTCTAAAAAAATAAAAGGGTTTCCCAAGGTAAAACACGTATCCAAAGAATAGGGGATAAGTGGCAGATCATGAAGGTCCAACCACTGGGCCCTCTTGTGATCTCAAGAGTGGGAACCCAAGTTGCACTTTAATATGGAAAGGTAAGTCTGGCATGTGTGCCACTGCTCCATCCATTGTCTATAAAGGTGCTATACAGATAAGAGTACAACACGCTGCTGTCTTCAACAGCTCCATAGAGAATGAATGTAGATACGGCGGGCATGTGCGGCTTTCAGTTTATTCCAATGCATGGTTCAGGTCCCCATTCTCCAGGTTGTAAGGAGTCCCAGGTCTGACCACTGTATTTCCAACCTGTTTTAACTTGGAATTCCCTTTTAAGGCTAGGGCTATGTAGTACTTGTTTAGGACTTGCCATTGCGTGACACACTGGCAACTCTTAACTTGAAGATGTCTCAAGTAAGTTGCAGTCTTATGTGACTTATGGCCCTTTTACATGGCCTGACCTGAGGCTGCAACTATGCGATCGGCGTGATCAGTCATGGCCTTTACAATGCTCGGACAATTGTGCTGTCCATTATTTCATTTTAGTCGGCTGCTCATTCCCTTTTACATAAGATAACGTGTGGCTAGTGAGCAATGATTTTAAAGACTGCATTTTGTTTTTTTCCGTAGCTGATCTCTTACTCGTTTACACAGGCTGATTATCAGCATTGAGTCTTCCTACCAGACGACAAAGGGTCTTTACATTGAGGTCAAAACTTAACCAGGTGGAGATAAGAGAAGATCTGTTCTCTGCAGCATATTTTCTAGTATTGATTCGTGGTCCTGCTGAGCGGAACCGTAGATAATTAAGGAAAATGTAGTCCTGGTTTGCTTGCAGCCTAGAACCGAAAAATTCTATTTGTGCTTGAGAGGCGAGGTGCCACGTACAGCGAGATGGGAGTTGTTTGCTATAGAGCATCAATTACTTTCCTGCATTCTATTTCTTCTGTCTTGATGCGACTCCATGAAAATGATGGTGTGTGTGTATGTGTGTATATAATATATATATATGACACTTACTTCCACAGCCCATTAGAGGAGTAGGTCACTGCTGTAGATGTGAAGCTGGCCGCATAGACTGTGTATGTTGGAACGTTTTTCTTTGTGTTCTTGTTGTTTGTGTTAGCAGTTTGCATATTGTAGTGTTGCTCTGTGTGTAACGCTGCCACTACTGATGCCAAGCCTCCGAAATCTTGACATCGTGCCCTGGTTGGGACTTCAAAGAAAGGCACTGTGCCAGCTTCATCAGCAGCAGAGCGCTAGTATTCATGTAGACTGTCAGCTGTGAGCTTCTGCATGGCACTGACTGGAGAATACAGAATACATCTCAGATATCATTCTCCTAGTGGTGGTCCTGCCTGCTCATCTCTCTTCTTGGCCTATTCCCATTCTGGAAGTACTAACACGTTTATCAGATTTATTTATTTTTTTTAATTTTTTTTTTTTTTTTTTAGATTATATCTTTAGAATAGTTTGTGAATAGGGTCTGACCTCTGGTGGGCTTCCCCTCCATTAGATAGTAGACCCTGAGCTCCAGCAGGAGCTGTATGTTCTCACCGCAGCTCGCCGGGGTTGTCGCTGCATTCTGGTGAATGTTTTTGTAGCTGTAATGTGTAATTTTACTGCTTTGCAATCCCACATGTAAAACTGAGAAGTGTTACTTGTGGTGAGTGAGATCTTGTGTGTAATAACATGTCTAAGCCGACTCCTGGGCCCTATGTGGTATTGGAGCACAGTACAGCTGTCCGCACTGGAGGCCTGCTCAAAAGAAAAATGCTCATAGATCGCCAGATACACATCACATTATGTGCTTGGTTTTATCCCCCAGGCCGGGTTCATACTAAGGTTTTTGTTTCTATTTAATACACTTATAAAGGGGGGGATAAAAAAAAAAAATATAAAAATATATATAAATAATACGTATAGCAATTGTGGACAGATTTTTCAGATGCCTGAATAAGGCTCAAGGGCCGTTTTACATTGTTAGCGATGTCCATGCAGCCCTTCCTTTAAAAGTGCGGAGAACTGCTCTTGCTCCAGTCTAGAATCTAAGCGCGGCCACTAGCAGAAGAGTGAATAGTATGGCGGAGGCTACAGAACCTTCCGTTGTTAACCCTTCAGTTACTGACTATGGTGAATTCTACCATACTTATTGCTCCTCTTTCACATTCTGTTTTTCAGCCCCATGAATTTGATGAATGCCGCTTTGACATTAGCGTCAATGACAGCGTATGGTACCTTCGCGCCCAGGACCCGGACCACCGCCAGCGCTGGATAGATTCCATTGAGCAGCACAAGGTAAAGCGCCACATCTAGTGTACAACGCTTGTTTCCATTTGGGAAGCACCATTTTATTTATAGGTGCCTATTAAGTGTTAAATGTGGACATGAATAATGTACTTTTTTGGTAACTTATCAGCTTTTATTTCAGAAACCACATTGGAAAAATTGGTTGAAATATACAATATGTAATCCCACACACAACTTGAGGACAGGGGTGGTGCTGTTTTTGCAGGAAAGTGGCTGTGCTCTTTCTAATCCTGGATAATCCCTTTAAGGCATGAAATCGTGCACTGCTGGCCTTTTTGTACTAGGGAGGATTCTAGTGATGTCATTCTAGTGATCCACATCACCACTGCAGCTATAAGTATGTGATGTCATCAGTGCAACATCATCGCCCACTTCAGCATTCGTCTCGTGTCTTTGGTCTGCGTAGTGATTTCAGTGCTCCAGCCTCCCCTATGAAGCAATTTGTAACCTATAAAGCAATTGTCTAGAGGAGTGGTACACTCCCTTGTGTTTACTTCATAAGGGAAACTTGGTGACTGCTCCTCTCCATGGGGCCCATTGTGTTCTGTGTTGTCTGTGCTTGTCTGTATAGAATTGCCCTGAAGCATGCATGGGGCTGTGAAAGGCTTGACCTGCCAGCTATAGAGCAAGGGATAACACATGTTTTGTCGAGTATTGTACTTGATGTCGTATTAACACTCCAGAAGATAAATCGGATTGTGCATGTGTAATGATAGCCGTTGTCAGGCATGAAAGGGGCGGCCGCGGGTTCCTGTGCATGCTGCGCCAGCGGTGAATGGTCACGTAGTAGGATACAAGATGTTTGACATAACAATCCCTAATTTTTTTTATTCCCCCCCCCCCCTCTCCTTTCTGGAAGCAACACAAGATCCTTGTGGACTTTGCTCATGAATAGACATCAGACAGAAAACATTGTGTAAACCTGTGTCTAAAAAGAGCAGTTTTGGCTTCCTTCCCAAGGCTCTGCAAACTGGATGAGCAGGATAGTCTGGTGGGGATTAGATAGCTGAGAAGCAGCTAGTTTTATGAGGGACATAGTGACTTGGTGTAGAGCACACAGCGGCATTTATAGGCAGCCATCGGCCTTGCGGATCAGGGTCCCGGAAAGCGTACTTGTTGTCTACAGAGACGAGGACAGTGCCATGTAGGAGATGAGGCTCTGTGGGTCACAAGGCTGGGCAGGTTTGCTACATGAGCATATTCCAGCTCTGTAGTCCTATAAGAACACATTGTAATTATACCAGGGGTCGTGGATTTATAAGGAGTTACTAAGTGACACAAATTATATACCAACATATGAAATCAGTGCAGGAGGGCCCCATAGAAATAGTACTGTATAACATCGGAGTAGGTTATCCATGTAACATTTGGTAGGATTATGACATTTGGCACCCCCGTTGTTCAGTTGTTTGCCAGAGCTGCAATGCCTCTGTACACAGTCAAACGGGGCAGGAAGCAGATGGCTCTGTGCATTGTGTAGTGGCCATCCTGGGTTACTGCAGCTCAGCTCTTATTCACTTCAGTGCGAGATTAGCTGCAGTAACATAGCTCAACCACTACCCAATATATGGACTGTGTATGTCATTGCCACTGTTTTGGGAAAAAGCCTAAAGGGGTAATCAAAATATTTCTTTCTAATCAAGTGGTTCTAAAAAGTGTCAGAGATTTGTAGTTTACTTCTATTAAAAATAAATCTTGCCTTCCAGTACTTATCAGCTGCTGTATGTCCTAGAGAAAGTGGTGTATTCTTTCCAGTCTTGAGAACAGGAGAGGTCTATGGGGATTTGCTACTACTGTGGATAGTTCCTGTCAGGGACAGATGTGTCAGCAGAGAGCACTGTGTCAGACTGGAAAGAATACACCACTTCCTGCAGGACATACAGCAGCTGATAATTACTGGAAACCTTGAGATTTTTTGATTAGTAGTAATTTACAAATCTGGCACTTTCTGGCATCAGTTGATTTGAAAGAAAAAAAGCGTACCTGTCAATCAGTTTTGAGATGTCAGAGAGACACATTAAAAGTTTTTATCAGTCAGGTTTTAGACCCCGACTGATCAGCAGAATGAGCGTGGAGACAACCATGAGGCCACACGTTCCTCCCCCTGCTCTGTGCCTGTAACAGCCCCATAGACTTGCATGGGGTGACGTGACAAAGAGCGGTAAGAGAAGGCGATAAGCTCATACATTTCATACATCAGTCGCAGTCTGACCCAGACTGATCAAAACTTTAGCTCTGTTTCTCTGACATATCAGTGATAGTACCCATTCAAAGCTATACAATTTTATGTCAACCCTTTAGCCTGCAGTGAAAATACATTGTGTTTGACATCTTGACCTATCTCTTGCCTCCTCAGCCTGTTCCAGTAAGTCATTCTATGCCCCGCCATGTCCTTACTTGTCGTCTTCTAACCAAACACATGAGAGTTATAGATCAGTGCTGTGCGTGGTCATACTGCACCATCACAGCAGAGATTTCTGTAATGGAACTAATGGTTTCTGAACAGTCACCAATCTGCAGGTTGGGATAGCAGCCACAAATACAGTGTATCATGTTACTGTCTGTCAGAGCCTATACAGTGCACATCCTTGTAGCAGGATAAATAACCCTCTAAGCCCAACCATTATGTACTTGGGTTTCCTGCCGTGTCAATATATGCTGTGTGCGGAGGGCAGAGTACACAGGGCAGGATGGAGCTTGTCTTCCAGGACCTGACAAAAACAATGACACGTTAACAGGAGACCATTGCTTCCAACTCAGAATCTTGATGGACAAAGTGCATGTGCATTGACCTTTGGTAGCCTGTCCCATAGTGCTATATTAAGTGTAAGATGAAGCCTCTTAGTAATAAATACACATTGTAAACTGTTATTGATGAAATAAGCAGCAAATAATGGATCCCCCCCCCCTCATTTTGTCCTGTGAAGCAGAACAATTTCACCTGTGTGTGCTGAGCTCTTGTAATCCTTTCTAATGTGCATGACTAGATATCGGAGATGCCTGGATCTGCTTGTAAATACTAAACGCTTATTCCGAGTGGAAATAAAGAAAAAACTTAAGTGTTGTGTGAATTTGAAATGCATTGCCTTTCCGAGCCCACGTCCAATTTATTGTCCGTTTCCCTAATCTAGGAAATTGCTCCTAGGCGGTAATTAAAGGTGTTATCCAAGATGATAAAAATGGCCCCTTGTGTGGTATTGCACTCTGTTCCATTTAAGTGAATGGAGCTGGGTTGTGATACCACACATACTTTTTTTTTTTTTTTTTTTTTAATCCTGAATAACCCCTTTAAATATCAACAGCAAGTGAAAGTGGGACATCCCAGTGTGGAAACCCTATAGGGTGGACAGGCCAAACATTTGTTACCGTTTGCGCTCCTGTTCCACAGTACCCCTATTACCCCCAAAAAGTGGTCTTATACGGAGGGAGAGGGGGTCTTGCCTGCGAGAGTTTGGAGTGTACAGTATAAATCTGGCACATCCTAGACGAGCATTCTGGTGTCTGAGATGTTGCTCTTAATAAGTTCCCCCCAATGTCTCTTAAAATTACGCTGCTGCGGCAGTTTGTGTCTGCGTTAAATAATGTGTTTTTATGGTTTTATACCCTTGTTTTTCCTGTGTTGTGAGGATTCAATTTACAGATGTAGTCTAATCGATTTAACACTATGATAATCTCTCTAATCTGTATAATCTGCTACAGACACTAAATTTAATCCTGGCTAGCCACTTCTGCTGAGGCTGCCTATTTACAGGTTTAGTGGCGGGATTCAGCAGCGTGAACCCGATGGTAACAGCAGAAACAGTAATGCTGTAAGTGTCCTCTGCAGAACACTTACAATAGAAATAAAATCTGCACCATGAGGATAATTTATGTATAATTACTTTAGATCGCTTATGCTTTTTACTTGTCATATCAAACAGTATCCCTCATTGAATAGCATAATTGATTCTTATCATATTTGGAAATTATTTAACCAAAAATTACTCCAGAACAACAGAGCTAAAGTCTTGGCCACTAGGTTTCTCTTTGCCTGTATTTTTTTTTTTTTTGTCCATTAGCTATTGTTATGGAAACTCTGTCTTTAGTAACACTAGGTTAGTACAAAATACAGGAAGTGGTGGCGGGGGATTAGCTAGTACAATGTGCAGGAGAGAGAGAAAGAAAATGTCTGTGTTGTATACCTCCAATCTGCGAGCCACTCTGCCCACTGAATTATCGGCGTTGTTTAAAAAGGAAAATCAAGGATTTCCTCTTATCTCTCACCCCATAAAGTTCTGACCAGCTGGATGTTAAATGGGTGCCATATTAGTCTTTGAGTCGGTGAAAGTGAGCCCTAAGGCCTTATTCACATGTTCCACGTACGGTCCATATACACGGATGGTGTGCTACAGAATGGACTTCAGAACTCCTGTAATTTTCATTCGTAAAGATTCTGCAAACTCCTAAATAGTTAAATCTTTGCGCTCATGTACACAGAGTTTCAAACATGGAACGTTTGAGTGTAGCCTAATGGTGGTTTTACACAGAACAATTTATAGTTCGAATTTGCACGATAACGATCGAATTCGAACGATAATCGTACGTGTAAACGCAGCAAACGATCAATCGATGAGCGAAAAATCGTTCATTTTGATCTTTCAACAAGTTCTCAAATCGTCAATCGTTCACAAAAAAAATCGTAGATCATTCTGTGTAAACATTCTTTCAACGATTTCACCTATGTGTGAGATAGGCTTAAGCGATCGCATAACGATTTTTCCGTACGATGTATCTTTCTGTCTAAACGCTGATCGTTATAAAAAAAACATTGTTCATTCAAAATCGTTAATCGTGCGATCGGGCGAATTATCGCTCCGTGTAAAGCCACCATAAGAAATGTTTTGGGTTTTTTTGTTTTTTTTGTATGTGATCTGCTTTCTCTGTCCTTCCCTACTCCCTTCTGAGATAGCTGATGTAAACAAGCAGGCTCTTATTGTAACTTTGTAGCTTCTTTGTAATGCTGGGAGGGTTATGGTACTTTTACACGGGACGATTAATCGTTTTTGCACAATAACTGTCAAATTCGAACGATAATCGAACGATCAAACGATCAAATGTTCTCAAATCATCGTTGATCGTTCGCAAAAAATTCGCAGACCGTTCCGTGTAAACATTCTTTCAGCGATTTCACCTATGTGTGAGATAGGCTTAAACGATCGCATAGCGAATTTTCCGTAACGATGTATCGTTCCGTCTAAACGCTGATTGTTATAAACAAAAACATCGTTCATTCAAAATCGTGCGATCGGGTGGATTATCGCACCGTGTAAAAGTACCATTAATCTGAGATCATGTTGCTGATGAACTCACTGTGATTATCCCTCCCAGCATTACAAAGTTGCAGATAGGGACTTGTTTACATCAGCAATATGGAAAGGAGGAGGAGGAGATGGAGAGAAAAGCTCAGAGTTTTTTTGTGACTTTAGCAGAAAGCAACAGCTCAGAACTGGGAGAAAGAGACTGAATAGCTAAGTATGGAAGGAATTGTTAGTCTCACCATGAGCAGCAACATATGAAAAGTTATGTTTGAGCAGAATACCCCTGTAACAGCACGTCCGTTCTATTTCAGCTGTAACATAGGATGAGAGTCTCTCCATCAGTATAGTTAGTGACAGTGGTTCTGCTGTTGCACACACCTTGTAATGTGAATGAACCAGCCACAGTATAATGCCAGGGGGAAGTCCTTGCTTTTTTTTTTCCATGAGTTAGCTGTAGGATTTCCCATTCCGATGAGTTAACTACATTCCCAAGCTGCTAGTCAGATACAAATGCACGGTCCCCGTTCATTGTTCTAGTGTGTTAGTCTGTGAGTGACTAATACAAAAAGTGTAAGTCATCTGAATAGTGTTCAGAAGCCCTAATGCGGCAAGGACATGCATTGTGCGCTGTAAGTTCAGTTACAGGGTTTACCGTCCCATGACTCACCGCAGACATGTGCCTCTGACTCTGAGGGTTCTCGTGGTCCATGTGCTGCTGTTTTTGACAAAATAACACATGGGGCAGCTCTCTGCACTGTCATAGGGTCTATATGAGCAATGCCTGCAACATATTGGGGTTAAAAGCAAAAAGCTAGGGCTGCACAGTAACTCTGGTTGCACGACATGATGTAGCTCTAGCCTGGTGGGTGTTTGATCCCAAGTGGCATGCGATTGCAACCTGCTTGCAGCTTCTAAATCACATGACAGCAGGCTGCAGACCAGTTGCACAGCTACTTTAGTTGGAGTTTGCTGTCGCATAACACGTTGCAGTACTCCCCACCCAGATGTCTACTCTACTTTTGTAAGATCGATATTTATTTATTTATTTTAAACTAAGACCCCTGCCCTTTGTAATGATGGATTAAAACAGTCTCCCATATTCTGCCCAGTGAACTCTGGGAGTGGAGGGGCTGATTCGCACATTATCTGGGTCAGACACAAACATTAAGAACCTTGGATTTTCTGAGCCGCTTGTTCGTGTGAGAAACCCGAGGCGTTAGTTTCAGTGCTCCATATATTACCAGTCTCCGTCTTGTGCGTCATTCCTCAATCTGACTGTAGTTCTTAATCAGCTTTCCTCCTGCCTGTCTGATCCTCACCGACTTCCTTCTCCAAGACAGATACTATAATACTCTTGTGCTGCTGAGCAGACCTGCTGGCATGTCATTTCCCCAATGAGTCATTAGGACACTTAGCACATAGCACACATGTGACACACAAGCCACCAGCTTATTGCACAAGGTACAGGAAATTCATTACTCCATCTTTTCAGTATTCCACACACAGGGCTGACCTGAGAGGTACACTCCTTGCCTTTTGCAGGAACCCCTTGATCTGAGGCTCTAGGCCAGGGATGTCACATTCACGACCCTCCAGCTTTTGCAAAACTACAGTTCCCATCTTGCCTGGACAGACAAAGCTTTAGCTTTGGCTGTCCAGGCATGATGGTAATTGTAGTTCGGCAAAGCTGGAGGGCTGTAATTTTGACACCTGTACTCAAGGCCATTTGGAGCCATCTTCACTAGTTTCTTCATGTCTGGCATTTCCTGCATTAATAAGGACCAGTGCCTAGTTAGAAGGGGTTTTGCGGGTTTATGACATTGATGGCCTATCCACAGAATAGGTGATCCACACTTAGCACTCAGCGAATAGTGCCAGGAGCCCTACAATATCTACTGTGTAGGGGCGGCTTTGGGTTACTGCAGCTCTGATCCGCTTCACTTGAAGCAGAGCTGAGCAGAAGTAACTCAAAGCCACCCCTATACAGTAAACAGGACAGCACTTCTAGCACCGTTCACTGTGTGTGGCTGCTGGTGCAATCGCTCCCCCAAACAGATGAACAGCAGGTTGCTGCTTGGCTATTAATTTAGATCCCGCATCCCATCTGGATTTTGGAACTCTTATTTTTACTTAATGCAGAGAAATTGTTTGACTGCATACTGGTTAGTGGAGGGAATCAATATTCTAAATCCAGACATCCCCCTTTAAGTCTGAACTAGTGACATGCACAAGTGTGCACAACCTCTTGTACAGGTCACCGATGGCTTAAAATGTAGCTAAAGTTCCAGAAAACATATTTTAGGCTCATCATGTAAGAGAAATGTTGGAAATTTAGATCTGTGGGGGTCCGGGGGCTGAACCCCCTACTGATTACTGAAACAAAGGGGCAGAAGTCTGGGTGTTTGATTGAATCTGCACACCACCAAAGAGAAAGCTTTGGGTTTCCTTCCCCCACAATAGAGAAGAGTCATCATGGCTTGTGATGCACTCAAGTCCATTAGTGGGTTATCTAGGGCTATACAAACATGGCTGATTTCTGCTGAAAAAGTCGTGTGGTATGATGTCTTCTCTCTGTTCACTCCATTAAAATGAACCTGCAATACCACACACAGTGAGGTCCAGCCAAAGCTGCTATGTTTTTTCTTACTCTGGATAACCCCTCTTGGAGCTGTTCTGAGAAGTGACAGATTTAGAGGGGCAGGGGAATGTGTTCTAAAGTAGGTACCCATTGTCTTTCTAATGATTTCTAGAAAGTACAGAAGTGGCTTGTACATAGGTGCGCTGGGATGATGCAAGTCATGGGGAGTCTAGCAGATGGTGTCCTGTAGTCAGATCTCTTACCAGACATCTATCTGTGTGCAGCGGTCTTCAGCACATATAGAGCAGCCATAGTTCAGGCAATTATTTGTTGCTGTGTTTCAGGGGTTGAGGAAGAAGGAAAAGCAGCAACAACAGCCCTTGAGTTTCATGCTTCCTCTAGTCCTACTCCATAGTGTGACTGCATGGGAACCTCCACATATAATCGCTGCCATTTGCTCAGGCTGCTGCACTAATATGTTCTAACCATCAGCTATACCATTGAAGTTAATGGTGGTGGTGACATCACAACACAGCAGGAACTCACCCGCCTTATGCAGAACATGCGTCATGTGCTGTCTGCCTGAAATCTTTTCTGTCCTCAAATCCCACAAATTGATAAGTCTAATATTGGTGTCATTGCACAGCAATAATCCCTTTCCATATGTGCTTATGGGCGTCTTAGATGGGGTCTGTCACCCAGGACCACCCCTCTATGTGCCAGAAGTGAGGGCTGTCCTGTTGTGTCCACAGCTCCATAACAAGTCCGCAGCGTGACATTCTGTGGTCTTCACATCCATACTGCAGGTTCTGCAGAATATGGGATCTTTAGGTCCTGTTACAGCCTTGTAGTAGGGTGGGGCAGGAGCGAACATTCTCTACAGTGTTATATAGGAGCACAAGCCTTTTACAAGGCATTTGCCCTGAACACTATAGTAAAGGAAGAACTAGCCTTAGTGGCATTATTCATCAAGTTCCCATGGCATCCTTTGTGGCTGGCAGCATTGTTGGCAGTGACTGTATTATACTGTCTCTAGACATGCCAGGGATTTGTTTGTTTTCTCATAGTAACATTTCATTACCAGCCAAACACTGATATCTGGATCAATGCATCCTGTGTATTACATGACGGATATGTTACAGTCGACAGCTACCTGGTGGTGGCGGTGGCGGCAACAACAAGCTTCAGTGTTTCCATTGTTTGTATTAAAGACTTTCAGGGTTGTGCTTCCATTTTTTTCTGCCTGAATGATGGAAACAAGAGCTCTTGTGCTATGGGTCAAGTGTGTTTGTTCTGTTATCCACTCATTATTATATTATTTTCAGTGGTTAACATTTGCATTGTCGGTGAAGTGTTACCTTTGGGCTTTGACCGATAGTAACCTTCACTGTATTTCTGTTGGCTTTACTGCTGGCGCCATCTAGTGCTGGACTGTGTGAATTGCTGCTTGTGTTATGTTCCTGGGAATCCTACATTATTAATCTGCTGATCCATAAAAACCATGCCGCCTTCTCCACCGGGCATCACAGCGGACTCTGTACAGACACAAGCTACATTCTTCTGGTTCTTGTAAGATCCTTGATCATTTACTGTTTGATTAGGGGACTTCTTTACATGGACTATAGGACTTGCAGATTACATCACTACACATTTACCTGCTATTACTAGAGTCTAATCTTCACAAATGGCTTATGCTGCGTTAACACGGAACAAATTTTCGCAATAACGATCGCATTTGATCGATAATCAAATCTTTCAAAGTCTTTCAAAGATTCAGCCTATGTGAAAGATGGGCTTAAGCGATCGTAAAAACGATTGCAATAACTATTTTTCTTATGAATTTTCTAATGTTTTTTTCCTCTAAACGCTGATCATAATAAAAACTAAATCGTGCCTTCAAAATGGTTAAAGGATCGATTGAGTGAATTATCGCATCATGTAAACGCAGCATTAGCAATGTCAATAAGTAATGGGTGTATACAAAGTAGAGTGTGCGGTATGGCTGCTCCCCTGACTGACCAGAAGGCAGCTCCACATCTGTTATTCCTGGGTGTGTTGTATGTGTCGGCTGCCAAGAACAGCACAGATGCTGGAGCATATTGCTTTCAGTAGCATGCGGCGTGTCGCTGACCGTGCCGGGCACAGACACATGCTTCTGCCGCTCCTCACGTTACACACAGCGATGTTCGCTTCTAGTCACAGACGTCTGGAGTATGTTTGCCCAGCTGCTGTGTACTGTACAGCCTCATGGAATGGCTGTGGACACATTTGTATGCATTGGATTATACATACTCTTTGAAAACGTTTGTGCATTTGGTCTACCGTAATATTGCACTGTTTGTGTTTTACAGTTTCCATGTATTACAATACAATACCAGCTGTCGGTTCTATTCAGTCGCAATGCCAACAACCAGCTGCCTGACAGCTCAGTCTGCAGCCCATGAACACTCCTATAAAGGTGGCCATATACTCTCCATAGCTGAGCTCAATGTTCATTCATCTTATTGGTCTCTCTCCAGATCTTCCCATATACAAGAACATTTGGCACAGCTGATCGTCCTTGTGGTCTCTATGGAGAAAAGGCTACAATTTACACTCCAAACTGTGTGATAGCTGTGAGGACATGCAGAGACATGGTAGCTCCAGAACATAGAAAAATGATCTTTATTTCACAGTACAAGGAGTCTTTGTACCAGAGGATAAAAGCTAGTGCACACTTCACGACCCTGGTTTTAACAATCAGTGGGGGTCCCGGCATCCAGACCCCCACCAATTAAAAACACTTGTTCTTAAAGGTCAGGGAAATTTTAAGCATATTGGGATTTCATTAGAAATTCCCCCCCCCCCCCCCTCCCAGTTGGGCTCTTAGGGTTCCAACCTTGACCCATCATCAGAACAAGTGAGGAAATACTGTGCTGCCATGCACCAGTTTCCCTCCTGTGCCTGAGTTCTCGATAGTGCCATGAGAAGCTTGCCCCTTGTAGGGGTACTGCTTCACAGTGGAAACGCTGCAGATTTTCTGCACCCTTTTTGCGACTAATTTCATGTATATATCTTATAAAGTAATTGCAGGTGTAATGTATATGCAAAGGTATCTGTTGCCTTTAAACTTGAATCTAGTTTTTGGATTGTGATAGACAAATACTGAGATAGCTTGTCCATAACATAATACACCTATTAGCTGTGAGATCTGCTCAATTTTATAATTTGATTGAAAATGTTTATGTGCACTTCATACCTCTCTATCACCCAGGGACACATATGAGATTCTAGAAGTTTCATGCACTCACTGGTTCATTTTTGAATTGAGTTTTAAAGTTCTGATTTTGTAGTTTTAGGGTAGTTTTACACGTTCCGGTTTTGCAGCGGATTTCATGCTGCAAAAATTGCTGCGAAGTATGAGTATGTATGTATAAGTGTGAGTATGTAACCTGGCCCCTTTAACCCCACCGCCCGCAGCATACGTTGCCTGGTCCGCGCTCCAGCTGCATCTGAGGCTCCTGGCTCCCGTAGGTCCCGCTTAGACAATCGGTGACTGCAGTGGGGACATGCACTGATTGGCTGAGCGGGGCCTACGGGAGCCTCACATGCAGCCGGAGTGCGGACCAGGTAACGTATGCTGTGGGCGGTTAAAGGGGCCCCTATTGCATTTTTCATTCCGCTGCGAGTATGTAACGCCAGCCCCTTAAACCCCCCCCCCCCTTCCCGCTGCCCGCAGCATACATTACCTGATCAGCGCTCCGGGTGCATATGAGGCTCCCGTAGGTCCCGCTCAGCCAATCAGTGCACGGCCCCGCCGCAGTCACTGATTGGCTGAGTGGGACCTACGGAAGACTGGAGCCTCAGATGCAGCCGGAGAGCGGACCAAGTAACTTATGCTGTGGGGGTTAAAGGGGCTGGCGTTACATACTCGCAGCAGAATGATAATTGCGCTGCGAGTATGTAACCCCATTGAAAATCACAGTACCAGGATTTGCAGCGGATTTCGCTGTGAATCCGGTACATGTGAAGCTACCCATATATATATATATATATATATAATATAAAAAAAAAATTTATTTTTTTTTTCCTTAAAAGCTGAAACCCAACTGTGGTAGGGAGAGAAGACTTCTCCAGCTGCTGGCCCATTGGCTGGTACTTATTGATATCTATGTAGCCTAGACAAAAAACAAAAGATGCAACAGCAACTCACAGGTGTAAGGGCTTACCGTATATACTCCTCCCAGCGTACACACGGCAAACACCCACTCTGTAGATATTAAAAATTAAAATATAAAAAAATTATTATTTTTTTTTTAGAAAAGTGAGGATCTTAGCAAACTATTTGATCAAACAGAGTGTACCATGTAGCCAACGTTAAGGCGTCCTCGAGACATGGTCTCTACTCTAGCATTTTCACACTAGCAATGGACCATATCTCGAGGACGCCTTAACGTTGGCGACATGGTACTCTGTTTGATCAAATAGTTTGCTAAGATCCTCACTTTTCTAAAAAAAAAAATATATATATATTATATAAAATATATATATATATATATATATATATATATATATATATATATATATAATGTATATATATTTTTATTTATTTATTTTTTTTTTTAGAAAAGTGAGGATCTTAGCAAACTATTTGATCAAACAGTGTACCATGTCGCCAACGTTAAGGCGTCCTCGAGATATGGTCCACTGCTAGTGTGAAAATATATATATCTCTCTACAGAGTGGGTGTTTGCCATATGTACACTGGGAGGAGTATATACGGTAAGCCCTTACACCTGTGAGTTGCTGTTGCACCTTTTTGTTTTTTGTCTGTACTTAAGCCACAAGCAGCGTGCAACCTGCAGTGTGAACAGAGTCATAGATGTGCTGCCAAAATTTCCGTTTTTTTTTTCTGCCTATGTAGCCTAGTCACACTCCAGTTTTATAGAAGCCGTTCAGTCCACTAACAAATGTTAAAGTAATATTTAGATGATTTTGTCCAGCCGTAGTCTATTATAGTTGTTCTTAGTCTCTTCCATTACATGTCTGTCTATACTTTTTTTATTTTTTTTGTAATCTTTTTTTCTTTCAGAGAATACTTGCACTAAGGGGCCATATTCTATCAATGGCTGTTGACACAATGCTATAAATAACCCATCAATCCTTTAGTGGATGCCAGTGTAGAATCGGTGGTTAAGAAATGCGTAGATGGCAGTGATACATGAGCCAACAGCTACATAAGCAGTGTTACACAATGCATGTCATGCTTGTGGAAAGTGGGGCGATCAGATGGCAGGGAGCCACCAACTGCTGCGGCTATAGATCTCAGCATCTAGGGCAGTGATGGCAAACCTTTCAGAAACCAAATGCTCAAACAGCAACCCAAAACCCACAAATTTTATCACAAAGTTCAAAGACTGTAAATTAACCTTAATACTCTACAGAGCAGGGACTCCCATCATTATGACAAGATTGCAGGCTTCTCCGCAATACACAGCAATGCTCTATGCACCACAGTGGCACTGCACACCCCTAGGGCGCTAGGCATCATCACCACTTGCTTAGGTATGTGGTGGAAAACAAACACTCTAACAAAGAGCAGCCGGAAGACCTCCTTCCCCCGCGGTGCAGGCACTGATCAATAACATCATTGCACCTGCATCAAGGCAGAGATCACAATCTTCTATCAGTATAAACCTCGGTCCTGCAGCCTACATTGACATTTTTCAGGTCTGTGTGCAATTCTAAGGCACATACTGGGACAATTGCAGCTTTTTTTTGTTCCCTGAGGCAAAAATTTAAATTTATGCCCAGCTTCTGATCCACTCATAAGTAAAGATTTATGTGCAGAAAACGATATACATCCAGTTACTAAATAATACCACTATGCAAGGAACAAATATAAACATGCATATTAACATTGTACTGTTACTTAAAGGGTTTATCCAGCATTAGAAAAACATGGCCACTTTCTTCCAGAGACAACAATGCTCTTGTCTCAAGTTCAGGTGGGGTTTGCAATTAAGGTACATTCACTTCAATAGAACTGCATTGCAAAACTCTACCCAAACTGGAGACAAGAGTGGTGCTCTCTGGAAGAAAGTGGCTGTGTTTTTTCTAATGCTGGATAACACCTTTTAACAAAAACAACATTATAGGCCAAACAATACTGCTACGCCATGATCACACATTACTTCCAGCTGGTGGCTACTATTGTCACTATTCTGTCACTGCATAAAACCTAAAATACCAAGGCCAATAACAGCAATATACAATGGCAATATAATACCACCTCACCATGACCACACGTTACCTCTGCCTGATAATTGAATAATATAATACTGAATAAAACCACTATAGACAGACCAACATTACCCTCATACAGTTACCATAGTATGAAATACAGTGCAGTTACATCTAGTGACTCTCAGGTGATTTCTGATTTGAAGTTGTTTACCTTCCTGTTTTTTCTCTGTCCAGCCCAGACCAATATTAGGACTTCTGATGAGTCAGATGCACAGATATCTTTGGACATCAGGGGAGGGCTTACATACAGCCAGGGCAGCACAGGAGGGGTTACGTACAGCCAGGACGGCACAGGAGGGGTTACGTACAGCCAGGACGGCACAGGAGGGGTTACGTACAGCCAGGACGGCACAGGAGGGGTTACGTACAGCCAGGACGGCACAGGAGGGGTTACGTACAGCCAGGACGGCACAGGAGGGGTTACGTACAGCCAGGACGGCACAGGAGGGGTTACGTACAGCCAGGACGGCACAGGAGGGGTTACGTACAGCCAGGACGGCACAGGAGGGGTTACGTACAGCCAGGACGGCACAGGAGGGGTTACGTACAGCCAGGACGGCACAGGAGGGGTTACGTACAGCCAGGAAAGCCGTGGAGCTGTAGGAAGCCCAAGACCTTTTGGATGGGGACTTTTCTGGTGATCATGTTTCTCAGACTGCTGTAGAAAAGCAATAGTTGCATCCCTGGGTGGTCTTCTCCCTCTCCCCTGCAGAGGTGGCAACCTCACTGTTGCACGAGTTACTTACAGACACACAATGAGTATGTCTGGTAATATGAGGCATGTAAATAGCAGAGGGGCTCACCGGGGGGTGATCTCCTGATCCCCTGGTGGGACAATCAGAGTCTGACAGCTTATGCATCAGGGCCGCCCGATTACGTCAGGTAACTGATGGTGCATGTGCCCACAGGAGCTCTTGGCGCCCATTCTGGCACGTATGACATAGGTTTACCACCACAGATCAAGGGGGTTTAACAGCCGAGATCAGTGTTATTCTACCAGCAGCAGTCTTGGGAGCTGCAAGACTGCACAAACCCTGGTCTTGGCATATTTACATATTGCTAGTGCCGCTTCATGCAGGCTTAGCCATAAGCCTGGGGGTTTGTGGTGTTGGTGTTGCTGGTGCTATATGTAACTGGTTGTGGACCAGGGATTGGGCAGCCCTGCAGTTTCCAACACAGCCATTGGGTGCAGCAGGCTATGTTGCTGCTGCTTCCAGTCATTTATTTTTTTTCTCCATTTTTATTGATGAAGTTTTATTACCAAGTACATGTAAATTTTTATCCTGACCACTGGGCCTAATTATAAGCCGACCCTTCCTGTAATATAAAAACTCTTTAGCCTTTCTGCCTTATCACAGGCAGAACACAGTGAAAGGTGACACTAGTGCATAGATAACAGAGGACCACACCATACATAATAAGTGACAACCAGCAATACCCAGTGACCTCTGCACAGATCACACAGCATGACTAGAAAACTCTTCCATAGAGATCAGTCAGCCTGTCAATGGGGTGCTGTAAGGCATATCTCTAAATGTTACATATATAATGTGTATAAAATAACAAAAATATAAAGATAAAAAAGTGCTTCAGTACCTGGTTCTAATTGGTAACAATCCCATGTTAGATGTGCTTACATAGAGCTAACGTATACTGCAGTGGTGTATAGAGCTTGGCATCATTCACTTCCATAAATAAATTATTGATCTGGAGTGTAGTGGCGTGCTCTGATGCTGGAGAGCATCTTCCCATGAGCCTTTTCAGTCATTAGCGTTATTGACCCTTTCATCTCACTGAAAGAGCAGACCCTGCGTGTTTCCCTGGTGTCCTTAGCCTGCATGCTAGTGAGCCTGGACCTCCTTCCTTGGCAAGCATCAGAAGAGGTTGGGTGGGGCCTAAGTGCATTCTCTCATCTTCCTCATCAGCTTGGAATCGCTATTGGGAAAAGCAAGCAATACCATGGAACCTGCACAGATGCCGAAAGTGCTGGAGAAGGTGACGCAGGGCAGCAGGGTATAGACCGGTTACCAGACTTTCTGCACACTGCCTGTGTCATTGACATTAGGCAGTGGCCAGGTAACTGCTGGCAACGTTCAAGCTCCATCCCAAACCATTAGTTGTGCCTTCTAGTTGTCTCTCCTACCCCTTGGATGGGCGTCTTGGCACTAATGGGGTTAACGCCCCAAGCACTTTGGTCTGGCATTGCTCTGCATGTTGGTAGTTTCTATCGATCCTCTTGTTTCTTAGAGTGCTTTTCTGATGGGAACAGTCAGCTCACCAGCCAGCTGGTGACAGCTTACATGTGCAGTTCTTTGTTACTTTATGGTAGTTGGTGATTTTGACATTGAGAGTTGTAATACAAAGAACTTTCCAGTTTTCTCTATCAATAGATTTACTGATTGGACTGTGTGGTTTTAGTTCAAGGCGGCTTCTTGTCAGTTTCTAGTCTCCTAGCAATGCTAGCAATGTCATTGCCTTTTATTATGCACTGAAACAAATCACAGAAAATGTGACCAATCTTGGCTACCGAGCTGATATTGTTATAGATGGTGCATGACCTGCAGTTATAGAATGACCATGGAGAAATGTCATGCTGCTATTATAGGAGGAATCCGCTGCAAATCTAATTTTATTTCTGCAGAGATCTGCAATTGTAACGTCTCATTTTAGTGTATGCATGTACAAATCCTAAAATATAATGTATATGTGTGAACACCCCATTGCTACTGTCTGACCTTTTTATTGGTCACTATATATACTACTATATAGTAATACGTTTGCTGTCCTATCTCATCCAAAGCTTATGGTGTGTAGTGACGCAGACATGAGGCGACTAGTATGATGATGATGTGGAGTGGCTACCTCTGCAGTACTTACTTCAGCTTCCTATAATAGAAGTGACATCAGCCACATGTCCCATGAATATGATGTGCTGAGTAAGCGACCTGCAGATGGCGGCTCTGTCCTTCCCGGCATCATTTATTACTATTGATATCTCTAGTTACCATTGTGTCGTCTTATAATGGTTACTTTGTCTGCCCATGGCCTTCCATTGACATTGAATAGTTTATATTGCTACAGTTTAACCTCAAATAGTCTTATTGACCGTCTACTTGGTATTAATTTTATTTGTGGTAAATCTACCCACCTGCCATGTGGTTTACATACACTCACGTATCTGCCACTGCTCATGGTTAGTGTTGAGCAAACTTGCCAAACCATTTGGGTTCGGCAACATTCTCCGAAAACCAATTGCTTTGCATTGGATTCCCGGCGGTATATAAGTTTGATGCAGCCCTGGGGTAGTCCTGGAAAACATGGATACAGTCTGTCGCCCTTGGGCAGCATCCAAGTTCTCCAGCCTTCGGGAGTCAAATGCCTTGTGTTCAGGTTTGGAGAACGTTGCTGAACGCTCAACGCCACTAATGATACTACTGTGTATACAACAAATACATCCTGTTTCTTTGAAAGTTGCCCATAGGCATGAGGATTGTCATCCAATCTTACCTAGATCTTCATATCA
Organism: Dendropsophus ebraccatus; assembly: GCF_027789765.1. NCBI lineage: Eukaryota > Metazoa > Chordata > Amphibia > Anura > Hylidae > Dendropsophus > Dendropsophus ebraccatus. Next base: position 140,120,963 of record NC_091456.1, read on the forward strand.
ATTGACGTTTTGTTTTTTTTTCTTTCAATTGTTGCCTCTGCTAGAATTTTTCCATTCACTGATCATCTACCATAGTTCAATGCCTTATAAGAAACCCTCCAAAGGGTGCCCTGCCCTGCAAAGTCTATGGGCAGACATACTCGCTGCGGGATGTACATCCTGCTGGGAGTATGTCGGGAGACCGCCCTGTTAACCCCCGGCCGTGACGCCACACTGATTGGCTGAGAGGGACGTGCACCCGGGAACCCCCAAGCAAGCCGGATTGTGGAGCATGTTACGTATAAGCTCCGGTCAGCCGGGGGTTAACGGGGCGCTCTCCTGACATACTCCCAGCAGGATGTACATACCGCTGCGAGTAAATCTGCCCATAGACCTTACAGGGCAGGGATTCGCAGCAGATCTCGCTATGAAATTCGCAGCGAGAAATCCACTGTGAATCATTCCTGTGTGAAGGCACCCAAAAGCAGAGGTTTGGTTTATCTTCCGTTAGATGTTTAACTTGAACAAAGAAGGGCAGGGATCTGGTCAGTGATTAAACCACAACTGTTTTCTTTCAGTCTGAATCCGGATATGGATCCGAATCTAGCTTACGGAGGCATGGCTCCATGGTGTCCCTGGTTTCTGGAGCAAGCGGATATTCTGCTACTTCCACATCATCATTTAAGGTTTGTTTGTACCAACTTCTGGACTTTTATTACCAACCTTAGACAAGCTTAAAAATTTGTCACATGTTCACTAAACATGGTTAAACATGAGTTCACACTACATTTTAATGTATGCGTTTTATACCTGTAACTGATAAAAACTTAATGGATTACATAACTGGATGCGAAAACAGCTTCTGCTGTATGCCATCATTACAATCTGTTTTCCATTGACTTCTATTATATAAAAAAATTATAATGTATACTTTTTTGTTGCTGTATACAATAGCAAAGTCAACTTTGCATACAGCAAAATTACACCTAGCAAAATGGTAACCCAAAACGTTGTGTGGACGCATCCTTACAAATACATAATATGCTCTTATTGCCATTATTATAACCTTTATAATAAGCATAATCTCTATTATAAGTAAAGTAAAGTGACGCTCCTATACATTCAGTTTAGTGTGTTGTTTTTTTCTTCATGCATTATTACTTAGTTTACCCTGTTATCTTATAGAAAGGACACAGTCTACGGGAAAAACTTGCAGAAATGGAGACTTTCCGCGACATCTTGTGTAGACAGGTTGACACACTGCAAAAGTATTTTGACGCCTGTGCCGATGCGGTGTGTAAGGATGAGCTTGAACGGGATAAAGGTAGTGTTCATCATGATGCTTTATTATTTTTCCCTTGTGTCAGTATGTGACCAGACCATACACAAACATGGTGGCCGTTGTTTATTTTTCTTGTCCTGTTCATTTACATAATTGCACAGCTAAACGCCATCTTGTTGGTTGACCTAAGGGAAGCTGCTGCAGCCTGCTTGTGTTGCAGTATCCAACAATGTGCTCATTGAGCATATACAGTGAAACAACCTAAGGGCTCTTTTACACAGGCGGATTGTTGACAATGAGCGTTCCTAGAAACACTTTTTTAACTGATGATCGGCCCGTGTAAAAGTGTCAACGATCAGCTGACGCGCAGGAAAACGTCCAATCTGGCTGATCGTATCTTATGTGCAGAGGTTTTTATTGTTATCTGCTGCACATGTTTTTATCAACAAGAGTAAATGTCAATGGCTGCATGGACCATACAACGGTTGGTTGTGCGGCCCTTGTGCTTAATTGATCTGTATGAAGGAAGTGCAAACGAGCACCAATGTCGCTGCTCATTTGCGGCCTCAGACAGCTAAAGATCGCAAAATGTGAAAAGACCCTAAGGAATTTCTAAGCTTTTTTATGCATTAGGGGTACGTGCACACTGAGGAATAGGCGAGGAAAGTCTTCTGCTTGAAATTCCTCCCCTATTCAGCTCTGGCAGAATTCAAGCCCCATTGACTTCTATAGGATCCCTTTAGTGGAATCTGCCCAAAGAATTAACATGTCAAAGTAGAACGCGGGTCAACTACAGAATTATACTGATAAATTCCACCATGTGCAGGAATGAGAGGAAAGCCCATTATACACAATGAAAAATGGAAATGTTTATATTTTACGGGAAGAATTTCAAGCGGTTTCTTGAAATGCGCTTGAAATTCTAACCCCAATTTCTCAGTTTGATTATACCCTTAGAATTATGAATGGTGACATCTTCCCCTACCCCCAGTATAAATCCTACAATACAGCAGTTAATGACAAATATCAATTCTGCTCCAAAATAGCTACACCTTGCAATGTAAACAGCTTGTACTGTGCAGTTTAACTGCTATACAATTATTAGAATTGCCATGAGTCCAGGTAATACACACTTCTGTACACCCTAAAGTCTGACCCATTCTACACCTTTACTTTATGAGGTTTCTAGTGGGATATACCATATGTATGAAGACTGAAAAAAAATTGCAATGGAATGGAAAAGTCTTCCTTTTAGCACGGTGTGGGAGGGATGGGACTGTCTAACCTCCTGGTAGTGCTAGCCTCATAGAGCACAAGGGCTGACTGTAACTGTTAATAAGTGGAGCAGAATGACATGCCTGTGTGCTGGGCTTTTCTCTGCTATTGTGTTGCACACAGTGCACTCTGCTATTCTACAGCAGTTTTCGGCACCTGTTTGCTGGCATGTACTTAACCTGACGGCCGCTGGCTACCGTGTGGTGCAATAATTTGCTGCCTCTTGTTTTAGTTGTTGAAGACGACGAGGAGGATTTTCTTCAGAACCACGCTGATGGCGATTACATTCACAGCAGTAATGGCAACCGAGAAAAATGTAAGCTATTTCCTTGTACCCGGATATTTGTGGCTTCTGTACTAATGGTTTCTACATAAAACCATGTACTGGAAGCAGGGAATTTAGTTGTGGTCACTTGTAATCTAGTACTTGTCTATTAATGTGTCCTCCAGTTACTAAAATCCTCTCCTTACTGACTTTCCTCATACTGTTCTCTTCATTGTGTTGTATTATGATCTACTCCCATTTTTTACAGCCAATCATCAGAGCAGGAAGGAATTTTATTTAACAGGTCTCGCTGTGATATACTTAAACTTTTACAATACACCTATATAATTATGTTTATGTATGTAACATATTTGATGTGTGTATTGTGATTTACGTGTATTTCAGTGTTTCCACATGTGACGCCCAAGGGCATAAACGGGATTGACTTTAAAGGAGAAGCGATCACTTTCAAAGCCACAACCGCTGGTATTTTAGCCACTCTCTCGCATTGCATTGACCTTATGGTTAAGCGGGAGGACAGCTGGCAGAAAAGACTTGATAAGGTAAGTTGTATCTCCTTGATTGGGTGTAGTAGTCCCATGACACTGTGATGGCGGTAGCTGCTTTCTCTCTTCCACTGCAGTCCTTTCAAGCTCTTGACTGTTTACAGGGTTCCTTTATAGCAGATTTCAATTCTCTCCATTCATTTTTAATTCAGTTACGATCATGCTGCTGAGCTTAAAGGGGTATTTCCCTTTTTCCACAATAGCCAAGGAGGGTGAAAACAATAAGCTCCACTTACCTCCCCGGTATTAGTGCTAGTGCCCACATTCCGTTGCTCTGGTCCCTGGCTGCTTCCTGGTCTGAGGTGGAACTGGAGACACGACGCAGGCTCAGACCTAGGGGACTGGAGCGGCAAAGCATGGGCTCGGCGCTTGCAGGGAGTGGTTGTGGAAGAGGCGTGCATGCTTCAGCTCCTTAGTAGCGCTTGGAAAGGAAACATGACTTTATAACTTTGCAAATGGCCATCATCTACGAAGTGTGGCATTTTATTAACATTCTCAGCTATCTCTCAATGTTTGCAGCTCTGAGCATGATAGATTCTCTTCAATACTCACTCTGTGTACCTCCACTTAAGATCTCATCACGTGTATACAGACATCACTGCTCACTTGGCAATGCAGTTTCGAAAGCAGTTATACAACACACTGGGACAATCCATTAGTCCTATGAATTGGAATAGGACCAGTGCATGATGGTGTTTAAGGCAGACACCACATTTTGCTTAAAGAGCCCACTCTGCTTTATTAGTTGTGTGCAGTATAGGGGATGAGGGCTGATGTCCCATCCATTAACATAGGATGCCTGCACTATAACAGAATATAAAACAGGCTATGTATCTATTTTTTTTTTTTCAATATGTACTATAACTCCTCTTTATTTCAGGAGGTTGAGAAGAGAAGACGAGTAGAAGAAGCTTACAAGAATGCAATGACTGAATTAAAGAAAAAATCCCACTTTGGAGGACCGGACTATGAGGTAAGTTAGTGTGTCCACACACACTGTCAATCTAGTCTGCTCTTATCATTTTCACCTTAAAGTGTAAATATAATTTAAACAAACTTCTGACATGCTATAGCCACATGTCAGAGGTTTGTTACAGTGAGGGTATTCAGGTGCTGAGAACTCCGCCAATTGCTTGAACAAAACAAGGGCAGAAAAGAAGGGCTCTCAGCATTGTGCGCTCTGCCCCATCTCTGCTCTAAACAGGTCAAAGGGGTAGTGACTCTCCTTAAGGAGAGCCCGTCATAGACATGTGGAGACTTACAGACTATTGCTGCTCCACTGAGAATTCTGGGAAGAAAGGATATGCATAATAGCTCTCATTTGCAGGAAGTTTCATAGGCTTCCCTTATAATTCCATATACTGGTCATTATAGCAGTTTAGAGCAGAGATGAAGGAGTGCATGCTGCTGCTGAGCGCTTCTGCCCCTTCATTCTAGAGATTACCCTTGTAGGTGACCTATTAAGCTGGATAGTTTATCACCAGCATAAAATTATGCCAATGAGAGTAATACCATGAGAGGTCCTACTAGTGATCATATTTCATCTAGTTTCTCAATTTCTTTTTTTTTTTTGTGGTTCCACCAACTTAGTATTCTACACTTTTAAGTCCTGCAAAATGGTTTAATGATGTAACAGCATTTGTCCCGTTCTAGCCTATTGATGTTGCAAACCTTTTTGACATAAATTATGCCTATGACATACAGCCTGTGTATAGCGTGAACCCATCCTAAGTGGCCAGGTAGCATTGCACATCTAGACAATTCATATGGTTGTGGATATTGTATCCTTGGAATACAGTGCATGGATTTTAAACATTGACTATAAAATGCATTCTGTATTGCTATCTTTTAGATCTGGGGTGTCAAACTTGCATACTCCAGCTATTGCAAAACTACAACTCCCATCATTCCTGGGCAGCCTGTCCAGTACTGATAAGGATTGTAGTTGTACAACAGCTGGCAGTTTGACACCCCTGTATTAGATCATCCTTACACTAAGGGAGGCACAGCATATAGTCACAGACATGTGATGCCTCACCTCTAACATGACATGTGGGTTTGAACATTATGCAAGACTTTCTTTTTGGGGAAGTCAGTAGTTGTAGTCAGTTTGGTGTCTCCCACTAACCAATATGCTTTTACATGGGCAAATTATCTGCTGGCAGGAACGCTCACTTGCCTGCCTATGTAAAAGTGCCAGCGATTAGCTGACAAACAAAAATTAACTTGTTCATATGTGTTCTCGTTAAAAACAACCTTCCCTTTTTGTGACAGGAAGGACCTAACAGTTTGATCAATGAAGAAGAATTCTTTGATGCAGTTGAAGCTGCTTTGGACCGACAGGACAAAATTGAGCAGGTATTTGTAATGCTGTATATGTCACCTAAAATGGCCATGTGGAATGGGGAGTGTATCAGCGAGTAGAGAGTAAAGCTGGCTGTGTGTCAGGGAAACCTTGTTTATTTTCGTTGGGATCAGATCTCCATCTTGTTTTTATGGAGACCTCCCCCTGGATGCAGGGATCAGAAGGATTAGCCATGTTGGATTTGAATTGTGCTCTGGGAGAGAAGCCACAACCAGAGTTGCCTGGTAGTAACTTTCTCCCCATTTAAATGCACCCTCGGCCAAGTGTGTATGGGGGTGATAGGAGACTGTCAAATGAGTGTTCAGATGTCAGCTATCTTGTGTGTATGTTTTTTTTTGTTTTGTTTTGTTTTTAATTGTTGATCAAAGTCCACAAGGTTTGCTGTACTCAATAGTGCTATATATGAAAGAGTAGCTCTCCATGGTGAGTGTGGGAGGTGTTAGCCTCTATTTAGTACAAGCATACATGGTTGCCTGGGTTGAGTATAACAAGTAAGTGCTAGACAAGAAATAGGAGTTTGTTGCAATAGTTCCACTTGTTCTGGCCCAGCCATGCTCAGCACAGCTCGCTTCTCTCAGGTAAACATGTTCCTGTTTTCTGTAGTCAACTACAAAGAATAAAATGTTCTACAAATGATGAGGCCATTTACACAATACATATGATTACCATATAGTTCATCTGTAACTGTTTTTCTTCTAGTCTCAGTGTGAAAAGACCAGATCGCACCTATCTTCATCCTTACCAGCCAGTGATACGTTCATTGGTTTGGAGCATCACAGATTTGTTCAGACGGTAAGTGTCAATACACATTAGGGTGGATTTCCTAAAGCTGTCTCATTCTTAAACAGTGTAACTTTAATCTAGACAATCTAAGGATGCCCCAGAATTATCGGAGTGGGCTCATGTTTGATGAATATGGCACATCTTTAGACCCTTTTGCTGACACCACTTAGTTGGCAGAATTTTGTGCCACGATTTTGTTACAGTATTGGCACACATTGGAGGGCTGATTTACTAACGTGTTCCCAGCAGCAGACTGTCAGGTTTTGTCCATTTTTCCTGTCTGTTCCTGTCCTTCCAGATTTACTAAGGGTGTGCGCCACAATAACCAACAATACAACTGCATTAAAGTTGACGCGTTGTTAGTAATTGAGGCCCATTGTCTCATCTAAGCCATGGCTACCACTACTGTATATGAACTCAAATACACGTCATGAGAAAAAAAGACACCTTCTTTTAGGTATTGTGACAACTCTGGATGAAACACATGACAAATGACACTGTCATTATTTTTTCAACAAAAAGTAGGCTAAAATGCAGAAGCAGTGTGTGATAAATCAAGTACACCCTTCCTCCTTTTAGAGGAATTAATAGGGTAAGTAGAAGCCGGGTGCTTCTTATCAAATGCCCTTAATGATTTGTGACCGTCTCCTATGAAATCAGAAGTGGAAAACATTCAGGACAGTTAACTGTCTTCCCAGAAATGGACTTCCCAACAATCTCACTTCAAGGTCAGACTGTGCAGTGCCTAGAGGGGGTGGGGGGCGGTGGACCAAGCAGACAAGAGCTACACCTCAGATTCTATAGACCTCAGTAAGCATGGTAACCATTCAAGTTCATGACACTTCACTTAAAAAAGACAGAACAAGCATGACCTGTTTGGAGGGGTTGTCAGGAGAAAGCATTCTCTTTAAAAACAAAAAAACACAGCTTGCAAAGTTGTGTTAGAACAAACCACAAGACTTCTGGAACAATGGCCCAAATTTAACTATCTGTATAGAAAAATCTGGCTGAACTGTGATTGGTTGCTATAGGCAAATGACACCAGCGTTTGTTTCACACAGACAGGCACCTTGCAGTCATTAAGTCTGCCATTGGATATTACTATTCTAAAATCAAACGTAAGGCCAACTATCCAGAAGCTAAAGCTTGGCTAAAAATAGGTCCCACAATAGGAAAATGGTCCCAAGCACTCCAGTAAATCTACAACAGAATGTCAGTGGCCCAGTCAGTCCATGACCCTATGGAATCTTTTTTTAAAGCCACCTAAGGACCAGATTTTTTTTAATATACCGATCTATAGGATTCGCAGAGGGTGTACTTTTTCTCATGACTGTATACTTGTTTGGTTTATAAGCTGCAGATCTGAATGAAGTGTGCTTATAATCCAGGTTCAGTCACCACAGTGTCTATACTCTGGTTCCATTATGTTTACTTTGTTGCTAAAGGCTGTTTCTCAAGGCTTAATACTATACTCCTAACATTACACTAGGGAAATTTGATTGGTTATGGATCAGTTGCAGATTGCATCAAAACTGGAGATGAGCAAGCCCTAGAGAGTCCTGTAAAACATGGATACCGCCTACAGCCATGTTCACATGCTGTAAGACAGCAGCCATTCCGTGACACAGCCTTTTCACCGAACGGCTGCGGTCTGTGTAGTTTACCCTGGCAGGTACTGCAGTACCAGCCAAATGAACATCACTTTTTTGGAATTAGCCATAGGAGACCATGTAAAGTACAGCCGGAGTTGTACTTTACATTGTCAACAAAGTCAATTTTGTGCGGCTGCTATTCAGTGAATACCGAATATTGACATGTCAGTTTTTTTGTGTGGACGTATGTAATCCCGGATGGAGTGTATACAGTGTGATCGGTCGCTGTCATTTAAATAATGGGCATGTTTGCCTTTGGTAATCAATTCCTGCATGCTCGGGTTCAGACAAACCGGAGCTTCGTTCTCTCATTTCTAATCAAAACGGATTTGAAAAAAACGTCAATGTGAACAAAAACTGTTCAGTACACTCTTAGTAAGTTTTGACTTTATTGATAGTACTAGGTGCTGCTCAAGCAATAACTTGTTATTGATTCTATTCTTGTGGGTCACTTCTTGTCACCTGCTGTTCTTACTTTATCTGTGATAGTCCCCTTGTTCACACCACCTCGTCACTACCCCTGACCGACACAGATTCACCAGCCAGGTATGGCATGTTTACACAAGTTGGACATATGGTGCATGTGTGTCTTTTAAACCCGTTTTTTCGGTATTTGATGATTTTTAACAACTAGATCCCTCACTTGAGCCACTAACACAGAACTAATAAATTATGATTTATTTTTTTCAATTATGCACCAGTGTTCTTGCCAATTCATGTAAAGATAGATGTCACTACTTTGTTGTGAAGTGACGGTATTTTAAAGTGTGAGCACAATACTATCTAAAGAACACATCTTGGTTTTTGTAGGTGGATGAGATGGTACAAAACCACATGACTTACTCACTACAGGACGTAGGTGGCGATGCCAACTGGCAACTTGTAGTAGAGGAGGGAGAAATGAAGGTAAGGGAGTAAATTATAGTGCATGCCACCTTGGTATAAAATTTGCATATAATGCCTCCATACTACAAACACTGCCCCCGTACCACTGCCTGCAGTTATGACAAGTTTGATCTTTGCAGGTTTATAGAAGGGAAGTGGAAGAAAATGGCATTGTTCTTGACCCCCTAAAGGCCACACATTCTGTGAAAGGAGTCACAGGGCATGAAGTTTGCCATCACTTTTGGAATGTTGACGTGCGCAATGACTGGGAGAGTAAGAACCTTTTTTATGCATTAAATTGTGTTAGTGCTCTGTGGTTTTAGTTGTGTATTTTTTTTTTTCTCACGCTGTCTTATTTATGTCCCTACAGCGACTATTGAAAATTTCCATGTTGTTGAAAAACTATCTCCACAATCAATCATCGTATACCAGACGCACAAGGTTAGTCATTCTGATCTGTTTCCTTTCCATCCAAGTTGCTGTCTGTGTCATTTTAAAATTCTTTTTGACAATTCCAACAGACGCAAGGAGCGCTCATCTAAGCGCTTCACACTCTGCCTCGCTGCAGGAGACAGGCATGCAAGTCTGTAGCCACTATCTTCTGCAGGGAAACCGAGATCGTGGGTGGATGTCTGGACACACAGCATCGTGGCTCATATATATATACCAATGTCTATTACAGACAGTGGCAAAGTAAACAAGTTCTTCTCACTTAAAAAAAAAAAAAAAAACTTGTTTAATTTGCCACTGTCTGTAATAGACATTGGTACAATGAGTCACCAGTGCAACCAGGAAGTAGGGAAATCTGATCATATGCTGGGCTGTATAGCTAGAGTTTGACTGACCAGGAAATATTTAATGTGTACCTGTGGTAAGTACAGTCTTCTGACGTAGGGGGCGGGTGCTGAGACCAGCTGCCAGTCACTAGAACGAAGGGAAAAAAGCACTTAGTAGCGCATACTCTGCCCCTTCATCTTCGCTCTCACTGCTAAAGTAGCAGTACATGGAATTATAATGGCAGCCTATGGAACTTCTGATGGACGTGATTGCCAGACATTCTATAGGCACCATTATTAACATATTTGCAAGTATGGTATCAACAAAAACTACAGATCATGGACCAAAAAACAGCCCCATAGACTGAAAGATAAAAGCAGTATAAGGATCAGAGTAAAGCAATTTAAAACACATTTATTTTTAGGAAGATATAGTTTTTTTGAAAGTAGTAAAATAAAAAATAATTTGCCTATGGTTATAATCGTACTGACTGGAGGAATGTAGATAACATGTCTGTTTTACCACATGAAAAACAACATAAAGACTACCCTAAAATTTTTGAAATGGCTTTTTATTCTTCAATTTCACCACGCAAATGATTTTTTTTTTTTCAGTTTCACAGCATAGTTTAGGTAAAGATTTGTGTTTATTACAAATAAAATGGTGACAAATTTTTTTGAGGTTTCTGCAGTGCCAGCAATTGACTCTAGTGTGGTTGTTTGCAGAGAGTGTGGCCGGCTTCTCAGCGTGACGTCTTGTATTTATCTGCACTCCGTATGGTACCAGCTGCTAGTGAGAATGAAACAGACACTTGGATTGTGTGCAACTTCTCAGTGGACCATGACAGTGCTCCTGTAAGTATATTACTTCTCTAGATGCAGTTTATACCAAACCTATTGTAGAACCACTAGGCTCTGTGCACATTAACGTTGGCTTATATTCAAAAAGGAGTTTTTAATTCCAATAGCTGCTGCTCACTCCTGTTGACTTACACTGAGATCCATTAGGTTTTAGGGTTTTTTTTGACAGAGATAGCATTGCATGCAAGCCGTACTATGTCAACCGCTTACTTAACAAAGATGTGAACAAAGCCTTAAATAACATGCACCTATGGTGGCCTCACAGTGGCAGCTGATTTTGGAAAGAGTTCAGACATGTTACATTTCAATTGCCAGAATCTTTTGTTCTTGGAGAGAAAAGCCACTTCTAGATGAGTCTCGCAGCGGTTTAGGCAGATTGCTCATTTGGTTATCATGTGTATAGCTAGCTTACAAATTGGCTAACAACTTGATGTTTTTAAAGGGGTTGGCCACTTTATAGTTAAATAGTTGTGTACAGTATTAGTAACTGTACTCACTGTGTATACTGACAGCAGCTCACTGTGTACCTCATAGAGCTAAAATCTGACTCCCTTACTCCAGGCTGTGCTGTCCTGCTCTGTGGGGAGGCTGTCCATAAGATGGTTGACATGGAGGAGCATGTGACCATGCCCCGCCCCCCCCAGTGTCCACCATAAACATATACAAGGCTCAGTGTTGGACACAGGGGGGCAGGGCATGGTCACATGTCAGCCATCTTTTGAAAAGACCACAGAGCAGGGCCGTACAGCCTGGAGGAGGGGAGTCTGATTTTAGCTCTATGAGGTACACTGGGAGCTGCTGCCAGTATATACAGTGAGTACAATTTCTAACTCTGTACACTGAACTACTATAAAGTGACCAACCCCTTTAAGGTATCACTTCCAAACATATCCATATAGCACCTCTCTAACATGGACATGGAATTGTGCTTCAGTGGAGGCTATGGAATTCCTGTTTGGTTCCCACAGTCAATACTGCAACTCTTTACTAGCATATGACTTAACTAGCTGAATCACAACTATACGAATGTAATGCTTTATAAAAGGACTTTTAATGTTACATGTGTGGCATTACCTGTATCTGTATTAGATGCACCATATATTAACTGCTAACTGCTTATCATGTGTTTGATTTTTTTTCTTTTTAAATAAAGCTTAACCGGTGTGTACGTGCCAAAATCAACATTGCCTTGATCTGTCAGACACTGGTTAGTCCACCGGAAGGCAACAAAGAAATCAGCAGAGACAACATTCAATGCAAAATTACTTATGTAGCTAATGGTAAGGTCCTGGTTTCAATGCTTCTTAGGTATATATTTCCTAGCACTTTTCTGAAGTAGGTTTTATTTTTATTGTCCATTTTTCTTTTTTTTTCTTTTTTTTTTTTTTCAATGCTATCACTGCCAGTGGTAACACTGGGAAGCTCCCTTCCCCAGTCAGATGCTTTACATGCTGCATAACTGCCATGGACGGACTTGCCTCGGCTCCCAGAAGTAGCAGCAGGGTCCCAGCCAGATATTGGAGCCTAGATCCTGCTATAGAAAACCACTTCTGTTCTCCAGACTTCCTGCGGGACATACAGCAGCTCATAAGTGCTGGAAGACTGGAGATAGAAGTAAATTACAAATATATCCAGCATTTTCTGGCACCAGTTGGTTTGAAAGAATTTTTTTGTGCTGAAATAGCCCTTTTAAATGCTGGGAGCTGACTCCTCTCCAATCCTGGTGGTTGCAGCAGGGTCCCAGCTATGTATTACAGCTGGGATCCTACTGCTGTAACTGGCACAGTGATGCCGAGAGTGACGGGGAGAGCCTCCTTCCTCTATCATTCTGTTCACATGGCACAGTATCTATCTACCATGGCATGTGAAGGGCTGCACTGTCTGGGAGCTGACTCCTCTCCATTTCTGGTGGTTGCAGCAGGGTCCCAGCTATGTATTACAGCTGGGATCCTACTGCTGTAACTAGCACAGTGGTCCAGAGAGTGATGGGGAGAGCCTCCTCCCTCTATCATTCTCTTTACATGGCACAGACTGTCTTTACTATGGCATGTAAAGGGCTGCACTGTCGGGGACTGACTCCTCTCCATTCTCAGCAGTTGCAGTCTGCTGATTGATCGTGGTGGGTGCAGTTGTAGAGTCCCCGCCATCAGCTGGAGCCCTGTTCAGGGAAAACTGTTATAACCCTTGGACACCAACCGAGCAGGACTTAGGCAAAACTGTATGGGGGCTAAAACACTATAATACATATTTATTTCTGTCTCTTGTCAACTTAACTGGTAATGTACATTTTGGCTTGACTAGTCTGCTTTTTTTCCTTTAGTGAACCCTGGAGGGTGGGCTCCCGCCTCTGTACTCCGAGCAGTGGCCAAACGGGAATACCCCAAGTTTCTTAAAAGGTTTACTACGTATGTGCAGGAGAAGACCTCAGGCAAACCTATACTTTTCTAAAGATTGCCAGGTAAGATGAGCTATATGTATGTCATGTTCTACATTCCAAACTACACACACACACACACACACACACACACACACACACTGGTTGCTAGATAGGGCTTGGATAATTATCTGGGCACTTCACTCCCTGGCTTGCTGCTCTCCCCGTCCTTTTGCAGAAGTTGGACTGGATAGTCTTGCTGTACAGAGCCAATCCTTAAGCGGGACAGTGAGAATAATTAGCCAGGGAGTGAAGTGTTCAGCCATGCACTTCTCCCAGCTCTGAATAGTGATCTACAGATAAAAAACAAACCTTTTGACATGTCACACAGACACGTCAAAAAATTTTAAGTGACTTCCTATGGCAGGCTGTAGGCTACTTACGGCAGGCTGTAGACTATTTACGGCGGTTGCATAGGTAAGTCTGGTAGGGAAACTAAAAATGTTATAAAAAAATTTATTTTTATTCACTACATTCTCCAAATTAAAAAGTAATCCAAATAAACGCTGTTATATATTGGAGGTTGATAGGACCCCCTGCCATTTTAAGAACAGGGACACCAGTCTCCTCTGAGAATGGAGCGGTGAGAAAAATGCCACAAAAAACAGTGCAAGAAGCCACACTTAATAAAAAGTTCGCTGACGTGAGTACCACTTTAATATATGCCTGCCCATAGTTCCTTTGAAAATAATAAATTGCACTTACCTCCCTGACTCCTGTGGCACCACCGGTATCTTACTGACCCGTCCTAGTGTTCAGCTGCTTCGGGGACTTGGTGTCTTGCTCAGCCAATCAGAGGCTGCAGCAGTGTACCAGTTGCTGATTGGATGGGTGGGCCTGCAACGTCACAGCCCAAGGACCTGGAAACGGACGAACAATGGAGTGGATCGGTAAGATACTGGCAGTGCTGCAGGAGCCAGGGAGGTAAGTGCACATTATTAAAGAAGCTATGCCCAGTCTACACACTCTGCTACGGACTAACCTGAGCCTGCTTGAATTTTGCATTGCAAAGTTTTCTTTATTAGTCCCTTCATACTAATACTCCTGTCTTATCCGACAGTGAAATGAAGAGGTGGTATGAACATTCCACACTGGACTAAGCCTTGAATTTACACCTTCAAGATGGAGTATGTGATCTGAAGCCTTTTTTTTTCTTCACCTGGAAGCACTATCCTGAGGAGACTGAACATCAAACACTATTGGACTTTCTGGATTCTGTATAAACTATAATCACATACTTAAAAACATGGTTATATTTTCCTTCTATTCTTTTCAATTTGCTTGCTTGCTTTGAAGGGTCACAGGAATGGAGTACTATAAGGATGGAGGCTTTACTTTTCTACAACCATAAACTGCTTACCTACCGTAGGCCTGTAACAATAATGAAGCCATAACTATTTTGTGTCTCTGGGCATGGCAAGAGTAATGCACAGAAACACTCGGTGTTTTCAAGGTTGGTAGAAGCCAGTTGTCAGGTGGATTGGTACGGGGAAGGGGGTGGTTTTGTTTTTGCTTTCAAAACTTTTTTTTTTTTTCTTCCTTTGTGCTAGCTTGCGGCTAGCTATTGTGATGGTAATAACTGAGGGCTGTTTTAAGCTACGGCTTTGCCTTTCCTTAAAATTCCAATGAAGACGTATGTCTGATGGAGTTTAAAAAAAAATCTAAAAGCTTTATTTTTTCCAGAAATATATATATTTCTATTTGTATTTTTAGTTGTGTTAATAACTTGGAGCAAAAAAAAAGTGTGTTCTGTAACCTGATCCGGAAATTTCACGATCACTCCTTGACAAGATAGGGAATCTACTTACCATAAACTGGATCCTTTCCAGGCGTCTTCTCGTCTTGTTATGGGTGTGCAGGCCGCCAACTTTTGTAATTTTTTTTCGTTTTGTTTTTTTTAGTTTTTAGTATTCAGTTTTTTGTTTGCTTTTTTTTAACTAAAAGCAGTTTTGCTGTAGCTGGTGTGTCTTCATACCTCTAGCAGTCATACAGCTACGAATGTATTTATCATCTAATCACAATGGAGGCCGCCATATTAGTGGAGGTATTAGGTAGTGCCTCAAGCTTTAGCTATTGGATCTTAATTAATGACTTGGCTCAGATCACAATGTGCTTGCCTCCATCAGTGTATAGGCAATAGGTACATTTTATATGCTGCGCCCTATAGGCCGCTGGTTGCTGTTCATAACAATCAAACGGTCTAATGCCCAGAACCTTTTTTTTTTCCATATTACACCATTGTCCTATGTAAACTGTGTTCCTGAATATTTCATATTGTGTGGCGTATTTTATCATATTTTTGTGAACTTTTTTGTCAGTAGATTCATAGGCCTGTTAAGCTTTAAAAATCCCAGTGCTGCCCCCTACACAAGTGCAGTATTCATAACCCTATTTCTTCTACGTTCAGTGCACCGTTAAAAAAGCAGCTGTGAATTTCGAACAAGATCCTACTGAGTTGGTTAAATCCCTGTTCAGTGACAATCTTTGTTGGATTTGGTTAGGGGCTTGGTTACACCAATATGATGGGGGGGGGGGGTTTGCACTGTTTTGTGTAATTCAACTGTTATTCCCCCAAAAAAGTTTTGGTTTCTATGTCACAAAGTGAGCTGCTTCCTGAGCCTTGCTGTAGACAGTCTATTAAATCACATTGCCACCAAGACAGTTGGGTGCACAGTAGCACATTCTAGTAGCATATTAAAAAAAAAAATTCAAATCAGACATAATTTGAAATTCTCACAATCAATAGCTACAGCCCACAATCTATTTTAATCACTGTTGTCGTCCGTCATATGTTTACCCTCCCGGTTATTGTGAGCGTAGTTAAGAATCCCAGCTGACTCCTCTGTTCCATTGATTCATATCAGTCTTGTGCATCTGTTATAATAGAATTACAGCATATATATTGGTGTCACCGAATGATTAACAATTTTTATAAGCTAGGTTACAATGAGTATATGGAAACAGATGTATATAATTGGAGTATTGTGTAAAGACTTTATAAACAACTACCCGCAGGCTTTTTGTGCTGTGTGGGTCAGTCCCCAGAAGCTCCATGTGGGATGGTTTGTTACTTGCTTTTAATTGTATACAACGCACATAACAAATATATATATATATAATATCTATATTGCCTTACCACTAAAAAGCTCTGTTCATGAAATGATCCAGAAGGAGAAGTGCCTACGTGGTAAGGAGCAGATGACCGCAAACCAGAAGTCTAGATGAATTAGACAAATATTTTAAATGAGTCTTGTGATTTTTGTATTAAACACTTTTTTTGCCACTTACCTGGTATGGAAAATCCGTTCTGAATCTAAATAATGAATGTTGAATATGCTGGTAATATTTGGTTACTACCGTGGACATTGGCACTTTCAGTGATGGCGGAACCTGCAGTGCATTCAGCCATAATACATTGCAAACCTGTCCAACGTTTAAAGTGCTGAATTTGAAAGCTTTATTTTACAAAGGCTTATGGGACGTTTACAAAATAATATATAAAATCTTAATATCATTAGTTGCATTTGCACTAAATGTGATGTACTTTTGCTATTCTGTAAATAAATGTATTACACTAAGTTACAAGCATCTTGCTCTTCTATACATCCTAAATTTATATATATATATATATATGTATTATTATTTTTTTGGCTGTGTTTTTAAGTTGACTCAATCCAACAACTGAGAAGGAAGTTTTATTATCTCTCATAAGCTAGCTATACATATTGCATAGTAATGGTGCATTTACAAGGAGATTTATCTGACAGATTTTTTTAAGCCAAAACCTGGAAAGAGGTCATAAAGGAAAGACTGATTTTCTCCCCTTCTCAAATCCATTCCTGGCTTTGGCTTAAAAAATCTGTTAGATAAATCTGTCTAGTGCATGGGTGGTATTACATGGCCCAATCGGGGTAAGTGAGCACCTGCTCGGCAGGACTGGAGTCTACAGTGAGCCACGGCGCCCTCCCGCTGTGGTAATCTGGCTGCTTGGTGGTGTGGGGCTGCTCCAGACGGCTCTGTCTCCCTCAGTCTCCTCATGCCGGAGCTGTCAATCTGTTTGCATCCAAACAGCAGCCGCCGCACAACACAGAGAGATTGCGATGTGGGCTGTCCGCCTGCTGTGTGGGAGCTGATTAATGCAGCGGGAAGGCACTGTGGCTGACTCTAGACTCCAGTCCCGGTGAGCAGGCGGGAGAAGGAGGCAGAGCCGCACACACTCGGGACCGACCAACACCAGAGAGAGATCCAGCTGACTGCTCAGTGCAGGTGGGAAAGGTCCCTAGAAATTAGGATGTTAGGCAAGCTGCTGCACACACCAAAGCAGCCACCGCCCAGCCCGCACCTCAGGGACTCATACAGTGTGGTGTTGTCACCATTTTATCAAGGAAGTTAAGACTTGATGCAGTAGTAAATAGAGGGGAAAAAAGCACTATGTGTATTTCCCGCAATGAGCGTCTAATTAGAAGTTGTATAACGTTAATGTTGCAATAACAACATAAGTTAATTTATCTTTGGGCCGGACTTCTCCTTAAGGGTGTTTTCACATGTACAGGTTCTGCAGCAGATTTGATGCTTAGTTCAGTTATTTAGATAAAATCTGCAGCTTAAAATCCACTGTGATACAGTACGTGTGAAGCTATCCTGAGGGTGGGTTCACACTACGGAATTCTCACGGATAATATCCGCGGAATTCCATTGGCTGTCCGCGCCTTTCCGCTGGCTCCATAGACACCATTCTATGGGCTGGCGTATTCCGCTATCCGCCGAAAGAAGAGACATGTAACTTCTTTCGGCGGATAGCGGAATACGCCAGCCCATAGAATGGTGTCTATGGAGCCGGCGGAAAGGTGCGCGCAGACCGACAGCAGAATTCTGCGGATATTATCCGTGAGAATTCCGTAGTGTGAACCCACCCTAAAGGTGTAAAGTAACTGAGATGCTGCTGCCACGAACATTTCTGGTTCAATCTTGCAAGTGAAAAGCCGTTTAGCCAATCACTGGCTAAGACTGGAAAGGCTGAGCAGCCTGTCCCTTTAGAGACTGCATCGGAAGGGCCAGAGTTGGCTGCAGTGAGCTGGGAATCCCAGAAACAAGCCAGGACACTGAGGGAGCATGAACTGGTAAGTATACATCTTTATTATTTTCTTTACCATCACATCAGCCTTCAGTTATCAAACTTATGCTGCGTCTACACGGAACGATTATCGTGCGAATTCACGTGATAACGATCGAATTCGACCCATAATCGTACGTGTAAACGCAGCGAACGATCAAACGACAAGTGAGAAATCTTTCATTTTGATCTCTCAAAAACATCTCAAATCGTCGTTGATCGCAAAAAATTTGCAGATCGTTACGTGTGAACAGTCGTTCGCCGATTTAATCAATGTGTGAGATAGGCTAAAACGATATATACAATATCGTACAATATATCATACCATCTAAGCGCTGATCATTATGAAAAACACATTGTTACTTTGACATCGTAAATCGTACGATCGGGCGAATTATCGTTTCGTGTAAACGTAGCATTAGGATCCATTTACACAAAGATTATCTGACAGATAATCTGCCAAAGATTTGAAGCCAAAGCAAGAAACGGACTATAAACAGAGATCAGGTCATGAGATTTCTCCTCTTTTCAAATCCATTCCTGGCTTTGGCTTCAAATCTTTGTCAAATAATCTCTCAGATAATCCTTCTGTGTAAATGGACCCTTACCGAAAGCCAATGATCGGTTGGTCACTGTCTGATTGGTCAGATAATCGACCCGTGGAATAGGGGCCCTAAGGGTCCATTTACACGGAATATCTGCCAAAGATTTGAAGCCAGAAACAGACTATAAAAAGAGATCAAGTCATAAAGGAAAGCCTGAGATTTTTTCTTCTCTTCAAATCCATTCTTGGCTTTGGCTTCAAATCTTTGGCAGATAATCTGTCAGATAATCTTTCTGTGTAAATGGACCCCCAAGGGCCCTATTCCATGGGACGATAATCGTTAACGATGAACGATCCAAACGAGCGCTATTGCGAAAGACCTGAAATTGTTTGCCCATTTACATGGAACGATAATTGTTACTTATGGTCGTTTTTGCAGTCGTCTTGTCCTCGCTATTGCGTTCGTCACTACTGCAAACGACATCTTATTCAATGCGAACAATTTGCGAACGAGCAACGATAAAAATAGGTCCAGGTCTTCTTAAACTATGAACGATTTCTCGTTCGGTTGTTAACTGCTATTCAACCGAACGATTATCGCTTAGATTCGAACGACTTAACGATAATCTGAACGATAATAGTCCTGTGGAATAGGCCCCTAAGTGGTTGTCTAGAGCAATGCCTCTTAATTTCAGTCCTCAAGGCCCATCAACAGGTCATGTTTTGAGAATACAAAGAACACCTGTGATAATACCTGTAGTACTGATAATAATTATAGTTACTCTGAAATAGTAAGGAAATCCTCAAAACATGACCTGTTGGTGGGCCATGAGGAATGGAATTGAGAAGCACTGATCTAGAAAGAATTTTAGCCAATAGTATCAAGACGGCTGCTTTTGTCCCCAAAAAGAACATTGTTGTCATCCAGTCTTTTAAATTTTAAGTCTGGAGAACCATAGGCTGTATCTGTGCTTTCAGGACTCTCTAAGGGTCCATTTACACCTGCCACTATGAGGGTGTGAAGGGGTCTGCCCAGTAAGGATTGTAAAAGCGCTGAGAAAAAGTCCTGATTGGGTGTCGTGGGGGCATAAATGTTAAGTAATGTATAGGCGTGACCTGCTATGCGTACGTCCAAGCAGAGGTACCTACCTCCAGGATCCTCATAAGTAGAGTCTATGGTATAAGGTACAGATTTACTGAACAGGATAGCCACTCCTCTGAGTTTGGAGGTGTATAATGCCGACACAGAGCTATCTAGCCATGTAGCCCTCAGGGTGGGGTGATCGTCACATTTCCATTGAGTCTCTTGTAGGAAAGTGATGTAAGCTTGCAGTCGTTCTAAATGTGTGAGAACTTTAGAGGGTTTTATAGGGGTATTGAGACCTGCTACGTTCCAGGATACAAAGTTGAATTCTGTGGGTGTGTTGTATTTAAGAGCAGCGTGTGTTATAGTACTCATCCTACTCCGCTGGTGAAATGACTTCGGATCCGGGTGATGGCGATCAGTTCCTATCCGAGCGAGTAGGCAGCATCGGCCAGTTTGAGGAGCCCGATGTAGGAGAAGACCCACGGGTGTGGGAGGTGGAGGGGTAACTGAAAAAGTGAAGAGAAAACAGAATTATAACAGAAACAGAATCATGAAGCCGCTAAAACAAGTTACAGAGAAACAGTTGTAACCAAAAGAACAACAAAGATAGCATCATTGGGAGAACCCCGGAGTCTGTAAGAGTATCCATTTTTACGTTAGGTGGACAGCGCTGACATTTTAGTCCTCTAATTGGACATTAAAGTGTCGGCCTGCCTGAGCAGGGTCATCAAAGGTCATGGTGCGATCATTCATGGTCACTCTGAGTTTGGCTGGGTATTGGAGTTTAAATTTGTGATGATGATTCAGGAGAAATTTGCATATCGGAGAAAAGACTAGTAGTCTTTTCGGCCATGAAGCCGAGTAATCTTAAAGGAAATCCGTCAGCTCCCGGGCACTACCCAAGGTGCTGACAGTGTACTGTAGCTGGCAGCCCCCAGTGAGCATGGTGCCTTTTTGGTAATTTTCCGTGCAGCGGATTATGTACAATCTTATGTCTCCTACTGTCACAGAGCAGTTGTTTGTGCCACACTTGTCATGCATCCTCCTCCCTCTTCATGAATAATCAATGCTGCCCGGCCTCCTGCTCGCTCAGCTGTCGGCTGATTGCAGATTATGTCTGAAAGAATCTCTCCTCCCAAATGTGTTGGAGCTGTGGTCTAGGGGTAACACACTTGTCAAGAGACCTGCCAGCAGTTCATTCTCTGGTTCGAATCCCCTGATGCTAATTAAATAGATGTCTTTTTTTCTCATCATTGCATCATTTTTAAGGCTATGTTCACACACAGTATTTTTCCTCAGTATTTTGGAACCAAAACCAGGAGTGGATTGAGAACACAGGCTATGTTCTCACCCTGTTGAAATTGAGCAGATGGCCGTCATTTAATGGCAAATATCGGACATTGTTTTTAAAAAAAAAAAAAAAAAAAACCCGTAATTATTTGCCATTAAATGACAGCCATCCACTCAATTTCAACAGTGTGTGAACATAGCCTTTCAGTGTTTTCAATCCAATTCTGGTTTTGGTTGCAAAATACTGACCAAAATACTGAGCAAAAATACTGTGTGTGTGAACATAGCCTTAAAAATGATACAATAATGAGGAAAAAAAAGACATCTATTTAATCTCCATCAGGGGATTCAAACCACTGCTGGCAGATCTCTAGACAGGTGAGTTACCCCTGGACCACCGCTCCAACACATTAGGGAGGAGAGATTCTTTCAGACATAACCTGCCTACAGAGGACTGATCTGCAATCTGACAGCTGAGTGAGCAGGAGGCCGGGCAGCATTGATTATTCATGAAGAGGGAGGAGGATGCATGCAAAGTGTGGCACGAACAACAGCTCTGTGACAGTAGGAGACATAATTTTCCGTGCAGCGGATTATGTACAATCTTATCAAAAAGGCACCATGCTTAATGGGGGGCTGCCAGCTACAGCACACTGTCAGCACCTTAGGTAGTGCCTGGGAGCTGACTGATTCCCTTTAAGAGATCAAGATGTGTTCATGCACCCTCAGGGAGTTTCATCTTTTAAAGGCCCAGAGTATGTCTTCTGAAAGAATCGTGCTATTACTTGTCTAGGGCGGTTCTGCTGGTCTCTATGTTCCGGCCCAATTCTATGTACTCTTTTAGGAGAATAGGTAATTCCCTTCCCTGTATCCATCCCCTCCTTGGTTGAACTTGATGGACATGTGTCTTTTTTCAACCGTATTAACTATGTAACTATGTAAGTCCAGTTCCAGGGCCATTGGGATTTCAGTAGTAATGAGCTATTTGAGGTCCTCCCCTCTTATTGCCTCAGGTTTTCCCACAATTCTAAGATCGTTGCGGGGACTTCTATTTTCAAAGTCATCTAATTTGGTTTGAAAGGAATTGACTGTTTCTTCTTGGGAGTTAGATCTGCCTTCAAGTGCATCCAATGCTGTCTCAGTGTCCACAACTCGTTTCCTAATCATTTATTATTTGAGCGTTATTGTTGATTTGGGCTAGGGCCGTGTTAATGGAAGTGTGCAACAAGTCCAATCGTTTGTTTGGAGCTGCTGTAAATGTCCTAGTGGTAACAATATGGGGATTGCAATAACTGGCGTACCTAGACAACTGTAGAATAGAACAGTGGTGGTCAGTATTTTGCTTGATGTGATGTGTCCCCTAGGTTTAACGAGGGGGGGGGGGGCGCAAATTCAGGAGGGTGCTGTCCTGTGTGGTTATGCAGTCAAAACAGTGTAAAGCAGCTGGTATTATGTACTGCAAAGGTAAGACTTGTGCTGCCACCTAGTGGTACAATCAGAGAATGACAATCTTGTGGATAAGCTGCTATAAATGTGCCAGGACCAGTAATATGAAGGTATTGCGTAATTAAGGTATGCAGGCAATTTTAAGTGGTGGTCAGTGTTTGACCAACTGTGATGGGCATCCCAGACTTGGCAGATGAGGAACAAATCCAGGGGGATGCAGATTTGTGTTATTAGGCAGCCTAAACAGCAAGCAGTCCCAAGTAGTGAGGGGGGGAGGTGGGTAGGGGTATCTTTTGCAGCCACAATGTGTAGGGCAAGATGGCGTCTGTGACTGTGTGGGCGCAGTAGAGCCATTGGGCGCCTCACACCAGAGGCTCTGGCAGGTTGCTGTGCTCTGGCGGCTTGTTATTAAGTTGTGAGGCTACGGGTCAGCGTGGAGGGTCCTCCAGGGAAGCCTGGGGCTCACTTGTTGGGGTGGGGTAAGATGGTGCATCTCTTCCAGCACGCTCCGGTGTGGACAGGGACGTTTCTGCCATGAGGCAAAGTGAGCACTTTGCTTCAGGCGGCAGATTCTCGGGTCCCTAAGGGGGCGGCAACTCGGCCTGTCATTTCAGTGAAGTCAGTCTGACAGTGTCGACCAGCTCACTGAATGTTGTGTTTGTTAGGTGCCCTTGGCGTGTGCAGCGGGCGGCAGCCTTCCTATCTACAGTATCTGCCCTCCTGTCAGTCCTCCCCAGCGCTTAAAATTATCTGGTTCAGGACCTGTGTGCGTTCTGTGCAGCTTCATCACCACACACAGGTCCTCAACCTCATCTGTGTTTGGAAGCTGGTGCGGTGTTTGCTGGGCTCTTGGTGCTGCTGTGACCTGTCAGGACCTTCCTAACAGTGCAGACTGCTGGTGTTCCCCTCCCCCCCTACCTGACCACCTTGCTGCTGCCCTTCTCCTCCTCCTGTGGGCTGGTGTCTGAGGCTTTGTTCCTGAAGCAGAACCTTTTCTGTCCTCAGTTTCAACATACGTTCCCACTGCAGAATCCGCACAGAGACTCAAAGCGGAGTGCACCAGGCGGCCTCCGCTTTAAAGTGACTGTACCGCCAGGCCCAGGCTGAAGCACTGGAGGCGGGCCGACCCACCCTTAGTGGGAAGAAACCCTAGCCCCTCTATGATAGGGTTCCATTGATTCTAATGGAGGGGCTGGAGTTTCTTCCCACTAAGGGTGGGTCGGCCGCCTCCAGTGCTTCAGCCCGGGCCTGGTGGTACAGTCACTTTAAGTCTCGCCCGTTCCATAGGATCAATGATATTTGCTGGCGGATTCCAATATCCGCCCAAAGGATGGACATGATTGAATGTACCCTCAGTGTGGCTTTGCTGCTAAGTTCCATTGAAAGGAATGGAGCTGTACTGTAATACTGCACACAACCTGAGGATAGGGGTGGTGTTGTTTTAAGAAAGTAGCTGTGCTTTTCTAATTCTGGAGAACCCCTTTAACTTCATGATGGTTGCCCACATATTCCTTTTTACATGGGAGAATGGAAGCAACTACCGATTAATGCCTGCACAGAGGCTGCTATCAGGTGCTAAACAAGAGGGGGTATGGGGGGCGCCATTTTAATTTTCGCCTCAGGCAGCAGAAAAGCTAGAATCGGCCCTGGGTGTGGACCCTGCTGCTATGACCCGGAATGGTTCAGACTTGGTGGCCGGTCATATGCTTTCGTCTGCTCGTTGTCCAGGGGTGCTGGGGCGAAAGGTTTTGGGGTTCAATTCGCCAAGGGGAGCCACTATATAGACCAAGCAGCTGGAGCTCCTGTAACATGCGGCCACTCTGGGTGTACCGCTCACTGGAAGTCCAGTATCTTACCTTCTATTAGTAGCTTCCCCCGTGCAGTTTTATTATTCCTATACCACATTACATCACTAGAGGGCACCAAAATACCTAAATGCAGAGCATAACTAACAACTCTAGGTTCCTGCTGCATGCTCACTTATTTGGAGCCATTCGGAGGTGGATCATTCACCTGCATCATAACCCAACTGAGCTTGAACTGACAAATGGACATTCACTGTCAGGATCTCCCAAATTTCCAATTTTCAGAATTCATGGTTCCATCAGTTATGAGAAATTATCCAGGTCCTGCAGAAGTAGTGCAGTGCCAGACCATCACTCTTCCAGCACCATGATGATGTTCATGGCCAGTGTGGTCATACAAGCCTGTTATGACTGCTTATGCTGTCAGTGGCAGGGCCGAAGTCAGCACTTGGCAAAGAAGTGCCAGGGAGCCCGCTTGGCACTTGGACGGTAAGCACTCGTAATGAACGCTTACAGTTGAGTGTGTCGCACAGACAGACCGAGGAGCAGTTGGCTCCTGGCTATCAGATGTTGTGGACACAGGAAGTCTCTTGAGGCAGCTCCCTCCAACTGAGCTGCGGGGCTCGAGTGAAATCATTTAACCCTTTGAGGACAAGCCCAAAATGACCCAGTGGAGCTCGCCAATTTTTATTTTTACGCTTTTGTTTGTTCTTCCTCCCCTTTTAAGAGCTCTAGCACTTTCATAGGTACTCTGCTCATTAAGCCTGCCTGTGGCAGATTTAATGAGCAGAGTGCCGATAAGACCGCACGGAGGAAGGTAAGAGACCTCCTGTGGTCCGACACAGCGATCGGGACCCCCGCAGTGTAACTTGTTCGGTAAGTGACAGGAGCTGCTTCTGTCACTTACACTTAAACAGCGTTTAAGGGGTTAATGTAAGGGTGCAGCACAATCAGTGCAGCCTGTCATTAATGGTGAGGACCCGGCTACTGATTGCAGCTGACCCCCACCTGCGCTGTATGTAGTGCAGTCACTGACAGTCACTTCAGTTGTAGGACGTGTGCAGCTTGTGTAACTGTGGGAGGTATATATGCTGGTTACAGGGCCAGTTTGGGGTATATCACATCTACAACTACCTGTGTAATCTCTAAGCTTTTTATTTAGTGCTCTTAGTGTCCTAACCATAAGCAGCTTGCTTGGTCACACATGTGTGTTTAATGACCTCTGCAGTAAAGCGCATTTCCAGTCCTTATAGGGTTAATACTTCAGATCACTGTGGGCACCTGTAGTCACCATGGCAACCTTGAACCGTGAGGATAATTGCTGATGTAATAAAGAAGGTTTCATAAAAAAACACTCTACCTGGATCACTGCCATCTTGCATGCACCAGAGAACTTGACTATGTTACTCTCTCCTGCCCGCGATGTAATTTGGAGGTTTTAGCAGGGAAAGTGGGTTAGATGCTATAGACTACTCCTTCATCAGAGTACATCTTCTTGGGAGGTGTAGGCTTGATTTCCTGGCGGTCCTCGCGATGTCTCCTCCTTCTGTAATTGCTGAAGATATCAGCAATTAAATGTGGAAGGTCCAGCTGGGTTCGAGTTCAAGTGAACCTAGCTTTTTCAGATGTTCGATCAAGCCTAGAGAGGTGGCCATGGATCTGTAAGGGAGAAAAGGTGCTTCTACCCAGCCACTAATAAGGTGACAGATAAGGCTGCCAGATCTCTCACACACAGTATATTTATAGTCCCTTAGTGTCATGTGATTCAAAATAAAATTGGGACCATATGACACCTGATTAGAATGCGATGTGTCTTTATTATGTGTTCTTTGGTGTAATTTCATTTTGCAGGGGTCCATTACATATTGCATTCATAAAACCTGACATCTGTCCACCAAAGAAATTCCCTCTGTTTCCATGTTTAGCAGGGGACTCGCCAATATTTCTCTATAAGCTTACCATCAATACAAGATTCAGGGAAAGGATCACGGAATAGAGCCCATTTACTTAAGTACCAATGCTGGATGTTTAGGACACATGACATCTTTATCTGTATATGTGTATGTATTCTATACGATATTGGTACAATTGTTAGTTTACACTTATTGTGGCATCCAATGCAGGCCAACAGAATGTTTAACCCAGCTTTCTCAGGTGCCTGTGCGCTGGGCACTCCGCTGAGAGTAGTGGTAGATGGTACTACCGGGTAGGACCCCGGGCATCTGCCTGCCAGATGTTAGGTCACGGTTATGGCACGAGGGGATGCAGTTAACCAGCAGGAACCTGACCATGCGGAATCCGAGCAATTCTTCGTTGTCCTTAGTCAGGGCACCAATAATTACACCAATGCCAAGGTTCAGAAACAACGGTAGTTGTGTATGTATTATAATGGTGGTAACTAGTAGCAACAGTCTCTCCGGATGCAACCGGGTATAAGGCAGACTTGGATAAGGCAGAGCAATGGGTGATGCTGCAATAGGCTGTGATGGTAGCGTACTGAATGATGGGAGTAGTAGTGAGACTGAAGATAAGATGCTGGGCGGAATGGAGAACTGAGATGAATACTTGCTGTTGATGATTTAGAGAAGATGATGAGAGGAATGACTGAAGAACGGCACCCAGATCTTGTGGTTAGGGTGAGAATCTTGGGGACTTGAGAATAGAACACAGCCAGGAACACTTCTTGTGAAGCTGGAGCAGCAGAGCACACATATCTCTCTCCTGACAGGGGAGAGAGATCACACACACGACCTGTCCCCCTGAAGGTGGAAGACAAGACATGAGGTAGAGCGGAAGTCACATGGTATTCCCCAGCCAAAGCTGCCATTGGGGTTACCATGGAAGCAGGGGCAGTCACGTGACATCAAGGCATTGCATCATCACACCATTAGGACATATAGGACCAAATATACCTGAAAAGTACTATACTTGAACACTGGGGGGGCGACATAATACCCTTAGGCACTGATAACTGAATATGCATACAAGAAGTGAATGGAATGGCAGACCTGAATACTGAGAGAGGTGACACAATACACACAGTTGGCAGTGGACTATAGCTTTCCAGAACAGAACTGGCTACAATAAAGGTGCAGAGATAAAGTGACAAATAAATATTCTGTTCTGGGACACTGCACCTGAATGTCAGTATTAATGTAGATTTTTTAATAGACAATATAGACAAATGGGACCTGATGAATTCCAAGTCTTGTGGAGCTATACACATTTTTTCTATATACATAGGGGGACATTTATTAAGTCCGGTGTTTTCTGCACTGGACTAAAAAATATCCCCGCAGCTCCGACAGTACGAAGATTTATGTAGAGGCGCATTGCCTCTACATAAATCCCGTGTGCACCAGTGCGTGCGCCAGAAAACCTAC
Organism: Dendropsophus ebraccatus; assembly: GCF_027789765.1. Lineage (NCBI taxonomy): Eukaryota > Metazoa > Chordata > Amphibia > Anura > Hylidae > Dendropsophus > Dendropsophus ebraccatus. The sequence continues at coordinate 140,148,754 of NC_091456.1, forward strand.
GCCAGCCTGGGCTGGAGTAGGTTTCCTGACTATTTTGTTGCTAAACAAATGATGAATAGAGCGGACTCTGAGTCCGCGCCCACCCGTTCCAACCCCTCCACACCGCCTCCCCCTCCCCCTTGCATACCAGGCGGAAAGTGGCCAAAAGCAAATATTTTATTCGCAAAATGGCCATTTGCGAATAAAATTTTTTGCATCTGGCCCCTTTCTGACAAAAAATATGCATTTTTGGCTTGATAAATGTCCCCCATAGTGTTAGCCGGTGTGTATGTTACCAAGCTTTCATAAGTTCCAGAAAAACTACGTTTCCTGGAGCAAGGGGGATTTATCTACGTAGTTTTAATGTTCAGCCTTCTCTATTACAATTCCACGCGGTTTATTACTCTTTCCCTAGACCCTGAAGAGTAGATCTGCCTAACTAGGTAGATGTAGAATTTTGCCTTTTTAGCATAACCTGCTAGATTTGTCAATTACAATTTTTTCAGGGATACTTTCCCAGCTTCCCCTGGCTCTTAGATAACAAATTTGGCTATTTATTCTATAATATGATGATGGGTAACAACCTGTGATGAAGGAAAATGTGATAATGTAAAATACCCAGGATGCATCAGTCATATACTGTCTGTATCCTGTCCGTGGTCACCACTGTGACTTTCCTGTGTCACAGAAAGTCTGCCTTGCTGTCTATGGGGGATTTGTCACTATATAACTAAGCAAATGTATAATTCAGCAATCCGAGGGAGGGGGGCAGCAGAGGGAAATTTTGCAGAGGGCACCATGAAGCCTAAGGTCATCTCTGATGATGATGATGATGATGATGATGTTATTATTGTGGGATGCAGTGTTAGCAGTACACTAGATGTAACAGGACCCATGTCTTCCAAAAAGTTCCATCTTTGACTCATTAGGCCACATAATATATCCCAAAAGGGTTGTCCTTATGTTTTTCTCTACAAATGCAAGGCAATGCTTTGTGTTGTTTTTGGTCAGCAGTGGTTTGTGCATTGCAGCTATTTTTTTCTATATTGGAATAATAGAGTCCTGCAGATCTTGTCTAGGTTTCTTTTGTGACCTTATGGATGAGTCATCAACATGCTCTTAATGCACAGATGGGGAACATTGGGTCCTGTTGTAAAACTAAGAATTCCTATCATTCCTGGACAGTCAAAGCTTTGGCTATAGCTGGAAGGCCAAAGCCCATTCCTGTCTTAAATTCACCTAGGATTTCATAGACTGGACACAACTATATAAAGCGGGGAATGGGGAGCAAGTGAGCGCTGACCTGACAGGTCCTGCTGATCGGCCCATGTAATAGAGCCTTTGGTGTACAATCTATAATGGAGGCTTTGTAACAAACTACAGAGAGTGATATCAATGTACAAATGCCTTCTTCAGCCAGTCCTGGGAAACTTTCTGTGGTAGAAAGATATACTGTATTGTAGATTCTGGAGATGATATTATTTATTTCTGCTGGCTGTTAAGAAGAGTATTGCTGATGGCAAGAGAACACTATCTTCAGTATAAGCAGCTTACTACTAATCCCTTGCTATATCTTTCTATTTTACATAATGCGTTGCCACTTACATTTGTTCTATGTAGATGTATGTGGACACTATGTTCAGTATTATACGCCTCATAAGCTGAAATGAAATAATATAATTATCAGAACACAATTAACACCTAAATCCCTTTAAATGGTGTAATTACTTCATGTAAAGACGCCTGCCAACTGTGACTTATATAACAGACAAAATTAAATACATTGTATCCTTTGAAGTTGATGAAGCAAAATCCCAAATTGGAAACTAAGAGCCTCCGACATTTTTTAAACACACAAAAATCTAAAAGGTTTCATGCACATTGTCATATTATGACACCCATAAACGTCTGTCTGTCTATATAAAAAATTTATAAAGAAGTTTTTAGTATGTGCATCTGCAGCATATACCCACCACTAATGACTGACATCAGCAATCCTGTGATCCTAACACTGTGATTACAGTACTAGCAATGCAAGTCGCTTTCCTAGGCTCAGCGATCAGCTTGTCAGCCGGCTGCCTTTGAATTCTGTGCCATTCCACTTCTCCAGTTTCTCAGGACTGGATCCAGCTTTTCCAGGTGCCAAGAGCAGAGCAGTATGGAGTTCAAAGGCAGCCATGCCGACCACCAAGTCTAGTGGAGCGCTTTGCTAGTACTGTACTGTAAATTCATTCACCCATAACTGTGATCAACAGCGACTGCACTATTTAGGTTGGTGCTTATTGATTAATATGGCAGCTGGGAGCCTCCTAATAAGGCCTGCCTCAAGCAGATTAGTGCAGTGTTATAGCGCTGCATAGAGATATATAAGCAATTACCTGCCCCCTAGGGGGCTTAAAAAGTGTAAAAAAAATATATTATACTAATAAAAATATATATTTTTAAATACCTTCCTTCCTATTTTGCAGCTGTTCGGAAAAAAAAAATAACATTTTGTATTACCATGTGTAGAAAGAAACAACCAAACACCAATATTACAGATTTTTTTAATACATCAAAAGGTCCTCTCTCTCCTAAATTGGTACTGATAAAAACGACAGATTGTGGCAGATAAAAATCCTCAAGCAGCCCTATAGACAGAAAAGTAAAAAAAAAAAAAAAGTTACCTGTGTCGGAATAGGGAAATTTTAAGCATATTTATTTATTTTTTGGTAAAATAAAAGCGACATAAATTGGGTATCAATAGAACTCCACGAATTTGGAAACCTACGGCCGTTGTTTTTAATGACCACTTCAGCCTTAGTTTCCCAAATTCATTACACCGTGTGAACATAACCTTAAAGGACAAACCCCGGCCAAAATCTTTTTTTTTTTTTTTTTTTTAAATGTTATTACATAAACAAAGTTAGACAAATTCCTAATGTACACTGATTATATGAAATGTACATATAGTGCTATTTCCCTCAATTTAGGACATCAGACAGGCTTCAAATTCTCTCTCTAAAAAAAGTGGTCACAACCTGGATTATACCTGAAGGGTCCAGCAGGGGGCGCAGTATATGTAGAAATTGTAAAATTATTAAAAAAAATGTTAACAGGGCCCTTCCTGTGCCTTTGGCCGCTCCATGACACCTTCACCTGCCACCCCCTGCAGCCGCCCGATTGCACCTGAACCACCAGCCCTGTCCTGTGCAGATGGTTAGCCACCATCTTCTAGTGCGGGAAAGAGGCATCAGGGACCAAGATAGAGGATTGCAGCTAAGGGCCCTATTCCACCGGACAATTATTGTTTGCATAATCGTCAATGATTAACGATCTCAATCGACCGCTATTGCGAAAGACCTGAAAACGTTCACTCATTTCCATGGAACGATAATCGTTACTTATGATTGTATTTGCGATAGTTTTTTCTTCGCTATATCTTCGCTTTTGCATTCGTATTTACTGCGAACGACCGAACGACGTCTTGTTCAATGCGAACGAGCAACGATAAAAATGGGTCCAGATCTTATAAAGCGATCAACGATTTCTCGTTCGGTCGTTAATCATTAACTGAATTTCAACTGAACGATTATGGTTTAGATTCGAACGATTTAACGATAATCTGAACGATAATCATCTGGTGGAATAGGGCCCTAAGGAGCATTCACCCCGCTGTACAGGGCGGGAGAGAGGCCCCATACTGCTCCCCCTGCTGGACCCTTCAGGTATAGACCGGGTTGTGATGTCACTTTTTTTTTTAGAGAAATTGAAGGGTAATAGCACTATATGTGCATTTTCCATAATCAGTGTACATTAGGAATTTGTCTAATTATGCTTATGAAACAACATAAAAAAAAAAAAGATTTTGGCCAGAGATGTTCTTAAGGCTATGTTCACACTGCGTATGATTCCGGCCGTAGTGCGAACCGCGAATATACGCGTTCGCTTGAAAGTATACGATATACGCCAGCACAGTGCACACTAAGTATGAGCTTACGGCCGGATCGTATACGGCGCCGTGAAAAATGAACAAGACCATTGTTTGAGGACGGAAATGTTGAAACTCACGGCCGTGGATTTCCATGCGGTCCCGTACGAAGTACTCATTTCAGCCAAATTGAACTTGATTCTTCGATCCAAAAGGTTCTGTGTGGTTTACGGGGCTGGGCGAAGATTTCCAAGTAAATGACCTGCCTCAGATCGCTTCGAAACAAGCTAGGGAAGCATAACTGTACTACGGGCGTATGTTCGCGGTTCGTACGCATCCGGCCGCATGTCTATTTTTCCCACGCCCGTAGTTTCAGCCGCACATGTACGGCGGCGTACGAAATCCGGCCGGAATCATACGCAGTGTGAACATAGCCTTAAAGTGCACTGCCTAAAAACAAACCCTTTGAAGAAAAAAATTTGAAGAAAAAAAAGAAGCTTTTGTTTTAAATTTTATGCCGCAAATACTTTCTTTTTTTTGGATTGTCCATGCATTATATGGTACAGTGAAAGGAGTCAATGCAAAGCAGAATTGGTACCACAAAAAAATGTAAAATTATTGTTATAAAGATTACTTATGAAAATATGGAGGTCTTCTGATTCCTTACCAGATTGGTAATACATTGTTAGTAAAATGGCCCCAGAAGTGTATATTTGACATGTATCGTATGTATGGTGGCTTTTTAGTTGGTTTAACTGTGTTTTATTCTATGTGGTACTATTACTATATTTTATTGGCACTTGCACTGCTCATTCCAGTAGGGGAATTTATATCTTATTGCATATTACTCACGTTTTATGGTCAAAAAAAATTATACAGATGTGTAAATTACTTCTATTAAAAAATCTCGAGTCCTTCAGTACTTATCATGAAATAACATTACAACACATACAGTATGATATATATATATATATATATATATATATATATATATATATATTATATTTAAGTGAATCAGATATGAGATTGTGTTTATAACAATGAAGAGTCCCACGTGTAGTTATGTAATAGCATCATGTTCTCATCTATACTCACTGTTTGTGTCTTTGAGGAGGAAAATTGCTCTTAATCTTTTTTAATTAAAGTAAGTCCAGTAATCAGGATATTCTTGGATTTAGCTGTTATTATAACACATGTGTGTTACACAATTACTATAACATATTTCATAATACCTTCATCTTCATTATATTGTTTGGATTTAGCTCGTCCTTTATTTGATAGAGTTTGGGTAAAAACAATGGTTTCTTTCTCAATGTATCCTGTCACCTTATTTACTCACCATGCTTAGGACAGCAGCATTCAATTCAGTCTTCAGGTTTATTACTTATTATTAGTTATACACCCTTACTCATGGCTTACTCAACCAGGATTAAGGGTGTATAACTAGTGTACCTAAAATGCGTCAGTGTTTTCTAGGGACTGGGCTCCGTGTGTACTTTGGATGGTGAAGTATTAATAAATCTGTGAAAACTGCATCTTCTAAAAGTGCTGAAACCGCTTAATTTTTCTTTGGTGAAGCACAAAAGCATAGCAGCACTTTGGTAGAATGAGTACAGTACAAGAGGGATCAAAATCAAAGGCTGGATTCACACTATGTTTTTGCAATTCGTTTTTTCAACCTTTTTTTTTTCATTTGTGTGCATCTGTTTTCCATTGACTTCCATTATTTTTTTAAATAATGGAAGTCAATGACTACGTTTTTGTGTATGTTGGATTCGTTTTGATCCGTTTTTTTTATTTTTATAATGGAAGTCAATGAAAAAACGGATCCAAACGGATGCACACAAATGCAAGTTTTATTTTATCCGTTTTTCCGTTGCAAAAAAAAAAAAGATGAAAAAAACGGATTGCAAAAATGTACTGTGAATCCAGCCTAAGAGGGTTAAGGGGGTAGTGCGGCACTAAACATTTATTCCCTAAATAACACACATTACAAAGTTACAAAACTATAATGACTATGTTTTTGTGTACGTTGGATTCTTTTTGATCCGTTTTTTTTTTGTTTGTTTTTTTATAATAGAAGTCAATGAAAAAACGGATCCAAACGGATGCACACAAATGCAAGTTTTATTTTATCCGTTTTTCTGTTGCAAAAAAAAACAAAAAACGGATGAAACATTTATTCACTAAATAACACACATTACAAAGTTATAAAACTTTGTAATGTGTGTTATGAAAGTGAATGGCCCCCTTCCCTGTGTTCCCCCCACCCCCACCATCTTGGGACAATGACGACATCTTCGGGAGGCCGGCCGAACCGCTCCAGCCGTCCCTCATGCCATGCCATCAGCTGCTCAGCCGCGATTGGCTGAGCATAACCAGATAGTGTTAATCCTCATGTACACACACAGCAGCTTATCTAGAAAAGTCACCTGAAACAACAGATATGCTTTAAGGGGAACCAATCGGCATGATTGCGTTGGTATGGTTCTCAGCTGCATAGTATACATCTACTGTGCAGCTGCCCAAGGCTACCAGCCGTGTCTGCAGCGCTAGCTTTACATGTGGGAAGAAGTAGTTTAATTCTGGCACCGTTAGTGGCCTCTCTGTCTGTCAATCATCCCTGCAGAGTGCAATGACAGGCTAATGGTCCTTTTACACGGTGCGATAATTCGCCCAATGGGAGGGAAGATTAACGATTTCGAAGCAACAATGTGTTCTTTATAACGATCAGCATTTAGGGTGAATCACATAGGGTGAATCGTTGAAAGACTGTTTACACAAAGCGATCTGCGAATTTTCAGTGAACGACCAACGATGATTGAGAACAAAATGAACGATTTCTCGCTCATCGCTTGATCGTTCGCTGTGTTTACACTAGCCGATTATCGCTCAAATGCGATCGGTATCGTGAAAATTCGAAAGATAATTGCTCCGTGTAAAAGGACCATAAGAGCCATGACTAGTCAACGGCCTTGCGCATCGTTATAAAACTACTGTTTCACCCATGCAAAGCCACCTCCGCAGTCACGGCTGGTAAGCTCAAGGAGTTGCACAGTAGATCTATATTGTGAAGCTGGGAACCATATTGTGCTGATTACTGTTTTTGCAAAAAAAAAAAAAAAAAAAACCTTTTTTCACCTTCTTTTATTTTCACTTAAAATGTTATTAATTATGAAGTAGTGAACTTTCATGAAGGGGGGAGCTTCATATCAGTCATCTAAGCCCCCCCCCCCCTTTTTTTTAGCCAGGAAACTCCTTTATACAATGTTGAATATATGCACTCTTTCCAGTGTTCTGCAATTCTAAGCATAGGGCATTCACTACACAGTCAAAAACACACAGTCTCCAGCTTTGAGAGACTCAAATCCATGACCTTTTTAAAAAAAAAAAAAAAAGTTTGAGTGAAACAGCTGCCAGCATTATGTGAGAATTGCCAGTGCACAAACAACATAGCTGTATCTGGAATGAGAGGGTTAATCAGGCATCAGGCCATTTGCTGGGGAGATATGATGTCAGCAGCAGCCATTGGCTGCCTTGGTCTGATGAGGGAACGGTTACTGTAGGAAGAGGCCGAGGATAGTACTGTACACAACAATGGGCTGCAGTGTAGTCTCATGGCAGTGCTGGACATGGAGAAGCTTGTGTCAATATCAACCACATGTCCCTCATATCTGATGTAATATTATCCAGATACATGTTAATTAATAAAGGAATTCATTTTTATATTTTATGATAGGGACTTTCTTTAACATGAAATAACAAATCTTTATAGTCTTCACAGCACAAATATATTTATCACAAATTCTATATAAATATTTTTATATATGTATATATTTATATTTGTGTTAAAATATATTTAACACAAATTTTCTGGCAGAAAGGTTTTATACATTTAACACCAAAATTAATATTGTTGTAAGTGGCTCGAGTGGAAGCTACACTTAGGTTGTGATTGTATAAGAGCAAAGGGTCTTTTTTTTCAGGATTTTATTATTTATTTATCCTTTTCTTTTAACTACTATAGCAACTGCTTATTTCAGTCATAATTTAGCCATCTTTGGGCTTCAGAAAAAGTTAAAGCCTAAAAGGGCTGTATTTTGCTTTCATAAAGAGATAGAAAAACAGAAAAAAACATATAATTACTATACATGAGCACAAAAGTTATTTTACTACTGAGTTTAATAGACATCAGTAGTAAAATAAATGCTGTAAATTAATAAACAAATATGGCCTTTTTAGGCAGTTTACAGCTCAAAAATGATCCAGAATACTGTGTATGAACATTATCCAAAAAGCAGCAGGATAATGTTTAGTTTGTGCTCTAGTTTCAACTATAACGTCTGCACTTCATACTCGGAACAGTTTTGTCTGGATACAAGCAGATACTTGTAAAGCCTCCTACTTGGGGCCACTCTGTGTCATTCTTTCCAGTATGACACAGAGCTCTCTGTGTTATAGAAAACCTCTCCTGCTCTGGACAGTTCCAGGCACAGACAGAGGTGGCAGCAGAGGGCACTGTGTCAGACTGAAAAGAAAACTCTACCTGCCCTTCTATACAAGTGAAGTGGTTGATAAGTACTGGAAGACTTGAGGGTTTTTGGTTTTTTTTTGAATGTTGCATTTGTATAACCTTCTGACACTAGTTGATTCAAAAACACTTGTTTCCTCGGGGTACTGAGTAAACTGCTGCCAGACACCTCTGGCCATGGCATCTCTCCCTTGAGAAAAGATGAGTAAGTCCACCAGCATGCCCGGATTGGTAATCTGGGGGACCGGGCAAATGCCCGCTGGGCCGCCAGGATTACCAATCCGTGGGCCACCAGTCCCGCCGCATAATTGGACCGGCAGCCCTTTGCAGCGGCCATGAACAGCACGACTGGCCGCCGCGCTGTTCCCTCACCCGCTCTGCCAGCCCCCGTACTGAGGGGCCGCCCGGCCCCTTTAAAATTCTATGTAGTAGACATGCCGCGCGCAGGCACGTCTACTACAGGCAACCCCTGACGGCTGACGTCACTTCCTGGACGTGTGGCATTGGATCCTGGAGGGCGGAGAAGAAGCTGACGAAAGCTGGAACAGGAGTAAGAAGATGCCGCTGCTGGGGAGCGATGTGACAGGTGAATATGCTTAGTTTTTGTTTTGTCTTTGTTTCACACCGGGGCTGGACAACAAATATGAGAATCTTAGAAAGGTGCCAAATGGGTATGTTATAAAGGGGGGAGGGCTAGTTTATATGGGAATATGACAAAGTGGGGTGACTTCTTAAAATGGCGATGTTGCAAAGGAGGGGCATTTATATAAGGGATGTTACAAGCTGGGGGGGGGTATTACTATTACAAAAGGAGGTGGGGATATTCTAGCTGGGGATGTTACAGAGGGAGGGGAACTATTCTACATGGGAATATTATAAAGTAGGGGGGACTTTTTTTTTGGGGGGGGGGGGTTATTCTATATGTCAGTGTTACAAAAGAGGGGCCTATTCTTTATGGGGATGTTACAAAGGTGTGTGTGTGTGTGTGTGTGGGGATATTCTATATGAGGATGTTACAAGGGGGGGGGCTGATTCTTTATGGGGATGTTACAAATGGGGGGAGGTTATTCTATGTAAAGATGTCATAAAGGGGGGGAGCTGATTGTTTATGGAGATGATACAAAGGGGGGGGCTGATTCTTTATAGGAATGCTGCAAGGGGGCTTAATATGGGGATGTTACAAGGGGAGGCTATTTTATGAGGATGTTACAAAGGAAGGGGGCTGATTCTATATGGGGATGTTACAAAGGGGGGGCTACTCTATATGGGGATTTTAAAAGGGGGGGCTACTCTATATGGGGATGTTACAGGGTGAGGCTATTTTATATGGGGATGGTACAAAGGGGAGGACTATTTGGAGGCACAAACTAGGATTAACTGGTTATTTGGGGGTACAGAGGAAGCAAAGGTTACTGTGTAAAGCAATACTCTTGGGGAGTTTGAATATAGATGTGGATGATGCCGGAATAAGGAGCCTAAAATGTTTGTCTGGTAGATCCTGCAGAAAGAAGTCACGGCCAGAGATCTCTTCATAATAGCAGAGCAAGAAAAAGCAAACAACTTCAGCAAAAATGGCACTTGCAATTCATGCAGAGAAGGCGCCTCCTGTGAGTCATTGGATGAAATGGCACTATAGTCACATAGTCCATTTATAATAATTTTTTTCATTACCAGCTGAAGTGTCACAGCAACAGCCAGGGGCGTAACTAGAAATGGCTGGGCCCCATAGCAAACTTTTGATTGGGGCCCCCCCCCTGCCCCGCCCTCTCGATCGACCACTACGCCATCAACACACTCAGCTCTACACAGGTCCTGTACACCATATAAATTACAGTGCAGTTATATCAGGTGACTTACAGGGGACGTCTTCTCTGATCGGAGTTCTTCCCTTTTCATCTTCTTCTCCATCTCCTTCTCCGAGCCACAAATCCACAGAATCTGCCAGAAAAACATATTAGTCTCCTCACACTGGCACCATCCTCATCTCTCTATACTGCACATCTGCATTGCCCCTTTACACCCTCATTTAGTGGGAAGGCTGACTCTATGTGATCCCATTTTATTATATGGCCCTCCTCTCTGTTGCCCCTCCTTATAAATAGCCCCCTTATGTTGCCCCCCTTATAGAAGCCCCCCATGCTGTCCCCCTTATAGATGCCCCCCATGTTGTCCCCTAATAGATGGTCCCCTATGTTGCCCCCCCCCTATAGATGGCCCCTCCTATGTTGTCCTCTTATAGATGGCCCCCTCTCCCCCTATATTGTCCCTTTATAGATGTTCCCCTCTCCCCCAATGTTGTCCCTTTATAATATCCCTCTCCCCTATGTTGTGCTCCTCTCCCCTATGTATAGATGGCCCCCTCTCCCCCTATGTTGCCCCCCCTTATAGATGTCCCTTTCCCCCCCCTCCCTTATAGATGTCCCCCTCTCCCACCCTTCCTTATAGATGGCCCTCTCTCCCCCCTCCCTTATAGATGCCCTCCTCTCCCCCCTCCCTTATAGATGTCCCCCTCTCCCCCCCTTCCTTATAGATGGCCCTCTCTCCCCCCTCCCTTATAGATGCCCCCTTCTCCCTCCCTTATAGATGTCCCCCTCTCCCCCCTTCCTTATAGATGCCCCCTTCTCCCTCCCTTATAGATGTCCCCCTCTCCCCCCTTCCTTATAGATGTCCCCCTCTCCCCCGTTCCTTATAGATGCCCCGTTTCTCCCTCCCTTATAGATGGCCTCCTCTCCCCCCTCCCTTATAGATGTCCTCCTCTCCCCCCTCCCTTATAGATGCCCCCTTCTCCCTCCCTTATAGATGTTCCCCTCTCCCCCCCTTCCTTATAGATGTCCCCCTCTCCCCCCTTACTTATAGATGCCCCCTTCTCCCTCCCTTATAGATGTCCCCCTCTCCCCCCTTCCTTATAGATGTCCCCCTCTCCCCCCTTCCTTATAGATGTCTCCCTCTCCCCCCCTTCCTTATAGATGCCCTCCTATCCCCCCTCCCTTATAGATGTCCCCCTCTCCCCCCTTCCTTATAGATGTCCCCTTCTCCCTCCCTTATAGATGGCTCCCTCTCCCCCCCCTTCCTTATAGATGCCCTCCTATCCCCCCCTCCCTTATAGATGTCCCCCTCTCCCCCCTCCCTTATAGATGCCCCCTTCTCCCTCCCTGATAGATGTCCCCCTCTCCCCCCTTCCTTATAGATGTCCCCCTCTCCCCCCTTCCTTATAGATGCCCTCCTATCCCCCCCTTCCTTATAGATGCCCTCCTCTCCCCCCTTCCTTATAGATGCCCCCTTCTCCCTCCCTTATAGATGTCCCCCTCTCCCCCTTTCTTATAGATGTCCCCCTCTCCCCCCTTCCTTATAGATGCCCTCCTATCCCCCCCTTCCTTATAGATGCCCTCTTCTCCCCATTAGATGCCCTATTCTCCCCATCCCCCTTATAGATGCCCTCTTCTCTCCCCCCCCCCCCCACCCAAACTCACCTTACAACGCGCTCCCCCGTCGAGCCTTTTTCCTGTCAGTCCCCCGTCTGATGCGCGGCTGCCGGGGGTGTCGCGTCCTATCCCCGACAGCGCGCGTATCATAGAGCTCTCTGTGGGCTTGTGCTGCGGCCGCGACTTCCGGAACACAGAGAGCTCTAAGATACGCGCACTGCCGGGGATAGGACGCGACAACCCCGGCAGCCGCGCATCAGACGGGGGACTGACAGGAGCGCTGTCGGTCGGTCCCGAGCTCCTCCTGGCCCAGTGACTCCTTTTCCCTATGGTTGGGGAAGGGAGTCGCCGGGTCAGGAGGAGCACGGGACCCGCGTCACGGGCCCCCTGATGCGGCGGGGCCCCATAGCAGCCGCTATGGCTGCTACGGCGGTAGTTCCGCCAGTGGCAACAGCCGCAGCCCCGCCATGTATGTCAATCAGTTAGAGCAGGAAGGGGCGGGGGCAGGTTGTGCAGCTATGGCTTAGCTCCTCCTCTGACACTTCAGCTGGTAATGAAAAGGAAAATGATAAAACTTTACACTGGACTAAAGGTCCTGTCACTTATTCTGTATCTCCCCCACACCTGGTATAGACTTTACAGATTCCCTTTAAGGGCATGTACATACCTAATCCACTGTGGATTTGATGCTGCTGTAATACATAAATATGCAACATCAAATCCACTGCAGATGATGTTGTATCTTTACTTTTATGCGTTGATGATGGGGTTCACATATTTAAGGAAATCATGAGGAATATGGCGAATTGAAGCAGAATTCGTTACAGCGTATAAAGTACACTGCTATCTATATTGTATCAAGGAGGATACACTATGTGGGCTGCTAGGGTTTGAGTGCCAGGGCTGAATTAAAGTCCCAGTCTGGCCCTGTCCACCAGCACAACCATTTTCTTTGATTATCTTCCTCTGGAGAAGCATCAGGATAACCCAACACACATTAATGAAATCATCTAGTTATGTTGTCAGAAGTCTTTTAAAGTCTATGGCCACCTTTACTCAAGAACTATATACACAGTTTTGCTGCACAATTCAGTGGGATCTGAGTGACTTATGTTTTTATATATATTTTGTTATAATATATTATGTTAAGAATTTTCCTGACATGTTAAAGAGTTAGTAATACAAGTAGATTTCAAAGTGTGTCCAAAATCTCAGAATGTTACACCTGGAAGATCTGCATGCAGCACATCTCTATACAGCTCAGGAAAAGATCCAATGTCACAACAGGTTCTGTTGCAAAATAGGGATCAGCTTTGTCACTATTCTCTCTCTCTGGAACTTTTGTTCTACCATTGTGGGGGAAAACAATGGAAAGGAAAACCCATGTGAAGTAGGCCTTAATGGCAGTGGTGCACAAACTGTGGCCCTCCAGCTGTTGCAAAACTACAATTCCCATGATGCATTAACAGCCAAAGGGTGTCTGAGCGCATGCCCGTTTCTAGTGGCGGGCGGGCTGGGCGACCGCACGGGGCGTCAACTGCTAGGGGGCACTGGTGGCACACCCTAGACCTCACCTAGCGGCGCGCGCCCCTGCCCGGCCTCCCGCCCCATCATCTGCCCCTCCACCCACCCCATTATCTGCCATATCGCTGCCCCCCGCCCTGGACCCCACCCCCCATCTTCTCCCTCCAACAGGTGCAATGACGTCATATCACTGCACCTGCAGGAGGGAGAAGACGCGTGCGGGGCCGGCCTGCTCCTCACAGGCTGGAGGAGACAGGGACCCGCTGTATTCTATAATAAGGTGAGTATAATTTTTTTGGCAGTGGGGTGGGGGTGGAGTATTACTATGCGGCAGAGCAAGGGGGGGGTTATTCCTATATGGACAAAGCATGAGGGGAGCACAGGGGGGTTATTACTATGGGGGGGGGGGAGAAGGGAAGCACATGGGGGAACATTACTATGGGGGGAGCACAAGGGGGATAATTACCATAGGGGAGTATTGGGAGGATAATTATTATGGGGGGAGCACAGGGGGGATTATTACTATGGGGGAGCACAGGGGATTTATTACTATGGGGGGGGAGTACAGCGCGGATTATTACAATGGGGGCACAGGGGGATTATTACTATGGGGAGAGCACAGATGGGATTATTACTATGGGGACTGCACAGGTGGGATTATTACTATGGGGACTGCACAGGTGGGATTATTACTATGGGGAAGCACAGGTGAGATTATTACTATATGTTGACAAACCATGGGGGGGAGTATTACTATGGGGCGGAGCACAGGGGGGATTATTACCATGGGGACTGCACAGGTGGGATTATTACTATGGGGGAGCACAGGTGGGATTATTTCTATATGTTGACAAACCATGGGGGGATTATTACTATGGGGCGGAGCACAGGGGGGGGGATTATTACTATGGGGACTGCACAGGTGAGATTATTACTATGGGGACTACACAGGGGGGATCATCACTATGGGGACAGAGCACAGGGGGGATTATTACTATGGGGGCAGCCCAAGTGGGATTATTACTATGGGGACTGCACAGGTGTGATTATTACTATGGGGATAGAGCACAGGGGGATTATTACTATGGGGATGCAGACGGGGCATTATTACTGTGGGGACAGCACAGGGGGGATTTTTACTATAGGGATAGAGCACAGGATGGTTATTACTATGGTACTATGGGGACAGAGCACAGGGGGGATTATTACTGTGGGGGCAGAGCACAGGGGGACATTATTACTATATATGGGGCAACCCACATACCTACTGACTTTACAGCACAAGACACAAACAAAGGTGGAAGTTGTTGTAAAAGTGCAGAGCCTAAGATGTTTGTCTGGCAGGTTCACAAGAGATGAATTCACCATTGAGGCCTGGGCCAAAAGGAGATGCCACCTGTGAGTCACTGAATGATTTTATTTTATTACCTAGAAACTTCCCTGTCTGAGCGTGATGTAATGGTAGTTTTACAACAGCTTGGTGGCCCCAAGTTGTGCAACACTGCTTAAAGTGTCACTGTCGTGAAATTTTTTTTTGCAGAAATCAATAGTCCAGGCGATTTTAAGAAACTTTGTAATTGGGTTTATTATCCGAAAAATGCATTTTTATCATGAAAAAGCAGTCTGAAGCTCTCCCCCCTGTCTTCATTGTTCTCCTATGGAGAGAGCTAAAGAAAAGACCAAAACAGGACAACAAAGAGTTAATCTACAAATCCCTCACGGGATATCTCTACTGACCATCACCAGTGACCTGTCTGAGCTCGGATTACAGCTGTCACCCAGCTCTGTGCCTGTAATCCTCTGTTATCTGCTTTCTGCTGCCGGCTAACTCCCTCCTTCCTCCTCCCCCCTCCCCTCTCCCTAGAACAGACAGGGTACGTCTCCTGCAACAAGTCACAATTTTCAGATTTTTCAGAGTGGATGAAAAAGAGGAAGGAGGGGGGGACCTGGGAAAAGGCTTTTTACATGCAGATAATGGCAGATTTGGCTAATAAACCCAATTACAAAGTTTCTTAAAATCGCCTGGACTATTGATTTCTGCAAAAAAAAAAAATACGACAGTGACTCTTTAAGGGTATAAACCCACACACCGTATATGCAGCAGATATGCAACAAATATGCAGCAGATTTGTTGGTACAGATTTGATGCTGTGTTCAGTTATTTAAATCTAATCTGCTGCGATTTTGCTGCGAGTTTGCTGCGTATCGCAGCAGTAAATACGCTACATATACGGTGTGTGGGTTTATACCCTAAATGGGATCCGTCAGCAGTGAGCCATCTACACTGTTGACAACTCTATATGAAGGCTGGGGAGTGAAACTATACCTTATGCCTTGGTCATGCAGCTTACACTGTTTTTTAGTGTCCCTGCTACCACCTCAAAGTGTCCAGGAGGCAGGCTCTTCTTGTTCAGTGCAAGCAACTCTCCATATTGACAGCTCTAGAGATCTTTCGATTGGATGCAATAGCTTTCAATCAATGCAGAGAGGCGGGAAAGGGTAAACTCCATACAGTGAACTCTATGCACCTTACAAGAAGAGTCCGCTCCATAAACAATTCCACAGATATCAAACAATGTTTTTTTGGTGTAAAGGGTAAATTTTGCAGTTGTCATACCTTATTTTATATCGTAAGTCATCGTGCTTGTTCCAGAAAAAAGTGATCTTTTATCATCAGCAGATGATCTGCACATCGCCACCATAGACCCACCCCCTCCATGAAGTCATTGGCAAATAGGCCCTGCCCCTCAGAAGCCATTGGAAGTGCCGGCCTAAAGGTCTAGGCCCCACACACATAGGCGAGCACATCAGCACCATAGCCCCACCCCTCTGTTATGTTATTGGATCACTTTTTACTGGAACAAGCACCATGATGTACGATATAAAGTAAGGTATGAAAACTGCTAAATTTACCCTTTACACCTGTGTAGAGAAGTCATAATGCAAAAAGGGGATGTCACTTTAACAGGCTCTGGTGAGATGAAGCATGAGCTGTGATTAGATAAGAGTGAACTTACAGTATGTTCAGGATTATGCGAACTTGAACAATTGGCATTTCACTCCCAGTGGCTGGAAAGGATGTTACAGTCATAGGCTGTATCCATGTTTTCCAGGCAGCCCTAGGATTGCATCCATCTTCTCCAGCCACTGGAAGTCAAATGCGGAGTATTTCAGTTTGCATGAAAACGTACTGTAAGTTTGCTCACCTCTATCTGCGACTACGCCCCTCAATGTTTCATGTAAAATGCCAATATCTAAAACTATTGCTTAAACACCCATCTTTTTTCTTGTCATCCTTCAATAACATATGTGAGCCTACCTTTACAATGTTGTGTTGTTTTTTTTTATACCCCTGATGTGTGGAAACACTTTGGTGATGTCTTCTTTCTCGTGCGTCTTATTGGGGGACACAGATACCGTGGGTATAGGCTGCTGCCACTAGGAGGCTGACACTAAGAAAAAACAAAACAAGTCGGCCCCTCCCAGCAGGCTATACCCGCCCACTGGCACTGAGCTAATTCAGTTTAGCTTAGTGTCAGTAGGAGGCAGACGCAGGTCTGGTTACTCCAGACCAGTTTCTGCTTGTGTTTTTGAAATGTTTAATTTTTTCTTCTTACAGGTCTGGGGCACGGTGGGTCACTAAAGACTCGCCCTGATCCCCCCCTCATGCAACCAGGGCACAGACCCTAACTGGAAAGGGGCTGTTTACCCTAGGTTGCCACCGGCCGGACCCAGCGCCCAGGACACAGACTAGCCCTGCTGTCTGCTTGTTCCTTCATGCGGACTTGCTCCGCCAGCCTCTGCCCGCCCAGCCTCCCAAAGTTGCGCGCGGCAGCGCGGCATAGTGCCGGCAGAAGATCAAGGGGACAGGTCATTCAGCAGGGGTAAGTAATAGCTCCCCTGCTCTCTCCTCTCCCTCTCCCCCTGGGGTCCCCCGGTTCCCTCCCGCGGTCTGTCTACCTCCGGGGGGGGTAAAGAGCCCAAGTCCCCGTCCCCTTCCCAGGCACCTCCAGCTCCGTTCCTTGCACCCTTTCCCTCCCCCGCTGCGTTCCGGTCCTCATACCGTCACCGCATGCGGGGAGGTCGGGAACTGGGATGCCGCTTTAGGTGCCGGCTGCGGGGCCCCCTCCTCTCTCCCATGGACCGCGACTTCCGGGTCCGGCCGTGACTTCCGGTCCTCGCGGCCTCTTCTTCCCGCGCGCCGCTTCTTGGCCGGTCCTTTTGAATTTCCCGCGCGCGGGCTTCTTCCCGCGCGGGCCGACGTCTGACGTCACTCCGCACGTGACGCGGCACTACGCTCGTGACGCGGTCTTCTGTGCAGCCCGGTCGGTTTGGCACACTGCGCAGCTCCACGGTCGTCAGGAGTCCTCAGTCCGTGGGACTACAACCCCAGCCTGTTCTTCCTGGCCAGTCTTCTTCTGTCCATCCTGCCCTCAGCAGCCGTCCTGTGCCCGCCCGGACCTCTGCCTCTTTCCACAGATTGATTGCCTGGTAAGGTCTCTATGGGACTTTATGCCATATTTTTTCTGTCGGTTACTGTCTTTCTGAGTTCTCATTGTGTGTATTCTGTCATCCTGCAGGTTTTTTTTTTGGTTACTTCTCAGCTCCAACAGTTATCTGCCTGTAGGAATACACTAGCTGGCTGTGTTTTTTCTTACTAATATATGTATATATATATTTAGTCTTTCATTATGTCTGACTCAAGATCTGAATCCACACGCCGCCAGCATCCTCCTCCTTCCTCTGTTACCTATTATTTCTGTACGTCTTGTAACACTAAATCTGCTTCTGGCCACTCTCAGCCTATCTGCGCTGCTTGTTCCATGCAGTCCTGTTCGTCTATGTCCCCTACTCAGGACCCCCCACCGGAGTCTGAGGAGTCTGCCCCGGCCTGGGCGCGCTCTCTCTGCCAGTCAGTGTCGCAGATGGCTCAGTTGTCTCAGTCTGTGGCGGCCGCCCTTGATCGCCTGTCTGCTTCTTCTTCAGCGCCTGCCCAATCCCGCCCGGCAGCCAGTTGCGTACGCCCCGGCAGGAGCCGCTCCCACAAGCGTCCTCGCCGTGCCTCTTCTCGCTCTTCCTCTGGCTCCCCTGGAACTAGCCTGGCCCCTACGCATATCTCTCCTAACAGGCGATCCCATTCGCCTGGAGATCTGTCGGATTCGGAGTCGGCTCCCAACTCTGATCCTGAGGATGTTTCTCCCGCGGCTTCCACTGTGGACAGCCTTGTGGCCACAGTCCGCGATACCTTCCAGTTGAAGGATTCTCCGGACCCCTCGCCTGCTGATGAGGTTTTTTTCCATAAAAGCGGCCACCGTGTCCGCAGCACTTTCCCCAGTTACAGGGAATTTGATGACCTGTTTTCCAAATTTTGGAAGACCCCAGACAAGCGTTTCTCAAAGCCTAAACACTTGTCGGTCCTTTATCCCTTCCCCGAGGACCTCGTGTCTCGCTGGTCAGGTCCATCTTCTGTGGATCCCCCGATCTCTCGGTTGACCAAGGTCACGACTCTTCCGCTGGACAATGCGTCGTCTCTTAAGGATTCCACTGACAGACGCACCGAGTCCTTAGCTAAGTCAGCTTTTGAGGCCTCTGGCTCATCTCTCCTTCCCACACTTGCCTCCACTTGGGTGTCTAAGTCCATTTCAGTGTGGGCTAAGCAACTGGGGGACGGCATTACCTCTGGCGTTCCGGCCGAGGACTTGGCCGACCTCGCCCAACAGATTCAGGACGCGGCTCAGTACCTCTGCTCGGCTTCTCTGGACGCTGCAGCCTGTTCGGCTTTTGCGTCGGCCAATATTGTAGCTATTCGCCGGTCCTTGTGGCTTCGTGAGTGGCGGGCTGACAACGCTTCCAAGCGGTCTCTCACCAGTCTTCCTTTTGCGGGCTCTCGTCTCTTTGGGAAACGCCTGGATGACATAATTTCTGATGCCACAG
Organism: Dendropsophus ebraccatus; assembly: GCF_027789765.1. Taxonomy (NCBI): domain Eukaryota; kingdom Metazoa; phylum Chordata; class Amphibia; order Anura; family Hylidae; genus Dendropsophus; species Dendropsophus ebraccatus. The sequence goes on from NC_091456.1 coordinate 140,168,054, forward strand.
GGGGGAAGAGTACCAATCTTCCCCAGCAGCGCCCCAAGCGTCAGGATTCCCGTCGAAAACCAGGCTCCTTTCGTTCCTTTCGGTCGCTCCCGCCGACTCGCTCCGGGAAGACTGCGGCCCCTCAGAACAAAAGGTCCGGTTTCTCCAAAAACCGTTCTTCCTGGCAGGCGCGATCTGCCGCCTCCCGCCCCACCTTTAAGCCTGGCACCTCCAAGCCCTCCTCCTCCTGAAGGTTTTCCCCCACCCGGATCTCCTCCGGTGGGCGGCCGCCTCCTGTTGTTCCAGGAGGTCTGGCTTGCTCATGTTCAGGACGCCTGGGTGCGAGAACTGATCTCACAGGGTTACAAGATCGAGTTCGTTTCCGTTCCCCGCGATCGTTTTTTCCTTTCTCGTCCCCCCAGGTCCCCTGCCCTGGCGGCCGGTTTTTTCCAGGCCATCCCTTCACTCCTCTCGAAGGGAGTGATTGTCCGCGTCCCTCCTCTTCAACGGTTCCGCGGGTTCTATTCGAACCTATTCGTGGTTCCGAAGAAGGACGGTTCGGTACGTCCGATTCTAGACCTCAAGCGTCTGAATCGTCACGTCCGACTATCTCACTTCCGGATGGAGTCCCTGCGTTCTGTGATCGCATCTCTGGAGCCAGGCGAGTTTCTTTCTTCGGTGGATATTCAGGACGCGTATCTTCACGTGCCGATTTATCCTCCTCATCAACGTTTCCTGCGTTTTGCAGTAGGGGAAGAGCATTATCAGTTCGTGGCTCTCCCGTTCGGCCTGGCTTCGGCTCCGCGGGTTTTCACAAAGACCATGGCGGCTGTCATGGCTCTTCTTCGGGCTCGAGGTGTCTCAGTAACCCCTTACTTGGACGACATACTCGTCAAAGCCCCATCCAGGGAACAGAATTTAGAGAGCCTCCATATCACCCTGGATACGCTCTCTCGCTTCGGTTGGCTGATCAACCGTTCCAAGTCCTCCCTGGTCCCTGCCCAGTCCATCGTTTTTCTGGGAATGCGTTTGGATTCAATACAGGCCCGCGTTTTCCTTCCGGAGGACAAGTTGCAGTCCCTTCAGGTCAACATCAGAACTCTTTGCAGCCACCGCCCTGTGTCCATACGTTCCTGTATGAGGGTTCTGGGGAAGATGGTGGCGTCTATGGAGGCGATCCCTTTTGCCCAGTTTCATTCCCGCCCCCTGCAGCTCTTCCTGCTGTCACGGTGGGACAGGTCTCTCCCCTCTCTAGATCGGAGGGTGAAACTACCGGCTCGCCTCCGCCAAGACCTTCAGTGGTGGTTGCGGTCTCCGAGCCTCTCTCTGGGTCGCTCCCTCCTTCCCGTGCATTGGCAGATTGTGACCACCGATGCCAGCCTGCGGGGCTGGGGAGGGGTTTGGAACGATCTGACGGTTCAGGGAACCTGGTCGTCCAAGGAAGCTTGCCTCCCCATCAACATCCTCGAGCTGCGGGCGATTCGTCTCTCCCTTCTGCACTGGCAGACACAGCTCCACGGTCTCCCCGTTCGGGTGCAGACAGACAACGCCACAGCTGTGGCTTATGTGAATCATCAGGGTGGGACCCGCAGCAAGGCCGCCATGATGGAAGTGGCGCTGATCCTCTCCTGGGCGGAGGAAACCGTGCTTGCCTTGTCCGCTGTTCACATTCCGGGTGTGGACAATTGGATGGCCGACTATCTGAGTCGTGCACGGGTGGATCCAGGGGAATGGACCCTGCATCCCGAGGTGTTCTCCCAGATCTGTCGCAGGTGGGGGACACCGGATGTGGATCTGATGGCGTCTCGCTTCAACCACAGACTGCCGAAGTTCGTCTGCCGGACGCGGGACCCTCTGGCTCTGGCCTCGGACGCCTTGGTGATTCCCTGGCGTCGGTTCAGCCTCCCTTATATCTTTCCTCCTCTCCCGCTTCTGCCGCGGGTGGTGAGCAAAATAAAGTCGGAAGGACGTCCGGTAATCCTCGTGGCCCCGGACTGGCCACGGCGCGCCTGGTACACGGATCTCGTGAACCTCGCCGCCGACGTCCCCTGGCGTCTACCAGACCGGCCGGATCTTCTCACTCAAGGTCCACTCTGCCACCCGAGTTTAGCCACGCTACGTTTGACGACGTGGCTGTTGAAACCTGGATTCTGAAATCACGCGGTTTCTCTGATGCGGTCATTAGGACCATGATCAGGGCCCGGAAGCCTGCATCGGCAAAGGTTTATTATCGTTGTTGGAGGGCCTTCCTCCGTCACTGTGAGGACTGTTCTGCGCCTCCACTTCCTTTTTCTCTGGCGCGGCTCCTGGCCTTCCTCCAGGCAGGCCTGGACGCAGGCTTAGCTCTGAGCTCTCTTAAGGGCCAGGTTTCTGCCCTTTCAGTTTTTTTCCAAAGACCATTGGCGTCAGTTCCCCAAGTCAGGACTTTTCTCCAGGGAGTGGCGCGCATTGCACCTCCTTATCGGCACCCAGTTCCCCCGTGGGATCTGAACCTCGTCCTGGATGCTCTGCAGTCTCCTCCGTTTGAGCCCCTCCGGGAGGTGCCTTTGGCCATTTTGTCCTTTAAGGTGGTTTTCCTGGTGGCGGTTACGTCTGTCCGGAGGATTTCGGAGCTGGCAGCCCTTTCTTGCCGTCCTCCCCTGCTGGTGTTGCACCAGGACAAGGCGGTGCTTAGGCCCGTGGCTTCCTTCCAGCCCAAGGTGGTTTCACCTTTCCACCTCAACGAAGATATTGTTCTTCCCTCTTTCTGCCCGGCCCCCTCTCATCCAAGGGAGCGCGCGCTCCACAAGCTGGATGTGGTTCGCGCCCTGCGCATCTATCTCTCCAGGACAAAGTCTCTTCGGCACTCGGACTCACTCTTCGTCATCCCTGAGGGTCCTCGAAAGGGGTCAGCAGCGTCTAAGGCGACCCTGGCCCGCTGGGTCCGCTCCGCCATCGCTCAGGCTTACCGGAGTAAGGGTAAGTCGCCCCCGTTCCGGATTGCAGCTCACTCGACTCGTTCGGTTGGGGCTTCCTGGGCCATCCGTCATGGGGCCTCAGCTCTTCAAATCTGCAAGGCCGCCACGTGGTCCTCGCTGCACACCTTTTCTAGGTTTTACCGTGTGGACACGTTTGCATCGGCCGATGCGAGTCTGGGCCGCATGGTCTTGCAGGCAGCAGTGGCTTCTTCCTCTTCTTAGCTCCACTCTGTCGTTTCCCACCCAAGGGACTGCTTTTGGACGTCCCACGGTATCTGTGTCCCCCAATAAGACGCACGAGAAAGGAGGAGTTTTTACTCACCGTAAACTCTCTTTCTCGTAGTCTTCATTGGGGGACACAGCACCCACCCTCTGTTGTCTGATTTAGGTTGCCTGTTGGCCTGTGTTTTTCAGATTTTGAGTGTGGACTGTTTTTTCCTTTATGTTTATTTCGGCTCCTCCTACTGCTTTTTCACTACTGAATTAGCTCAGTGCCAGTGGGCGGGTATAGCCTGCTGGGAGGGGCCGACTTGTTTTGTTTTTTCTTAGTGTCAGCCTCCTAGTGGCAGCAGCCTATACCCACGGTATCTGTGTCCCCCAATGAAGACTACGAGAAAGAGAGTTTACGGTGAGTAAAAACTCCTCCTTTTTATGCTATCCACAGACTGACCCCATTTTATGGTAAAATAAGACAGGCACCAGAACAAAACACCAAAAATTAGAAAAATAATTACATTTATTCCAGTATCTTAAAGATAGCTTATGATTTTATACATAAGAAAAATTCAGACCTTTTAGTTTATATGTTCCAAGAAATACCAGATTGGGAAAAATAAACGAAAACAAGATGCTTTATTGGTAAAGATGTCACCTCTTCACCAGCAAGAGAAGAAGAGGACAGACACAGGCACCAGCTACAGCAGTTAACACATTGTTTCCAGGTAATTTATACACCACCAAACCAATAAATGCCTCTGATGAATATGCCAAGTACTGTATTATACAGACAAGGTACAAAAAGGGAAACTAAAAATTATAAAAAAGTACAAAATCTACAACTTAAAGTGACTGTACCACCAGGCCCAGGCTGAAGCACTGGAGGCGGGCCGACCGACCCACCCTTAGTGGGAGGAAACCCTAGCCCCTCTATGATAGGGTTCCATTGATTCTAATGGAGTCACGTCATGGAGGGGCTGGGGTTTCTTCCCACTGGGGGTGGGTCGGCCGCCTCCAGTGCTTCAGCCTGGGCCTGGTGGTACAGTCACTTTAAGCTTCTTTAAACAGCTGTATAAAAGCGTACTCAATTCTACATTGGCCAAATCTAGAATCAAATAAGTTGTGACTTAGCATCTGGTATGGCAGTAGATGGTCACAACTATTCTGAGTGAGGTAGTGATAGACCACCAAGAACAATTTGGCCACCAATACTAGAGAAGTCACATTCATAACTCACACATATTAAATTTTAGATTTTTGGGGAGTTTTTTTTTTTTTAGTAGCACCTGCAGTAACAAATGAATTAAAGACAGATAAAAAAAAAACACCTCAAATGGTGTAATATGGCTGAGAATACATCTAAATTCTGTGCTTGTTCGGATTGTAAAGAAAAGTGGCTAACTACAAGCAGCCATAGAGCCATCTATCTATTAGTGTTTATTAGAGATGACTCAACCTCGAGAGTGCGGCATTGGATTACTGGTGGTTGAAAAAGTTGGCTGCAGCCCTAGGGAGCCTTAGGGCTGCATCCAACTTCTGGAGGTCTGCTCATCTTTAGCGTTTATAAATGGTTTCAAACCTGGGTATGTCCAGCAGTTGTAGAACTACAACTTCAGCATGGCATATTAGGAGTTTTAGTCCCACAATAGCTGGAGATGTCGAGACTGGAGAACGATGTGTATTATCTGTGGCTCTCTACGCATGTGCTTTACCACAGCTGAGATACGGAGAGCAGTCACAGTTTATACATGTCACAAGGGTAAGGTGTGTGTGGTATTTTGTGTAAGTTTAACATCACGCTCTCATAAGTCTGGAATAGAAGCTTGAACAATAAGAAATATATTATCTTTTCTTAACTAAAACCGAGGTATATTACAAACATCAGTATGATTAAATAATTAAAAAAAAGAAAAGAAAAAAAAAAACACATTCTTTTAACAGAACTGCAAAGTAGTTGAGGAAACGTTCATTGCAAGCAGTGTAGAAAAACAAAATGAGATCAAAGCTCTCTGGTGATTTGGCTCTTGCCTCAGCAGCAAACACTTAGCTAACAGTGATTTCTGGCCCCTTTAAGACTTAATAAACCGGATATGGGGCACATAGACCTTCATTTCACACAGGTTAAGCCTGGCTTAAGTCTTCTTATGTTGCCTGCATATCTTCCTCTTCCACTGGTGACCTTTACTGTATACAATGTTTCCGTTAAATATTCTGCTCGTTCCCTTAGATTTCCTGCTGTGGTCCTTCTAGGATCCAAGTGAAAATCGCTGTGGGTGGTAGAAGACTCATGCCGCTTTCTTTGTGCATGTGCCTGGCATGTCTTGAAGGTTAATTTTGGACCTACAGAAAAAACAAAATGTGTATTGAGCTATGTATACTGCGGCAGGCTGAAATTAAGGCAATATTAAAACTATTTAGACTGATATTAAAACTGTTCAGACAGAAAGGTTGTCTTTAAAGTGTACTTGTAATTTAAAAAAAATACATTGCAGATTGAGTGTTTAGACCACTCAGAAGGTGGTGCGCAGCATGTTCAATCCCACCTCAGTGTCACATAACCAGGACGGACCCCCAATGCAAGTCTATAGGGCCATCAGGGTCTCAGACACAAAGCAGAGCATGGTCATCTCCTTGCTCATTCTACTGATTGGTCAGACTGGTAAAACTTTTGCCATGTTAAATGTTTTCATTAACGACAGGTAGATTATATATATCTTTGCCATGCTAATATCATTAAGAATGCAGTCACAACTGCTGGGGGTGATGTAGTCACCCAGAATTTGAAAAACATGCCTGCTTTTCCAGAAACAGCACCTCTACTGTCCTCAGTTTGGGGGTGGTACTGCAGCTTTGTTCCACTGAAGGGAATGCATTCAAATTACAATCCCCCACACTATCCAAGTGCTGTTTATGCAAGTAAGCAGCTGTGCTTTTTCTAATCCTCTTAAATACAGTCATTTTAATTTGTATTATAGATCAATTGTCTAGGTTCACATTTCTTTCAACTTTTAATGGAAGAAAAAAAAAAATGCAGTGTTACCTGTTGTGGACCATGTGGCTCTTGACTAGATGGCCAGCTGCCAAGGCAGCCATAAGGGAGAGCTCTCCGGCCATTACTGTGCCACAGACTATCTGTGCGAGCTGACAGGCATTTTTGCCAGGGTATTCAGTGCTGGCTCCTTGTACTCCTAGCATCTGCACATAAACGAATATAGTTATAGCTTCCATGACTTAATAGCTCTAAAACAGCATTATATATATATATATGTCCTCACTTTAGATTTCCACCAAACCTCTTTACCTTAACTAGCCTACCCTATCATGGTTATGGTATGGGGGGGGGGGGAAGTATAATGGCTATCATAATCTAGTAGAATTTGTTAAGATTTATCAGGAACATTGCATATGCATTCTGAAATCAAGAGCTAGAGATATATAGATGGATGGATAGATATAAAAGGAAGTGGTTGGTCAATGTAAATAATGCATCATCCATTCACTGGGAAATCCTTACAGGGGTGTTGCATCAGGACAGTTCCTGTACATGTGCCCTATTAAGGCCTATGAATATAAATGTCAGGCAAATAGACACCCAAATTAAATAATATAAATATATAAATTAGCTAAATTAATAAATTGAAGGGAACTGCTTGTAAATGAATTAAAGCAATGTAAGAATATATTTAAAAAACACATACTTGTAGGCAAGCCTGTTGTGGGGCCAGGTTGGTTCCTCCTCCCACAGTACCGATCTCTATAGAAGGCATTGTGCAGCTGATGTACAAGTCCTCATTGGTGGGGCCTGTAGCCTCCATCAGGGTCATGCAGTTTGAGCTGCCAACATTTTGGGCAGCATCCTACAAAATAAAATTATAAAAAAACTGTTCTAATAGAGATCACACGGTGTAACACTGCTATAATAGAGATCACACGGTGTAACTGTTATAATAGCGATCACACGGTGTAACACTGCTATAATAGAGATTACACAGTGTAATAACTGCTATAATAGAGATTACACAGTGTAATACTGCTATAATAGAGATTACACAGTGTAATACTGCTATAATAGAGATTACACTGTGTAACTATGCTATAATAGAAATCATGCGGTGTAACACAGTAAACTCTTAAATAACTGACCTGTCCGCAGGCGATGTAAATCGCTGTCACAATATTGGCAGCATGTGCATTGTAACCTCCGATACTGCCAGCCATTGCAGAGCCAACCAAGTTCTTGTTAATGTTCACATCAACCAATGCAGCTGTAGAGGACTTGAGTACCTGCAGATATGAATATAATTTTAACGTTAATACATCAAAATCACAGACCACATCCTTTTCATTCCTGATCTGTAAAGCAGAAACTATAATTACTGACAAGATAAAAAGGTAAAATTTCATTTTTACCTCTCGGACCACGTTTGCTGGTATAGTGGCTTCACAGACAACAGATTTCCCTCTGCCCTCTATCCAGTTAATGGCGGCCGGCTTCTTGTCTGTACAGTAGTTCCCACTAACAGCAAGGACTTGGAGCTCAGGAAATTCTTCCTGTAATCTGGTGAGTGCCTTCTCTGTGCCCTGCACCAATGAGATCAGGATGTTCATTATATTTAAAGAGCAAGACGTGTCAGTGTTTCACAAATGTTATGTCCTGCATAGTAAATGTACCTTTGATATCATGTTCATGCCCATTGCATCTCCTGTTTTGGACTGAAAGCGAATATAAAGATTTCGTCCGGCTACACTGGTCTGAAGTCTCCCAAGACGAGCAAACCTAGCAGCAAACAGGCAACCAAGAAGAGAAAACGTTTTAGGACACAAGCAGTGTACACTGACTGGATATGACCATTCACAGAGTCAAGTAGATGACTACCAGGTACTTTAATTTCACAGATACAACTTTCCCAAGCTCTGGAATACTTCTATTAAATAATAAATCCTTGCTCATTATAGGAAAAATACCTGAATATAGCTGGGAACCCTGCTATTCATTAAAACAGGGTCTAAAGCTCCTACCCAAGAATGCAGTAAAAAGAGCTTCACTGTACCATAGATCAGAAGGAGCATCACGGAGAATGCTCAACCAACACCCCAGTCAAGCCCCTCCTCTGCAATGAATAGTGCTGAAGAACCCCATTATAGCGTTTTTGTGGATGGGTTAGAATTGTGGTTCTATAATGAAGTGTTCTATATTATAAAAAGGGATGATGCAATGTGCTACGTTTAGGAGACACACGATACACTTACCTGCTTGTGCTATCAAACATCTCCTTAATAACTTTAAAGCCCTCAGCACTGTCAAGCCAGTTCTTAACTTCAGCAGCCTCACAGGCAGAAGGCAACCTGACAACTGGTCCACGAGTCATACCATCCGCAAGGATACGGCTGCGTGCACCTCCGCCCAACTACAAAAAAAGGTAAAGACAGACTCAATCTTTGCCGCTTTCTGCCTCCAAGCGTCTAAACAGACTTCATATAGTCAATAGTGAACACTTACAAATGATTCTAAGAAAGCAAATAAATAAATGCAACACTTCTGGTGCATAAAACTCACCATTATGGCTCTGCAGCCTCGGTTGGTGCTAGCCACCAGACAGCCTTCTGTTGTAGCCATAGGAACCTGGTATTCTTTATTATTAAGGATGAGAGGACCCGCTACGCCAACAGGAATTGGCATATAACCTATTACGTTTTCACAGCATGCTCCCATTACCTAATAAGAAAAGACATAAATCAGTATGTAAATATTGAGAGAGAGTGTATGACCTGTTTAGAAGCACATAGAGCTACAAAGAAAAATACTGGAAGATCTACATACTCTACCAGGCAGAGAGCTGCAGTTTTCTAAAACTCCCATAATGACTTACCAAGGAGTAGTTGTAGTTCTTGTAAGGCAAATTCACGAGGGCGGATGACTGAGGCAACTTGTGAGCCAGCATTTGTCTGCGAATAGCAACTCCTCTCTCAGGAGACTCCATCATGGACTCCAGCTTATAGGATGGAATGTGCTTCGCATTTACCAACTTTATCACTTCTGCATCACTCAAGTACTGGGCGCCTTGCTACAGAAAAATCATCAAGAATTCTTGTAAGCGATTTCCTTGAGGCAACGGCAAACTGCATAGCCGATCTTTATTTTTTATTTTTCTAAAAGTGATATTTCCTTTTACATATGTATTCTACTCCTATTCTCTTCCGACAGAGGGTGTGTATGTGCGACGCTTGGCCTCAGCTGAACTCATCTGCACAGAGATGTTTCTGCTTGCACCTTCAATAGTAAGCATATATTAAGAGGGATTTTAAGAAGGGATTACCTGGAAGCTGAGAACCTGTTCAAGTCAGACACATCTACTTTAAGTAGCAATGTTATACTATGGCACACAGAATAAATGCTAAGTGCTAGCCATGGAGCAGGCTGCTGAAAGACTGCTGTCCAAGCATGATGGGAATTGTAGTTTTGCAACAGCTGGAGGGCAGAAGGTTCTCCATCCCTGATCTATAACTATATACGGTATGTAATTTCTAAACAGGTAGTTCTAAAACACGTCTCAATACATTTATTATGGAGTATACACATATGGTGACACTTTAGCACTGGTAAAATAATAAATCCACTAGTTTTGGATCAGCAATGTTTGGCTCATGCCATTCTCTTACTTCTGGGTTTCTGAGGATGCGGACACATTCATCAATGGGTCGGGGCTCCTCTGGTATATTGAACTTTGTTTCCTTTTCCTCTTCACTTGAATCAGGTGATGAGGAGGAGGTGTCACCCATAGTAAAGCTAACCCCAGGTGAATTTTCAAGTGGCAATGGTTTTATGACTGCTTCTAAAAATATAAGAACACAATCTGGTTAATAGGAATAAAACAATTTACAGACATTATAAATCAGATATGAGTAAAACAGTACATTATAATATAAATGTTTTGGTAATGGCAGAGCAGATACCTTTCTCTTCCTTTGATGAGAGGTCTTCTACTTTACAGTCTTTGGTGGCTTTTTCTGGCACTGGCTCCATTCTGCAGCAGCCCTCCACTTGCTTCTTCTGCATAGTGACTGGAGAGGTGATGGGGTTCTTTAAGGACAGAGTAGACTCTGTCTCAGTTTGCTCAAAAAATATGTACTTGACTGCTAGAAGAAGAGCAAGACCAAGTGTTATGACTTGCTCGACATCCATGGTGATCATCCTGTGGAATACAGATACAGCGCTTTTAGATGCTTAAGCTAGAAAACAGGATGTGTTAGCTTTGTTGAACAATCAGAATATGTACAATGGCAAATTTGTATATATATATATATATATATATATATATATATATATATATATATACACACACACACACACACACACACACACACACGGCACTCACCTAGACAGATAGAACTGCCAGAGGGGCACGTTGGGCTCAATCCTTTTTGGTATAGCATCGTCTAAGCCAATTGTAACCTTGTTATCTGTAATGAAAGTGCTGTTCTGAGGGGACGGTTCACTTATCCACCGACTGTGAGCATGAACAAGGACCAGACCTAGGGACTGAAGAATAGAAGAAATATTTAGTTTACACCAAAACACTCAATGCAAAACCTTGAAGCTATAGAAGTGTGACTCTTACCATGATCATCTTCACTCTCTGTGTGACAGGGTTTGGTTTGTTGTCTTCCTCCTCCTCCAATACATTTGCAAACTGAGTAAGCTGCCAAATTGGACGTCCCTCCCGGCTCTCCCTGGAAAGCTTTTAAAAAAGATCAAAGAGCGTTTTATGTCACGTACGTGTAAATTATGTAAAGTACGATTTTTAGCTGCTATTAGGCATAGGGGCACTTAAGCTGTAAAACTCACCTCCAAGACCAATGACACACAGGCTGGGAAGAAAGTCATGAAGGCAAAGTAGTTTGCAAGGACAGACATACAGCCAAAACAGCACATGATTTCTAACTGGCGAACGCCTGTATAAAGAGAACAATTACATTATTACAGAAAACAATTACACTTATAATAGATGGATTAACATGCTGAACATTAAAGCAAAGTATAGAGGATGGAGTCTGTTAATCAAAAATGTAGAACCATTTTAAGTAATGAAGACCTATAATACTAAACTATGGTACAGGCTGCTTAGATCTGCATTCACACATCTATGACTGTTTACCAGGAACTATTCTTCATGTGCATAGACCTTATGTTTTCTACACAATTCTCTGATCATTTTCAGAGATTTAAACCAAGCCTAGTCTATAGCGTAATGTAACAAAGTTGTAGGACCACATTAGTCATGTGAGGTTTCTTAATGCAAAAGGAATCCTACATAGTATGGAGAAGAGATGTGAAACAGATGTAGCATGTGTTATGTACCTACTAACCTGACATAGTTCCAACTCCAATGACCAGACATTCAACAAGGGCATCCAGGGTAAATGTAGGCCCTAGAATGGCCATACCACGAGCAATGTTGTCTCGAACTTCATCCTGGAAAAGAAAAGATTTTTATTTTTTACTATGTTACTGTCAATTACAAAGACTTGATATGACACACAGACATGTCAAAACATGTGACAACTCAGTGTTTTAGTGCTGAGACCCCCACAATCTCTAGACCTAGTTGGGAGAAGAGCATGGCTGTACCCTTTTACTCCCCAGCTTGCTTTGACATTTTTAAGTGTAACTACCATTTTAAAAAACGTCTGACATGTCATAGTGACATGTCAGAAATGTATATCGGTCGGGTTCTGGCTGCTGAGAACCCCGCCTATAGCTAGAACTAAGGGACAGGGAGCTAAATTGCATAGACTGCTAATACAAGCAATCTATGAAATTCAGCTCCCTGTAGCAAAGATGAAGGGGCAGAGCACACAGCAGCCCCTTAGTCCTAGCTATCAGCAGGGTTCTCAGCAGCCGGACCCTGACTGATATATACTTTTAAAATGGTAGCTACACTTTAAGTTCATAGAGTCAAACTGGGCAGAAGAGAGAACATGAACAGTGGTACTCACATTCTGGCTATATCTTAACCTTGGCGGGGGGGTTGGCACATGCTTTTGACATATTTATGTGCCATGTGAAAAACCATGTAAAAAAATAAATAAATATAGGTATGAATTCTTTTAGGCATGATGTATGTTCTCACCTGTGAGTTGGAGCTTAGGGCAAACTTAGCTAATGCACTGGCTTTTGAGAGATCAATAAGCAACAGAAAAAATGGAAGAGCCTCGCTGCAAAAGAAGAAAAAGAAGAAAGTTACATTTCCAGTCTGCAAAACTCTGAAACGTGCTGAGTAACACTGACACAGTCACACGACTTACTTCAAGCCTGTCAATTCTTTATCCAGAAAATGGATGACCACTGTGCTAAAGACAAAGCTTGAGAAGATGGTAAAGAGGCCAGCAATACCTACAATATGAGAAAAAGTAAACTACTGAAGCAGATCCCATACACAATGAAATAATAATGGACGAGTCCCTGCTGTACATATACATACCCAAAATGTATTTAGATCCAAGCTGCCTGAGATTCTGGAACTGAAAGTAGATGTATAGGATAGCAATGCACCGTGTGATGGTTAAAATGATGATGTCGCTGCTTAAAACATCCTAAAGTATAGAAAAGGGACATCTTACATATGTTACACATACACCCTTGGTATGAAATTGACTATATTTTGCAGAGAAGCATACTAATACAATCTGCTGGATCAGAACATACTTCTTCAAACTTGGGGCACTCATAGTTCCAGCCGCAGATCTTGTCGTTACCAGTGAACATGTTCATGGACATCATGCAGATGGTCATAGTCACTGTACCAACAATAACCTCCCATGGGTGGGAAGCCACAAACTGGCCATGCATGCGGAACAGTCGGGACAGCATCTTTACGGTTGGTGGTGACCTGGGGGGGAAAAAAAAAAAAAAAAAAAAAAAAAAGGAGAGAGGATTATTTTCTGCTTCCTTATTTGCACAGATCCTACCTCTACCAGGTTTTTACAGGCGACACAGTTACTACACACTTCCTAACAAGATCCAATTTCAGATGACATACACACTTCTGCTCACTTATCCTTAGAAATGTAGAAGTGTAACACCTTACAAACCACATCTAGTTTTATACACAAAAAGAAGTAGGCGGTATACCTATGGGACCCAGCCCTCTAATGTACACCACCCTATCTTCCACACGGTTCCCTGAGGAAGATAACGAAACGTACGAAGGGACGGCTCTTTCTGGTGTTCTGGCAGAATGGGTAAGTGCAATAGAACTAGAGGATAATAGTAGCTGATTTTAGACTCCTTGTAATTTGTATGAAAGCATATGGGATATTGGGAGACTCTTTAGCTCCCAGATATATATATACCCCTGTGCAGCATATTGAGGTAGAGTGCTAAAACAAAAGATATTATCATAGCTGCACCTTCCATGATGATTTATATCTGCTGACACCAGTTTTTTATGTAATGTTTTTTAATTAACTTTTTGTGGCCATTTTTAAATTTTACTTGAATGATATATAATATGTATTTGGTACCAATGTATACATAATAAAAATTATATATATTTTTTTTATGAACTAAGCCCAGTGTTTGTTTGTATAAAGTATAGTGTGGGTTGTTTTTATTTGATAAGGTGACATCTGGTGGTGCAGGGTGGTACTGCAGCCTAAGTTGTTACATTACCCCGTTCCCCTTATCTCAAACCTTGTGTGTAATTATCCTTAGAAATGTAGAAGTGTAACACCTTACAAACCACATCTAGTTTTATACAAAAAAAGAAGTAGGCGGTATACCTATGGGACCCAGCCCTCTAATGTACACCACCCTATCTTCCACATTTACATGTTCTCTGCCCGTGTACCTTACAGTCCATACAATCCCAAGAAATAAATAATGTTTCCTTGCTCTTAAATACAACCTTGCCCACAGCTACTGTCCATGTCACAACAGGCACGAGTGTTGTACACTCTACTGATATTACCACAGACAGCAAAGGAGAGGATAAGGATTTTCTTGAAGCTACTGTGAAGGGTTAATATAGAGGATAGTGAACATTAACAGGTTTTAGTAACCATTAAAGGGGCATAAAGGTATGGATACACCAAAGTAGACTAAGGGTGCCTTTACACAGAGATCTGACAGATTTTTGAGGCCAAAGCCAGGATCAGACTATAAACAGAGAACAGGTCATAAAGGAAAGACTCAGATTTATCCTCTTTCAAATCCATTCCTGGCTTTGGCTTCGATAACCTGTCAGATTGTGTAAAGGCACCCTATAGGCTACTGACCTCGCCTGTCTGGAGAATAAAGGGGTGACATAAGGTTTTCTTTCCTGCAAGATTAAAGATTGAACTAAAAGGATCTGCTTTTCCTTCATTATCAGGATGGTGTAGGATCTCTGCTGTTAAACTTTCCCCCAAGCCTGGATCAGGAAATTCTGAGTGGAATCCCCACTGCAGACTCTGCTCATAATCCCACCTGCTCACTGTCACAATGTTACGTATAGGGCGCCTCCGCTCAAAGAATTTTGGCCTGTTTTCCACAGTGTGAATGCACCCAAGCCTGGCTGCTGTTCCTGGACTCTTGCTTAGGTTACAGCAGGCTTTTTAATGCTTTCTGTTCATGCCGTCTTTCACTTTCTGTGGCTTAGTCCTGTCATTACATCAGTGACTTCTTATGGTTTATGGTCTTCCGATCAATATCAGATAGGCGACACCACCAATCAGCTATGATGAAGACCTGTGCTAGTACTGCGCCTCCTTGCTGCTTTCCAGGTACAATGCTATACATGGCAGCGGCTGTTCTCTGTCATACAGGATGACTATAAACCCAGGTACAGGTGTTATTGGTTGGGTCAGGCATATAGAGGGAACACACTTGACTATGGAGGCAGTATTCACACCCTCAAAGCAATATAGGACTAGACAAGCTTACAATTCAGTATAGCACCAGCCTGGTACATCATCCATCCGACTAACACATCAGTTATGTGTCCAAACCAGTTTATTATTCATATGGGACAATGTATTTCAGGACTCTTGTCTGCAGTCTACGTAGGTCGAATTACAATGTACTTTATTAGCCGACACTGAAGGATGGATGGGGGTTAAATACACTATACAGCTGGGAAATCAGGCTCAAGGAAAGTCCGGCTCTAACATATCCGAAAGCTGCAATGTGTTACCTGCAGCCGTCATGATGGCGGCTCACATACATACACTGGAGTAGTGGACTCCAGAGCGGGCCCAGGGCCATTAGTCATAAACACAGTCACAAGGCGGCTTATTACCATTACTTCTCAGAAAAGAATCTGCCTGAATAAGTGTTCATACACCACTGGGCCTGTTCAATGATCGTCAGTAGCCCCGAGCTTAGGTATACAACAAGTCACAGAGTATACACAATACCCCGGATGTTAACACTGAATTAGACTGCAGGGACAACCAGGATATATCCACAAGCTAGTTTGATCTTTTTATTGGACAAATAAAAACTTTTATAGTCATACATAGTAAGCAACGCATAAACACTGGAGGCAATGGTGGATTACTAGTTACGTTAGTTACCAGCCCAGCTCTTATTCACACCAGGGATATGCACCAAACAGGTCTGTGTATTCACTCTGTTCCATGACATCAGGCACCCGGATAGTTTTTAGTTTCTTATACATAACACGTCCCTGGTATTCATCCAATGACTTCTAGTATCCAATTTACTTTACGTAATCACTAAATACTAATGTATCCACCAAATAAACTCCACTGCTATAAATCATCAATTCAATAAATGTAACATACATTTATTTGGTGGATACATTATAGCAGTGTAACATACACCGCTCTAATGTATCCACCAAATAAACGTAACATACACTGCTCTAATGTATCCACCAAATAAACGTAACATACACTGCTCTAATGTATCCACCAAATAAACGTAACATACACCGCTCTAATGTATCCATACAAACACTAACAGACAGTTCTACACACAGATTATGGTCCCATAGGGAGCAGATGATGAGACTATATACTTGGTAGATTTAGACCTTCTCTTGGTTTTATTTTATTTTTTTTTGTAGCAGCCAAATGATAAAAACACCATAGACCTAGGTAGAGGAGAACCCAAAAAGTAAGCAAAACACACACAGTACCAGACATAAAACTGTATACCATACACTATAAAAAAAAAAAGTTAGATACATCAAAAAAGCCAATTCAGATGAGAAGTGACAGTACAGACAGTATAATACAGGTCAGATTGACCTGGCTCATACAATGACTGGTCTATGTACCGTAAAATATTTTCTGACCCAGAATGGAGCAAGTGTGATCAGAGGCAATCTGCTGAAGTGACGTCGCCCTCTGCGGCAGGTGTCTGCTCCCACAGCCCATGTAGCTGTGCTATCACCCAGGCTGTGCGGGGGCGCATGCAGCTCTGAATGGACAGATGGTGTAAAGCAACAGTCCCTGGAGTAGCAATGTAACAGGAGGCCTGTAAATGACACAGACCGCTCGCCATGAGTGGACGCGGTCACATTTAGTGCCATAAGATGGATACGCCCCTTTTATGACATCATGAGGTCACTCGCTGACGTGGTTAACACTATAGATGCCATATTCAGCTATATACGCCATTTTAAGGTCAGTCACTGACTGTATTCAGAGGAAGCAAAAAGATGCAACAGAATCACCACCAGAGCCCAGAAGAAAGTTACAGGACACTGTTCACACTGATGTGTGGTTATACACAATGCACACTGTATAGCAGCTTCTTCCAACCTGTGGCAATACTACAACAAAGGCATGATGGGAATTGTAGTCTTGACACTGCTGGAGAGCCACTGGCTGGGAAACACTGGTGCAATGAATATATGTATACTGTATACAGTACACACACACATATATATATATATATATATATATATATATATATATATATATATATATACACACATACATACACTACAAACATAGACTTGTATTCTCCAATAACTCCCCGGGCATCAAACATGTGTAAACAACGCGATGCCATTTCCGGGTAACTTACAGAGCGCACTCGCAGGTCTATTGTCCCCACCCGGTCACCGTACCCCGATAACACAGCCGGTCACTAGGGATGACAGGGTCACCTCCTCTCCATGGTTCCCTCAGACCTTGTACTGACCAAGTAGTGACCTCATCGCTTCCTGCCAGGAAGAAGCTATGGCCTCCCAGGGAGGACCCATCTACCAGCAATACACCCGGGGCTGTCTAACACAATGCCTGCTTAAAAATGACCAAAACCAAAGTCACCGCCGCCAAGCAGACCCACTCACCTCCAAGGCAGGCGGATGGGTCCTGACTGGCCCCGGCGGCGGCGGTGACTGCACAAGTAGCAGCAGTGATGTAGGCGCAGCTCTCCCGTCCGCCGCCGCAAAGCGAGTGAACGATCACGTCACCTGATCACGGCCAAGTGACAGCCTCAGCAACGGGGGGCGGGGCCTGAGGGAGCGAGTCTGCCAGTGGCCTGATCCTGCAGCCAATAGAAGCGCCGGCCAGGTGAGCTCGTCATGGCAGTTGCCGGGGTAACGAGCATCTATGTAAGGCGAGGAGGGGAACGCGCGATCTCTCCTCACTGTCCGCCGACCAATGATAGGGAAGAGCCGGTAGTGATGGGGACGATGCTGCCGGCTCTGCAAACTGCCCATGAACTGTGGGGAGATCACACGGTGCCAGAGACTTGCATCAGGCTGTTACATCACGAATCCTAACCATCTACTATCTATATGGAGAGTATCATATAGGAGGATGAGCAGTGCTATACATAGGCAATGAATGGCCATAACATGCATGTGTACTATAGGGGGCTGCTGGAGAAGGGGCTGGCAGTGGGGACCAGCACCATCCTCATCTATCTCAGGGGTGTCATACCCCAAGCCCTCAAGCTGCTGAAAAACTACATTTCCCATCATGCCTAGACAGCCAGAGCAAAAGCTTTAGCTATCCAGGCATGATGGGAATTGTAGTTTAGCATTAGCTGGAGGGCTGCAGCTTGACACCTGTGCTCTATCTTATCAGTTCTTCATTCTATTATGTCAGGACCGGCGCAAGGTCTGTGTAGGTGGGTGAATACAGTGATAACGCATGTCACCGGGGTCATGTATACTGCTGTATTCCATGAGTCGTAAAAGTTGTCTGAACTGCAGACCTGAGCGAGATGTGACGCAGGGGACACATCAGCTCTCAGGGGAACTGATTTCTTCTTCCCCGTTAAAAAAAAAAAAAAAGTCCAGCAAATGTTAAGTTATAGAGGTGAGCGAACTGGGTTCAGGTTTGAGTCGATCCAAACCCGAACGTTCGGCCTTTGATTAGCTGGGGCTGCTGAACTTGGATAAAGCTCTAAGGTTGTCTGGAACAGATGGATACAGCCAATGACTATATCCATGTTTTCCGCATAGCCTTAGGGCTTTATCCAAGTTCAGCAGCCACCGCTAATCAAATGCCGAAAGTTCGGGTTCAGATCGACTCGAGCATGCTCCAGGTTCGCTCATCTCTAAACATGAACTTATATAAGTAAAGTTATTTTACTACCTTGTGCTTTCAATGCAAACTGTTGTCTTCAGCCTAACATCCAATGTTCATACTGTGGCAGACTTCTTGTGTACAAGACACTTAAGCTGGAAATTCAATATCGCAGATGTGAACGGATCCCGAAGTTAAAGGGGGTCCCTAGAGAGTGTTGGTTGCAAACTGCCTGGCTCTTATTTTCACGGCTACTGAACGTGTATGGCCACCTTAACCATATAATAAATTATATGGATAAACCCTAAAAAAACAGGAATGGAGTTGACCAAAAACTAAACTCAAAATGTAAAAAACTCAGTAAGGGTGCGTTCACACCTACAGGATCTGCAGCAGATTTGATGCTGTGTTCAGTTATTTAAATGAAATCTGCTGCAGAAAATCAGCTGCAGATCCTGTAGGTGTGAACGCACCATAAAAGCGTAATGGGGGAGGTTTATCAAAACCTGCGCAGAGGAACAGTGGAGCAGTTGCTTGTATAAACCAGTCAGATTCCAGCTTTCATTCTCAAAAAGATCTCTGAAAACCTAAATCTGATTTATTGCTATAGGCAACTGCTCCACCATTCCTCCCCACAGGTTTTGATAAAGAGGGGCTCTGGTATTTCTTCCCCCCAATTTTACTTTAGAATACAAGGTTATATGCATCCTGAGCGATACGCAGCAGATTAGATCTAAATAACTGAACACAGTATCAAATCTGCTGCGTATCTGCTGTGTGTGTTTGTACCCTTATGGGTTCACACTACGTATATTTCAGTCAGTATATGTATATTTCAGTCAGAATATTTCAGTCAGTATTGCAACCAAAACCAGGAGTGGATTAAAAATACAGAAAGGCTCTGTTCACACAATGTTGAAATTGAGTGGATGGCCGCCATTTACTGGCAAATATTTGCTGTTATTTTAGAACAACGGCTGTTATATTGAAATAATGGAAGTTATTTACCGTTATATGGCGGCCATCCACTCAATTTCAACATTGTGTGAACATAGCCTTTCTGTGTTTTTAATCCACTCCTGGTTTTGGTTGCAATACTGACTGAAATATACTGACTGAAATATACGTAGTGTGAACGCAGCCCCCGGGGTGCATTCACACGCTGATTTCTCGCTGCAAATTCGAGATCAGCTGTGGATCCCTACCCTGTACACTTATGGGCAGACAAACTCACAGCCAGCCTCATTAACACCCCGACCACCGGAGCCTATACTTCACCTTCCTCACTTTGTCTTGCTTCGGGGTACCCAGCACGTCTCGCTTGGCCAATCAGTGCGCTGCCCCGCAGCCCAGGTGAAGTATAGGCTCCGGCGGTCGGGGGGTTAACGGAGCAGGCTGCGGACAAACTTGCATTGGGATGTGCATCCCGCTGCGAGTTTGTTTGCCCATAAATGTACAGGGCAGGGATCCTCAGCGGATCTCACTGCGAATTCACAGCGAGAAATCCGTTGCGGATCCCTTATGTGTGAACGCACCCTTAGGCTATGTTCACACACCGCATATTTTCGTAAAACCACGGCCATTGTACAACGGCCATTAAGGTGTTTTTTTAAACTACAGTTGTTCACATCTTAAAATATGTCCTAAACACAAATATATTTTGGTACATGGTTGGCTCAAAAAAAAATATTTCAGCACTTCATTTACATGTTCCGTGGGCTGTCCATAGCCGTAGAGCCATAGTTATGGCTTATGCTAAGTTTAGACGAGGCGATTATTGGCACGATTAACGAATTCGAAGTAACAATTTTTTTTTTATAACGATCAGCATTTAGACGGTACGATATATCGTACAGAAAAATGGTTTTGTGATCGTTTTGCGATCGCGCGCTCGCAGCCCGGCCCCCTGCTTATCCGCAGCCCGGCCCTCTGCTCATCCGCAGCCCGGCCCCACGGTCAACCGCAGCCCCCTGCGCCGCCCCAATCGCCACCCCCGCCGCTGCTCCGATTGCCACCCCCGCCGCTTTGATCGCCCCCCGCTGCCGCTCCGATCGACGCCACCCCCCCCCCACCGCCGCTGCTGCTCCAATCGCCCCCCCTGCCGCTGCTCCGATCGCCCCCGCCGCGAGCATACGGTACCTGCTCCGCGTAGCAGGTCTTCAAATCCCCGGCTCCCCTCTTCAGCGCATTGATTGGCTGAAGAGATGAGCCGGGAATTTCAAACGGCTCCCCTTCAGCCAATCAGTGCTCCTCTTCAGCACTGATTGGCTGAAGGGGAGCCGTTTGAAATTCCCGGCTCCCCTCTTCAGCCAATCAATGCACGGCAGCACTGATTGGCTGAAGGGGAGCCGTTTGAAATTCCCGGCTCCCCTCTTCAGCCAATCAATGCACGGCAGCACTGATTGGCTGAAGAGGAGCCGTTTGAAATTCCCGGCTCCCCTCTTCAGCCAATCAGTGCTGCCTTGCATTGATTGGCTGAAGAGGGGAGCCGGGAATTTCAAACGGCTCCGCTTCAGCCAATTAGTGCTGAAGAGGAGCACTGATTGGCTGAAGAGGAGCCGTTTGAAATTCCCGGCTCATCTCTTCAGCCAATCAGTGCACTAAAGAGGGGAGCCGAGGATGTGGAAGACCTGCTACGCGGAGCAGGTAAAGTATGGTCGCGGCGGGGGTGATCGGAGCGGCGACGGGGGTGGCGATCGGAGCGGCGGCGGGGGTGTTGATCGAGCCGGCGCAGGGGGCTGCGGATGAGCGGGGGGCCGGGCGGCGGGACTATCGCGCGACGACCGTTTACACGGAACGATCGGCAATTTTTTTGCGAACGAAGATTTAAGAACCTGTTAAAAGATCAAAATTAAGGATTTCTCGCTCGTCGTTCGAACATTCGCCGCGTTTACACGTACGATTATCGTTCGAATTCGATCGTTATCGTGCAAATTCGCATGATAATCGTTCCGTGTAAACACAGCATTATGGTCCATTTACACAGAAAGATTTATCTGACAGATTTTAGAAACCAAAGCCAGGAATGGATTTAAAAAGAGGATAGATCCCAGTCTTTCCTTTATGACCTGATCCCTGTTTATAGTCTGTTCCTGGTTTTGGCTTCAAAGATCTGTCAGATAAATCTGTCTGTGTAAACGCACCATGTCAGGCTACAAATACACATCCTCAATTTTTGTCTGTAATTGCAGATCCACAATTCCAGACAAACAATGGTTCCATTGACTTCCATAGGGCCCGTTCAGGTCTTTTGCAATAGCGGTCGTTTGGATCGTTTATCGTTAACGATTATGCGAACGATAATTGTTCCGTGGAATAGGGCCCTTAGAGATGGCAAGGTTGCAGTCAGCGGGGGACACTCTTCATTATTTTTTATATAAACGCAGCTATGTAGAAAAACTTTTCTCAGGCGGACCAACCCCTTTAACTTTTCGTGCATCCAAAAATTATGGACGAATACAGGTGCTTTGCAGAGATAATTTTACGAATATGGCCTTAGTTTTACAGCTGTGGCAATAAACTGTGCACTCTGTGCTTTCCCATTAAATTCAATAGAATCCAATAAGAAAAAAATTCAGTCGATGGTTCCGTAGTGTGAATGGGCCCAAAGCAGCATTTTAGTCTTGTTTATGGCCCAAAAACTGTATGTGCACATTGCCTTAGTGTTGTTGCTGCCTGCAATTCAACAAGGCAAAAGATACAGCAAAATCAATTATGCTGCCTCTTATTTCTCAAAATACTTCATGTCAACCACATTTACTACGACTGAACCAACACAGACATATATATGCTGCGTTTACACGGAACGATTACCGCGCAAATTTGCATGATAACGATCGAATTTGAATGATAATCATACGTGTAAAGGCTGCAAACGAAAAATTCGCAGATCGTTGCGTGTGAACAGTCGTTTGCCGATTTATCCAATGTGTGAGATAGGCTTAAGCGATTGAAAAACGAATTTTCTGTACAATATAGCGTACCGTCTAAACGATGATCGTTATGAAAAAAAAAAGTTACTCCGACATCGTTAATCGTACGATCGGGCGAATTATCGTTCTGTGTAAACGTAGAAATAGAGCAGTTCATCCGAGACTAAATGAGGGTAAAAGCACTTGTGTGCCCTCACAGATTATTAAAATTTATCAGCACATTTAATGAGACATTTGACACGTCTGGTTACTTGCTGGAGCCAGGTTGTGTCGTGATCCACTTACAGTAATTTCAGGTAATATAACTACTCCCATAAACAATCACGCGTCAAAATCATCATCATCAAAATTGTCATATCATATTATATCTACAGTGCATAAAATACATTCTTGAAAGTTCAAGTGTCATAAAATCTCCAGTTTCAGTTTTTTTCCCCTTTTCTCCAATGCAAAGCACATAGAAAATGTAAATAAAAATAAAAAGTAGGAGAGTAGGTCGTAAAACAGGGAGCAAGAGGGACCTTTCAGCTCGTGAAACTTAGGAGCTGATATACAGTACCTAGAATGTCCTTGCAGATTACATTATATAGGCAGGACAGTGAGGGTCGAACATTGTTACAAAATTATTAAGGAGGAACATAGTGTCCCTGAACATTATGTTGAAGTACACAATAGTAGTCCAGTTTTATGGCGTAGAATGGCTGAGCAACAGTATGTGTATGTAAGCTTGCCATGCTCTTCTTGTTACAGTATATTACCAGTTACTTATGCTATACAAAATGAAGCATGTACAAGCGGTATTGATTGTACATGAGGAGTATGTGAAAAAGATTAGGCAGTGTCACAGAATTCGTGAACTATCACACCATATGCAAGAAACATGATTTTATCAAGGGGTAGGAGTTAAAAAAAATACCTCCACACCAGGACCACATTTTACCACCACAGAGATAATACCACCACACTGTTATTAAAGCAGTTATCCAGTGAAAATATTTTTCTTTCAAATCAACTTGTGTCAGAAAGTTAGATACATTTGTAATTTACCTCTATTAAAAAATCTCGTGTTCCAGTACTTATTAGCTGCTGTATGTCATGCAGGAAATGTTGTTTTATTTTCAGTCTGACATGGTGCTCTCTGCTGACATCTCTGGCCGAGACAGGAACTGTCCAGTGCAGGAGAGGTTTTCTATGGGAACTTTCTGACAAGTTGATTTGAAAGAAAAATATTTTCGCTGGATAACCCCTTTAAATGAAAGACACTATACACATACCAATATTACCACCATACAATGAACATATAGTGGTATATACCTGTTCTACATGGGCTCTGCACACAGTATAAGTGATTACAGTGCAGGTGCATCCAGTGATAACAGGTGGCGTATTCTCTGATAGCATTTGTTCGCTTTTCTTATATTTGTCATTGGGCCTGGACCACTATGATGGCTTCTTCCAACCACAACTGCAGGGTTTGCCATGTAGGTGTCTTTGGTTCCTCACTTTTCTAGCACCCTACCCACTTATTCTCCACCTTCTACACAAACTTTACATTCTGTTTCCCCACAATACTGTCACAATATTATTAGTGATACTACTGACAATACTATCCTGTGTCTGGTGCTGCCCCCAGTATTCTCATCACTATAGTTCTCCACACATTAATCACTACAGGTGTCCTACACAGTGCTGAATTGTGGCATCAGGACATTAACATTGCCCTTAGAGCCTCCATACCGTAACAGTGTACCCAGGGCCGTATTTACCACTAGGCACCCGTGGTCCGGTGCCTAGGGCAGCACCTTGCAGAGGGGCAGCACCAGGGAGCAGCGGGACAGAAAAAAATAATTTTTTTGTTTTTATTTTTTTAGTTTCCCTCCTCCCATTCAGACTTGCCAGTGTCTTTTCCAGGGGGGTGGGGGGTATGATGGTATTGGTCAGGTCTGGTATCGCCAATAGGTGCGTGTAGATGGGGCGTCTTCAGGTTTAGTGCCTAGGGCAGCAGCAGCTGTTAATACAGCCCTGAGTGTACCCCATTGTGTGCACACAAATTATTACTGCCCCCTTAGTGCTCCACACACACGAAGTGTCCCTTTATTGTCCCACCATACACAAAGGCCTAGATTTATTTAAGTGTGTAAAATAGAAACTGATGTAAACCAATCACAGCTCAGCTTACAAAATGAAACCTGAGCTGTGATTGGTGCCGCTCGGAGATGTGGCAGTGCTGTTACATATAATTTTACTGCTAAGTTACTGCTTCCTCGCATCCCCTCATAAAAAATTGTATCTCTATATAGCGTGGTTGGGAGTAGGGGTTCTGTTACCTAACCTATTTGGTATACCACTTTTTGGCATACAGTTTTTGCTGTTCAGTATACTGGGTGATGGTATTTTTCAGTCATTATGTGGTAGAAATATTTGTTTTTGGTGTGGTGGTATTCAGTCCAGGGCTGGTTTTATGTTGGATGACGCCCTGTGGGGTATCATCTTTTGATGGTACACTGACAAATCGTTCACAAAATGATCGTACCATCCAGTATGGTGCTGAAATAATGTGGGATACAGTTGTGTAACTGACAATATTATACAGCACTGGCATTATTACATAATATGTGATGATGTGATAGATGATATGGTGATAGAGGCTAGATAGAGAGCACGCAGGATAGAAACTTTCAGTCCATTATAGTCTATGTGTAAATGTGGTGGCTCTTCGGCTGGCCAGGGAATAGAGCGCAATATCACACTCTCTCTCTAGCTGTGCTCTCTCCCCAGCTGTTTCTAAGCAGTAAGACTCACTGCGATCAATAACTTCTGATGTCTGATGACATGACAAAAGTCTTTGCAAATGACAGTAAAACTTTAAATGAAAACATAAAGAAACTGGAAGGTGACTCTTTTCCTGACAAACTTGAGGAACGGGTGTAGCTACATTTTTATGTGACCAACATTGACCATCTAATCTAGATGCCTTAAAGTGTACCTATCATGTAAAGTGTACCTATCATGTAAAGTGTACCTAAGATTCCAACAATTATCTGACATGTCAGAAGTTTGCATCGTTGTGAGTCTGGGTACTGAGACCCCCTACCTCTGTCCCCTCATCTCTGCTCTAAACTTCTATAGCGAGCAGTCTACGGAATTATAATAAAAGTCTATGCAAGTTCCAGCAAGTCTGTATACAGGGGCGTAACTAGAAATGGCTGGGCCCCATAGCAAACTTTTGATTGGGGCCCCCACCCCCTCAATCGACCACTACGCCATCAACACACTCAGCTCTACACAGGTTCTGTACACCATATAAATTACAGTACAGTTATATTAAGTGACTCACAGGGGACGTCTTCTCTGATCGGAGTTGTTTCCTTCATTTTCTTCTTCATCCTTCCTGGGCCATAAGAACTTCTCCGAGCCACGAATCCACAGAATCTGCCAGAGAAACATATTAGGCTCCTCACTATGGCACCATCCTCATCTCTATACAAACTGCACATCTGTATTGGCCCCTTTACCCCCTTGTTTAGTGGATAGCCCTGACACTATGTGATCCCCTTATAGTATATGCCCCTCTGTGTATTCCCCCTTACCGATGCCACCCTTGTTGGCCCCTTATAAATTACCCCCCGTGTTGTCCATCCCCCTTAAAGATGGTCCCCCATGTTGTCCCCCTATAGATGAACTCTCATTTGGTCCCCTTATAAATGCCCCCTCATGGTGTCGCCCTATAGATGGCCCCCTGTATTATCCCCCTATGTATACCTCCCTGTATAATCCACCATAGATTGGCACCCCTGTATTATCCCCCATAGATGGCCCCCTGTATATCCCCCATAGATGGCCCCCTGTATATCCCCCATAGAAGGCCCCCTCTATATCCCCCATAGATGGCCCCCTGTATATCCCACATAGATGGCCCCCTGTATATCCCCCATAGATGGCCCCCTGTATATTCCCAATAGATGTCCCCCCTGTATTATCCCCCATAGATGGCCCCCCTGTATATCCCCCATAGATGTCCCCCCTGTATATCCCCCATAGATGGCCCCCTGTATTATCCCCCTATATATACCCCCCTGTATATCCCCCATAGATGGCCCCCCTGTATTATCCCCCATAGATGGCCCCCTGTATATCCCCCATAGATGGCCCCCTGTATATCCCCCATAGATGGCCCCATGTATATCCCCCATAGATGTCCCCCCTGTATATCCCCCATAGATGGCCCCCTGTATTATCCCCCTATATATCCCCCATAGATGGCCCCCCTGTATTATCCCCCATAGATGGCCCCCTGTATATCCCCCACAGATGGCCCCCTGTATATCCCCCATAGATGGCCCCCTGTATATCCCCCATAGATGGCCCCCTGTATATCCCCCATAGATGGCCCCCTGTATATCCCCCATAGATGGCCCCCTGTATTATCCCCCTATATATCCCCCATAGATGGCCCCCCTGTATTATCCCCCATAGATGGCCCCCTGTATATCCCCCATAGATGGCCCCCTGTATATCCCCCATAGATGGCCCCCTCTATATCCCCCATAGATGGCCCCCTGTATATCCCCCATAGATGGCCCCCTGTATATCCCCCATAGATGCCCCCCCTGTATATCCCCCATAGATGTCCCCCTGTATATTCCCAATAGATGTCCCCCCTGTATTATCCCCCATAGATGGCCCCCCTGTATATCCCCCATAGATGTCCCCCCTGTATATCCCCCATAGATGGCCCCCTGTATTATCCCCCTATATATACCCCCCTGTATATCCCCCATAGATGGCCCCCCTGTATATCCCCCATAGATTTCCCCCCTGTATATCCCCCATAGATTTCCCCCCTGTATATCCCCCATAGATGTCCCCCCTGTATATCCCCCATAGATGGCCCCCTGTATATCCCCCATAGATGTCCCCCCTGTATATCCCCCATAGATGGGCCCCCTGTATATCCCCCATAGATGGCCCCCCTGTATATCCCTCATAGATGGCCCCCTGTATATACCCCATAGATGGCCCCACCCTGTATTATCCCCCTTTGCAAAGCAGATAGAAAATTAAAAAAAACACAACTCACCTAACTCCCCCGTCGGCTGTCTTCTCCTCTTCTCCCGGGGGGGCGTCCTGGGGATTCCCAGGCAGCACAGGTGTCGGGCTCAGAGTGGCTCAGTGTCCGCCGGGGCAAGTACTTCCGGCGCAGGGTGCATCTTTAACAAGTGCTCCTGTGCCGGAGGTACAGGCTGGGGGCGGACGCTGAGCTCACCGGTACCTGTGCTGCCGGGACAGCAATACGGTGGCAAGGGGGGGGGCAGCATCCCTGGAAGCACCGGTACCAGTGAGCTCAGAGTCCGCCCCTAGCCTGTACACAGGAACGCTTGTTAGTGCTTGAAGTCCCTGCGCCAGAAGTACTTACCCTGGCCCCCGGCGGACGCCAAGTCACTCCGAGCCTGTCACCTGTGCTGCCTGGGAATCCCCATGGCACCCCTGGACCCAGGGGCGTAGCTAATGTCTCCTGGGCCCTGGTGCGAGAGGCCAACTTGCCCCCCCCCCTCCTTTCACGACCAAGTGATGCTATTGGTGTGTGTGTATAAATATTATATATATATATATATATACACCAAGACAGATATTACCAATAACACCAGCATATTGGAAGAGAAAGTATTATCACCGTACATATTACTGCCATACTGTTACCGACCAAATCCTGTATACTGAGACCAATATTACCAGTAATACCAGTATATAGGAAGGAAACATTACTGCCACACCACAACCATCACCACCATATTGTTACTGACCAAATCCAGTACACTAAATCGCCTCATCCAGTCATATAGAGGTGGCCCCAGCTCTACACAGGTTCTATACACCATATACATTACAGTGCAGTTATATCAGGTGACTCACAGGGGAAGTCTTTTCTGATCGGAGTTCTTTCCTTTTCATCTTCTCCATCAGTCCTGGGCCGTTATGAGAACTTCTCCGAGCCACGAATCCACAGAATCTGTCAGACAGACATATTAGTCTCCTCACTCTGGCACCATCCTTATCTCTATACACACTGCACATCTGTACTGTCCCCTTTACACCCTCATTTAGTGGGTAGCCCTAACTCTATGTGACCCCCTAATAATATATGCCCCCCTCTGTGTATTCCCTCTACCTATGTTGCCCCCCCCCCCAAATAGATGGCCCCTCTCCCCCCATGTTGCCCTCCTTATAGATGGCCCCCTCTCCCCCCACCCTCCCTTATAGATGGCCTCCTCTCCCCCCCACCCTCATAGATGCCCCCTCTTCCCCCCCACCCTCATAGATGCCCCCTCTTCCCCCCCCACCCTCATAGATGCCCCCTCTTCCCCCCCACCCTCATAGATGCTTCCTCTTCCCCCCATCCTCATAGATGCCCCCTCTTCCCCCCCCCACCCTCATAGATGCCCCCTCTTCCCCCCCACCCTCATAGATGCCCCCTCTTTCCCCCCACCCTCATAGATGCCCCCTCTCCCCCCCACCCTCATAGATGCCCCCTCTTCCCCCCCTCCATATAGATGCCCCCTCTTCCCCCCCACCCTCATAGATGGTCCCCTTTCCCCCCACCCTCATAGAAGCCCCCTCTTCCCCCCCACCCTCATAGATGCCCCCTCTTCCCCCCCACCCTCATAGATGCCCCCCTCCTTCCCCCCCACCCTCATAGATGCCCCCTCTTTCCCCCCACCCTCATAGATGCCCCCTGCTTCCCCCCACCCGCATAGATGCCCCCCTCCTTCCCCCCACCCTCATAGATGGCCCCCTCCTTCCCCCCACCCTCATAGATGGCCCCCTCCTTCCCCCCACCCTCATAGATGGCCCCCTCCTTCCCCCCACCCTCATAGATGCCCCCCTCCTTCCCCCCACCCTCATAGATGCCCCCCTCCTTCCCCCCACCCTCATAGATGCCCCCTCTTTCCCCCCACCCTCATAGATGCCCCCCTCTTTCCCCCCACCCTCATAGATGCCCCCCTCCTTCCCCCCACCCTCATAGATGCCCCCCTCATAGATGCCCCCCTCCTTCCCCCCACCCTGCAGGCTGATAAAAAAAAAAAAAAAAACTTAACTCACCTGACAACGCGCTCCCACGTTGATTCTCCTCCTGGTCTGTCCCCGGCTGCTGTGCGGCTGCCGGGGGTGTCGCGTCTTATCCCCGGCAGCGGGCATCCCAGAGCTCCGGCAGCGCGCCGGAACCGGAAGTCAGGGCCCAAGGCGCGCAGGGAGTTCTGGGATGCGCGCGCTGCCGGGGATAAGATGCGACACCCCCGGCAGCCGCGCAGAGGGGCCCGCGGGCCCCCCTTCGTGGCCACTGCCTGGACCCCAAACAGCTGTAGCACCCGGGAGGCCTGCTCGGCCGCCGGGTGCTACAGGCTATGTGAGCCCCGTAGCGGCCGCTACGGCGGTAGTTCCGCCACTGTCTGTATACAAGAAGTCTCACAGTCTTCAGCAGTGTGGATGTGTGATTTTCATTTATATTATAATCACAGTAAATAACAAACAGACATGTGTTGACATAGATGTGAAAGGTGTGAAAAGAATTGTATATTAATTTACTGTCTATTGAAAGCAACAATGAGCAGGTCTATGCCGCTATTGCTATTTTTGAGTCCAAGTGTACATCAGACTGATACAATGCATTTGGAAAGTCTCTAGACCCTTTCACTTTTTGTTATGTTACAGTCTTGTTGTTTTTCATAAAAAGTACGTTGGGTGAACATAGCTGAAATCTGCACTCTTCTCTCCAGCAGGAATGGAGAATCTCCAGCCCCATACCAGTAAGCAAAGGGGATCTCCTCTCCACGATCGCATCGCAGGGGGGAGATCCCCCCACTAGACACCAGGGAGAGGGGCACTTAATACATTTAAATGCAACTGTCAGTTTTGACAGCTGCATTTAAATGTATAATTAGTGGGTGCGGCAATTGGACTGCGCCTGCTAATAGCCGCGGTCTTGGGCTGGAGATAGCAGCTGGGATCGCGGCAGTTTAGACCAGGGTCAGGACGTACAGTTACGTTCTGATGCAGGAAGGGGTTAAAGGGGAACTCCAGCGATATTTTTTTTCCTATCAAATCAACTGCTGTCAAAAAGTTATATAGATTTGTAAATTACATCTATTTAAAAAAAACAATCTTCCAGTCAGTTGCTGTGTGTCCTGTAGAAAGTGGTGTATTCTTTCCAGTCTGGGGAGCAGAAGAGGTTTTCTATGGGGATTTGCTACTGATCTGGACAGTTCCTGATATGGACAGAGGTGGCAGGAGAGAGCACTATGTTAGACTCGAAAGAATAACTTCCTGCAAAGCATACAACAGCTGATAAGTACTAAAAGACTTGATATTTTTTAGTAGAATTATATTACAAATCTCTGGTACTTTCTGACACCAATTGATTTGAAAGAAAGACATTTTCACTGGAGTACCCCTTTAACAATCATACTGCCACTAGTCACACGGTTTATATAACTGTATGTTCTTAGCAAAATTGATAACTGTAGTTTAACAATCCAATATTTTAGCAGTAATGATGTATGATTATTTTCATTTATACTGTATTATAATCACAGTATCACACACACTGACATGTGCTGATAGATGTGAAAGGTTTGAAAAGACAAATCAATGATTAGTGAAAGCAGCAATGAGCAGGTCTATACAGGCCTGCAATACCTGTGATGCTGGAAAGTCCATATTCACTACATAAAGTAACAACTGTGTATGAAACATTCAGAATTGTAACTTTTTATAGCACCATCTTTTATTAAACAAAAAATGGATGAGCGTCTTATGATCTTGTTCCTTGTAGAGTGACGATGGTACAGTCCAACTGTAGGACATGTGTTGACACACCATTGGTATTTATAGTTGCATCATTTCTTGTAAAAGTTCATACTTCACGGGGAGAGATTCTTCACATCAGGGCCGGGACAAAGGGTAGGCCAGGGTAGGCGATGGCCTAGGGCGCCATCTAGTGGTGAGTTACAGGGGGCGCAATTTCAATCTCCAAAAAAAAAAAAATTACTACAGGCTCCTGTACTCCTGGTGGCCTCAGAGTGCTACCCCTCCCTGCTCACCTTCAGCATCCTCATGTCCTCCCACTCTCTCCCCTCCTGGGCAGGCAGTGTGAATATCCCCTCACCCCGAGCAGGATCATTGCTCTGCCCTGAAGATGGCCTGCAAGGACCTGCTAGGACCTTTCACTCGGACTAGAGGCTCCGCCCCCTCCTCACCATGTGACCTCCTCACTATCTGACTGCTGGAGGCCGTGCCGACTGCTGGGGCTGCTGTCTGGTGAGTTCACTGACTGACTCTTATCATCCTGTAGGTGTAGGGAGGCTGGGAGAGGGAGGTCACCTAGGTCACAGGGCTGCCCCATATAACACTGCCCCATATCCCTGCACTGCTCCTCTATACACAGCACTTCCCATATTGTTCCCCAACCTGTGGGTCACCAGCTGCTCCAAAACTACAACAGTCACAGCATGATAGGAGTTGTAGCCCTGCCACAGCTTGGGACCCACAGGTTGGTGAACACATGTGTTTATTATGTACAGGCTGATTCTCCTGACACTGGTGCTTTATATCCTTATTGTATTGGGTCCTTGTACTGGGTCAGGCAGGATCAGTATATGATGTGTATATGGCGCTGTGACTGTGCTGTCATGGTATAGGGGAGGTGTATGTGGCAGGATCAGTATATGATGTGTATATGGCGCTGTGCTGTCATGGTATAGGGGAGGTGTATGTGGCAGGATCAGTATATGATGTGTATATGGCGCTGTGACTGTGCTGTCATGGTATAGGGGAGGTGTATGTGGCAGGATCAGTATATGATGTGTATATGGCGCTGTGACTGTGCTGTCATGGTATAGGGGAGGTGTATGTGGCAGGATCAGTATATGATGTGTATATGGCGCTGTGACTGTGCTGTCATGGTATAGGGGAGGTGTATGTGGCAGGATCAGTATATGATGTGTATATGGCGCTGTGCTGTCATGGTATAGGGGAGGTGTATGTGGCAGGATCAGTATATGATGTGTATATGGCGCTGTGACTGTGCTGTCATGGTATAGGGGAGGTGTATGTGGTAGGATCAGTATATGATGTGTATATGGCGCTGTGACTGTGCTATCATGGTATAGGGGAGGTGTATGTGGCAGGATCAGTATATGATGTGTATATGGCGCTGTGACTGCTGTCATGGTATAGGGGAGGTGTATGTGGTAGGATCAGTATATGATGTGTATATGGCGCTGTGACTGTGCTGTCATGGTATAGGGGAGGTGTATGTGGCGGGATCAGTATATGATGTGTATATGGCGCTGTGACTGTGCTGTCATGGTATAGGGGAGGTGTATGTGGTAGGATCAGTATATGATGTGTATATGGCGCTGTGACTGTGCTGTCATGGTATAGGGGAGGTGTATGTGGCAGGATCAGTATATGATGTGTATATGGCGCTGTGACTGTGCTGTCATGGTATAGGGGAGGTGTATGTGGCAGGATCAGTATATGATGTGTATATGGTGCTGTGACTGTGCTGTCATGGTATAGGGGAGGTGTATGTGGCAGGATCAGTATATGATGTGTATATGGCGCTGTGCTGTCATGGTATAGGGGAGGTGTATGTGGCAGGATCAGTATATGATGTGTATATGGCGCTGTGACTGTGCTGTCATGGTATAGGGGAGGTGTATGTGGTAGGATCAGTATATGATGTGTATATGGCGCTGTGACTGTGCTATCATGGTATAGGGGAGGTGTATGTGGCAGGATCAGTATATGATGTGTATATGGCGCTGTGACTGCTGTCATGGTATAGGGGAGGTGTATGTGGTAGGATCAGTATATGATGTGTATATGGCGCTGTGACTGTGCTGTCATGGTATAGGGGAGGTGTATGTGGCAGGATCAGTATATGATGTGTATATGGCGCTGTGACTGTGCTGTCATGGTATAGGGGAGGTGTATGTGGTAGGATCAGTATATGATGTGTATATGGCGCTGTGACTGTGCTGTCATGGTATAGGGGAGGTGTATGTGGCAGGATCAGTATATGATGTGTATATGGCGCTGTGACTGCTGTCATGGTATAGGGGAGGTGTATGTGGCAGGATCAGTATATGATGTGTATATGGTGCTGTGACTGTGCTGTCATGGTATAGGGGAGGTGTATGTGGCAGGATCAGTATATGATGTGTATATGGCGCTGTGACTGTGCTGTCATGGTATAGGGGAGGTGTATGTGGCAGGATCAGTATATGATGTGTATATGGCGCTGTGACTGTGCGGTCATGGTATAGGGGAGGTGTATGTGGCAGGATCAGTATATGATGTGTATATGTGACTGTGCTGTCATGGTATAGGGGAGGTGTATGTGGCAGGATCAGTATATGATGTGTATATGGCGCTGTGACTGTGCTGTCATGGTATAGGGGAGGTGTATGTGGCAGGATCAGTATATGATGTGTATATGGCGCTGTGACTGTGCTGTCATGGTATAGGGGAGGTGTATGTGGCAGGATCAGTATATGATGTGTATATGGCGCTGTGCTGTCATGGTATAGGGGAGGTGTATGTGGCAGGATCAGTATATGATGTGTATATGGCGCTGTGACTGTGCTGTCATGGTATAGGGGAGGTGTATGTGGCGGGATCAGTATATGATGTGTATATGGAGCTGTGACTGTGCTGTCATGGTATAGGGGAGGTGTATGTGGCGGGATCAGTATATGATGTGTATATGGCGCTGTGACTGTGCTGTCATGGTATAGGGGAGGTGTATGTGGCAGGATCAGTATATGATGTGTATATGGCGCTGTGCTGTTGTAAAAAACTAATAACCGGTAACCCCATCTATAACATCTAACCTTATTAATGGCTGAATGGATCATATTATCTTTGGCATTAGTGGAATCAAATTATTATCATCCAAGATATATCTACACTGTATTACAGTCTCATTCTCTTCTCCACTCTCACATTGAGTATAGGGCTGAACTCTCACCTAGTAATTTCTTGACCTCCAAAATGGTGGATGACTGGAAGTCCTAATATGGTCGTGTCTAAATGGTCACGTGGGTAATGTATGGATCATAGTGAGATATAGCTACGTGTCCAGCTTGACCAATCCACTTGGAGCTTTGCCAGTATACCATTTTTGGGATATAAGTTGTACTGGGTGTAACCATATTTGGGCATAAGTGTATATATTTTCCTGGTCAGGAGAGTATATAGACTTAGAAGGTTAGTTGGTTGGGGGGTCTTTTGTATACCATCTTTCAAGAGAAGCCTCCACGCACATCTGGGGTTTATTAGCCCCCACCTCAGGAATTCACCCAAGGAAGTTCTTTGTTCTCTAGCCAAATCTTCAGTCACCATTGGAAAGAGACTACATTCCCATCATTTTTGGGACTCTGAGACTTGAACCACAGAGACATTCTAAGACATTTGTAAGACTATTGCCTTATTTCTCTTATGACTGATATCCTGTTTATATGATATTTGTACCTCCTTTGGTGAAGAATTAAACCCACCATATTTTTACCTACAAGTTTTCTTCTGCCGTCCTGGATCATTCAAATTTCCCTCCAAAGCACACTTTTCCTTCTTTTTTAAACCTCATCCTTATTACAGCTGTCATGGTATAGGGGAGGTGTATGTGGCAGGATCAGTATATGATGTGTATATGGCGCTGTGACTGTGCGGTCATGGTATAGGGGAGGCTCCTGTGCTGCATCATTTTCTCTGTTCCTGAAGTCTGTAACGCTGTATATTCCTGTTATACCTATAGCACAATGTGCACCATCATTATACCCGAGGGGCCTGGTGTGTGACACCTAAATTCTCAGGATGCCATGTGTGACACTACTACATTCAGGTGGCATGGTGTGTTACAGTCAGGGGGTACAGTATACACGGTCCTGTTACAGTCAGGGGGTACAGTATACACGGTCCTGTTACATTCAGGGGGTACAGTATACATGGTCCTGTTACAGTCAGGGGGACAGTATACACGGTCCTGTTACATTCAGGGGGTACAGTATACACGGTCCTGTTACATTCAGGGGGTACAGTATACATGGTCCTGTTACAGTCAGGGGGTACAGTATACACGGTCCTGTTACAGTCAGGGGGTACAGTATACATGGTCCTGTTACAGTAAGGGGTACAGTATACACGGTCCTGTTACAGTCAGGGGGTACAGTATACATGGTCCTGTTACAGTCAGGGGGTACAGTATACATGGTCCTGTTACAGTAAGGGGTACAGTATACATGGTCCTGTTATAGTCAGCGTGTACAGTATACACGGTCCTGTTACAGTCAGGGGGTACAGTATACACGGTCCTGTTACAGTCAGGGGGTACAGTATACATGGTCCTGTTACAGTCAGGGGGTACAGTATACACGGTCCTGTTACAGTCAGGGGGTACAGTATACATGGTCCTGTTACAGTAAGGGGTACAGTATACATGGTCCTGTTACAGTCAGCGGGTACAGTATACATGGTCCTGTTACAGTCAGGGGGTACAGTATACATGGTCCTGTTACAGTCAGGGGGTACAGTATACATGACCCCCACATACAGTATAGCCTCCTGGCTGTCCCCGCATAGCGTACAGTCTATTCTGGGGGGGGGGGGGGGGGGGGGGGGGGGGGGCGCCATTTGTCTTCTCTGCCTAGGGCACCAAAACTCCTTGTCCCGGCCATGCTTCACATACATGTGAGGTGTCTGCACATAAATACAGCAATCAGTCATAACATTAAGACTGCAGTGGTACCTCGGTTTAAGAGTAACTTGTATTAAAGGGGTAGTGCGGCATTTAACTTTTATTCACTAAATAACACATATTACAAAGTTATACAACTTTGTAATGTGTGGTATTTAGGTGAATGGCCCCCTTCCCTGTTTTCCCCCCACCCCGGAAGTATTGGTGCATTAAATTTACGTGTTCGCTGTCGACCCCGGCCGCCATCTTGTGTTGACGACGTCATCTTCAGGAGGCCGGCCGAACTGCTCCAGCCGTCCCTCAGGCCGGCCCCCCCTTCTGCCACGTCATCAGCTGCTCAGCCGCGATTGGCTGGGCATAACTGTGCTCAGCCCTAGTGCATCCTAGTGACATGACCTCCCTACACAGGAACCCGGCCCTCCACATGATGTAAAATAAAGACCACTTTCCTTCATAGCTCCAGTTCTGATGCCCAAGTGTCCATTGCAATCAGGAGGACAGAGACCAGCATAGGAATTATGACCAGTCTGTGGCTATGCAGCCCCATATACAGCAAGCTGGTATTTTTCTGACACCTTTCTATAGTAGCCAGCATTATTTTCAAGCAATGTATGCTACAATAGCTCTTTTGTGAAATCAGAAGGGCTAGCCTTAGTTTTAAAGCAAATTTTTTGGCACTGACGACCCCTCCCCCCCAAACCACTGGTACCATTGCGTTGCCAGCTGGCCAATCCATGTCAGGTCCGGGGTCTGCTTCTCTCCTGATGCTGACACGTACATGGAACAGAACATTTATTCTGGTACTGAAGTGTCAAAGAGGCGGGACCCACAGCATCTGTGCCCTAGGCCTGCATCACCTCTCTCTTCTTCAGAGGTTCATGATAAGCCGTACCAGGGCAGTGGCTAAGAAGATAAAAGACGGGGAAAAAGGAGAGAGGCACTGCAGGCCTAGGGCACTTTTGGGCTCCCACGACCTTGTTGCCAATTCATTAGTCCTTCCTTGGACCAGTTTGGTAAGTACTAACCACTGCATACCAGAAACACGACTAAAGATCTGTCATGCTAGGAATGCTCTTACCCAGTATCTTCCCGTTACAATATGACCTATGGACATGTCGTTCAGATGCCAAAAGATGTCCTGTCCTGTTTTGTACACTGTATGGTACAGTCTCATGTATAAGGGTGATTGTACCATTTTTTATAATTTTTTGCTTAAAGGGGTAGTGCAGCGTTTAGCATTTATTCACTAAATAACACACATTACAAAGTTATACAACTTTTTAATGTGTGTTTTTTAAGTGAATGCCCCCCTTCCCCATGTTCCCCCCACCCCGGAAGTGTGGTGCAGTATACTTACTCAATTGCTGTCGATCCCGGCCGCCATCTTGGGTCGTGACATCATCTTCAAGAGACCGGCTGGACTGCTTCAGCCATCCCTCATGCCTGCCCCCCTCTGCCACGTCATCAGCTGCTTAGCCGCGATTGGCTGAGCATAATTATGATGGCGGCCGGGGTCGACAGCAATTGAGTAAGTATACTGCACCACACTTCTGAGGTGGGGGGAACACGGGGAAGGAGGCCATTCACTTAAATAACACACATTACAAAGTTGTATAACTTTGTAATGTGTGTTATTTAGTGAATAAATGTTAAACACCACACTACCCCTTTAATGCCATGGGGGGGGGGGGGGGGGGGGGGGGGCACAACAAAACATACACTTACCTCCCTGGCTTCAGTTCCTGTTGTGCTAACACTTTCAGGTTTAGGACCTGATGTAGTAGACGTACTCAGCGGAAGAGGCGGGACACAACTACAGCCACTATTTGACTGAGCGGGCCTGCTGCAGAACCTCCTGAGACGAATCAGCACAACTGGAGCCAGAGCCAACCCCCGCGCATAGCACAGAAAGGGATCCTGGCCAGACAACCCCTTTTATGCAACCACTAAAACTGTGTCCATAGGCAACTAAGTATATGCTTTTCGGTTTACTATTCACTCTCCAGTTTTGTAGTCAGTGGTAGAAACTACAATATAAAGTCACCTACACGGTAAGGATGGATAGGTAATGCTCTATGCTTTCACAATGCACAAATCATTGCACACCGCATTTCTTTACAATGACTGCTGTATATTTTATCCCATATAGAAGACAACTAGGGTCACTGTATCTGCAGCAAGACCTTTTTATCCACTGTCTTCCTTCCAGCACGGCACGGCCCCTGAGGAGTCAGGCGGTTCACACAAGAGCCTGCAGTACTGAGCACAGGACCGCATCACGTGACAGTACACCGTATACTCTGCAGCTTAGCGATCTGAGCGCTCCGATTGGTGGAGACCTGCAGCCGTTAGCCAATCAGAAAGCCTTGAAAACCCGGGAATCCTGAGAGCAGAACGCTGAGCGCGTCTCCGCCTGAGGAGGTTTTCCACCAGCTTCACCTCACTGCACCGCGCTGCGGACTGACCCCAGCAGTGTAGTTCTGTAGGTAATGCAGTGTAACCCGATGTAGTGATGGACGGGGGACTACGTTTTCGGCTCTACACGGACAGAGATTGTTACTACTAGACAGTACCTTCAGGCACAAAAGAGAAGCGTTCCCACCCCTCCAGAACAGTGCCAGCTAGTGGCCGATTACAAAACTACAACTCGCTCATTGCTGCATAGGATATCAACCCATAGTGTTCCAGTCACAATGCTTCCACATACATAGTGTCAGCCACTTCCCATATAGTCAAAAACATGGCTACACGGTGTGCCAGCCACTACTTTACTACATTGCCATCAACAGTGCCCCATAAAACTGAATGGTATGGGGGGATTCATGCTATTTAGCCCCTATTATGATGTTCCTACAGAGTTCCACACAGTGAATACAATATACTGATGTCTAACCGTTAGACTATGTTCCCACTACGTGAAGAGGCTGTCCAGTATGGGGAAAGTCGTCCGTCTATTGATAATGAAGGCCGCTAATAATGGTCATGATGGTTATTTGCGGTGGTCAATATTAACAGTTTCCGCCTTCTCCTTCTCTTATAATCCCATAGTGGAAACATTTCCTTAAAGGGGTTGTTCACCCAATTTCTTTAATTTCAAATCAACCGGTGCCAGATATTTGCAATTTACTTCTATAAAAAAAAAAAATCTTGAGTCTTCCAGTACTTATCAGCTGCTGTATGTCCTGCAGGGAGGGATGTATTCCCTCCAGTCTGACACATTGCTTTCTGATGCCACCTCTGTCCATGACAGGAGCTGTCCAGAGTAGTAGTAGATCTCCATAGAAAACCTCTCCTGCTCTCCAGACGGGGAAAAGACTGTACCACTCGCTGCAGGACACATATTTTATAATAGAAGTAAATTACAAATCTCTAGCAACGGTTAATCTGAAAGAAAATAAAAACTTCACACGTACCAGATCCGCAGCAGAATTCACGCTGCGAGTTTGCAGCAAAATCCACTGTGGATCATGGTAGTGTGAAATGAATGGGTCAAATACCCGCAGCAGAATTTTAAGGGGTTATCCAGTGCTACAAAAACATGGCCACTTTCCCCCTACTGTTGTCTCCAGATTGGGTGGGGTTTTGAAACTCCGTTCCATTGAAGTAAATGGAGCTTAATTGCAAACTGCACCTGAACTGGAGACAACAGTAGGGGGAAAAGTGGCCATGTTTTTGTAGCGCTGGATAACCCCTTTAATTCCATTGCCAGTATGTGACCCGGCCCCTTTAACCCCCCCACAGCCCGCAGGCTTACAAATCCCGCTGCGGATATGTAAATCCATGGACTTTCACACTACCAGGATCCGAGCAGATTTCTCTCCAAACTTGCAGCGTGAAATCTGCTGCGGATCTGTACGTGTGAAGGCATCCTTAAAGGGGTTATCCAGCGCTACAAAAACATGGCCACTTTCCCCCCTACTGTTGTCTCCAATTCAGGTGCAGTTTGCAATTAAGCTCCATTTACTTCAATGGAACTGAGTTTCAAAACCCTACCCAAACTGAAGACAACAGTAGGGGGAAAGTGGCCATGTTTTTGTAGCACTGGATAACCCCTTTAAGGTTACAAACCCACTTGGCGGGTCTGCAGCGAGTCTCCATGCTGCGTTTTTGCAGCGAGACTCACTGCAGATCCCGGCCCTATGCTTTTAATGGCAGACAAACACGCAGCAGGGATGTACATCCCTGCTGCGAGTTTGTCTGCAGCCCACCCCATTAACCCCCCGGCTGCCGGAGCTGATACTTCACCTGATCCAGGTGAAGTATATGCTCCAGCCAGCCGCCCGCAGCCCCGGCCGCCCGATCGCCCCCCCGCAGCCCCGGCCGCCCCCCCCCCCCGCAGCCCCGGCCGCCCGATCGCCCCCCCCCGCAGCCCCGGCCGCCCGATCGCCCCCCCCCCGCAGCACCGATCGCACGCCCCCCCGCAGCACCGATCGGTGCGATCGGT
Source organism: Dendropsophus ebraccatus (assembly GCF_027789765.1). Taxonomy (NCBI): domain Eukaryota; kingdom Metazoa; phylum Chordata; class Amphibia; order Anura; family Hylidae; genus Dendropsophus; species Dendropsophus ebraccatus. The sequence goes on from NC_091456.1 coordinate 140,208,830, forward strand.
GCTGCGGGGGGGGCGTTCGGGCGGCTGGCTGGGACATCGGGAACCGCCGGAGCCGGGATCAGGTGAAGTATCAGCTCCGGCGGCCGGGGGGTTAATGGGGAGGGCTGCAGACAAACTCGCAGCAGGGATGTACATCCCTGCTGCGTGTTTGTCTGCCATTAAAAGCATAGGGCCGGGATCTGCAGCGAGTCTCGCTGCAAAAACGCAGCATGGAGACTCGCTGCAGACCCGCCAAGTGGGTTTGTAACCTAAAGTCAATAATGACTTTCTGTTTGTGCTTACATGAAAAGCTGACACAGTCAGTTTGACGGAGGACGCCTGATATTTGTACACTGCATACGTGATAATGTGTCATCAGACATTATCCTTATTTCACCCCCTCCCACACTATCACACACAAACTTTCTGGCTTACCTACATATAGGCGATTGTGAGGAGCACAGAAGTTTACAGCAGCTCATGTGCAGAAAATAGGGTAAAAAAAGCTAAAATAAAATATTGACATTTATCAATATTTATCAAAATCTGGTTTCATCAACAACAAAAAAATGTCCTATTGCCATAAATAGGTCTGTGCAAATACAATCTAATAATAGCAAATCCACTTTTTAAACCTTTGCATTAGTGACTATACATATACGTCCTTTCTGTGCAGACGACATACGTAGAGGGAGCAGGAGCTAAGTTTCCTCCAAGGGCTGTGGTTGCTTGCAGCTGTCAGCAGCCGACATCTCTGATCAGGGCCAATTCATTACCTAGATGCTGTGGTCAATGGTGACCATGGCATTAAGGCTGTTAGACTGCGTGTTACAATAACTTTTGACATACAGTGGTGCACCCCTCACTTGATGTGAACTCACGGGTGTGTTCATTGGTTGATGATCCCTCTGTGTAGTAAGGCCCTAGCACTTGGACATTCTGTCATATTATCCACATATTTGCATGGAACTAGCCTAGTAATGTTTAATAATTTAATGTTTAATAATGTTTAATAATTAATGTAATGTTTATTATCTTGGATTACGGCAGAAAATAATTCTATGGAGATTCTTTCTGAATGTGGGGAACGAAGTCCGAGAAGCATGAAGATGGCGATGGCTCTCCGTCTAAAAAAAGCCCAGTGTTTACAGATTATGACAGTGATGAAACAGTGGTGGATGATTCCATCCTTGGCAGCGATGAGGAAAACGATCATTTATGCCTCAAAAGGTTTTCAATTCTTTTGTCCCTTACATTTTGGTAATTGGATATTATATATGTTATGTAAGTGATTAAAAACTTAGTGATTTGTGTCACAGTGCTCTACACTTGGTTCCTGCAGCTAAAAATATGGAAAATAAAAGAAAAATTAAAAAAAAAAATATTGACTACAGGGTGTTACTTTTAACCTTGTCAAAATGGCTTTTTTCTACAGATTAAGTGTCAATTTATGATGTAATACACCCAGGGCCTTATTAACAACTGCTCCTGCCCTAGGTACTAAACCTGAAGACGCCCCACCTTCACTCACCAATTAGCATCATTATTTTCTAATTTCTGAACATCATATTGATATCTGATCAGTCTTAGACCGTGTTCCCACATTTACTGTACATCAGCACATGCAGCTGAAACCAGACCCTCATACGGTAACTAATAGGTGTATGACCAATAATCCTGGTAACACCATATGACTACTGAGGAAGAAATGGGAGCGTGGTTTCGGCCACATGCATTTTTCTACATGTAGAAACATTGTCTGAATCGCGTTTTTAATGTTTTTTAACTACTTAAAACATAAACAAATTTTCACATTGAATCAATGATTAGAGCCGTCTGCATATTATCTGAAGGAATTCTCACCACAGGATAGGTAGGTAATAGCTCCAGGCGTCACATTTAACACCGCCATACTGTGACTGGATAACAACGACATACTGTGACTGGATAGCAACACCATACTGTGACTGGATAACACCGTAATACCAGGCCTGACCACAACCAACATACCCCCTCGAAAAGACACCAGAATTACTGGCAAGTCTGAACGGGAGGTAGGAGACTAAAAAAAATAAAACAAAAAAGTTGTTATCTTCCCCCTGCTCCTTCATGCTGCCCCCCCCTGCAAGGTGCTTCCCTACGGCCCACAATACACCCCCTTGACAAAGGCAATGGTAGCGTGAAGCTGTCAATTTGGCCCAGTTTTGTCAATCTCAGTAAAACAAAAACTGGCGTAATATGCTTATAGCAACAAGTCACAGACCAGGTTTCATATCTTAAAGGGGTTATCCGTGCAGGTAAAATATATGTTGAATCACATTATGATTATTATTATTATCTTTTCAGTCTCCTTTCCCAAATTCTGAGCTGCTGCTTTCTGCTGAAGACACAGAAAAGTGTATGTGAGCTGTTCATTCCGTCTCCACTCTGAACCTCTTCCTCCTTTCTGAGACTGCTCATGTAAACAACATCCCTGGCTGGCTGATTCAGAGTTCAGAGACAGCTGGCCAGGGACGCTGTTTACATGAGCTGTTTTAAAAGAGAGGAAGGAGCAGGGGAAAACAGAGTGAACAGCTCACACAGTTTTTTGTGTCTTCAGCAGAAAGCAGCAGTTCAGAACTTGGGAAAGGAGTCTGAAAATGTAATAACACATTTGGAACAAAATGTTAGTCTGCAGGGGTGTGGATGATGCAATATGTATTTCACCTGAGCAGAATACCCTTTTAAGGAGGCCTGGTAAAATTAAACCTCAGTAGTGATTGGTACCCATAAGCAAATTATATCAGTTTTTGTTTACTCTCTACGGTATCATAGCCCAGGAAGGGAGCTGTCTCGTAATTTTGAAGGCCGCAAATAATAATCATGATCATTATTCACAGCTGTGCTTATAACAAGAAGGCTGCTTTCCCTCGCTATGATCCCGTAGTCGGAACATAACCTTATTCCTATAAGGAATAACAACACTAACTTTCTTTCTTTCCTGCAAGTATACCTTTTGAGACGGGACGGAGTTTGTGAAATCACACCCGCAAGCGATCACCAATAGCTACTTTATGTCGCTAGAAAATCTTTACTGTAAAAGGGGGAATGTCTGATGTTATAAGACGTATTGCTGATTTTTTTATCTGTATTTTAAAGGATGTTTATAAATGGCCATGTTCCTACCACACCTGATGCTAGTGTATGTCCCCAAAAAAGTGTAGGTGAGTAACATACAATAACCTGTACCATTTTTTTTTGTGGTTTTTAGTGTGTGCATGAATTTACAAAATAACTCCCAACGGCTATTTTCACACTAAGGCTACATTCACACGTCCATTGTTCTGTCTGCAATTGCAGGCATGCAATCGCGGACAGAAAATAGGACCAATTTTATTTAATGGCCCCTTCACCCGTCCATACGCTAATGAAGTGGCACGGAGCACTACAGATGCACATTCGTAGTGCGGTCCGTGGCTGCAGGTCCACAGTTGAAGGCTGCACTACGGATGTGTGAGTGTAGCCCCAGTAAAAAAAGAGGGAAAGGGCGCCTGTTTTTTCCTTTTAAAATGACGTCCGTTATTACCACATTTTAATTGACATCAGTGGAATGCATTGAAGACAATGGAATGACAACCACCCAATGCACACAGTGTAATTAATAATAGATGTTGTTTGCACAGATGGCAATTTAAAAGGGTATTCCGGGAAAAATGAGCTTTTTCCCTATCCACAGGTTAGGTGAAAAATAGGAGATAGCGGGGGGTCGAACCCCTGAATGTTCATGACAATTATTCGCAGATGTTTTTTGCAAAAAACAGATAACAGTCAAGGGGGCACAGTAAGGGGGCCACAGGTGAGCTCAGGGGCAGCGGGGGGCACACAGGTGACCTGGGAGCAGGGAGACACTGATCAGCAGCAGCTGTCAGTGTCCTCCCTCACTTCAGTGGACTGGGTTAGAAGGGTTAACCCAGCCCATTGAAGAGACGGAGGACACATCATCCCGACACGGAGGGTGGGGGCCAGGAGCAGAGAGTGATGATGGTTTGGAGTGAGATTTGATGATTCTATGCGTTTGGTGGGGGTGAATGCACCTAGCTAACAACAAAACTGTGCACAATCCGTAATGAATTGATATTGGAAAGATGGAAAGCTATGGTTGGGCAATGTATTATTGAAAAAAAAAATGGGGGAATACCTCTTTGAAGGGGTTATCCAGCGCTAAAAAAACATGGCCACTTTCCTCCCTTCTCTAGTCTCCAGTTCAGGTGTGGTTTGTAATTAAGCTCCATTTACTTCAATGGAACTGAGTTTCAAAACCCACCCAAACTGAAGACAAGAGTGGGGGAAAATGGCCATGTTTTTGCAGCGTTGGATAACCCTTTTAGGACCTGGGGTTTAACTGCTGATCTTCAGGGTGCCTTGGGCCCAATTAAAATATAATAAGATGTAGGTAGCCTGACTACAAGCATGGCACCATACCATGCCCCCATACTCATTTATTATCCTTTATCCTTCCCATGTGTGTCTCCCCCCACCAAACTGGTGTATATCGGTTAATTCCAGCAGTAAAGTGTTAATTTCCTAATTGTATGTTTCTTGGCGTCATGTTTTGAGTTCTGCGTCGCTTGCTGTTTTGTTATACCGCTTGTTCACGTTGGTGCTAAAAATTCAATAAAAAGATTTATAAAAAAAAAGGGCCTAAATTATAATAATGTTCCAACAACCATCATTGTAATTTAAACACGAAAACTAGAAATGACGTCATTTTAAAAAATAAAATAAGAAAAGAGAAAACATCATGTGAACACAGCCGACGTGTTTGCTATAGACATATAAATTCACAGTGTCATGTATCTTTATTAGCAAATAGAACCAACCTGTTTGTTAACAAAGATACCTAGGTACAGTAGATATTCAATACATATTTATCTAATTATATAGCAAACACACCAGAGGGGAGATTTATGAAAGGGTGTAAATATACACCTAGTGTAAACTGCCCACAGCAACCAATCACAGCTCAGCTTTCAGCTCTGGTATATTTACACCCTTCATAAATCTCCCCCTAGAAGTTTCTTGGGTGTATGTTCAGCCACCTCCTCCCCAGCTGTTTTTAAAAAAATGTTGGACCCCGGACTTCTCTTTTAATGTTTTTTAGAAGTTAGGAGACATACTAACTTTCTACATGACTATCTCTAGGTATACAGTCTCCAGAAATACATGTTATTTCTAAATCTGACCCAGCAGCACACATAGACAGTATGGAAACTAATACAGGACAGGTATGATTCATGGTATACAAGGATGTACAATGTACAGTATATATGTATGTGACTGTCTAAACTTACATTGCTGAAAATGGATTTTTAGCATCTTACTACTTACTCTATTATATTTACTAGGATTTTGCTATACTATCAGAAGAGGAGGCGTCCCAGTCCTTATTGAGGTACTAAAAAGAGAATGTGAATGACCAGAGGCAAATCTGTGTTTTTATATGCACACATTTATTTTACAATATAGTTCTGGTGGGACTACACCTGTATAATGTGATGTAATTGTGCTAAGAAATATGTGCTACAAATGAACGCTTGTACTACATAAACTGTATGAGTATGTGGATACACAGCCATCACATTTTCATTAGGTTGTTGGATATCCCATTCACAAAATCCTGAGTGTTAGGGTAAATTCACACGGGCGGATCCGCCGGGAGTCTCACGCACGAAATCCGCAATACATGTATTATTCTTATTATTATTAATACGTGTATTGCGGATTAGCTACGGATTTTGTGCGTGAGACTCCCGGTGGATCCGCCCGTGGATTTACCCTTAATATAGAATCGGGCCCATTTTTGCAAAAATCACAGCCTCCACTATGGGAAGGCTTGCCACCAGATTTTGGATGTGTCTGTGGGAATAGTTCTAATTCAGCCAAAAGAGAATTTGCAAGGTCCAACACTGATGTTGGAAGAAAAGATCTTACTCACAATTAGTGCTACAGTTCATCCCAAAGGAGTTCAATGGGGTTGAGGTCAGGCTCTGTGTAAACCACTTATGCACCTCTCACCGTAAACTCACCCAAATTATGTCTTTAAGGTCCAAATGTTGGTGGCAGCAGAGGGGCCCATGTCAGCCCTTACTGCTGCCACTGAACAGAAGTTAAAGTGGTGCTGTCACCCCCCCCCCCCCCTTATTCTATAATATAACTTTATTAAAGAAATCATTAGCAAAAAAACAAACAGACCCTAAAGAGATTGTCCAGGAAATTTTTAGACAATTGGGGATCCTGCTGGGGCTGCGGGGGACATGACAGTAATCTGCACTTACCTGTACCGTTCCCCCTTTGCTGTCAGATCCCAAGCCACCCATTTTCTGCTTACAGTGTTTTGGAAACATCCAGTGACGTCCCGCTCCCTCTGGAAATAGCTGATCAGCATAGATTCTATACTGTCTGTGCTGATCGTCGGTTTCCAATGGGAGCGGGACATCGCCGGATGTTTCCAAAACACTTTCAGCTGCAGAAAACGTGTGTCTTGAGATCCGGCAACGCGGGGAACAGGACAGTATACATTCCTGTCATGTGCCCCACAGCTCCGGCAGGATCACCAATGATCAAAAATCCTGGACAACCTCATTAACTCTCCGAAGTACTCTGTTAAAGTATACCAAAATGTGGCTATTTTAAGGGTATACTTTGAACGACTTTTATTAAAAAGTATCTATAGAGGTAAACTGACCTTGCAGGTCACATACTTCCAGAGTCCTTTACACTCTGATATCACTGGAAAAAGTGATCAAAAAGGCCTTATACTAAGGGAAATTAAGAATTACATGTAAGCCACTTTATTCTTTTTAATGGTTTCCGGTGCAAATGAGATCTTCCATCCTACGTGACTACAAATGTCCTAAGAGAAGATGGGTCCCCAATTCCCAAGGAAGCATTCTGAAATATCAGTATATTTAAAGCAAAAATGTATTTCCAAAAAGGAATTTAACAAAATTGCAGATCACAAATGCATTTATTTAAAATTGATGCCATTTATGGTAAATGTAACAGCTATTCTGAGAGTTTATTACTGAAATATACAGGAAAATGTTATATTGCTTTTGGTAGATGTCCAGAATACTAATAACATAGTTTGTAAGTCTAAAACAAGTTCATATTAGTAAATTAGTATCAGCCTATATGATAACTCTTTACAATGTTGGAAATAAATAATATTTTATAATTCTTTTAGGAAGTGGAAAGGAAATTTGCAGTATGCAGTTCCACCTCTCAGAGATAATAGTCCCTGTCAGCCAACCATGGACCATACTGGTAAAATTCTTCTATGGTTTATATGGATAAATACTAATCATTTTGTGCAGCAAAGTATTACATGTATGTTTTTTAATATCTATCCCCATAATGTCTATCTGAATGATCACTGAATCCATGACTCAACTGGTCATAACTGTTTTGGTGGCACAAGGGACATTTTCACATTGTATATGTGGTGATTTCCCTTAACTTATCGGGGTTATTTTAATGCTATGCCTAATCTGGGTGGGAGAAACAATTCCAATGAGTCTTTATAGTCTAGTATGGATATATGAGGAAATGGTCAATATGCCAGAATTGCTGGTGTATAATGCCTGTTGATGGCTTTTTATCATGAACTGAAAAAGACCAGGCAAATATACTTAAGGGTAGCTTCACACGTAACGTACCGCTTTAAATCCGCACTGTAAAATCTACTGTGGATCCGCAGCAGATTTGATGGTGCAGATTTGATGCTGTGTTCATTCATTTAGTCAAATCTGCTGCAATGAGCTGCGATACGGTACGTGTGAAGCTACCCTTTAGAAGGGTATAACCAGTACATAGAGGGATGTATGAAAATTTAGGCGTTAGAAATAGAAAGACATGACGATCCTGGTCAAACAAGTTGAATGTTCCTTTACTACTGTGGCTTTTTTTACCTCATACCTCTACTTAGACATTTTCCCTACCTTACTTTTTTGATGCTTCTTCTCACACTAGCAGCATTTCCTATTTTTACAGACTTATGTGAAGACTCTCAGCAACTATTTGATTCTTTTGAACAAGAGGTTAGTAATAATGGGAACTATGTACAGTGGGAGAGCAGCCAAAATGCATGGTTTTCATGCATTCAAAGTGCATTATTACTTATTACTATTCCATATATTAAAGAAGTCCGGCCAAAATAAATTTTTGATATGTTATTACTTATGGAAAGTTATACAAATTTCTAATGCACATTAATTATGGGAAATGCACGTATAGGGCTATTTCCCTTAATTTAGTAGATCAGGAAGTGTTAGTATTCTTTTAGATACAGTGACGTCACGACGAAAGGTGTAATTCCTATGGAGTGTCCAGCAGGGGGCGCGCTATATGTAGAAGTCTATTGGACTTTATTGTTTCTATGGATTTCTATGTAAAGTAATGTAATGTAGTGTACAGTATGCTTTATTTAATGAATACATCTATGGAATACTGCATATTGCATAAATGTATTCAATCAGTACATTAGGATATCACAGTAAGCCCGCCGATCCACCGCACTCCCGCCGCCCGCCGATCTGCCGCACTCCGGCGATCCGGACTATATACACTGAACTACTGCTCCCATCATCTGCTCATAGTATGAGCAGGTGATGGGAGTGGTAGCTGGGTTATGGCTATCACTTGCCTGCCGCCAGGCGCAGGGGGGAGCTGCTCATCACACAGGAGCGCTCCCCCCTCCTCCTTCCAGGATCTGGGGAACCTCCCCCCTGTCCCGCCGCTCTCCCCCCACACATACCGACTCCCGATGCTTTCTGGCCAGCACGTGTGGGAGAGGACAGTCAGTGCGGACACCAGGATGAATTACACCTTTCGTCGTGACGTCACTGTATCTGAGAAAATTCTAACACTTCCTGGTCTACTAAATTAAGGGAAATAGCCCTATATGTGCATTTCCCATAATTAATGTACATTAGAAATTTGTACAACTTTCCATAAGTAATAACATATCAATAATTTATTTTGGCCGAACTTCTCCTTTAATCTACTGTAGTTTGTGAAAGAGAGATTCCTTTTTTTAGTACTCTAATGTGCTCAGCCAGGGGACTGAACATAATAAAGCATATTACCTCGCTCGCTGTTACCGCCACCAATCTTCCCCTGGAGCTGGTCCTGTTGCACAGCCTTTCCTGTGTTTGGGAATGGTGCGTACACTGCCCATTCAGGGGACATACTGTACAGGAATGAATAGAACATTAGATCTGTGGAGGTTCTTCACTATACAATTATATGAATCCCAGGGGCCCGTTGATTTTCTGATGTGCAGACGACTAGTGATGACATAGATGCCTACATAAAAGATACGATCAGCTGACAGAGTACAGATTTCTTATTTTTAGGCTAATCACTGGCTCTAGGGTGACATCTGCTCTAGGGTGACAGTCAGGAATCCCTGATACACGTGATTATTGGGTTGTATTGACTTTCTCTCTCTTGTGTGTAGCCAGCTAGGTTTACTCACTGTATTTTGAATTGAAAATGCTCTGGGCAACTGTCATTTGTTTTTCTTTATCACCATCTAGTGGATATTTATAGTACTGTCATGCAAGTACATGCATGTTCTAAGACACATTTGCTTGAATCCTGAATCAATGTGGAACATTTTATCATATTTGACAGAAAAATAAGCACAGCCAAGCTATTCATCCCATTGAACCAACAGACACCACAACTGAACTGAACTATATCACCTATGGTAAAGGGGAGTGTTTAATATGCAACATGACAAAAAAAAAAAAAAAAAACGCTTGAGATATTATAGAGATTTAATCTGTGGAGAAGTGGGGTGTGATCAATAAATCTCACGTTAAAATTTGTTTATGTTGAGGTAATATGTTGCATGTGTGTGTATCTTTCAACTATACTGTATTATAGTGCCACAAGAGAGAATCATAAAATATATACATTCATAAGTATTCTGCATTCTGAAATGTAGTGTCACAATAGAGTGCATCATAAATCTATAGGAATACAATCCAGTCTGTTGATAATCATTGTATTTTATACATTACACTATATTGTCAGAATAGGGCACAACATAATATAAATATACCTTTTGGCCATGGTCACACATTGTATGAACATCGGCCGTTATTTGACACAGCCACTGTTTGCCATGTCAAACAATGGTCGGTGTCTCAGATGTTCACCTGTCCGATACTGCAGTATTGGCCAGGTAAACATCACTTCATTTTAATTGGAATGTGGGCGCATTCGGGTGTGCCCGCATTACAATTAGCCCTACAATTAGAGCACTATATAAAGTATGGCCAGAAGCTGTACTTTACATTGTGAGAACAGGTTGTTCTGTACTGCCCCTGTTCACTGGATAGTGGCTAAACAAAATAGACTTGTCAGTTATTTTGTGCAGCTGCATAGAACACTGGCCGTAGTGTATACAGAGTTATTTATTGTAAAAATATGTAGTGTAAACATGGCATCAGTATGTATGTATAAGCTGCATTTTGGTGCACAGTGCAATGAAACATAAATTATACAGCAGAGTGGGTGTTAATAGGGTGCACTGTATTGTGTTGTCACATCATAATAACCATAATATAAATAAAACAAAGTGCTTCATAATATAAACAAAGAGCCAGTTTTTAATTTATAGATTGCACTCTTGGTGGTTTCACAGTGGAGCACAGCTCAGATGATACCTTCAAGACGATGTGATATTGCAAAACAGTACATCACAGAAATCTTGAAAAAACTGGATGGAGTTCAAAAGTCAGATAGATCAGTTTCAATTGATCATAATTTAACTGCATTTTGCCAGCTATTTTAGGTCCCTGTGGTTCTACTGGGCTTAGATTGCAACCATAGTATATACAGCACCAAGCTGCCCCCTTAGTGCCATCTAAATTAATGACAAGGGCTTGCCAAGGCAGGCATCCATCCACAGACAGCCGTTTCGGGGCATTTGCCCCTCGTCAGTGTGGAGCAGGATTCTGGCTAGTTGGGGCAATGACAAATCAACCAACAAAACACAGTAATCACTGAACTCAAGGAGATCAGTGAAAAAATTCCAATGAAGTACTCAATCAAGAATCTTCACTGATGCCCCCAAAAATTTAAATATGCAAAACAAAAGTCTGTGGAGCCTCGGTTGCGAGTCTTAAAACACAGGATAGCCAGATATCTCTAGCCTGTTGCCACGGGGTGCCTCCATGATGGGGAGAGCACCACACCATACCTGATAGCCCCTTAAGTCCCATTCGGTTGCGAGTATTGGAATATAAATAGGGAAACAACAGGGTGGCCCCTTTTGGTCAACGTCTAACTCAAGGTGCGAGTGTTGCGATCATGACAAGGGCTTGCCAAGGCAGGCATCCATCCACATACAGCCGTTACGGGGTATTTGCCCCTTGTCAGTGTGGAGCAGGATTCTGGCTGGTTGGGGCAATGACAAATCAACCAACAAAACACAGTAATGACTGAACTCATTGCCCCAACCAGCCAGAATCCTGCTCCACACTGACGAGGGGCAAATACCCTGAAAGTCTGTCTGTGGATGAATGCCTGCCTTGGCAAGCCCTTGTCATGATCGCAATACTCTTACCTTGAGTAAGACGTTGACAAAAGGGGCCACCCTGTTGTTTCCCTATTTATGTTCCAATACTCGCAACCGAGTGGGACTTAAGGGGCTATCTCTCAGGAATGGTGTGGTGCTCTCCCCATCATGGAGGCAACCCGTGGCAACAGGCTTGAGATATCTGGCTATCCCGTGTTTTGAGACTCACAACCGAGGCTCCACGGACTCTTGTTTTGCATATTTAAATTTTTGGGGGCATCAGTGGAGACTCTTGATTGAGTACTTCATCGGAATCTTTTTGAGTTCAGTGATCACTGTGTTTTGTTGGTTCATTTCCTGTCTCAGTCAGAGATGTCAGCAGAGAGCAGTGTGTCAGACTGAAAATAAAACAACACTTCCTGCATGACATATAGTAGCTAATAAAGTAGCTAATATGTATAATAATAATAAGTATGGAGGGAGGAGGGAGAGGCCAATGTGAGCGGACATGTTCCTGGTGAGTTCATGCTCCACGCAGCTCATACACTGACCCTGACCCGATGAAATACCCCTGTCCATGGGGACAAAGCCTCGGAGGACGCCCAGGAGAGGACCCCCTATCCCTAGACTGGGTCCCCGTGCTTACCGGTCGCCTGTTGCTGGCCGCCGCCGACTCCGCGCAGTTGCGTCATCCTCCAGCTCAGACCTGTCGCTCCAGGCGTGTGGCAGAATGGGACTGTAGTCTCCCGAACCCCCTCCAAAGTGCCGCCGGCACCCAGACACCCGGAGGAGACACAGCACCCGGCCCCAGACACGTGGCAATCCGCCATCTTGCCCACCTGAGGAGGCGGCCGACATTGCAGGGGGACATGTGGCTTCCCCTTCCTGGCTTCCCTGTCCTGTGGGGTGCCCCCCTCTCCCTCTAGTCGCCTAAGACTCACCCTTCCACTACTGCAGGGGGTACTCCAAGTCCTCAACCATACTCCAAGGGCCCCACTGCTCAACAGCACCAGCTCTTAAAGGGGCAGCACCGCATCTCCTCATACCTCATGGCTGCATCATCACAGCCTCATATGACTAAGTCCCAGCCAGGAACATCCTCATCATCGACCCCGGCACTACCTCCCTCTGCTAAATCTATCGGGATGCCTGACTTCCCGTGGTCCCAAAATACGGACTTTGACACTGAAGTACTGGGTGCCCAACTAGCAGTCTCCCAACAACATATCCATCGCTTGCTGACTCAGCTCCCGACTAAAAGTGACTTCCGGTCCATGCTAGGGGAGGTCAAAGAGACATTTAAGAAAGAAATATGGGGAGTCAGGAAGGATCTTCAGCATATGGTGCAGAGGGTGGAGATGTTGGAGAGTAGGCAGGATGACTCCCGCACATATATTGGTCACCTTCAATCCACTGTCTGCTTCCAGTCACAGGCCCTGGAGTAGATGCAAAGACACCTAGAGGACCTAGACCACAAAGTACGGAGGAATAACATCTGTGTGCGAGGCCTGCCTCAGGCGACTAGAGAATAAATGACACTAGAGAGTAAATGACACTTTGGAGGGTCTGTTTAATTCTCTTCTGGGGGAGCCATCCTCCCACAAGATGAAGTTTGATAGGGCCCAACGGGCTCTTAAAGCGTAACTGTCATTTCAGGGTCATTTTTCTGAAAACATTAAATATCAACAGTACAAGCGATTTTAAGAAACTCTGTAATAGGTTTTATGTACTAAAAGAGTTTCCTTCTGTAGTGAAAAAGCAATCTCCCAGCCTCCCCCCTCACATCAAATGAAGCAGGATTTCTCTGTCCATTATGTGGCTATGGAGAGGGGAGGGGCTGTTAGGAGTGACTGAGCATGGAGCAGTCCAGCACAGCACAACACCCTGCAATCTTCTCTCAGTAAGTTCATAGATAAGCACTGACCTTTCTGACACCTGAATTTAGCGTTTTAGGTGCCCAGAGAGTCTACAAACAGCTGACCTTCATGTCACCTCTTCCTGCTCCCTCATCTCCCTCAGCCCCTCCCCCCTTCATAGGCTTACAATGGAGAGAGCAGAGCCCGTCTTCACTGGCTTCTCTGTAATGAAGACGTGTTTGCCTGATAACGCACAGATAAGAAGTCAGGGGGGGAGGCTGGGAGATTGCTTCTTGAGTACAGAAGGAGGCTTTTTTGGCTGATGAAACCTATTACAGAGTTTCTTAAAATCGCTTATACTACTGATTTCTGCAATAAAAAAAAACATGACAGTTACTTTTTAAACCGAGAGCAACCTCAGGCCCACCTAGGGATGTCATATGCTGTCTCCATGATTATTTCCTGAAGGAAAGCATTATGGCCAAGGTCCGCTCTCTGAGAGACCTGGACTCTGACGGTGCCTCCATTCAACTTTACCCCGATCTCTCGTGGATTACGAGAGACTACGACGTCCCCTACCGGTGGAACTTCCCGTTTGCACTCACATCTAGGAAGGATGGTCGTTCAGTGACCCTGTGCTCTCTGTCTGATCTTCCTAAGTTCTGTCCCCAAGATTTCAGACTGGACTGTGACACCCCCAGCCCTGCCTCTGGTCTGGCAATCAGCACAACGCAAACGGCGTAGACGCGCATCGGGTCCTTTTTCCCCTCCTGAGGACTAAGCTGCTTGAGGGACTTTAACATTTACTAACACTGTGTTCAGGGGTTCTCTTTATTATGCTATGCTACATTGGGTCAGGTTCAAGATTCTCCAGCTTCTTTCAGTCATGCTGAGTGGATGAGCGAGTTGTGATGGAATGATTGTTTTTTCACTTCTGCCTGGTGGGTTTCTTCTTTTCTCCCTCTGGGGCCTACTAGCTCCAACTATCCGAGAGTTGGTTAGTGTCTTTCTCATGTTTGTTGGTTCACTACAAAAGTGCTGCTCCCATCCTTGACCAGGATGCAAGGGTTTCTGGAGATATGCCTTTGGTATGTTCGGGCCTGCTGTTCTATGTGGTTTATGTTTGTGTTTGATCGTGCTGTCTTCCCTTCTCTGTTTTTCCCTCCTTGATGTGTCCCCCCTAGGATCCTGGGGGGACACTAGAGTCCTCTGGAGTCTCTGCCCTTCCCGTCTATTGGTGAGTTCTGCTATACTAGTAGTCACATTCTTATGTTGTACCCATGGCAACCTGTATTTTCCTAAATGTTAAGGGGCTCAACTCAAACCCGAAACGCTGCATCACCGTGAGGGAGCTTAGAGACTTAAAGGCAGATGTTGCATTCCTTCAGGAAACCCACTTTGATAACGCAGCGAATTTAAATTTTGCTCACCACTCCTATCCTCAGGTAATTTCTGCTTCTAAAGGCAATAAAACGGCAGAAGTAGCCATCCTGTTCTCCCGACACTTCCCTATTCAGATCCCCTCTTCCTTCTCAGATCCAGGATGCAGATATGTGATTGTGGAGGGTACGGTGTAGGGTAAACCGATTATTTTCTGTAACATCTATGCCCCCAACAGATCCCAGATTCCCTTTCTGCGTAGGGTGCTTACCCGCTTGTCTAGGTACCCTCCGGCTTCTAGAGTGGTGGGAGGGGACTTTAATATCCCTTTTTCTGAATTAGTGGATAGACACTCCATAGATGGTAGATCCCCCACGGCGGAACTGGCCAAGTTGTCCAGGGAATTTCGTAAATTAACCCATAGCTGCACCAGGACGTTATTGAACGTCCTCGTGCCGCTATGGGAGTTCAGAGGGGGGTCGCGCGGCGACCACCCTCTGAACTGCCGCGATCCCGGGTGCCGCGTGTAGCCCGGGCTCGCGGCTATTAGCGGGCACGGTCCGATCGCCGTGCCCGCTAATTAAGTACTTAGAAGCAGCTGTCAAAGTTGACAGCTGCTTCTAAATACTAGCTAATCTCCATACCTGGTGGTCTAGTGGGGGGATCGCCCCCCTGCGGCGCGATTGCGGGGGGGCGATCCCTGCATCCATACCGGGCCGGGGTCTGCTCCGTAATGGCGCTGATCCCGGCTCGGCATTCTATTGCTTTTGGCTGCAGCAGCCAAAAGTAATAGAACACCGATCTCATGGATTCATGCAGTATAACTATACTGCATGGATCTCTATGAGAGATCAGAGTGCATATACTAGAAGTCCCCCAGGGGGGCTTCTAGTATATGTGTAAAGTAAAAGACAAATGTATTTTTAATAACACAAAACCCCCTCCCCTAATAAAAGTCTGAATCACCCCCCTTTCCCCATTTTATAAATAAAAATAAATAAATAAATTAATAAACAAACATGTTTGCTATCGCCGCGTGCGTAATCGCCCGAACTATTAATTAATCACATTCCTGATCTCGCACGGTAAACGGCGTCAGCACAAAAAAATCCCAAAGTGCAAAATTGCGCATTTTTGGTCGCATCAAATCCAGAATAATTGTAATAAAAAGCGATCAAAAAGTCATATATGCGCAATCAAGGTACCGATAGAAAGATCACATCATGGCGCAAAAAATGACACCTCACACAGACCCATAGACCAAAGGATAAAAGCGTTATAAGCCTGGGAATGGAGCGATTTTAAGGAACGTATATTGGTTAACAATGGTTTGAATTTTATACAGGCCATCAGATACAATATAAGTTATACATGTTACATATCGTTTTAATCGTAACGACTTGAGGAACATGCATAACAAGTCAGTTTTACCCCAGGGCGAATGGCGTAAAAACACATTTCCCCCAAATAAAAGAAATGCGTTTTTTTTTTTCAATTTCACCACACATATAATTTTTTTCTGGTTTCCCGGCACATTTTAGGCAAAAATTACATCTGCCTTAGCAAAGTACAATTAGTTGCGCAAAAAATAAGGGCTCATTTGGGTCTCTAGGTGGAAAAATGCAGGCGCTATGGCCTTATATACACGAGGAGGGAAAAACGAAAACGCAAAAATGAAAACTGGCTGTGTCCCCTAAGGGTTAATCTGGGCCCACCAGCTATATGATTTGTGGAGGATCGACCATCCGACGGAGAAGACTTATACTTTTTACTCCCACCCACACCATATGCATTCTAGATTAGACTACTTCTTCGGTAACACCCCCACGGTTCGCCTCCTTAAACAAGCCCAGATCGGCCCCATTTCTTGGTCTGACCATGGCCCTGTCTGCATCGCCCTAAACAGCCTCCTTTCCCCTACCCGTCATTGCCACTGGCATTTGAACGAGTCACTCCTTAAAAATCAAATCTCCAGAGACTCCCTTAAAACCTGTATCTCCACCTATTTCTCGGAGAATGAGGGCTTAGTCACATCGGAGTCCACTCTATGGGAAGCTCATAAGGCCGTTGTCAGAGGTCACTGTATAGCATTTAGCGCTAGACAAAAGAAAGATGCCCAGGCGGCTCTGCTTACTGCAAAAAAAGCTGTGAGTGACCTGGAAGCTACCTTGCAGGCCCGTCCGTCCTTGGGAACACTGAGGAAACTAGTTGCAGCGAGGGCTCATCTCAAAGACTTATCCTTTCAGAAAGTAGAACGGCTTCTCTTATATTCTAAACAGCGCTTCTATGAGAAAGGTAATAAAGCCCATACTCTGTTAGCCTGCATGCTTGCGGACCATTCGGCTGTTCTGTCTCCTCAGGCTCTCCGGGACCAACGCGGTGTCCTTAAGTACCACCCGAGGGACATTTCCTCCATTTTTGTTAATTACAACTCAAAATTGTACTCCCTGAATTCCTCCCTCCCTTCTGACCCTGAGTCTCAAGGTTCCCGTATTCGGGACTTGCTGAGGGATTGCAATTTGCGTACTCTCTCAGGAGGTGCTTGAAGCACTGAACTCCCCTATAACCGGTGAGGAGTTTGCAGAGATGCTCAAATCTTTACCTTCGGGTCGTGCTCCGGGGCCAGACGGCTTCACCTACCTTTACTATAAGACTTTTGCGGAGGATCTCTCTCCTAGATTGGTCTCCCTATTGAATTCTTTTTTGCAAGCGTCCCCGATCCCGCCCTCTATGTCACACCCCTATATCACCCTCATATCCAAACCAGATAAGGACTATCAGGACTGCGCTAATTATAGGCCCATTGCCCTTCTGAATACAGATTTAAAACTCTTTACCAAATTACTGGCCCCCCCGCCTGGGCTATTGGTTTCCTTCTTTAGTTAATAAGGATCAGGTGGGGTTTGTGCCGTGTCGCCTGGGGGGGGGGGGATAATACCAGACAAGCAATACATTTGATTCATGCCGTGAACCAGCAGATGGACCGGGCCCTGATTGTTAGCCTTGACGCGGAAAAGGCGTTTGATCGCCTAAGCTGGCCATTTATGTTTGAAACCTTATGGAGTTTTGGGTTCTCGGGCCCATTCCTATCTGCTGTTCAGGGTCTCTACTCCCGGCCCACTGTGGCTATTAAACTCCCCCATATGATCTCTGATACGTTTCCTCTCCCGAATGGCACCCACCAGGGCTGTCCTTTATCTCCACTCCTGTTTGTCCTGTGTATTGAGCCATTGGCGGCGGCCATTCAAAATTGCCCTGATATTAAGGGGGTTAGTGTTAGGGGTAGGGAATTTAAAATAATGCTTTTTGCGGATGATGTGTTGCTCACCCTGACTGACCCGATCACAAACCTGCCTGTCCTCCACAACCTCCTCTCCAAATATGGGGTCCCTTCTGGATATAAAGTAAACACCTCCAAATCGGAGGCCCCTTAACTTCCTTAAGGTCTGTTGTGGATCAGCTGTCGGCGACCTTTAAATTCCGGTGGACCCCTTCCTCCCTTAAATATCTAGGTATACACCTCTCCCCCACCTACTCGTCTCTCTATTTAACTAACTACCCGGCTCTTTTTAGGGAACTTAGGGCGTTGCTTGCCAAGTGGTCTTCCGTCTACATCTCTCTGCTGGGCCGTGTTGGTCATGATGAGTAGCAAACGCTATGGTGGGCTGGCGGTACCGAACTTTATTCATTACTATTGGGTGACGCATCTGAGACAAATCCTGGTCTGGTCCACCTATGCAGCATATAAGCACTGGATGTGGATTGAAAAACTGTGGTTCGCTCCCTATCATCCTAACTCCTTCCTGTGGCATAGGTCTCCCCCGAGTACATCTAGTCTATCCCTTTTGGGCCCCATGCGATTCACGCTCCACATCTGGACCTCCTGTGCCTCTAAATTTGGCCTATGCTTCTCTATCTCCCCCCTCAATCCCTTTCTGCTCCTTCCCTTCTTTGACCCAGGTCGTGAGTCCCCTATGGTTCGGACTTGGTCAGACAAAGCTTTATTCCAGTTTGCCGACGTAGTTGATCCATTGACCCGCACCTTGTTGCCTTTTGAGAGGCTAGAGGATAGGAGTGGCTTGCCTTCTACCGCACGTTCTAAAGCTGCGACATTTCATCCTTTCCCACCTGGGCTCCCTCACGGTCTCTAAACCTACGGCATTCGAACAATTAGTGAGACGGGGAACGTCCACTCAGGGTTTGATCTCGGATATTTACAGTATTCTTGACTCACCAATAGACGATGCTCCAGTTAGACGTGCCTATATGGACAAGTGAGAGAACATTCTAGGTCTTGCAATTCCCCCAGAGGGCTAGGGTGTAGTGTGGGAAAGGGCTGCATCCTCCTCCATCTGTACTCTATTCAAGGAAACGCATTACAAAATAATTATGATGTGGTATCACACGCCTGAACTCCTCCACAAGTTGAACAGCAATGTGCCGTCTCTTTGTTGGAGATGTCAGGGGGCAGTAGGCTCTCTTTATCATATTTTCTGGGTCTGTAGCCTGATTATGGGCTTTTGGCGTGAGGTTTGCGGTCTGGCCTCCACTATCCTCCAGTAGCATATCCCGCCCGAAGCGGCCCTATGTTTATTGAACCACTTCCCTAAAACGGTCGGGAAAAAACTTGCAAAACTACTCCTAGTGCTCCTCACTGCGGCTAAGTCCCTGATTGCTAAAAATTGGAAGCAGACCACTCCCCCATCTAGAGATCACCTTTTGACTAGAATAAGCGAATTGAGGACTCTGGAACGCCTGACTGCATCTTTGAACAATAAGCTGGAGTTGTTTGAATCTGTTTGGTCTCATACTATGGCCCACATGCCAGTATGGTTTAGGATCCTAGGTCTTTCTCGCCAATGCACCTCTATCCACCCCCCCACCCGTGTCCGGTACAGCTAAACCCTCTCCGCCGGTTTAGCCCATAGTCTAGGTCTGGCCTGTTGCCTGGCGGATTTTCATGATAAATATAGATAGCTCAGTTATGTTTTCTCTTCACTTCTGGAGGGGTACTTCCCATTGAACGCAATATTGTTTGCTCTAACCGCATTTTGATTGTACTTTCTATGGTCACTTTGTCAATGTTAATGTTTTTTGTTATCAATATGTATAAAACTTTAATAAGAACTTACAATTTAAAAAAAAAATGGAAAGACTTGAGATTTTTTAATAGAAGTAAATTACAAATCTATAGTTGATTTCAAAGAAAAAGATTTTCGCTGGATTTTACATGATGGCACACGGCCAGGAAACTACATATTTCAGCATGCATTGCACCTCTGGCCGGTAGCTGCTCCTGTCTTGTAGTATCTTCCCACCACTGGCTCAATCTGCTTCTGCTTTGCACAGTAAACATATTGGGCCTCATTTACTAACAATGCAGCAATGTTAAGCCATTATGTTGTTGGTTGTGTCTGGTTTTTTTTTGTGCCAAATTCATTAATGTAGTGCATTGTAAATCTGGAAGGTTTTTCACAGGACAAACTAAAACCCGACCATGCTGCCACACTAGAAGTAGCTGTTTTTAAGAATAGAAAACCTGTAATAAATGACGGCTTGCTTAATAAATCTGTCGGTTGTGGCATTTTTAACCCTTAGAGGACCGGGACAATTAAAATTTTTGCGTTTTCGTTTTTTCCTCATTGTGCTTAAAAGGCCATAGCGCTTGTGCATTTTTTCACCTAGAAAACCACATGAGCCCTTATTTTTTGCACCACTAATTGTACTTTGCAATGACAGGCTGAATTTTTTCATAAAGTACACTGCGAAACAAGAAAAAAATTCAATGTGTGGTGAAATTGAAAAAAAAAAAACAAACGCATTTCTTTTATTTGGAGGGTATTTTTTTTACGCCATTCGCCCTGGGCACTGACATGTTATATATGTTCCTCAAGTCGTTACGATTACAATGATATGTAACATGTATAACTTTTATATGATGTGATGGCTTGTAAAAAATTCAAACCATTGTTAACAAATGCATGTTCCTCAAAATCGCTCCATTCCCATACTTATAGCGCTTTTATCCTTTGGTCTTTGGGGCTGTGTGAGGTGGCATTTTTTGCGCCATGATGTTTTCTTTCTATCGGTACCTTGATTGCGCATATGCCCTCGATTGCTTCCGGCTGTTGCAGCCAGAAGCAACCCAATGCCGAGCCGGAATCAGCGCCATTACGGCACAGTTCCGGGGGGGCGATCTCCGGCACTAGACACCAGGGAACGATGCATCAAGTAATCGGATGCAACTGTCATCTTTGACAGCTGCATCCGGTTATCTAATTAGCGGGCATGGCGATCGGACCGTGCCCGCTAATAGCCGCGGTCGTGGGCTACATGCGGCCCCGCTCTGAACACCTGTGGGCGGCCCTGGGCGTATGGGTACGTCCAGGGTCGCCTAAGGGTTAAATGACAAAAGCCCAATTGGTTAGATTTTGGACAAAAATTACTTGTTATATTGTACTCCTTTAGTATCAGAACACTAAACCAACAGGGAAAATGGACAAAAACCCGACAATATACTGTACCTTATTAAATCAGGCCTTTAGTAAATCAGGCCCAGTATCTATCTGTCTTTCCATCTATACAAAGGATATAATGACAGCACTACTCAAAATAGAAGTTAAATTGCTGGTGCCAGCAGGCGCTGTCCCGACCAGGGAACATACAACATACTCCAAAAAAAAATAGTCTGCAGCACTCATTCCAGTCTTGCAAAACAAAAGTTTGGTTTATTCAATCAAGCGAAAAAATGCGACACAGCAAGTAATTCTCTACAGACTATATTCTTTTATATATCTTTCTGTCTATCTACCCATTCATCTACATAGATAGATTAGAGAAAAACAAAAGACACAGTTATCATGTTACCTGGGTCTAAGAAGGGAGGGGGAGGACATTTTTGTAACATTCACAGGTATGGTCTTCTCAGTTGAATGTTTTTGAATTTACTCTTGCTTGGTTTTGGGCTTCATACTTGTAACAAAAGACAAAACGTGCAGCATCAAATACATGTAGCTGTAACACTGTATAAGAGAATGGACCCTGAGGCTGGAAACATCCCTGCAGTTTTTATACCAAAGGCAAAAGAGAGGTACAAGTCCTTCCTTTATATTTACCATTCTTTCTGAATGCACTTCTTGTTTTGATTTAAAAAGTGTAGTGTTGACTTTCCAAAAAAATGCTGCTTGTAATTCCATTCTTACTACTTCTTTCTTTTCTTCCCCCAGTTGCTTAAAGTGTTTCTGTCGTTTGGAAAAACTTTTGAGATGTCAAAGTTTTGATTGGTCCGAGTATGAGTGTTTAGATCCGTACCAACCGTGAGAATGAGCTGGGAGAAGCGCGATCCTCTCCTGGCTCTGTGTCACGTGATCAGTCAGACTCCAACTACAGTAATTGTCTATGTAAGTCTATGGAGTCCGACTGATATTACTGACACTGCTGCACCACTCTCTTCTCCTGGCTCAGTCTCTCGATCGGTATTGGTCTGAACCTTCTGACCTGGACCGATTAAAACTTTTGAAATTTTTTTATGACATGTCAAAAGTTTTTCCAAATGACAAGTGACACTTTCGGACAACCAGAGTGTCCTCTGTGGACAACATGCAACTTTTCTTGGCAGTTTTTCTTTCAGCTTTTTAAAGGTGCCCTCACTTAATCAAAAATAATGTGAAATACCCTCGGAGCTTTACTTTTTCTTTGAATTTCACTGTACATAACCACAACCACATGGTGCGCACTTTGCATGATGCCCGCGATGCCCGCCTGGTCTGCAGTGAAACCAGCCTCCAGAAGACAAGCAGCCCATACAGTCGAGGACGCTGTACCCACATGAGCCTGTGCACGTTGTCACTGTTTTAATTTCTTTGACCCTTATTGTTAGCCCCAGTTTTGGTGGTAACCGGAGATGCAATTTTTGGTACTATTGGGTGCCGTGTATGAGAAACAATTGTGTCTGGTTAATTCATATACACCTACAGATGACCCCTTAAGCTTTTTTTACTAGGCTCTGTACACTTATTTCCGATTTGCAATATAATATGCTGCTTTGGGCCAGTGACTTTAACATGGTTTATAATGGCAAATTGGACAGCTCCAACGACGCTCCCTTGCGCCGTATTGGTGCCCAGCAACGTCTTTTGACCTCATCCCTTCCCGAACTAGGGGTGGCGGATGTTTGGAGGGAGCATAATGGCACTACAAGAGGTTATACCTATTTTTCTCCAACTCATCATCACTATACCAGAATTGACTGGGTCTTAACCTCCACGTCTGCTCTCCCTGCACTCCTGTATGCTAGACATGTTCTCTCAGTCTGATCAGATCACGACGTAGTGGTGGCTGAATTTGATCTCGTGGACAAGCTTTATACGCCCTTTAAATGGAGGCTGAATGAATCCCTATTGACGAAACCCTGTTTGTGCCAGCAGCTCCAGGCCGATCTTATCTCCTATTTCAGAGCCAATGCTGTGCTGTCATCTGACCCTTGTTGGGTATGGTTGGCCCACAAGGCGTTTATGAGAGGTAGATTGATCTACATGGCTACTGGGGTGAAGAGGGAGCGTAATAGGGCCCAGGCCACACTTGAGAACAAGCTCTTAAGACTCTCTATAGCCCACCAACGTAACCCAACCATATATTTATCTAAAGCTATGGCAGATGTTAAATTACAACTTGATGCGGTTCTTACTCACAGGACAGAAAAAGCGGTACGCTGGACACAAGCTACATATTATAAATGGGTCAACAAGCCGGACAGACTTTTAGCTAAGATGTTAGCTCAGAAACAGAGGATGAACCACATCCATTAACTACAAGTACGCCCAGGGCTTTATACATCCCATCCTGACCGCATTTACAAAGTTTTTCACTCTTTCTATTCTTCCCTCTATGCTGATTCCTCCCCCCTTCTGACCCCAAAATTAAACAATTCTTGGATTCTCTCCCCGTAGCATCCATATCGCCAGATGAGCAAACCTTACTAAACCGCCCCATTACGGAAGAGGAAGTAACAGAGGCGATCTGTCGCTTAAAATTAGGAAAAGCACCTGGCCCGGACGGGTTTTCAGCACTGTACTACAAAAAGTTTCTTCTTCATATTGTTCGCCCTCTTACTCAATTCTATAAATCCCTCCCTGATCCCCTCTGAGTTCTTAGATGCCCTGATTACACTTATTCCCAAACCCAATAAGGACCCTACTCTATCTACTAATTATAGGCCTATTTCCCTAATAAATTTAGATGCCAAACTTCTAACCTCTATCCTTTCTTATCGTCTTAATCCCCTTCTTCCCCAACTAACTTGTAATGTGGGTAACTTGTAGGCCCCGGACAATACCCGTAAAGTTTTGGATATCATTAACTGGTCTAACGCCTCTTCAACGCCACTGATGCTGTTGGCGCTTGATATAGTAAAGGCGTTCGACAGTTTGTTCTGGGCCTTCCCCTTCAGGGTTTTACACCCCGACAAAGTCCTAGCTAGAGTAAACGATATTCTGTCTGAGAAAATTGCTGCTATACGCGGTGACATGGTCGCCCTATATAAGAAGACCTGGTCCCCCTGGTTTAACTCCTCCTATATTACTGATATCTCTTATCATATATCCCTGTAAGATCCAATCGTTGTCCCCAACTTTATTTTGTACTTATTGCTTGTCTTGTACTTCTACATGATACTGTACCTTGAATTTCTTTCTTTTCTTTTCTGTTTTTTTTTTCTTTGTTTTTTTTTAAAGATTGCCCATGTAGGCCACTGACTGCTGTATTTGCCTAGCTTACATTTAAATAAACTCGATATGTTTGACACTAAAGGTGCCCTCACACACAGGTTTTTGGTGGTGTTTTAACGCCCACATAAAAAAAAGGCATGCAAAGCATGGCGTTTTTTTTTTTTTGCCATATTTGCCAGTGTGTGTCAAGGTCTCTTTGAGATTTTGGGCATTTTTCGGGTCGGCGGTTTTATCTGAACATTAACTTAAATGCAGAAGGCCGTGTTTGGGTCAGAAAGCCGACCTGAATGCACCCGCTTCAGAAAGGTAGGGGTTAAGTTTTTTCGGCCCTCCCCAGCCTAATATTAACAGCCAGCTACGCCCCAGTCCAGGAGTGCCAAATTTGACGCTTCAGGACCACTGGTGACATTGGGTACTAGGGTAATAATGGGGGTTAGTGTTAGCCATTTTATGCCGGCTAACATTAGAACCCTACTTAGCAATGGATTCAGTCAGTTTCCATTACTAAGTCTGAAAGTAAAGAAAAATGAAACGCAGCACAATACAGAAAAGTACTTTATTTAAAAAAGAACACCCCTACACCGCTCATTGACCACTTTATTAAAAAAAAAAACGCTGGTCATTGACATTGTCCAATGAATCTGAAGTAATCCACATCAGTCATGTCAAACTCTGGCCCGCGGTGCCATAATTTTTGGCCCGCCAGGAAATTCAGAGTTTGAATTACATCTGGCCCGCCATGGCTACTATAAACGAGACTATAGGGGAGGGCTGGCTACTATATGAGACTATGGGGAGAGCTGGCTACTATATGAGACTACTGGGGAGGGTTGGCTACTATATAAGAAACTATGGGGAGGGCTGGCAACTATATAAAAGACTACAGGGGAGGACTGGCTACTATATAAGAGACTATGGGGGGTGGCTACTATATGAGACTACAGGGGAGGGCTGGCTACTATATAAGAGACTATGGGGAGGGCTGGCTACTATATAAGAGACTATGGGGTAGGACTGGCTACTATATGAGACTATGGGGGAGGCCTAGCTACTATATGAGACTACTGGGGAGGGTTAGCTACTATATGAGACTATGGGGGAGAGCTGGCTACTATATGAGACTATGTAGGCACACAAGGGGTTACGTATGAAGTGCTTAAATTCTTGTGTGTGTATGTATGTGTGTGTGTGTGTGTGTGGGGGGGGGGGGGGGATTGGTTGAGGGTAGCAGTCAAATTAGGGAACCTGGTAAGCCTGCTTGAACAGATGTGTTTTGAGGGCACATTTGAAGCTTTGGGTATTGGAGGTGAGTCTGACAGTCTTGGGTAATGCATTCCATAGAACTGGTGCAGCTCGGGTGAAGTCTTGGAGACGGGAGTGAGAGGTGTGGATTAAGGTGGATGTTAGTCTTAAGTCATTAGAGGAGCGTAAGGCACGGATAGGGCGGTAGACAGAAATGAGGGAGGAGGTAATGGGAGGTGCAGCACTGTCGAGACCGAACAATGTGGCCCCCAGGGGGTTAAGTTAACCCCCTGGGGACCAGAAACTGGTGTTTTTCCCCCTAAAAAGCACCACTAAAAATTGCCATATGCATAAGCTATGGCTTTTTTTAGTGGAGCTGAAGACTTCGGTTAAAGTCTATGGGATATATACCCAATAGAAAACAACAATGCTGGACAATAACTACCAAAAAATATTTCTTTATTTATTACATAGCAGAAATAAGAACAACTTCATTAAAGCTGGGTTCACACACAGTATATTTCAGGCTGTATTTGGTCCTCATGTCAGGTCCTCATAGCAACCAAAACCAGGAGTGGATTGAAAACACAGAAAGGCTCTGTCCACACAATGGTGAAATTGAGTGGATGGCCGTCATATAACGGTAAATAACGGCCATTATTTCAATACAGAAGCCATTGTATTAAGATAACAGAAAATATTTGCCATTAAATGGCGGCCATCCACTTGATTACAACATTGTGTGAACAGAGCCTTTCTGTGTTTTCAATCCACTCCTGGTTTTGGTTGCTATACAGCCTCAAATATACAGCCTCAAATATACTGTGTGTGAACCCAGCATAAATGCAGGAAGCAAGTACATACATTGGAGGGATAGCAGGGCAGAGAACAAATGAAATATATGTACAAATATTCATACGCCTATATATATGTACAGTATATATGAACGGTAGAGAGGGCAAGCACAAAACACAAGTAATAATAATCAAGGGTGGGAGGGACACACTAAACAAATGCCAAAAGGATAGAGAAAAGGGGGGCCACAAATATTATCACATATAATAATGGGTAACTAAAAATTATATGAGCCACTAATAATCTCTCATATAACCTATGTGAAGACTCCTCACCACTTCAGCCCTCTGTGGAACTACTGCCCAGCACCACCACTCACCCAACGCTGCGTTTCGCCAACAAGCTTTATCTTTTTTTTATATTAGTTTTTTATTTTTGTTTTGGTATTCTTCTTCACATTCGGCTGGCACTTGATGTATCACTATAGCGCATGCGCCATTTTCTTTCTGTTGGGCTATCAGTATTTCTTGTGATGCACAGTCACATGACGCGACATGGCTCACATGACTGGGAGGCGGAGCGATGTGACGTCACGCGGATCACGTGATTGATGTGATGCGTGGCTTCCCTGGCATCATGGCTGCACCGCATGTACGGCGGACCATGTATGTGACTGCTCGAGGCGGCAGGTTGGTAGCAGGAAAGCGTCATGACTCATACCTATTAGGTAACCCTGATTCCACCTGTGTGGGGGGTGGCACTGGGAGTTGGACTCCATCTGTGGAGGGCGGTATTATGACTTTGATGTATGTTTTGATTGGTTCCTTGGATGAATGGTGATTTATGCAGCTGGTATGCAACATGGTGTAATTGACTGACAGATACATAAAAAGGACAAGCTTCCTGTGTTCCATCACCCTTGATAAAGCTTGTTGGCGAAACGCAGCGTTGGGTGAGTGGTGATGCTGGGCAGTATTTCCACAGAGGGCTGAAGTGGTGAGGAGTCTTCACATAGGTTATATGAGAGATTATTAGTGGCTGAAATATAGACGTTTTTAGTTACCCATTATTATATGTGATAATATTTGTGGCCCCCCTTTTCTCTATCCTTTTGGCATTTGTTTAGTGTGTCCCTCCCACCCTTGATTATTATTACTTGTGTTTTGTGCTTGCCCTCCCTACCGTTCATATATATACATATATATAGGCGTATGCATATTTGTACATATATTTAATTTGATCTCTGCCCTGCTATCCCTCCAATGTATGTACTTGCTTCCTGCATTTTTAATGAATTTGTTCTTATTTCTTCTATGTAATAAATAAAGAAATATTTTTTGGTAATATTTGAAGTTATTGTCCAGCATTGTTGTTTTCTATTGGGTATATATTTTGAGGTTGTGCTTACGGACATATAAGTATTGTAAGGGTCCTTTTTGTAGGCATTATAAAGTCTATGGGAGAATAACACCACCATTATCAGAAAAAAAACGCCAAACTCTCAAACTGCTACATTTTGCAAAAACTGCCACAGAGCTGCAAAATCGACAGAGAGCAGAGAAAAACGTTATGTGTTCAAGGGAAATCATAATATTCCATTGATTCCCAGTTAACATCTGGCCGCAGGCGTTTTTGGAAGGAAAAAAACCCGCCATGGGTTTTTATTGCCTTTTTTTTTTTTTCCAAACAAAAAGGCAGTATGAAGGCAGCCTAAAGGGGTTTTGCAGCTAGCTATTGATTTTGATGTTTGTGCTCAGGCAGCCTGAAAAAAAATAAAATACTTAGCTGTCCCACTCTCCTGCTGCGACCTCTTTTACAGACCCTGCTTCCTGATGCGAATACAAGAACCTCACCAAACCCCTATTCAATCGTCACCTAATCATTTGAGGAAAGTAAAAACTCTATAAGACCAAATTAGCCTTGCCGCAATCTGTGCTCCTTTCCCAATGTCATTTCCACCTGCATGTATAATTATGACATTAGGCAAAGGCCACACCAAACATCTATCCTCAACTAAATCAATAAGTTGTAACCAATGTAGTCTCCTAACCCTGGCCCAAAAAAACACTACCTTCTTCGAGAGACCCAAGTTAGCAGAATAAACTCTTTCCAAAGTGTGTCTATGAACCCAATATATGAATGAATGGCCTAGGACCCATGCAATGATAGGAGAGCAACCTGTAATAAAATTAAACACATAAATGAGGCCTAATATAAAGCTTTTATCTATTGGAACGCCACCTGCCTAATTTTTTTATGTTAGTATGGGACAAACCGAAACTATATGCTTCCGTAGCTGCTGCATTTGGAATGAATGAGCCAAAAGACCTTGTATATCAATCCTTAATATTTCCAAACATTTCAGAAATACAGCTACGAATTGAAATTTAGATAAAGAGGAACCATCAGCATGTAATAAAAAGTTACTAGAAAAAACAGGTCTAACTAATAAATAGTCCAACACCACACAAACCGGTCATGCAGGACAACCATCAGTGACATCAAGAGAAATAGTAGCACCCTTGCCCATCAAGTCAGTTTTAGATCTCCTAATAATCAAATTAAACGTCTTCATAGACACTGAAAAAATCTGAGGTCAATAAAGGAGATGTTGCCTTTACACTACTAGACAGCAGCTCTCCCAATTGGAGGGTTTCAAAAAACGCCAATCAAAAGGCCAGTCTGAAAAGCTGAAGCTCATAATTGGACGAACAAACGGAGGCACAAACATTAACCAATTTAAACAACAGCGGAAAAGTATCTAGTATCCCCATGTACACCCCTAGACAGTCTTACACCTTTCAATACTTTAACCGCAAAACAAGCAGACATAGAGGAAACCCCCAGACAATGTTGTTAAAAGGAAATACCAGAAACAATCTTAAGAATAGCTGAATAGGAAACACCATGCATTAACAATTAAGAAGAATAAAAAGGTACAAGGAGTGGAGCAAAAAACTGAGATCGCCTGTCCATGGCAAAAATTGCGCCATCTGATCCAAGCAACCACTACTATAGCTACTGAGAGGGAGTTTTGCAGAAAATTATACATCAGTCCCATATAAGGTTCCACAAGTGCTGTGGACAAGACAGTTCCTCCGGATCCGCACCTGGAACTAATTAACAGAATCGATGAAACTGTAGGCGAGACAAGGAGTCTGCAATGTGTTTTAAAACACCAAGTATGTATCGTGCTTAGAGCCAAACATTTAAATTAAAGCATAATAACGCTAGATGGCGCAACAGCTGGACAACTAGCTCTGACCTAGCAGACAGGCAATTGATGGCAAACAAAACGCCATGATTATCCTTATGCACAACTATCCTTATGCACAACTATCTGTATAGAATCACCCCAAAGTGGGAATGCCACAAAACCCGAAATAATTCCAACAACACCACATTATGGACCACACCAAATTTCACCCATGCCGGATGCCACGGTTCGGCACACCAATGTCCATTCCAGAAAACACCAAATCCACAACCTCCCGCAGCATCCATGCACAGCCCCAAAGCGCTAGCTTCCATAAATTCTTCCTGCCAAACTGCTCTCCCGTTAAATCTAGACAAGAAACTAAGCCAAAACAACAAATCTTCCTTTAAGGCAAGCGTTAACCGTATATATGTAGAATGTAGAGATTTCAGTCCCCGAGTCGTCATATATAAACGCCAACAAAACACTTTACCCATCGTTAAACACAAGGTTACCCAACAGGCATTGCTTGTCCCTTAAAGTAGTCTTCTTTCTGGACAACATAAAACACAGAGTTTATTGGTTTTCGGCTCTGGTAAACAAAACAACATCTGTTTAGTATCAATAACAATAAATATTCTAGTCTAGAACAAGAGGATTATCAGCCGCAAGTGGGACTTCAAAATAACCACAAATATCAACGAAAGTAGATAACAACTTGTCACAATCCCCTAACTGCCCCTTCCCACAAACAAAAAGTAATCCAAATAGTGGGTAAAAGTTTATATACCTGATTGTTCCTGCATAACCCAGGAGAAAGATTCAAAATAAAAAAACAAGACATACTAAAACCCATTGGGAGTGCCTTGTCAAAATAAAACTTATTCCTCCTTACAAACCCCAACAAATTATATCCTTCGGGACACACCAATAATTTAAAGAAGTCCTTTTTTAGGAACCAATCCCAACAGTGAAATTCTAAAATTAGGGAATGGGGATAAGAAAACGGGCTTTCAAACCTACCCTCGTTTACTTCTTTCAATATCTTTATATCGACCTCTTTAGGTCTCAATTTAACAGAGCGCAGGTTATCTACCACCACACACCCTTCACTAATGAATTGCGGGACATGAAAACCATCCCTAAAACCGGGAATCAGCAATTCAGCCGTCCATGGTTTGGGAAGGCTTTTAGCCAAGGTAACATTTTTTGAAGACTCAATGGAGTCCATGCTTTTCGAAATCGCATCCCTAGTAGGGTTTGGTGGTTGGGAAGTTTGGTTGAACTTTTTAAAACATCTTAATATCGGATGAGCTCCTGCACAGTGGGCACATTTGTGTCGATGTTTACAGTTATTATACCATAGATTCATTAACCCCTTAACGAGATCGGGCGTAAATTTACGCCCTGATGCCGGTAAGGGAGTTCAGAGCGGGGCCGCGCGGCGACCCCGCTCTGAACCGCGGCGGTCCCGGGTGCCACTTGTAGCCCGGGACCGATGGTATTAGCGGGCATGGTCTGATCGCGGTGCCCGCTAATACAGTAATCAGATGCAGCTGTCAAACATGACAGCTGCATCCGATTACCGGACGCAGCGTCATCCCTGGTGTCTAGTGGGGAGATCGCTCCTCCGGGATGTTATCCCGGAGGAGCGATCTCCGTAACTGAGGCCGGCCGGGGACCGCTCCAAGATGGCGCGGTCCCGGGCTCGGCACTCGTTTGTTTCCGGCTGCAGCAGCCGAAAGCAAACGAGTGCCGATCTCATGGATCTCTGCAACATATCTATGCTGCAGAGATCTCAATGAGAGATCAAAGCACTTATACTAGAAGTCCCCCAGGGGGGCTTCTAGTAAAAGTGTAAAAGTAAAAAAAAAAGTGTCATTATTAGTAAAAAGCCCCCTCCCCTAATAAAAGTCTGAATCACCCCCCTTTTCCCAGGTTATAAATAAAAGTAAATAAATAAACATGTTTGCTATCGCCGCATGCGTAATCGCCGAAACTATTAATTAATCACATTCCTGATCTCGCACGGTAAACGGCGTCAGCGCCAAAAAATCCCAAAGTGCAAAATTGCGCATTTTTGGTCGCATCAAATCCAGAAAAATTGTAATAAAAAGCGATCAAAAAGTCGTATATGCGCAATCAAGGTACCGATAGAAAGAACATATCATGGCACAAAAAATGACACCTCACACAGCCCCATAGACCAAAGGATAAAAGCGCTATAAGCATGGGAATGGAGCGGTTTTAAGTGACGTATATTTGTTGACAATGGTTTAAATTTTTTACAGGCCATCAGATACAATATAAGTTATACATTATATATATCGTTTTAATCGTAACGACTTGAGGAACATATATAACAAGTCAGTTTTACCCCAGGGCGAATGGCGTAAAAACACATTTCCCCCAAATAAACAAAATGCGTTTTGTTTTTCAATTTCACCACACTTTGAATTTTTTTCTGGATTCGCAGTGTACTTTATGCAAAAATTCAGCCTGTCATTGCAAAGTACAATTAGTGACACAAAAAATAAGGGCTCATGTGGGTCTCTAGGTGGAAAAATGCAAGTGCTATGGCCTTTAAAGCACAAGGAGGAAAAACCGAAAACACAAAAATCGAAATTGGCTCTGTCCTTAAGGGGTTAAAGGCGAAGCAAATGCCTTTATGAAAGGAAATAACATTCGAAGATGATGCATTAGGTCTTGCTCTCTAAGGGATCATAAAATTTATCCACAACCACACATCTTTTTGTCCTCATCTTAAGGCTGGGTTACACTACGTATATTTCAGTCAATATTGTGGTCCTCATATTGCAACCAAAACCAGGAGTGGATTAAAAACACAGAAAGGCTCTGTCCACACAATGTTGAAATTGAGTGGATGGCTGCCATATAACAGTAAATAACTGCCATTATTTCAATATAACAGCCGTTGTTTTAAAATAACAGCAAATATTTGCCATTAAATTGCGGCAATCCACTCAATTTCAACATTGTGTGAACAGAGCCTTTCTGTGTTTTTTTTTTATAAATTGTTTATTTTTCAAAATTTTTCTAAGCAAAGAAAAAACAAATACAATATATAACAAAAAGAAAACACAGTGAACATTGTATTCAAGTCTTGAGCATAGGTCCCTGACTGTAGGATAAAAGGACCTCAACAATCTTAATGTACTATTAAGCCGGGACAAGGTAAATGACATTTTACTTCCTAAAAAAAAAATGCCTATAAGAGTTAGGAAAAGTATGGAAGTGTCAGATCGGTCAAAAACCAGAATAAAGACCAAGACTCTAGGTAGGGCCCAATTGAACCACGTCAGGACCAAACGTAAGGCCCACCTGTTAACAAAGCTGTAACCCAACACTAATGTAAACATATGAAAACTCAGACAACGATGGGGGAAAGACCAGGACAAAGACAAGACTAGACAGACATATCAGGGGATAAGACTAGGACTGGCTGGAGGGGTAGATAGTGGCGTTCGGAACGTTTCGTAGTAGGTGTCCCACTGGGACCATATTTTCAAGAATTTTTCCACTCTATTCTCATTAGAAGCTGACAGATACTCAAGCCTGCGTACATCTTGTATCCTGTTTATAAGTTATATAGCTGAGGGAATAAGGGTTTGTTTCCAATATTTCGCCAACAGGCATTTGGAAGCTGTCAGAATGTATAGTAGGAGTCGGGCGTCATGCTTACGCATATTCCTGGGAGGTACATTCATAAGATATATCATCGGATCTAGAGGTAGATCACGACTGAATATCGTCGAAAGCAATCCTTGTATACCTCTCCAGTAAGGTCTCAATAAGGCACAGTCCCAGAAAATATGCGGAAGAGTGCTCTCTTGTGATAGACATCTCCAGCACATAGGCGATACACTTGGGTACATCAGGTGCAGGATTAGGGAGGTTAGAGAGCGAGACCACAGGGTTGCTAAGTGTAAGCAAGATGTCGTCTGCAAACAATGATAGTTTAAATTCCCGATCCCTAACCCGCACTCCCTGAACATCCCGGGACAGCCGGATTTGCGCTGCCAAGGGTTCTATACTCAGTAGGAAAAGGAGCGGTGACAGAGGGCATCCCTGCCGGGTCCCGTTGTATATATGTAATAGATTGGAGGTAGCATGTGGGAGCTTCACCCGGGCAGTAGGAGTAGAATACAACATTTTAATCGCCTGTAGAAAAGACCCAGAGATTCCATAGGATTGAAGTGCAGCAAACAAAAAAGACCACCCCAGCCTATCAAAGGCTTTTTCAGCGTCCAGGCTTAAAAGCAGGCCCTGGGCGCTTGTTTTGTTCAACACTTCAACTAAGTCTATGGTGCGTCGGGTGTTATCTCCGGCTTGTCGATGCCGTACAAATCCCAATTGGTCTGCATGTACCAGGGTCGGCAGGAAGGCCCCTAACCGCGTGTCTAAAATCTTGGTGAAAATTTTTAAATCTGCATTAAGCAGGGAGATTGGCCTATAGCTGGCTGGATCGGAGGGATCTTTTCCCTGTTTTGGAATCACCGTTATATATGAGCCCAACATCTCAGAGGAAACCTGCTCATCCCCCCGAAGAAAAGAATTAAAGAGGGTGAGCATACGAGGTGCCAAGATATCTGAGAAAGTCTTGTAGTAGACGTATGGCAAACCATCTACATCAGGTGATTTACCCGACGGCAGTTCTTTAAGTACCTCCGAAATCTCCTCCATGGTGATGGGCCCATTAAGAGAGGCTAGGTCTGCAGGGGAAAGTTTAGGTAGGTAGGAAAAGAGCGAAGAAGGTTCTCCCTTTGCTGAGGGTCAGAGGGAAGGGTATCAGGAAGAGAGTAGAGAGAAGAATAATAATCGGAGAAAACTGTGGCAATACCAGTGGGGTCATAATGAAGATCTTTCACTACATGAGGTTTCCCACGAACTGTCTGGTCACGCAACTGGGATGCCAGCAAGGTATGAGCCTTGTTAGCTTTATCGTAGTATTTGTGCCTGGTGAAAGCAAGAAGTCGGCCAGCTTTCGCCGCCGCCAGGTCCTTTAACTCATTACGAATAGCCACTATGCTGCGAAGCAGTGGGACACCGGGAAAACGGAGCATACGGGCCTCCTTCACCCTCAGTTGGCAGGTAAGGTCATCTACACGCAACCGCCCCGTTTTCTTTATATGGGAGGCAAGAGAAATACAATTACCCTGAAACACAGACTTGTGGGCATCCCAGAGCGTCACCAGAGAGCTAACACTATCTTCATTATTTTGAAAGTAATCTTTCAGACCTGTAGCCAAAGTTTCTTTATGTACGGGGTGTTTCAACAGGGCTTCATTTAGCCGCCAGTAACAAGTTCTGCGGGGCTGAGATAGCAATGCCAGATCAAGGGTGACCGGGGCGTGATCCGACCAGGTGATAGAATGTATCTCTGAACTCGACGTCACCTTCAACCCTAGTAAATTAACAAAAAAGAGGTCAATACGAGTATGAGTTGAGTGAAGGTGTAAGAAAAAAGTAAACGTTTTTTCCATAGGGTGGCAGACTCGCCAGAGATCATAAAGTTGATGTTGCCTAAACAACTTACGAAATGCTGCAGACAGTTGGGCCGCACCCCGCGGAGGGGGAGAAGGAGGGACTGTATGTCTGTCCCAGACCTCTGAGGGCAGAGTATTAAAATCGCCTCCCACCAATAGCAATGCTCGGGGGAAATGAAATAGCTTATTGAACACCTGTGCAAGGAATCTCATCTGGCCCTCATTTGGAGAGTAAACATTACATAGTATAACCGGAGTTCCCTCCAACTCTCCTCTGAGGATAATGAAGCGACCAAGGGGGTCTATCTCAGATGTTTCCACCTGTAACGGACAGTTAGTTCCAACCATTATTGCCACCCCCGCCCTTTTTTTGTCCAACGGAGAAGAGTACACAATTGGATATTTATAGTGGGCAAACTTGAAGGTACTAGTTATCATGGTGCGTTTCTTGTATAAACACTATATCTGCGTGAAGATCTGAGAGCTCTTTAAGAAGAAGCCTCCTCTTTAAATCAGAGTTAAGGCCTTTAACATTATGACTAACTAAACGCACCATGATAAGACCAAGCAGGAAGGAAAGAAAAATGCCCAGGCCCCAAATCTTGAGGCAAAAGCGTAAGCAGGCCAGGGTCCCAGCAAGCCCCACCCCGCAGCACAGTAGAAGAGAGGGAAAAAAAAAGAAAATTATTGTACCAACCAGTCCTCACGAGCAAATTCGAAATGGTCCCCGTCCTAGTCTGTAGGAACAAGAAGGGAGAGACATATCTTGGGGTAAAACAGGACAAAACATGCAAACAACACAAAACACATAAACAAATGATAAACAAATATAACACCTGCCTAACCCAAGGGAGGCACCAGTACTCCCTTGGAACCCACTGAGAACAACTCATGCGAGGAAACTGCCCAGAGGGGCACCACACTAGCTCCTCATATAGCAGTAGTTTCAAGAATAATAGAGATAGAAGTCTCAGCAGGAGTAGGGGGGATGTGACTAGAAGAAAGCCAGAGAGTGAAAAGAGGAGAGCACAGAAGATGGATATGAGTGCAAACCAAGATAAACTAAACATCCTAATAGCAACGAATAAGAACTCAGTGCATCCTCCTGCACTGCATAAAGAAAAGTAACATGAGCATATGAAGGCATTATCATGTATATAAGACCCATACAGATCTAGTTGGGAAGTACAAAGCAGAAAGATGTATTAGGGGGAGGTACCCCTTCCCTACAGTCTCTGCAGTCAACCAGGGCCGGTGTGGAATGAAGGTCTTTTCTGATTAGGGGACGACCTCTGGGCTGGGCGCTTCCTTTGAGATGCCACCGGGGTCCAGACTGGAGACGGTGGTGGGGGTGGCGGGATCAGTTCCCAATTTTGAAGATGGGGTGGAGAAATGTCAAGCGTTGCACAAAATCTTTCCAAGTCTCCAGCTACCTTCAAGGTGGCTGAGCGCCCATCCCTTCTGGCGGTGAAGCTAAATGGAAAACCCCATCTGTAAGGGATCTGCAAATCACGCAGGACCTGAAGTAAGGGGCCAAGCCGCTTCCTTTTTTGGAGAGTGACCCACGAGAGGTCTGGTAGTATCTGAATACGAGCTCCATCAAAGTCTATGTTCCTCAGGTCTCTTGCCTTGGTCATGACACCTTCCTTTATAGTAAAGTCAGTAACACAACATATCACATCACGTGGGAGGGAGGAAGCATCTTTGGGCCGTAATGCTCTGTGAGCTCTGTCCAGCTGGATTTTATGTCTTGCAGGGGCACCTAAGATTTGATTGAATATGGCTTCTACAGTGCATTTCAGGTCTCCATCTCTAGTGGCTTCAGGGAGCCCTCTGATCCGTACATTATGCCTCCGGCCCCTATTATCTAGGTCTTCCAAATGGCGTTGGTATTCACACATAGCTGAATGTTGCGCAGATATAGTCCAATGGAGGTCTTGAATGTAACTGCGAGTATTATCATGCTCATCCTCCACAATCTCTATGCGCTGCTTGGACTGCAAGTCCTGTCTCACTGTAGCTATCTCTGCCTTACAGGCTTCCCTCACTTCTGAAATAAGAGACCGAAAGTCCTCTTTAGTGGGTAAATTTTGCAGAAAGGAAGACCACCTGTTATCAGCATTAGTATGAGGGAGATCAGGGTCCTGTGTAGATGATTGAGAAGACCACCATTCTGCCCCATCTGTATGTGTAGTAAGGGCAGCTGGAAGTGTACGGCCGGGGGTTGCTGGACCCTGTAGTCCTTCAGCGCGGAGAGTCCGCTGCGGCCCTGTAAGGTGCATGGGTCCTTTTGTTGGGGTGCGCTGAGGAAGAGGCGATGGGACCTTATCCTCTATCATAGGGTCCGACCCCTGTCCCGCCCGGATCCCCATCCCTGGGAGGAAGAAGGCGCCTCGTCTTCGCTGGGATTAGCGTCCTCCTCTTCCCTTGAGAGAGCTGCCGGGATAAACAGGTCTGCCTCCGGGCTAAGTCCACAGCCCGACACGCGAGCAGGCTCCTCATCCAGTCCCCGGGGTGGCGCGGCAGGGGATCCCGATCCGCTGCGCTGTCGGGGGAAGGTCAGCTGGGCTGCAGCTTGTGGAGAGCCCGGGTCTGAGGCGCGGCGCGCTCCTCCTGCTATACTCGGCGCCATCTTGGAGGACAGATGCTGTGGCGAGGCACGCAGGAACGGGTCCATCGCACCGATGCAGGGACTCGCCGTCTTGGTGGCTTTGAGGGTAATCTTTCGGGGTCCCCTTCTGCTCATTTTCAGTGGTCTGGGGTCCAGAATAAGTGAAGTGTACAAAACCGCCATTGCAGAGCAGTGAGGAACGGAGCTCTGCTCTATGCGACTGCTCCCATCCCCTTCCGGTCACGCCCCCCGCCTTTCTGTGTTTTTAATCCACTCCTGGTTTTGGTTGCAATATGAATACCACAATACTAACTGAAATATACGTAGAGTGAACCCAGCCTAAATTAGGATAAACAGACATTTTTTGTCAAAACATCTTATTATATCTTATTGTAGTTAATTCATGTATTAACTCCAAAATTATCGTATGCATCTAGAATTATATCAATATGTTGGAATAGAGCTCCACTCTTATCAGGGAATTTTACCCCAACACTGAAGTGCAAATACAGAACCCCTGTAACCAATTACTGAACATTTTAGATACAGTAGGCTTTTTACGATAATCCTCGTCACTCTTCTTCCTGTCATCCCTCTCCTTTTAGTGAGGCAACAATGTAAACAAATCTGTGAATTCTAGACACCAAATCTTATCCTTAATTCCAGATCTTAAATGATAACCTAAAGACGAGATGTCGCAACGCAAAGTCTCTTTCAGGCACACATCAGGTATACCAGGTTTAGGAACTGGCACCTCAGGCACTTCAATTCTGCTATTATCACAGCGCTCTAATGGAGCCATGTCCCTAACACCAGAAGTATTAACCCATGCTTGCCCAAACGATACCATCTCCTCGTTAGTAGGGGGCAACACACTATCAGTAGGAGTAGATACAGACTCAGCACATTTGCCTAGTATTATCAGAAATGTGGCAATCTCTGTCAACATGGATTTATCAATATGAACTAAAGATTGCTCAGTAGAAGGACCACTGACAGGAGAAAGAGGGGGGCACCATAGGCGCTACACTCACCCTTGCTCGGTATGCTTCCAGCACCCTGCAGCGCAACTCCGTCCACTAGCCCCATTTTCTTGGCAGCCGGCTCC
Organism: Dendropsophus ebraccatus; assembly: GCF_027789765.1. NCBI lineage: Eukaryota > Metazoa > Chordata > Amphibia > Anura > Hylidae > Dendropsophus > Dendropsophus ebraccatus. The sequence goes on from NC_091456.1 coordinate 140,247,798, forward strand.
TTCTTTCTCTGCCTGGTTCACCTTTTGCCCAGCACCATCGCCGCCGATGCTAGCTTCTTTTGATACCTCAGTCAACCCCCCTGGCGGCGACAAATAGCAAACTTGGCTCCTCCCACAACTCCTCTTTCATCTTGGTCACGGAGTCTGACACTTCCTGCAGACGTCATCGACCTTCCGGACATCCACACAGGCTTAGCTGACAGTTCGGAAGCTGCCTCCTCGTCGCTAGGAGATGACACAGCTCTCAATGTCCTGGCATCCCTCAACGCAATCCCACTCGGTACCGGTGGTAAGCAGTAAACACTTCTTAATCCAGTTCTCCCCGCCAACATCAGAAGTTCTAGACAGGACTCTGTAATAGAGATCCTCTATTATCCACAGGGAAAATCTCACAAGCAGGTAACAGGCTTCAAAAACTTGAAGCTTGCTCACGTCGTCTGATTGACTTTCCAGAAGAAATTCTTATGAAACTGTTGCCTGATGACGTCACTCTCTATCTTCGGCCAATCAAGGCCATACTTACCAAATTCTGCCTGGATACCTGTTAACTCCTAGAAGCATCTGAACCCTAAGGAAACTTCTGAAAAGGTGAAACCACAAACACCCCCATCATGGGGAGCTGATACACTCACATGTACCCCCTTCACAATATGCTCTGTGGGTAATTCAGGTTTGTAATTGGAGCAAGCCATGGACTATGAAACACACCAATCAAAAACCTGGAATCCGGGAGGGGTCCAAATGCAATGGGGAAGGACTCCTACTTACCGCTGCATTCACTTTTCAATTTAGTTTGAAAAGCTGACACAAAAAAACTACTACAAACTTCTCCCCTACCTTAGAGTGTTTTTGCACTGTATTTTTGCATTGTGATGGGTACATGACAGCAGACTCCCCGATGTATACCTCCACTGGATAATTGACAGATACTGCATTAAAAAGTTATTTTTGTATCATTCTTAGGCCAGGTTCACACAATGTATGACAGCGGCTGCATGTATGTGTAGTAGCGGCCGCATGAATATCACTTTATCTTAATTGGAATGCGGGTGCATTTGGGTGTGCCCCTGCTCCAATTAAGCATAGCACACAATAGGAAGTGGGGCTGGGGGCCGTACTTCACATTGTGTGCACAGTCTATTCTGTGCGGCCGCTATTCATTGAATAGTGGCCGCACAAAATAGACCCGTCAGTTTTCTGTGCGGCTGCACAGAACCACGTCTGCACTGTACACATAGGAGGACATTTATAATTTGCACCTTTTTTGAAAATATTTTTATCACTGTGCACTGGCTTATATGTTTGCACCCTGGTAAGGTATTTATGAACATTTACATGTTGGTTCATAAATCACCTGCCATAGCTTCCCTGGCGCTGCACATTTTACTGCAGGCATTTGTGAATTGACCTTAGGAAAGTTCCGCTGGAGTACAGATGCGAACGAAAATGCGAATATTTCAAAATTCTCACATGATAAATCACGGCTAAAAAAATTCTTACGAATAACCACGCCCACAAGAGTCAAGAAGGCAAAAAACAGATGCACGCTTGTATATTCACATATACACCGAGCTACGCTGTTTAGTAAATCTGACGAAGGTCTGTGCACATCACACATACGCCAAAAAATGCTAAGGAGTTCAAGGTACACTGATACATGTCCCCCAGAGTGTATACAGTGCAGCTATGGTTTAATAGAAAACAATGCAGATGACCGTGGTCAACAAACAACGGGCCAGCGGGCGTGTCACACAAAAGCAACAACAGGCCGAGTTCACACCAGGTTACTGCACAATCCTGACAATGCCGAAATGATATATGTTTGGAATTTATAGCTATGCTTGTGTGGTGTCCCACCATGGGTGTTATTAGTTTATACACCCCTCGCAAAAACCTGTACTACAAGTTAACGTGGTAATGAAGTGATACTTTTTTTTTACCACTAGATGTCGCTGTTATTTGTATATGCACTTGTATATTGCACAGCTGTAGTGAACAAGGGGTTATTGTTTGTTTATGATCTGCGCACCAATAAGAGCCCTCTTTCCTTTTTCACCTATCTCTATTCTCTTTCCTCTTTTCACTTTCTTCTCTACCACTCACAGGGGACATTACACCTCCTGTAGGAAGTTATAACATGGGAAGAGGAAGTGCACGCCCCACACTTAGTGAGTATTACCCAACTCTTGGTAGAGAGAGGACGCAAGACAAGACGGTCCCTGCTGTGGTCTAGCTGGGCCCCGGCTTTGCCAGGTCTCCCCCCCCAGTCAGTTTCCAGTGTTTTCTTTTAGACGCTATTTTTATTTCAACAAGTCAGAGATCACCCCAACCCATGCCGTGAACATTTCTAAAAGTGCAGGACAGTATCCTGAAACAAGAGGAACTGATCACGATAGAGCAAAGTTGCTACAAGCATACATACTCTATCTTGCAGCGCAGGTGTAACCAGTTAATTTGGCCACCTTGCTCAACTCAGGTAACAAGGTCTGGGACTTGTGTCACCCTAATAGGACGGGTCATCCAACACTGTAGGGCAACAGGCGGTATAATGACAGCAAAGATGGAAACACGGGCACAAGTGTACTTTTATTTTCAAGTATTTTTCAGTATTCTACTTCTTTTAAAGTTCCAGCAGAGCACACTTCTATCCTGGGTTAGGACTCTCTGCACAGACTCCTCTCTACTGTTCTCAGCTCACTCTACTTCTCAGCACACAACCAAGTCAGCTCAACACTTTTACTCCAAAGGCTCTTAGCGCAGATTCTGTTCTGTCACGTCTGCAGTCTATGATCAGCTATTGTACAAAGTATTCTCACAGTAAGGGTATGTTCACACGTACCGGATCTGCAGCGGATTTTCTGGAGTTGTGACCACCCGATTGTCCGGGTGGTCACAACTCCACTCCAGACCACCGTGATAAGTACCCAAGGGACCCCCTCGCAGCCCGGTTGGTCACCGACCACAGGGGAAAGGATATAGCCAGCCACCTTAAAATGAAAGCAGGTGTGCCTCCATACCTGTGTGCCCCACTGGCACTGGCGTCACGACAATTTACCACCTGGCTGCGCTATATCTCGACAAACCACCACCGTAGTGGCGCCGCTCAGCACCATCTGGCAAGTGACCGATCGTCCACACCCGGGCACCACATTTGTCATATGCGTCAGGAAATTTCCAGATGCATACTGTAAACAGAAAAGGCCTTTTTTAAAGCAGGCTCTACTAGATCTGCGCTAGTTTGATGAGCCTCTACAAGGCCTCACTGCAGTCCAGACAAAAACCAAGGGTACATTCACATGTCCTATATTTCACGCATGAAAATTGGAAGGAAATCTCATTGCATCATAGTAATCATAGACTAATGTGTACTGTTGATTTGTGATTAATGGCAAATGTTTCTGCCCACTTATATTTATACTATATTGATATTGTATACTGTAACTATATGATTAATGGGGTCTGATCCCTGTGGCCTCCTCTGGTCACAATAATAAAGGGTTGTAACTAGAGATGAGCGAACCCGATCGTTCGGCATTTGATTAGCGGTGGCTGCTGAACTTGGATAAAGCTCTAAGGTTGTCTGGAAAACATGGATACAGCCAATGACTATATCCATGTTTCCCACATAGCCTTAGGGCTTTATCCAACTTCAGCAGCCACCGCTAATCAAATGCTGAAAGTTCGGGTTCGGATGGACTCGAGCATGCTCGAGGTTCGCTCATCTCTAGTTGTAACTCATTAGTTGTACATTTTTTAAAAGTTTGTCTTTTATTGTAAAGATAAAATTTTTATTTTATTTTGTCTAAGGTGCAGGAGAATACCAGGGTAGAAGAATCTCAAGAGACTCAGTGTCTGGTGCCTGGCATAATGGCAATGGATGCCTCTTGTTCAGAAAAGGAAATAGTAGATTATATTAAAGAAGGTGTGCAAAATAAAGACTATAATGTGAGTAAAATGAGTAAAGATGGAGGTGCAAAAACTGTAAGTGAAGAGGACCAGTCTACAAGCTTTTTTGATGAAATGACTATTGGCGAGTTTCTCCTCTTATCAAATGAATCTGACAGCTTTCCACAATTAACAGATATAATAGATGACCTGCCATTTCTTGAGATGCCTGAAGATGGCAGTGGTGAGCTAAACACTGCCTTACTGGCAGCAGTAAATTCCATGCAAAGTTCACCAGTACAGTCTGCCAGTCACAGACACACTATAGAGAGAGAGATCAGACAAGTGGATTGTGAATCCAGTAATGACCACATGATGTTCCCTGATTTGGTATTTACAGATGAGAGTGTTGAATATAAAAAACAAGAAAAAGGACTCTACAAGCAGAAGATTAATAAGGTACAGTCAACCTTCATTTCTAACATTGTAATATTGTAATAGTGTACTTTTTGCAATATGTAGGCTGTATTCACAAACGTTGTGGTTTCACTGTGGTACTGGAGCATCTTCAGGGAAATGATTGCAGTACCGCAATTAAATGACACAGTATTGCAATCAAACTGTAATGGATGAACACCCTAAAGGCCCTATTACGCCAATCGATTATCAGACGTTTTTAGCTAGAGCTAGGTCTGCTAGCCGTTGCTTCGTGTAATAGGAGCGGCACCAGCAGACCGCCGCTATCTCCTATGGGATCCCTGGACAATCTAAAGATCATCCAAGGAGCCCCTCCCACGGCTCCCTGTGCCCCCTAGTCTTATTCGCTCACTGTTGATGCGTGTAATAGCGCCAGTGGGGAGCAGGGAGCAAGAGAGCGCTGATCTGACAAGTCATGACAAGTTATGCCATAATGCCCTCTTGACATTCAAAATAAAGGTTCTGTAATGTTGAACCTTCTGCAATAAAATTTATCTTTCAGAAGTTTATTCTAGAACTTTTGTTTTTTTTCTGACTATTTGCAATATTTTTTTTTAACCTAATAATTGACAATTCCACTTCCTTCATAAAATGATCTTTTATTGTAAGCTTTGCAACCACTTCTTGTCTATTCACATTTTTATATATGCCATGTATCTGCAGGAAATACTGGAAGAAACACTTGTGGAAAGCAATGTAAGTCCATCTTCACTGTTTAATGGCATTGGATGTACTCCCAGAGTTAGCAGCCATCTTTCTAATGCTGGAGAAAAATCAGTCACTCAGAAATCACCTCAAGACTTTGAGTAAGGAAAATGTTGTAATTGTGTTATCTCAAATATATATATATATATATATATATATATATATATAGATTGTGGACATGTCACAGGTAAAGTGTTCGAGGGGAGGTACATCTCACCCAGGCTACTGCGTACGGTGAGATGGTAAATCCGGGAAAGATCTCTTACTCAGCAGTATTATGCTGCTGAGTTGTTCTTTACATTTTCCGGGCCGGATTTACTGGAATGGTGGGTAGGTTGGTAGTGGGACCTGCCATTCCCTTCCCCCCCGATCCAGTTCGGTTGTTGCAATCAGGTGTGCCCTGATTAGCCTGCAACAACTTAAAAGCTCCACAGTGCTACAGGGGATTGCTCTCAGCCAGGGTGAACAGCTTGCATGCTGTGTTTCCTGGGAGCAAGGAGTTATATCACCGCTGGGGCCTATTCACACTCCACGATACCGCCTATGGAAGTGACAGATAGGTGACCTGTGTTAGTAAGTGCCCAGACGGGCAAGACCTTTTTGTTTTGTTTTATTATCAATGCACGGTGTTGCTGTATTTATGTTGCTGGACCGTTTATGCTACAAATAAACACCAAAGCTGTTTTTAAGTCCAAGTTTGCTGCCTGAACTGTGTCCTAACACACCATCCCCCGGGAAGATCCCTACAATTGGTGCTGCGGAGCGGGCAAAACGGTTGCTAGGGGCAACGGTGTGCATCAACTTGGCTACAGCTGCTTATGTCCTGGGTGAAGGCGGCTGCTTCACTCCAAAAACAGCCAAGCAACATGGAGGAGATGATGAAGCAGTTAATGCAAGTGAGTTTGCAGCAACAACAGGCTCTGACAGACGCTAACCTGCGCCATGAACAGACAATGGCTGCACAACAGAGACTTATTGAGCACCTAATAGCAAAGCAGGAGGCGTCTGCAGGTGCTAATCCCCAGCTGGTGGCCGCAGCCGCGCCAGAGACTTTGTCTGTGAAAAGAGCCGTGCAGCGTGCGCTGCAAAAGATGACTGCTGATGATGATATTGAGGCCTACTTAACTGTCTTTGAGCGGGTGGCTGAGAGAGAGAAGTTACCCTCCACTGAGTGGGCAGAAGTGATTGCGCCTTATTTAACAGGCGAACCTCAAAAGGCCTATTATGACCTCAGTGAGCAAGAGGTCAAAGACTATCCTCGGCTAAAAGCAGAGATACTCGCCCGACTAGGAGTCACTGCTGCTGTCCGTGCCCGGAGGGTCCGCAACTGGAGCTACAGTCTGGACAAGTCAGCGAGGTCCCAGATGTACGACCTGATCCATTTGGCAAGAAAATGGTTGGAGCCAGACACCTCTACTCCTGCCCAGATCCTAGAGAGGGTCGTGATGGATCGCTACCTCCGTGCACTTCCTGCTGATCTACAACGCTGGGTAGGACAAGGTGACCCTAGGAGTGCCGACGAACTCGTCAGCCTTGTGGAGAGGTTCCAGGCGACCGAGGACTACCTCCGTGATGTTCCTGCAGCACCTTCACCTCCACGGAGTGCCAGATCTGTGCCATCGGCTGGTAAGAGACTTCCATCTATTGGGGGAGTGTGGAGGGGTGCTGATAGAGGGAAGAGCGCTCAGGAGGTGTCTCAAGGGCAAAAGACTGGTGATGGTCCCAGGTGGCTAAGTGGCCCTAAAAAGGACTCCTTGCCAAGGAGACCAGGCCCTATCCAGTGCTGGAGATGCCATGAGACGGGACATGTGTCTGCCCATTGCCCTCTTACCACTGAGCCCATGGAGTGTGACGCTAGCCGGCGTCAGTCGCTATTTGCGGAACCGTCTTTTGTTGCGGTCACTGGACTAGAGACTGAACCGCAAGTCTGCCACATTACTGTCAATAACTTCCCTGTTAAGGCGTTGCTGGACTCAGGAAGCCTTGTCACCTTGGTGCATGCTAGCCTGGTGACTGGGGACTTTGTGCCAAAAAGACATATGAGTGTGGTATGCATACATGGTGATACAAAGGTTTACCCTATAGTACTGGCTAATGTCGGGACTGAACTAGGCGCTGTACAATATGAAGTGGGTGTGGTTAAAAACCTTATGCATAATGTGATATTGGGGCGTGATTTTCCATTGTTCTGGGCTCTATGGGGAAAACAACAATCCCCTGAAAGGAGTGAGGAGACCCCTAAGTCTATTGCATTACCCACGGTAAATGATAAAAATGTACAGGATGAAAATGATGCTTTTCCTTTGCAGGTCCTGGCTGGTGAGGAAGAGGCTCCTCCCACTGAGCAGAATGTTCCAGACTTAGAGGTGTCTAGGGATAATTTTGGTTCTGCACAATTACAGGACCCCACTCTCAAAAATGCTAGAGAGCAGGTCACTGTTATGAATGGGGTACCTCAGGAACCAGAAGCTGAGAAAAAGTTTCCACATTTTTCTGTGACTAACGATCTCTACTATAGAGTCACTAAAATTAATGATGAGGTTGTGGAACAGCTTCTGGTGCCTAAGTCGTACCGGCGTCAGGTACTCGACATGGCCCATAATCATGTCCTTGGGGGCCACTTGGGGACCGATAAAACGCAGGAGAGAGTCCTCCAGAGGTTCTATTGGCCTGCGATTTATGCTGACATAAAAAAATACTGTGAGTCGTGCCCCACATGTCAGCTTAGCGCCCCAGTGTCGCATTTCCGCAGTCCGTTGGTTTCGCTCCCCATCATAGAGGTACCTTTTGACCGCATTGCAATGGACTTAGTGGGTCCCATTGTAAAGTCGGCAAGGGGACACCAGTACATTTTGGTGGTCTTAGACTACGCAACCCGCTATCCTGAGGCTGTCCCCTTAAGAAACACTGCATCCAAAACAATTGCGCGTGAATTGTTTTATATGTTTTCCAGGGTGGGGATCCCCAAGGAGATCTTGACCGACCAAGGTACCCCGTTTATGTCAAAGGTAATGAAGGATGTATGCAAACTGTTTAAAATCTCACACCTACGTACCTCTGTATATCATCCCCAGACAGATGGATTAGTGGAGAGGTTTAATAAAACCCTAAAACATATGTTAAAGAAAGTGGTGGAAAAAGATGGTCGGGATTGGGATCACTTACTACCTTACCTGATGTTTTCTATTAGGGAAGTACCCCAAGCGTCCACAGGGTTCTCTCCCTTCGAGTTGGTCTATGGTCGTCACCCTAGGGGTTTGTTGGATATAGCGAAAGAGACATGGGAAAGTGAGTCCACCCCATACAAGAGTGTTATAGAGCATGTAGCACAAATGCAGGACCGTATAGCCACTGTAATGCCCCTAGTAAGGGAACACCTCCAGAGGGCGCAAGAGAGCCAAAGCAGAATTTACAATCGTTCTGCGAGAATCAGGACATTTAGCCCAGGTGACCGGGTACTCATTCTTGTTCCCACTGTAGAAAGTAAATTCTTAGCAAAGTGGCAAGGTCCCTATGAAATTGTAGAAAAAATCAGTGAGGTAAACTACAAGGTACACCAACCAGGTAGAAGGAAGCCTTTTCAAGTTTATCACATAAACTTGATCAAACCCTGGAAAGACAGGGAATCCTTGGTGGCGACAAACTCTATTAATAATTTGTCACAACCAATCCCTCCGGTCAAGATTGGTGATACTCTATCAGTGTCACAGAAGCAGGAGACTAAAGAGTTTTTGCAGAAAAATAAAGACAAGTTTTCTGACCTTCCAGGGCGTACGCATCTCATTCACCATCACATTGAAACTGAGCCTAGAAGCAGGGTAAACCTTAAGCCCTATAGGATACCAGAAGCACGGAGGGAGGCGGTGTCAGCCGAGGTAAAACGTATGCTTGACCTAGGAGTCATTGAGGTGTCCCAGAGCGAATGGTCCAGCCCGATTGTGCTAATCCCAAAGCCCAATGGAACTTGGAGGTTCTGTAATGATTTTAGAAAGTTAAATGAGATCTCCAAGTTCGATGCCTACCCCATGCCCAGGGTAGATGAGTTGATTGAAAGAATGGGTAATGCCAGGTACATAACCACCCTCGATCTCACAAAAGGCTACTGGCAGATCCCCCTCACTCCTGAGGCTAGAGAGAAGACTGCATTCTCCACCCCTGATGGGCTCTTCCAATATGTAGTGATGCCATTCGGGTTACATGGAGCCCCTGCCACTTTTCAGAGGTTGATGGACTTGATTCTGCGACCACATCGTGATTACTCCGCTGCCTACCTCGATGATGTGGTCATTTTTAGCCCTGATTGGGAAAGTCACCTCTGTAAAGTCCAGGCGGTGTTAGAGGCCATAAGTGATGCAGGGTTAACTATCAATGCAGAGAAGTGTGCACTAGCCTTAGAGGAGGCCAAATACTTGGGCTACATTATTGGGAGGGGGTTAATCAAACCACAGCTAAATAAAATCGAGGCAATACAGAATTGGCCTCAACCCCTCACAAAGAAACAGGTCAGAGCTTTCCTGGGTATTACGGGTTATTACCGTAGGTTTGTGCCAAACTTTGCCACAGTTGCAGCCCCGCTAACTGACCTGACAAAGGGAGGTAAGTCCGCAATGGTGACATGGACTCCAGAGGCCGAGAAGGCTTTTCAAAGCCTTAAATCTGCCTTGTGTCAACAACCTGTACTAGTTACCCCTGACTTTAGGCAAGAGTTTCTGGTCCAGACAGACGCCTCTAATACAGGGTTAGGCGCCGTTCTCTCACAGGTCGTGAATGGCGAGGAGCACCCAGTGATGTACTTAAGCAGGAAGCTATCCCCGGACGAAAAAAACTATGCCATTGTGGAGCGAGAATGTCTGGCAGTGAAATGGGCCCTAGAGTCCCTGAGGTATTACTTGCTAGGCAGAAAGTTCAAGTTAGTGACCGACCATGCCCCCCTAACATGGATGAAGGTTAATAAAGAGAAAAATGCGAGGGTGACTAGATGGTTTCTGTCCCTCCAAAACTTTAATTTTACCGTGGAACACAGGCCAGGAAAGTTACAGGCAAATGCGGACGCCCTATCAAGGGTACACTGTCTGTGGGGACAAAATGCTCAGCCCTCCGGTCTGAAAAAGAGGGGGGGGATATGTGGACATGTCACAGGTAAAGTGTTCGAGGGGAGGTACATCTCACCCAGGCTACTGCGTACGGTGAGATGGTAAATCCGGGAAAGATCTCTTACTCAGCAGTATTATGCTGCTGAGTTGTTCTTTACATTTTCCGGGCCGGATTTACTGGAATGGTGGGTAGGTTGGTAGTGGGACCTGCCATTCCCTTCCCCCCCGATCCAGTTCGGTTGTTGCAATCAGGTGTGCCCTGATTAGCCTGCAACAACTTAAAAGCTCCACAGTGCTACAGGGGATTGCTCTCAGCCAGGGTGAACAGCTTGCATGCTGTGTTTCCTGGGAGCAAGGAGTTATATCACCGCTGGGGCCTATTCACACTCCACGATACCGCCTATGGAAGTGACAGATAGGTGACCTGTGTTAGTAAGTGCCCAGACGGGCAAGACCTTTTTGTTTTGTTTTATTATCAATGCACGGTGTTGCTGTATTTATGTTGCTGGACCGTTTATGCTACAAATAAACACCAAAGCTGTTTTTAAGTCCAAGTTTGCTGCCTGAACTGTGTCCTAACACACCATCCCCCGGGAAGATCCCTACAAGATATAGATATATTTATTTTATTTTTTTTATTTATTTATTTTATTTTTCATTTAAATAGACAGTATGTAGATTATGAATTCCATTTTTCAACCTAAGATCAAAAATATGTGGATGTACCATCTCTGAGGTTTAGTCATTTCACCCACACCTATTGCTAACTGGAGAATACAATAAAAGAAATAAAGAAGCTGCCATAGAGTAACACAAATACAGCAGAAATGGCTGTAAAATGTGTATTGTCCTTTTCAGGGGTTGTGCTATTTGCAGAGAATTCAGCTCGCCAACGCTGCGTCCCTGCTCGCTCTCAAGAGAGTGAGGACAGGATGAGGTTACACATGTCTCCAGGAACAATTCAAGCTGTGGAGATGTGTGTAAGCTCAGTGGGAGAGAGGGAGCAAATCTAAGCTTACCGATCAAGAGGATCCCGACCACCCTAGTGCGTCACAGCCTGGCCAACACTCTCAGAGCTGAGAGCAGTAGTCGGGAACCTAGGAAACCACTGAAAACACTACAGTGAGAGAATAACTAAATAAAGAAAGTTTGCTAATGCAGAATCATTGTTCCTCTGCAGTACCAGCCAATCACATTTTACACTTGTTTTTTCACTTCATTAGTGATCATTTGTTATGACCACCCCTGCCCACCTCACAGCCCTGAACTCACGTACATTGTTGGCATGTTAATGGGCCCCATGACTACAACATAATTTCCTCCTTCCCCATCTCTATTCGTGCCCAACACTGCTTTCAACAGCATTACAAAGTTCAAGGTGTTGATTTCCAAATTCCTCAGATCTTAGGCCAAGTAAACATCTGTGGGATGTGGTAGAAAAAGTACCTTGACCCATGGAGGTCACACCTCACAACTTATATGACCTCACAACACAATATGACTAGATATTCTGCTAATGTCGTGGTGCCATACACCACAGAACACCTTCAGAGGTGTTTTGGAATTCGCCTCTTAATGGGTCATAGCTGTCCACATGGCCACATGAGAGAGACCTAAACACATTTAAGCAGGGATACTTTTATTGATCCAATATGTGTGGACCTGCTATGCTACTTTACTGGTTTGACTTTGGGACAAACTTGGGAGTTTTCACCCTTTATCCTGCTTCAGGATGCAGAAGCTTATAAGGTGTCTCCACAAGACTGGTCTTGGTTAAGGTAACGACTGGCCAGGTAGGCCAGACAGCTCCTGTGCCAAGCAGGAGACAGAACAGTCCAAAGTAGTAAAGCAAGATGCAGATCCAGTAGATGGCGCTGGTTAGTAGCAGGTGATTGAGCAAAGCTGGTTAAGATGACAGCTGGTCAGTTGCAATTTAAGATGTTGCAGAGCTAGAGATGTTCAGGTAGTGGGTAGCCAGTTGCAAATGGAGTTGTAGCAGAGCTGGATATGTTCAGGTAGCAGTTAGCCAAACACTATATTAACAGTCCAAATCATATACAGAAGAGTCAGCAAGGTACACAAGGGTAAGACAGATGCAACGTCAGGAAACAGGCATAGGTCAGATGCAGGATAGCAGAATGAGAACACACATCTTCGCTATGGCAAAAAAACAAAATTGCTGAGTGGGTGAAGCAATGTTAAATAAGGTATGCCAGAAAGGGATAAGTGGAGGAGACATGCCCTTCAAGTTCCAGCCAGTGAACACACGTTGCCCTAAGAAGGCAGACCAGGATCTCTATAGCCATAGAAGAAGCAGCATGAGACCAGAGGAAGAAGGGTGAGGAAAAACCAGGGCTGTTCCTGCCATGAGGCCAAAAAAGTTTATTGCGCAGGCGGCAGTTTTGTAGAGCCTCTGAAGAGCGGCAAGTTCCATGGATTATACTGTCTGCTATACAAAATTGACTTCATTGACCCCATGACCTGCAAATAATAGTTGGACATAGACATAAAATGCAAGGAAGTATGAAAGGGTAGAAGCAGCAGCACCAATGGACGCCAAACTTGCCTTTTGGTGGGATGCACGCTGGTAAACCCACAATCCCTCAAGTGGGTGACCATAATGTAGTATGGAAGAGGTCCAACAGCATCCACAGTGAAACTTCAATGCGTTATTATAGCAGTCAGCTTACAACAATACGACGTTTCAACCCTATCCGGGGTCTTTGTCAAAGACCCCAGATAGGGTCGAAACGTCGTATTCTTGTTAGCTGACTCCTACAATAAAGCATTGAAGTTTCACTGTGGATGCTGTTGGACCTCTTCCATACTACATAAAATGCAAGGAAGTCAGGACTGCAAACACTTAGTAGATATTGATATATGCTTCAGACATCACTATGCTACAAGTGATTACTACCCCTTTAAATGGAGCACAAGGAGCACTAAAGATTGTAAAACTTTTTACACACTTGTAAAATTGGAAACTTTGAAACATTTTCTGTCTTGTGCTCACCAAGGATGGAAGATAGAGCTTGATCAAGGTAAATTATGGTGGAGCTGGATTGTGTATATGTGGTACTCGGCCAATAGTATTATTGTCGTGATGCCAGTGCTTGTCCAGCACACAGGTATAATGTTAGTACCTGTTTTGTAGATGGCCTGTTTGTGTCCCCAAATGGTTGGTAACATGCTGGGTTGTTGAGGATCCCTTGGGCTCCTGTCACGGTAGTCCCGGACTGTCGGTACCGCCACTCACAGAAAGAGGAAAAATTACCCAAGGTGTACGGTGCTGTGTGTGTAGGTCTCGGTGCTGATAGAACATGACAGAATCCTGGTAGTGTAGAAAAATAAAACAGCTTTACTGTAAGGCTTCTCAGGATAACAGTACACGTTTCACAAAATAGATAAAACTTTAGTTCTTGACCTTTTGTGCTTGAGAAGGTGCTTGAGAAGAAGTAAGAGAGGTAGTTGTAGCGGTGCTTGCAAAGTAGAGTGGAGCAGAGTAGTGTAGAGGAGTTGATCAGAGGAGCCCCAACCCAGTGTAGCAATGTACTCTGCCAGAACCTGAAGATATCTTTCTAGTGAAATGTTTACTTGTAATCATGTATAGACTTTGGTCTGACCACCTTCTGCCCCCTGGTTTTGTCGAACTCATCCCAGTAGGGTAGAAGAAGCCACATCCGTGGTTATCTGGGTGTAGCTAAGTGTCCGGGATGTCCCAGTTACCTGCAATGCACGATAGGATACGTAGGCTTTTAGTACTGGCTGCTTTGTGTTATCGAGGCTAGTTACTTTTGTGCTCAGGATACTTCCCTGCTCCTTTTAGACATGTTCTTGGTGTGGGTTTTTATGTCTTTCCTCCCTGAAAATCCGATAGGAACTCTAAACTGCACTTCCTCCACCATGTAACTCCTCCTTCAGGGGCCTACAGTGTGCCTGTGTGTGAGTGGTGGGGATGAGTGTGTGCAGGAGAAAGAAGAAAAGAGATAGGGTAGCCACCATTCAGATTGTGCCTCGCAGCAGAAAACCTAGAATCGGCTCTGGGAAAACAGAAAGGGGGGCGGGGCAGAAAACGTTTCCTGACAGTGGTGAGTGTCTGGATAGATGCCAACCACTGGCATTACAGATTTTTGCTCTTGGAATAACCACTGATATAATGGAAAGAAGTGACAAGGATTAAATAAATACAGCCACTAACTTGTTAGGACATGGCTGTCAGGGAGTCTTTCAGAAGTTATACCTTTCCGTCACAAGTGGGGAATAATACTTTGCCAATTGCATAAAGCCATCTGGAGAACAAAAGACAATTGTTTATTCATTCCGTATAATAATACCTCTTTTTCTCATTTCTACTTTCACTGTAAGTACTGTTGGTAAACTCTAGGAGGAAGTAGTGGACCCTGCTACTATTACTGAGCAGTATTGTTAGAAGACAACTGTACATGAATCATGTGGCTAGCAATTGTAATGTTCACGTTCTAGAAAAACTGAGAGACAAAACAGCATTTAATTCAAATGGCATTGTCTTTATTATACTTAATATATATATATATATGTGTAATTGTGATATTCCTATCTGCCAGATTGATAATACAAAAGGGGTCACAAATCTATTTGTAATGTTTTTATTGAAGAGTAATGGTGCATTTACACAGAGAGATTTATCTGAGAGATTTTTGAAGCCAAAGCCAGAAATAGATTTTTAAAAAAAGGATAGATCCCAGTCTTTCCTTTGTGACCTGTTCTCTGTTTATAGTGTATTCCTTGCTTTAGCTTCAGTAGTATGTCAGATAAATCTCTCTGTGTAAATGCACAGTTATGTAGCAAAAATCTGAATTAATCAACATTTTATCCTTATGTACAGAGACAAAGAGAAGTTGATAGTTACAAAAGGTGATTGTGAAAATGTCAGCTGGAATGATGTTTCGTGTTCACAGACTAGTCTGTCTATTCTTGAACAAGTAAAGCCAGCAAGTAAGGTTTCCAAAACTGCGACTTATAATAAAGACAATTGGAAAAGCAAGAGTAAGTTCAAAGATACCAATTGTCATTTTTTAAACCAAATTCTAACTTTTGTAACTTAAAAAGGTTGTCTTAAATATTCATCCAAATATCCTATGAGGTCATATCGATGTCATAAAGGGCCAGAGCAAAGAGCTTTGTTCTCTGTTGGGCCTGGCCTAGCCAAACATTTCATGGATGGTCAAGAGTTTGTACGTTATTTACCATAGAGATCGGAGGCACCAGATATTTCTCCGTTGGTTGTGCATGCAGGTTTATGGGTAACCTGATAAACATAGCTAGCAACAAGGTAATTTAAACTGAGCTACCATATCTCATGTAAGAGATACCATGTACCATATAAGTAGCTATATACCTTTAGGTAGCCATTGCCTCATGTGGTGGCAAATTTCCATTTGCAGCAGATTTTGAATGAAATCCGGTATGTGTGAATCTACCATAAAAAAAGATTTTTAATATATTATATGTGCCCAAAAATGGTGGCAATAAAACCTGTCTTTCAAATATTGAGCCCTCATACAGCTATGTTTTTATAAAAAACAAAAATGAGGATGAAAAAAACAAAATGTTTGCAGATGTCTGTTTTCAGGTTTTAGATGTCATATACCTTATATGAGTCATTACAGTACAGTACCGCTGTAACACTGTCGTGAATAATAGAAATTTTACATTGCACTGCAGTCAGAGGGAATCCCGGACAGAGTGTATACACTTAGTATACACTCTAGCCAGGATCCCTAGCAGCCGTAGTAGAAACTGACATGTCACACCACACCACTGACTGTTCACCGAATGGAGAGTGCATCCGTGTGCGCCCACATCCCAATTAAATAGAAATGAAGTTTATCCAGTCAGTACTGCAGTACTAGCCGGGATAAACTTCACTGACACTGGCCGCACTGTGACACGGCTGGGTCACAGAATGGCCGGTGTCATATGCTGTATGAACCCTGCTTAAGGAGGTGATTTCCTAGAGGTTCAGGGCACTAGGCAAAAAAATCCAGGGTTTGTACCCCAGATGACCAGTGCTGTTGTACTTTAAATATATTTTGGTAGGGTGTATAAAGGAAAACACTGAAAAAACTAAAATTAGCGCTTCCTTTTTAAAAAAAAAAAACCTACACATTTTTCTTCTTCATTTCACTATGTTTTTCAAAGAGCATTCTGTTCCCTCTTGTTAAATACAAAAATGATGAATGTTAGTTAGAATACTCACTAAATACATAGCTCCCTTCACCAATTTACTAATCTATCATTCAGAAGACTAAAGAACATATTCATTGTTCCATGTATGCTGCTTTACAACAATAGAAATGACTGTAAGCAGCTTGCTGGCATATATTCAAACCCTCAAAAAAATAAATGTTCCTTCAGGTTTTTTTTTTTTATTTAATAGTAATAAAATACTAAAATGACAACTTTGATGAATTATGTCTTTAATATACATGTGCAAGGAGAAATCAGGAAACTTGTAACACTCTTTCTTTGCAGTAAGCCCTCAAAGAACAAGTAACATTAACCAAACCCCAAAAAATGCAAAGGTTAGTTTCCAGATTAATTTTTCCTTAACTATAATATTTAAACATACAGTATGACATGTGTGGAATTAAACTAAATTTGTATTTAGATTCTGTGTAATGGATCGGAAAACATAGGTAAAGTAGAAGTCCGGCCAAAAGTATTTTTTAAAAAGTTATTACTTATGGAAAGTTAGACAAATTTGTAATGTACATTGTGGCCATTGTGATGAGCAGCTGTGCGGCGGCGTAATGGGAATAGCACAGGTACTACTCCCCCATCCTCTGCTCATACTATGAGCAGAGGATGGGATGAGTAGTACTGTGTATATGTGCCCAGCACCGAGCAGGGAGGGAGGGGGGAGGTAGATGCACAGGCACCTCTCTCCCTCCCTGCTCGGTGCCCTCCAAATGTATTCATTGAATACATTAATATGATACTTTGGGGAGCAAGGATACTTGCTCCCCAAAGTATTCTATGAATGAATTCAATCAAAACGGTACTGTACATAACATTTTTACATACACATCCATTGATTCCATAGAGTGTCCAGCAGGGGCGCACTATATATAGAAGTCAATGGTATTCATTGACTTCTATATATAGTGCGCCCCCTGCTGGACACTCCATAGGAATTACACCCTTCGTCGTGACGTCACGGCTTGTGAGAGAATTCTAACACTCCATGATCTAATAAATTAAGGGAAATAGCAGTATATGTGCATTTCCCATATGTAATGTACATTAGAAATTTGTCTAACTTTCCATAAGTAATAACATTTTAAAAAATACTTTTGGCCGGACTTCTCCTTTAACATTTATACAGTGGAATGAATTTGCTAAAATAAAAAAAGGAAAGTTGTAAGGACATATATTTTACCCCCAGTGTATTTATCCCTTTTGCTATGAAACCCCTAGATAAGGACCAACCAATATTAAGCCCCTTTTACACAGGTCGATTATCGACAAGGAGTGTTGCTCCTTAGGTCAATAATGGGCTCATGTAGTTAGCAATCAGCAGAGAAGTGGGAAAACTTTCGATCCTTGGCTGATCGCATCTTTTGTGTTGTGTTAAACTTTATCGCTATCGGCCACACAGCTCCCTGTGTGGGTACACATTCTAAGCATCGAGCCAAGAATAAAGTGCTGAGAGTTCCCCATGCTGGGATCACTGGAGCTCAGCTGCTCTATACAGGAGAAAACACAGTTTCTAGTAGATGAACCCATTACATGCTGCAGTCAGATCATCAGAGTGACATGTAAAGAGTAAAGCAAGAGATACAGATCGTCTTCTAGATGACAGGATCTCTGGTCCGATCCTTCTTCATGGCATCTTCCCCGGCTTGTGAAGGCCCCTAGGACTCCTGAGGATGAAAAATATAGAATGCATGCCAGGGGAATGGGTAACTTAATTAAAGCTTAATTATAGCCATATTGATTATAGCAAAAATATGGCTCAGCTACAAACCTAAAAAAAGAAGATGCAAAAGAAAACCAACAGAACCAGGCAAACGGGGTGTTCATTCAGTCAACAGACAAGACACCAACAATTGTGTGGAAGAAACTTTTAGGCTATGTTCACACTGCGTATGATTCCGGCTGTAGTGCGAACCGCGAATATACGCACGTAGTTTTGAGGTTGATGCGTTCGCTTGAAATTATACGATATACGCCCGCACAGTGCACACTACGTATGAGCTTACGGCCGGATCATTGTTCAAGGCCCGAAATGTTGAAACTCACGGCCATTTATTTCCATGCGGTCCTGTACGGAGTACTTATTTCAGCCAAATTGAACTTGATTTTTCCATCCAAAAGGTTCTGTGTGGTTTACGGGGCTGGGAGAAGATTTCCAAGTAAATGACCTGTTTCAGATCACTTAGAAATAAGCTAGGGAAGCATAACTGTACTACGGGCGTATGTTCGCGGTTCGTACGCATCCGGCCGGAATCATTCGCAGTGTGAACAAAGCCTTAAACTCTTTTCTATTTAAGGCTATGTTCACACTACGTATATTTGAGGCTGTATATTTGAGGCTGTATATTTGAGGCTGTATAGCAACCAAAACAAGGAGTGGATTGAAAACACAGAAAGGCTCTGTTCACATAATGTTGTAATTGAGTGGATGGCCGCCATTTAATGGCAAATATGTGCTGTTATTTTAAAACAACGGCTGTTGTATTGAAATAATGGAAGTTATTTACCATCATCATAAGCAAATTCCACAGTGTCATTATTTTATCAAATTATTATTATTTAAACAATAAAGCCAAAATGAGAAAAAAAACATTGATGAGAAACTCTAAGTACATAAAACCTTCTTTAGCAGCAATAACTTGAAGTAATGTTTATCTGTATGGCTTTATCAGTCTCTTACACAGTTATGTAGGAATTTTAGTGAACTATTCTTTACAAAATTACCTCAGTTCATTGAGGTTTGTGGGCATTCATTCATGTACATTGTAAGCTTTTCTCTAAGTATTTCTCTTTTTCAAGGGACAAAAAAGGTCAGAAAGTTCCACAGCTGCTGAAATAAATGTGAGGAAATCAGCCAGACTTGAATTTCGCAGAAATAGAGGAAGCAGCCATAAAAGGTATTATTCAAGTATGAGGCCCAATATCTTATACTAACTAAAAGTATTATTATGCAACATATAAAATTAGTTTTAGTAAAATGTTAGTATATGTTTGTAATGTTAACCCCTTGCCTCCGCAGCCTGTTTTGTCCTTAATGACCAGACTCATTTTTCAAAATCTGACCTGTCTCACTTTATGCTCTTATAGCTCAGTGATGCTTTAACGTATGCTAGCGATTCTGAGATAGTTTTTTCGTCACATATGGCACTTTATATTAGTGGCAAAATTTGGTCACTACTTTGTGTGTTTTTTGTGAAAAACATCAAAATATCATGAAAAATTAGGAAATTTAGCATTTTATGAACTTCTGAAATTCTCTGCTTCTAAAAAAGGAAGTCATAGCACATAAATTAGTTACTAAATCACATTACCAATATGTCCTCTTTATTCTGGCATAATTTGGGAAACATATTTTACTTTTTAAGGGTGTTATGGGGCTTAGAAATTTATTAGCAAATTATCACATTTTATGAAAGTTTCCAGAACTGATTTTTTTAGGGACCAGTTCTTTTTTAAATGGATTTAGAAGTCTGGTATCCTGAAAACCCCCATAAGTGACCCCATTTAGGAAAATAGACACCTTAAAGAATTAATCTAGGGTTATAATGAGCATTTTAACCCTACAGGGGCTGGAGGAAAGTATTCACAATTAGGCCGTAAAAAAAATCGAAAATGAAAATTTTCAAATAATATATACGTTTAGATTAAAGTTTCTCATTTTCAAAAGGAACATGAGAAAAAAAGCATGCCAAAATCTGTAACGCAGGTTCTCCTGAATACAATGGTACCCCATATGTGGGCGTAAACCACTGTATGAGCAAAGAGCCGGACTCAGAAGGGAAGGAGCGCCAATTAGCTTTTTTAATGCAGATTTTGCTGAAGAAATTTCTGAACGCCAGGTGCGTTTGCAGAGCCCCTGTAGTGTCCGCAGAACAGAATCCCCCCAAAAGTCACCCCATTTTCGAAAGTACACCCCTCAAAGAATTCATCTTTCGGTAGGATGAGCATTTTGACCCCACAGGTATTAGAGTAAGTATTCAAAATTAGACAGTAAAAATGAAAAACACGAATTTTTTCAATAATATGTTCGTTTAGTTTGAAATTTCTCAATTTCACGAGGAACAAGAGAAAAAAAGTACCCCAAAATTTGTAACGCAGGTTCTCCTGAATACAATGGTACCCCATATGTGGGCATAAACCACTGTGTGGGCACACAGCAGGGCTCAGAAGAAAAGGAGCGCCAATTAGCTTTTTTAATGCAGATTTTGCTGAAGAAGTTTGAGCGCCAGGTGCGTTTGCAGCGCCCCTGTAGTGTCCGCAGAAGAGAACCCCCCCAAAAGTCACTCTATTTTGGAAAGTGCTCCCCTCAAAGAATTCATCTTGGGGTGTGGTGACCATTTTGACCCCACAGGTATTAGAGGAAAGTATTTAAAATTAGACAGTAAAAATGAAAAACTAAAATTTTTCCAATAATATGTTCGTTTAGTTTGAAATTTCTCAATTTCACAAGGAACATGAGAGAATCCGCACCCCAAAATTTGTAACGCAGGTTCTCCTGAGTACAACAGTACCCCATATGTGGGCATAAACCACTGTATGGGCACACAGCCGGGCTCAGAAGGAAGGGAGTGCCAATTAGCATTTTCAGTTCAGATTTTGCTGAAGTAGTTTCTGAGCGCCAGGTGCATTTGCAGAGCCCCTGTAGTGTCCGCAGAATAGAACCCCCCCTAAAGTCACCCCATTTTGGAAAGTACACCCCTCAAAGAATTCATCTTGGAGTGTGGTGACCATTTTGACCCCACAGGTATTAGAGGAAAGTATTCAAAATAAGACAGTAAAAATTGAAAAACTCGAATTTTTCCAATAATATGTTTGTTTAGTTTGAAATTTCTCAATTTCACTAGGAACAGGGGAGAAGCTGCATACCAAAATCTGTAACGCAGGTTCTCCTGAGTAGAACGGTACCCCATATGTGGGCATAAACCACTGTATGGGCACACAGCGGGGCTCAGAAGGGAAGGAGCGCCAATTAGCATTTTCAGTGCAGATTTTTCCGAAGAAGTTTCTGAGTGCCAGGTGCGTTTGCAGCGCCCCTGTAGTGTCAGCAGAATAGAACCCCCCCAAAAGTCACCCCATTTAGGCAAGTACACCCCTCAAAGAACTCATCTTGGGGTGCAGTGAGCGGTTTGACCCCACAGGTATTAGAGGAAAGTATTCAAAATAAGACAGTAAAAATGAAAAACTCGAATTTTTCCAATAATATGTTCGTTTAGTTTAAAATTTCTCAATTTGACGAGGAATGGGAGAAAAAACGTACCCCAAAATCTGTAACGCAGCAGGGCTCAGAAGGAAGGGAGCGCCAATTTGCTGGAGCAAAACCGCAGCTAGTAATAGTTATTAGAATAGCGCAGTTACTAAAATACAATAAAAAAATTAGATTACAGGTAATGTGGGGTGGTCACGGGCAACCTGGGGTGGTTATGTGCAACCTGGGGTGGTTACGGGCAACCTGGGGTGGTTACGGGCAACCTGGGGTGGTAACGGGCCACGTGGGGTGGTTACGGATAAACTGAAGTGCTTATAGGTAATCTGGGATGGGTATCTGTAATTTGGGGTGGTTACAGGCAATCTGGCATGGTTATGGGCAATCTGGAGAGGGTCACTGGCAATTTGGGGAGGTCGGGGGCAACGTGCGGTGGTCGGGGGCAACGTGCGGTGGTCAGAGGCAATCTGGGGGGAGTTACGTGTGATTAGGGGCAACCTGGGGGGGTTACAGACAATCTGCGGTGGTTACGGGCAACATGGGGTGGTTACAAACAATCTGTGGTGGTTACGGGCAACATGGGGTGGTTACAGACAATCTGGGGTGGTTACAGATAAACTGAAGTGCTTATAGGTAATCAGGGGTGGGTACATGTAATTTTGGGTGGTAACGGCAATCTGGTGTGGTTACGGGCAATCTGGAGGGGGTCACTGGCAACGTGTGTGAGTTAGAGGCAACGTGCAGTGGTTAGAGGCATCGTGCGGTGGTTAGAGGCAACGTGCGGTGGTCAGAGGCAACGTGCGGTGGTCACATGCAATCTGGGGGGTTACGGGCAATCGGGGCTGATTACAGACCATCTGGAGGGGGTCACTGGCAATTCGGGGTGGTTACGGTCAACATGTGGTGGTTACAGGCAACGTGCGGTGTTTACGGGCAATGTGCGGTGGTTATAGGCGACCTGCGGTGGTTATGGGCAATGTGCGGTGGTTATAGGCAACGTGCGGTGGTCATGGGCAACATGCGGTGGTTATGGGCAACGTGCGGTGGATATAGGCAACGTGCGGTGGTTATGGGCAAGGTGCGGTGGTTATGGGCAAGGTGCGGTGGTTATGGGCAAGGTGCGGTGGTTATAGGCAACGTGCGGAGGTTATAGGCAACGTGCGGTGGTTATGGGCAACGTGCGGTGGTTATGGGCAACGTGCGGTGGTTATGGGCAATGTGCGGTGGTTATGGGCAATGTGCGGTGGTTATGGGCAACAACTTGCGGTGGTTATGGGCAATTTGCGGTGGTTATGGGCAACGTGCGGTGGTTATGGGCAGCGTGCGGTGGTTATGGGCAACGTGCGGTGGTCATGGGCAACGTGCAGTGGTTATGGGCAATGTGCGGTGATTACGTGCGATCTGGCGTGATTACGGGCAACCTGGGGCAGATACGGGCAACCTGTGGTGTTTATGGGCAACCTGGGGGGGTTAGGGGTAATCTGGGAGTAAACTGCAATTATTACTATAATAAAGTGTGTGTTTTATTTTTTTGTATGTTTTTCAGTTTTTGTACTTTATACATTCATTTTCACTGTATTACTATGATTACTGTGATATTTTCTATCACAGTAATCATAGTTCAGTGACAGAGACCAAATTGGTCTCTGTCACTTTAAATTTTCCGAGATAACTGATTCTGGAGCGCATACGCACTTCAGAGTCAGCCTGGACGCCGAGCAGGACGGAGCTCAAGGATCAGGTAATGTATATGGGGAAGGGGGGTGACTGGGGGGCGACTTGGGGGGGCGACACTGTATCGCTTTTTATATTTATTATTTATTTTTTTATTTATGGTGACAGGGGACTGGGAACAGGCGATCAGCGGTATATAGTATAAACCGCTGATCGCCTGCTCGGGGACCACACGGGGGGGTCCCCGATCACTGCCCCATGCTCTCCGCTACCTCCGGTGGAGGAGAGCATGGGGCTTTGATCATTTATTCATTTCCATCCTTGCGAACAAACATCGTTTGTTCGCAGGGATGGGGGCGGCCATCTTGGATGTGATGATATTAGGAAGAGCCCGGCACTCACCAAGTAGATTATGCTTCTTTATTGTAGTGTAGCAAACATATGGTACCATATGTTTGCTACACTACAATAAAGAAGCATAATCTACTTGGTGAGTGCCGGGCTCTTCCTAATATCTGAACATTTTTCTCACCTCGAGCACCACCGCCACGGAAGTGCCGTCTTCTACATATTTCTACAGTATCTTGGATGTGATGGCCGCCCGGGGAGGGATAGTGATCGCCCACTAGGGGGGCTGGTCTGGGGGATACATTTTCATCTCCCCCCACCGTGGATTCACGGTGGGGGGAGATGTAAGCCGGCGCCGGTAATGCCTGTTACCGGCGGATCGCCGCTATAACGGTAATAGCGGCGATCTGCCGGTATCGGAGGACGAGGGGAGGGGGCCGGGGGACACACTGTTAGTGGCGGTGGGGGAAGGCAACCTTCTGCAGCCTCCCCCCGCCGCCCGATCGGTGGGAGGACACGGAATCTCCCCATAGACGCTGCGGTCGCATTGACCGCGTCGTTTATGGGGTTAACTGCCCGGGGGGAGCGCGGCTCCCCTCCGGGCAGAGGCAGCAGGGGGAAGCTGTGTCACACAGCCTCCTCTTGCTGCTCGATCTTAGATAGGGTCAGCGGGGGGAGGCAGGGAAGCCATGACGTCCAGGGACGTCATGATGCGTTCTGCCACTGCTTTTCATGACGTCCCTGGACATCATATTGGGGGAAGGGGTTAATATTAGACCTGTAGTCAACCCAAAAATGTGATGTTACTATCAGGGTCCCCTGATTATACACCCTTTTAAAGATTTTTTATACGGCTCCCTCATTCCTATGTGGAGACTTGTGGGTTAATAGTTTTGCTGACAATTTAGGGAATCGTTAGATGGGCGTGAATTTTGTTTTATTAATGGGAATAACTATCAGGTGCGATTATACAGTTAGGGGTTTGTGAATGTTTTACATTGAGGTGTGTATATACAATACACTTTTCCTTACTGTATAATCACACCATCACCAGATGTTCACACCTATTATTAAAAGTTAATGCCCATCTGACAGTGTCCTGAATTGTTAGACAAACTATAAACCCAAAAATGTCAATTTTTTTAAAAATGTTATAAAACGAAACATCACTCACTTGTTTAGTACCTCCCTACTTTAGCACTTCTGCTCTGGTTGTACAGGACAATCTTACTTTACTTATATGGAGTGGGGAAGTTCCATACATCCACATGGGTACTCTAGCAAAACACTGGCCACTGACCACGTGCGGTGGTTATGGGCAACGTGCGGTGGTTATGGGCAACGTGCGGTGGTTATGGGCAACGTGCGGTGGTTATGGGCAATGTGCGGTGGTTATGGGCAACAACTTGCGGTGGTTATGGGCAATTTGCGGTGGTTATGGGCAACGTGCGGTGGTTATGGGCAGCGTGCGGTGGTTATGGGCAACGTGCGGTGGTCATGGGCAACGTGCAGTGGTTATGGGCAATGTGCGGTGATTACGTGCGATCTGGCGTGATTACGGGCAACCTGGGGCAGATACGGGCAACCTGTGGTGTTTATGGGCAACCTGGGGGGGTTAGGGGTAATCTGGGAGTAAACTGCAATTATTACTATAATAAAGTGTGTGTTTTATTTTTTTGTATGTTTTTCAGTTTTTGTACTTTATACATTCATTTTCACTGTATTACTATGATTACTGTGATATTTTCTATCACAGTAATCATAGTTCAGTGACAGAGACCAAATTGGTCTCTGTCACTTTAAATTTTCCGAGATAACTGATTCTGGAGCGCATACGCACTTCAGAGTCAGCCTGGACGCCGAGCAGGACGGAGCTCAAGGATCAGGTAATGTATATGGGGAAGGGGGGTGACGGGGGTGACTGGGGGGCGACTTGGGGGGGCGACACTGTATCGCTTTTTATATTTATTATTTATTTTTTTATTTATGGTGACAGGGGATAAAAAGTGCTTTTTTGCACTGGGAACAGGCGATCAGCGGTATATAGTATAAACCGCTGATCGCCTGCTCGGGGACCACACGGGGGGGTCCCCGATCACTGCCCCATGCTCTCCGCTACCTCCGGTGGAGGAGAGCATGGGGCTTTGATCATTTATTCATTTCCATCCTTGCGAACAAACATCGTTTGTTCGCAGGGATGGGGGCGGCCATCTTGGATGTGATGATATTAGGAAGAGCCCGGCACTCACCAAGTAGATTATGCTTCTTTATTGTAGTGTAGCAAACATATGGTACCATATGTTTGCTACACTACAATAAAGAAGCATAATCTACTTGGTGAGTGCCGGGCTCTTCCTAATATCTGAACATTTTTCTCACCTCGAGCACCACCGCCACGGAAGTGCCGTCTTCTACATATTTCTACAGTATCTTGGATGTGATGGCCGCCCGGGGAGGGATAGTGATCGCCCACTAGGGGGGCTGGTCTGGGGGATACATTTTCATCTCCCCCCACCGTGGATTCACGGTGGGGGGAGATGTAAGCCGGCGCCGGTAATGCCTGTTACCGGCGGATCGCCGCTATAACGGTAATAGCGGCGATCTGCCGGTATCGGAGGACGAGGGGAGGGGGCCGGGGGACACACTGTTAGTGGCGGTGGGGGAAGGCAACCTTCTGCAGCCTCCCCCCGCCGCCCGATCGGTGGGAGGACACGGAATCTCCCCATAGACGCTGCGGTCGCATTGACCGCGTCGTTTATGGGGTTAACTGCCCGGGGGGAGCGCGGCTCCCCTCCGGGCAGAGGCAGCAGGGGGAAGCTGTGTCACACAGCCTCCTCTTGCTGCTCGATCTTAGATAGGGTCAGCGGGGGGAGGCAGGGAAGCCATGACGTCCAGGGACGTCATGATGCGTTCTGCCACTGCTTTTCATGACGTCCCTGGACATCATATTGGGGGAAGGGGTTAATATTAGACCTGTAGTCAACCCAAAAATGTGATGTTACTATCAGGGTCCCCTGATTATACACCCTTTTAAAGATTTTTTATACGGCTCCCTCATTCCTATGTGGAGACTTGTGGGTTAATAGTTTTGCTGACAATTTAGGGAATCGTTAGATGGGCGTGAATTTTGTTTTATTAATGGGAATAACTATCAGGTGCGATTATACAGTTAGGGGTTTGTGAATGTTTTACATTGAGGTGTGTATATACAATACACTTTTCCTTACTGTATAATCACACCATCACCAGATGTTCACACCTATTATTAAAAGTTAATGCCCATCTGACAGTGTCCTGAATTGTTAGACAAACTATAAACCCAAAAATGTCAATTTTTTTAAAAATGTTATAAAACGAAACATCACTCACTTGTTTAGTACCTCCCTACTTTAGCACTTCTGCTCTGGTTGTACAGGACAATCTTACTTTACTTATATGGAGTGGGGAAGTTCCATACATCCACATGGGTACTCTAGCAAAACACTGGCCTCAGCAACTATGTACCTAACATGCTTGTATTACCTCTGACATGGACATGGAGAAGCATCAGAGCGACACTCCGTGTCAGCTGATGGTGCAAGAGAAAAGGAGCGTAATCCCAAAAACAATATATCAGATGAAGATCCCGGCACTCACCATTTTCATCATCAAATAATTTTATTCGGTTCCATACCATAAAAGTGTTAACAGCAGAACGCGTTTCGGCCATATGCCTTCGTCAACTGCCTAATCTGATATATCACATGTGAACATAACTGTTAATCACTCTCCTACAGGGTTTTGTGGCTGCAGCACTACTGACACAGACAGCTTCCTCAAGTGTAAAGTCTGTTCTAATGTTAACATGCTCCAGAAGAGATATTAGGGAGACTCAGCATCACTAGAGCTGCATGCAGCCCCAGGGCTTGAGCAGCCCTGCTGTTCCTGACAAAGTCATTGGTAGCAGCAGAGGGACCATGTTGCCCCTTACACATTCACGCACACACACATTTTCTTTAAAAAAAAGTTATAAAACTTAAAAAAAAATAATAAAAAAAGGAAAACTTAATATATTCTTTTGGCTTACCTCTTTAACTTTTAATTTTACCATAAATTTGCAGAGAATGCAGAACAGACCCAGCATGTAGGATTGAAGAAAGGAAAAAGACCAATAACTGTATACCTCCAGACCTGTTTGAAAGGAATAGATTAAATAATACAGGTACAGTCAATTTTTAAATAATTTTTTTTTTCATGAACTACATCTGGCTGTAGGCTACTACACTACAGGAACCACTGGAAACCAGGAGGCTCTCCCAACTGCTCCTGTCTCCTGCGATGCATGTCATGTGGTTGTAGCACTCCTTTATTTCTGAGATTGAGACCCCAAACCTGATATGCAAATAGCTCAGCATTGTCTGATGACATTGTGCAGTTGGCAAAGCAATAGTGGAGACACATTAATTTTGAACGTTTCTTGTGGCAAACTTTATCACTTTGCAAGATACAAGAAAATATACAGGTTAAATTCACCCCAGAGTGCACAACTATACAGTCTTGATTCCTTGTTTAAGGTTGAAACCTTCGATATAAATTCAAGCCTGAGCTACTGTCATCTTGGCAAGGTGAACAATGTTGCCGGTATAAACGCTGATGTCTGTGATGATTCGAGCATGGTTTCCTCTTTCTCAGTCCCCAAAGCAGCCTGTGATGCTCCTTGGTCCCTTTTATATAACCATTTGTTATATGAGCTTGATAAAAGCCTGTCCCTTATAATATGGGCGGAAATGCCTTGCAATAAATAAACTGTCTGGTTTCACCATCCGATGGTCCCTGGCTATTAGGCATAGGTGGGAGTCAGATGTGGGGGATCTGTCAGATGAGCAATGGCAAGAGGTACTGGAACTGACCAGTACAACTGAAGAGGTATCACGGAAAGAGGTGTATCTTTTGCATAGGGTCTTTAAGACTCTGCTTGTCCTATATAAAATGGGTATTAGTGATATGTCCAAGTGCCCAAGGTGTCAATGCAGTGAAGCAACTTTGTTTCATATGATGCAGGATTGTAGGCAGCTTGGCAACTTTTGGAATGGGCTTCCGGGGATAGTAAAAAAATATATGCTAAGGTGCTGACAGATTCCATTTAAGCCAATAATCAGCCTGCGTTAAAGTGATTATTCATGAGGCTCTGCCGAACGATTGGTTGTGCCCTTTGAAGGCACTGCAAACTAGCGCTGATATTATTGATCAAAGATCGATTGTGTACTTGCACAGCCCCAAGCCACATAAAAGGATCCGGTATTTTGCACCACAATTTTGGCATACACCATTAATAAACCCAGTGCATTTATTAGCTATGCCTCCTTTTCTAGACACTTTTCAAGTCTTCTGAAGTGCAAAATTCATTAAACATATGGAGCAGGGCATGTAAGTCAGTTAGTGGTGCAATATCATGTATAATTCTAGTTCATTTCTAAGTAAATCTGCCCCACATTCTTGGAGATGTGTCATTTGTGCAGTGCCTGGATTCATCCTTTTTATTACAATGTGGGAAGTTTATCAAACCCAGTGTGCAGAATACTTACTTCAGTATAGTCACAAGCTGACACCTTGTACTGAACCGATACGAGCATCACTATGTATTAATAAAAGCACAAAGAACAGTGACATAATGATTTGCACAATACTGATTTATCCTGTCAACCAAGCAGAAGTAGAAATACGAGAATTCCAAAGTGTCATCATTCCTCATTCATGTTGTAAAAAAACCTAGTAAAAAGATGGCATTTTACAACCGAACATATATAATTCTGCTGAATTGTGTCAGGATTGTAATTAAAGAGTCCCTGTTATTTTAGGTAACTTCAGGATAAGCTGTCATGTGTGTACGTTAACAGTAGCATTGTTTCTGGAGTTATATAATTTGTTATAATATATGGCATTTTTAACAGATGGCAAACAAAAATCTTGGAGCACAAGATAGTTTTAAAGATTTAAGGGCATACACAGCGTGTTATGCAATGTTTCTAACGCTTAATCACTAAGTTATATTGCTTGAGACAAGGAGAGCTAGCAAAGTATAATGAAATTCACCTACAAAACACATTGCGCCAGTAGGTCACATAAAATAATATTCTAAAACTGACACAAAACAAACAAAGCTGTATCTTTGGAGTTGCCTTAAAGTATACATTATAATGCACACTTCAAAAACAAAGATCCCTTGCTATGATATTATTGACACAATTGGTCTCTTGAACTCCTACGGAAAATTCTGAGTTGACTTTTTCATCATCTGTGCTAAGTCTGCATAAAAATATAAATAAATCCATCCCATAAAAAAGGTTAAATCACACCCCTTTTCCTATTTTTCAAAAAAAAAAAAAAAAAAATGTAACCAAAAAAATAATAAACATATTTTGTGTCACCGCAATTAATCGTACTGACTTGAGGAATATAGATAACATGTCATTTTTACCATTCGGCAAATGGTGTAAACACGAACCAACCTGTAATTTGAAAAATAACTTTTTTTTCTCAGTTCTGTTTCCCAAATATTTTTTTTCTGTCTCACTTCATATTTTATGGAGGAATGTAGAAAGTCAAAGTACATTTGGTTTCACAAAAAAAAAACACAGACCTCATACTGTAAGTCATGTGCAGATAAAAAACATGAAAGAGCTATGGCTTTTTAAACAGGAGAAGGAAAAAATAAATGTGCAAAAAGTATAACAAATAAGTAACAAATAAGTTCACCAAAAAGGCAGACCAAGTAGTCTTTTACTGCCAACAACCTTCTATGTTTCTATGTGTGATTGCAGCCTGTAGGAGCTCTGTTGTGTTGAGTTGCTTGGTCTTATTGGTCTTATAGCTTTTGCCTGCCGTCCCGGAGTCAGCTCATCACTTAAACCATACTTGTGTGATGCTGCAGTCCCAAGACAGAAGGTCCTAACAGTGGCATTGAGTACTCAAATATCCCCTGGACTCATCATGGAGCTTAACTGTGTAACAACCAGACAGTCATAACAACATATATATGAAAGCATGTATCAAGGCAGGCAGGTATTAAATTACAAGAATAGGAACTTTAGGACCCAGCGACAAAAAACAAGGCTGAACAGTAATGAACTGAAGAGAAAATGCCACAAGATCAAACTTAGGTAAACAACATCAGCTACAAGATACAATAAACAAGAGCTACACAAGAGAAAAACCAAGAACCAACTGGACTGGTTAGGAACAATTCTAGGCTAGAACAAGTTAGTTAACAAATACTGGGTTTCAACACACAGACCATATATTATAATCCAAACCGCACTCTAAACGTCAGAAAATAACCAATGAGAAATTTCAGCTTTAAACAAATTCGAGTGGAGCAGTCCTGATCAGCGGATCCTGACTTATTGATCATCTGTGTAGTGGTTACATAGGAAACTGATTGAAGGCAAAATGATGGAGCTTCACCCTGTCTTTCTCTTTGCCCCTGTTTTCTCTCCCCAGACTTTATTGGACAAGTTCAACCTGATACCTCAGTAAACTCATGTGTCTTAAGACAGATATGAGATATTTTTTCTGACATCAATTGGATTTAATACAAAGTTTCTTAGGCCTTATTTATACATTCTATAGGCTGCCCACAATTGCAGATCAGCACTATGGACCCATTCATTTAAATGGTCTTGATCTGTGCCACAAAAACTCAGGGGCACTTGTGGACAGCCTACGAAAAGTGTGAATTTAGCCTTACGTTTAGCGCCTCTTTACAAACTAAACATATTGGCCTATTGTCATTCATCAACATGTCTGGAATCATTAAATAGGTTGGCCACTTTATAGTAAAATTGTATAGTATACAGTATAAGTACCTGTACTCATAGCACCTCCTGGCAGCAGCTCCCTCTCATAGAGCTAAATTCAGGCTCCCCTCCTCCAGGCTGTGCTGCCCTGCTCTGTGGTCAGGCTGTCCAAAAGATGGCCGAACATAAATAACCATGTGATCATGCCCCACCCCCCAGTGTCCACCACTGAGGGTTTATATGCCCATGAGGACACTGATGATGGGGCATGGTTACATACTTCTCCATGTTGGCCATCTTATAGACAGAATCAGCACAGGACAGCACAGCCTGGAGGAAGGGGGGCTGATTTTAGCTGAGGTACACAGTGAGCTGCTGTCAGTAAGTGCAGTGAGTACAATTACTAATACTGTACACTGAATAATTTTACTATAAAGTGGCCAACCCCTTTAACACATTTATATATTTCAGATTTTTCACCAAGATCCAATTCAACAGATACACTTTGTGGACTAGATGACAAAATTTATCCTAGTGTAGGAATGATAGACAGAGCTTTTCCTGACATGGTTCAGTGAAACTACAAAATAGTATGCCAAGCATAGTGCAGTGGAATTAACTAAAAAAACAAAAATGAAATGTTTAATTTACCCCAACTATGAAATAATTATTTGTTGTATTCATTCAGTCAGTTTACATTAAGGAGAATCTACTTAGACGTTTCTCTTGTGATATATTTATGAGGCACACTGGCTTCACAAAAACATTTTTTATTAGCACTACTACAGTCATGAGAATTTAAACATGGATAGGGTTATATAAATAAAGGTACATGAAATGATTTCATACTTTGTAATAAATGTCCAGCAGCAGTTCAGTCCTGTAGAGCAGACCTCTGGAATTGTGGCTTTTTTATGGAATGCAAATGTGAAACCTGATTTTATGAAAGATAAAGATCTTACATTAATAAAGACTCAATCTCAGCGCCACTTGTTACATAATATATTCCATGTCATCATGCAAGGGAGAAGTGGTCAAACATGCATAATTGCTCTCTGACACAGTGAACTTGCTCAGTTGTTTGCTTTTCCCAGATTAAACCGTACCTGCCACATTTCCTAGTGACATATCCTAGTTTTTATTTGTCAGTGTCTGAGTGTTCAGACCTTGACCGATCAGCAGAACAAGCAGGAAGAGAAATGCACTACCCTGCACTCAATTCCCTGCTCAGTGTCTCTGAGACCTGGACAATAGACCAGCTTGGATATAGCTATTACAAAGATTCCCTTTTAGCAGCTAAAGCGCAGATGACCATACAATTGAACAGTAACATTCCACCTCTGCAGATGTCGTCACTCAGAGCCTACAGTGTAAACAACCAATTCCAGGATTTTATTCCTGGAAAAAGGCTCCAGGTTATTGAGTAGCTGAAACACGCTGCGGTTTATAATAAAATTCCAGAATTGATTGTCTATACTGTGGCCTCTGAGTTACTTCTGCTGCAAAGGTGGAACATTATGGTTCAAGGGGGAGGGGCATGCATTGGTGACAGCACAATGCTGGAAACCGGAGACACTTGGCATTGGTGGGGGGTCCAGCGATCCATTTTTAGTACAAAGTATAGGAATACTAGTGTAGTGAGTACTGTAAAGATTATGCAGACTGTCATAAAGAAGCCTTTTTATACTTTCTTTGTGATAACTCTACATAAATGTCACTCAATGGATTTTGTATACTTAGTTGTCTTGAATAGGCTTAACAAGTGGGTGTTTATATGGTAATTCGAACTCTAAAACTGAGTTATTAGTCTCTCGCATCATTCCTGTGATTCTATTGTATAGTGAAATAATTCCATAGAGCCTGATTGCAGAATGTTGCATCTCTATGACACATATCATGCAGAGCACTGGGAGTTTTTTCCTACATAATTTGCCATGTTTTATGTTTTCTCAACATATTGGCTACTTTACACTGGTTGACATATGATTGCAATTTCTTTCCATTTCAGAATCTGCTCGGCATTGTACAACCTCCAAAAGTTTTAGGAACATACACAAAAGAGACTTTAGGGGGGAGACCCTTCTACATAAGGCGTGTATAAATAGTGATCTGGAAAAAGTAAATGCTCTAATTGAAGCTGGAATAAATGTAAATCAGACGGACAATGCAGGTCAGCATTGATTTTATTTTGTGTGCAAATCAAGAGTGTACTGTCTGTTAAAAGTAAGAAAAAAGTGTAGTAAATAATTACTTTATTGGGTTTTTACAGTACTGTGCAAATGTATTAGACATGGAAAACAATGCTGCAAAGTAAAAATGCTTTCAAATATAGACGTTAATAGTTTATTTTTATCAATTAAACTAAATGAACAGAAAGAGATCTTAAAGAGTCACTGTCGTATTTTTTTTTTTTGCAGAAATCAATAGTCCAGGCGATTTTAAGAAACTTTGTAATTGGGTTTATTAGCCAAATCTGCCATTATCTGCATGTAAAAAGCCTTTTCCCAGGTCCCCCCCTCCTTCCTCTTTTTCATCCACTCTGAAAAATCTGAAAATTGTGACTTGTTGCAGGAGACGTACCCTGTCTGTTCTAGGGAGAGGGGAGGGGGGAGGAGGAAGGAGGGAGTTAGCCGGCAGCAGAAAGCAGATAACAGAGGATTACAGGCACAGAGCTGGGTGACAGCTGTAATCTGAGCTCAGACAGGTCACTGGTGATGGTCAGAACAGATAACGGTGAGGGATTTGTAGATTAACTCTTTGTTGTCCTGTTTTGGTCTTTTCTTTAGCTCTCTCCATAGGAGAACAATGAAGACGGGGGAGAGCTTCAAACTGCTTTTTCATGATAAAAATGCATTTTTCGGATAATAAACCCAATTACAAAGTTTCTTAAAATCGCCTGGACTATTGATTTCTGCAAAAAAAAATTTCACGACAGTGACACTTTAAAGGATATTTGGTATGACCAACATTAGCCACAGTTTGTAAAGGAACTCAGCAGGGAGGTTGTTCCAAACATCTTGGAGAATTAACCACAGATCTACTGTCTCTTCAATAAATTCCAGACATACTCCATGATGTTGACATCAGGGTCTGTGAAGGATATACCATCACTTCTTGTTCTTCTTTACACTGAAAATAATTTCTAATAACATAATGGCTGTATGTTTTGGGTCCTTCTGCATAATTAAAAAATTGAGCTAATCAGATGTCTCCCCGTTGGTAGACATCTTACTTTTCAAATTTTTTTTAACACCTGCCTAAAAGTTTGGACAGCATAGTATGGTAAGAAATTGTAGCCGAAATATATTTATACTGTAATATAACGGAAGCCACATATAAAAAGGGATTTTTAATGTCAAAGTAACAATACAATGCCCAGCAAATTACATGCCCTAGTCCTATTAATGCAAATCTGTCACCCCTTCCCGACACACACACATATATATATATATTAATAATGCTGGGTAGTTTTTAATAAATGTAATCTTATCATTCTTTTTATTCCTGCTTCTGTGCTTTCATTAATAAGGAGAGGCTTAGGGTTTCCCCTCCCCTAGAACTACAATGCCTTGCTTAGGGCCCTATTCCACTGGACGATTATCGTTCAGATTATCCTTAAATCGTTTGAATCTAAACGATAATCGTTCGGTTGAATAGCAGTTAACGACTAACGACTGAAAGAGAAAACATTGATCGTTCAATAAGACCTGGACCTATTTTTATTGTTGCTTGTTCGCAAATCGTTCGCATTGAATAAGAAGTCGTTCGGCCGTTCGCAGTAGTGACGAACACAATAGCGACGACAAGACGACTGCAAGAACGATCATAAGTAACGATTATGTCATGAATGTGCCTGTGCTGAGTTCCGTGCGCCCCTCGGCTGGTGCTGTACGACTAAGATGGCGCTGATACTCAGTGTTTTGTATGTGTTGTGCTTTAACCTGAACCCTGTCTGAACACTGGCCTGTTTCTATCAGGATGTTTAGCCCCACCCGTTTGCTGTGTGCTCTGGCCATGTAGGAGTTACACTGCTTCAGTTCTGTGCACAGGTGATTTAGTTGATACCAGGAGCCTTGTCCAATAGGGGCTGGGAGTTTCTCCTTATTCCCTATAAGTGTTTGGCTGAGGCTCATTCTGGTGCCGGATATTGAGCTTGTCTCAGCCTGCTTCTGCCTCTGTTTAGCTCTGTTTATTCTGACTATTTTGCCTTGTATTCTGACTATCCCTGCTTGCTGACTGCCCCTGACCATATTGCCTGTTTATTGACCTTGCTTTTTGGATTGTGTTTTTGTACTGCGCTGCCCGATTGTTGTGACCCAGACTGTCGACCATTCTTTATTGTGTTTTGTCTGTCTGTCTTGTCTTTGTGTCCCACCTAGCCAGTGCAGGGACCGCCACCCAGTTGCTCGCCGCCATCTTAGGGCGGATTGTGGCAAGTAGGTAGAGGACAGTGGGCGGGGCTGAGCTTAGGGCTCACTGTCTCTGTGTGTCTGGTGTCACCGGTTCCTGACAGATTATCTTTCCATGTAAATGGGTGAACGATTTCAGGTCTTTCGTAATAGCGGTAGTTTGGATCGTTTATCGTTAACGATTATGTGAACGATAATCGTCCCGTGGAATAGGGCCCTTAGCCTTTGTCCACCCTCCTTACAGTCTCACCCATGTGTGCCACAAGAATGAAATAACAGCGTCAATTGTCAAGCTCTTTTCATACTGATGGCACAGGCATAGTGAGTCTACCAACTTCGTCCAAGGCATCAGTAGCCTCTGTGCCTCCAATACTGTAAACCACGCCAAATGTGCAGCCCTAGAAAAGGCTCACAGACATAGGCTGAGGGGCCTACTCTACGGGAGCGATAATCGGCCCGATTCGGCCGATTATCCCTTGGTGGAATAGAGAAAACGATCAGCAGATGATCGTGTCATTGGCTGATCGTTTATTTAGGGCCAGACCTAAAATCATTGGTCCCCCACCGCGCATCGCTACGTGGAATAGCAGTGCGCGGCGGGCGACCAACGATTTAAAAGCAGCAGCATACATTACATGGCAGGACTTCTCCGCTCAGTCTTCCTCCCTGGGTCCCGCAGCACAGCATCAGCAGCTCCGGAGAGGCCTGACTGAGCAGTCAGACCGCTCAGCCATTCACAGGCCAGGACCGCCGCGGCCAGTGATTGGCTGAGCGGTCTGACAGCTCAGTCAGGCCGCTCCGGAGCTGCTGATGCTGTATAGCGGGACCCAGGGAGGAAGACGGAGCCGAGGGGAAGTCCTGCCAGGTAATGTGTGCTGCAAGGGCTGCAAGGACATCGGTAACAATGTCCCTGCAGCCCTCGCTCAACGATCATTGGGCCGTGAAATAGGCCCAGTAAACAAGCGCCGATCCAGCAGTTTACATCGTTGATCGGGCCCCCATTGGCCCGGGAAATAGGACCCTGAGCC
Organism: Dendropsophus ebraccatus; assembly: GCF_027789765.1. Classification (NCBI taxonomy): domain Eukaryota; kingdom Metazoa; phylum Chordata; class Amphibia; order Anura; family Hylidae; genus Dendropsophus; species Dendropsophus ebraccatus. Next base: position 140,284,632 of record NC_091456.1, read on the forward strand.
CTGAGGCTTGATGACACAAAAAGAAGTTGAAACTTAGTTCATGTGAGTTGTACAGGTCGAAGGGCAGTTGGAACCCCAGGCCCTGCCTCCATGACACTTGCCACAGTAAAAGCCTTTGGTGGAAAACCATGGCACAAACACAGAAGTCAAATATATGACAAGACTACAAAAGTTATCTAGTTGTCAGCTATATAATATCTTTATAAGCATGTAGGTGTCAGGGCTGCGCACCCCCTCCTTGTGTTCATCAGCCGCCGGTGTCCAGGTGCAGGGACCCGGCGCTTCGACTAGTTCGGCCCCTGGGGGCGCCTTACCTCGCCCCACTCTTGTCTCCGTCTGTCCTGGCCGGCATGCGCGTCCCTGCCTCCTACAGGGCGCGCGCGACGGCTGTCACAGATTTAAAGGGCCAGTCCGCCCCTAATTGGTACTTGCACATAATCACTCCCTATAAATCCCAGCATGCCCTGTCCCTCGTGTTATAGCCTCTATATGCTTCCCATGGCATTTTGGCCCAGCTCCCCGTTGTTACTGCCCGCTGCCCTTGTCCGTAGTTCCTGTCTATTGTCCCTGCCTCCTGCGGTTACGCCTAGACCACTATCTGCACGATCTCCTGCCTACTGCTCCTGCTTCACCTTGCCCGCCGTCACTAGCAAACCAAGCCAGGGGTAGCGACCTGGGGGTCGCCTGCCGCAGCAAGCCCATCCCGCCTTGCAGCGGGCTCTGGTGAAAAACAGCGGCCCCTGAGACTCCGCTCCCTGGTGCGGTTTATGCCATCGCTGGTGACGGTACAGAGGATCCACGACTCCGGTCGTTACAGTAGGGTGGTAGATCTGGGCTAGTGCCCAGAACTTGCAGGGCATTGTATAGTTGTTGTAGCAACTGTAAAACCAAGCATGTAATGCTTTTCTCTATGCCACACTGAAGAGCAGACAGGAATTCAGGTGCAATGTATTGTTTAGTACATATCATTAGTATCAGATTGTGGGAGGTGGACTCTCAGCACCCCTGCCGAGTAGTTGGTTGGGTTGATCAAACATATGCCAAAGTGTGTAATTATTACAGGTCTGCAACTAAAGAGCCGATTATTTTCATCTAATTTCCATGTAATTGGGTGTGCTGAAAAAAATTTTGAAAAAAATCCCAGACGTCAGGATTTGCCACAAAATGCAAAAGTCTCTTCAAATTTAGTAATAGTTTTTAAAATCTTTTTTTTTTTTTTTTTTTAATCTTAGGGTCTTTAATAGAGATTAGCGAGTACTAAAATGCTTGGGTGCTCGATACTCGAGACGAATATTTCCCGATGCTCGGGTGGCCGCTTCGAGTAAGTCAATGGGAAACTCGAGAATTTTTGCAGGGGACCAAAGCTCTGCACAGGAAAGGTTGCGTGAAAACCTGGAAACCTCAGAAATTGATGGAAACAACACGGGAATGGACAGGAAACAGCAGGGGCAGCATACATGGATGCCTCTGGGGCTGGCTAATCCCAACATTACGTCAAATTATGGGCAACAGCCGGGTGATGGCCCTCAATACAATTTTGCTGACCCAGACAAAAATGGGCAAGGCACATGTGCTGGCACATGTTAGGAAAGCACCCAACTAGGTGCAACGAAGCATAGCAGTGACAACAGAGTGACCAAGTTAGACTGAGGTAGCAGCTGAACCACTCAAAAGAAACATTTTCATGCACCCCTTTAAATCACGTTGCCAAATTGGTTACTGACAGCAGTTTTGGGGTAGACGTATAGAGTATGTGTGTAACTGCTGCTTTTTTTTTAAGGCACCACGTGCAAAGGACACAGCACAGTAAGGATAGGTATAGCTGAACTACAAATCCCAGCCAGCCAAGAGAATGTCAGCAAAAGGACAAATTGACTACTGACAGCAGATTTGGGGGTAGTCGTGTAGAGTATGTGTGTAACTGGTGCTGTTTTTTTTTTAAGGCACCAGTTGCAGAGGACATTACACAGTGAGGATGGGTATAGCTGAACTACAGATCCCAGCCAGCCAAGAGAATGTCAGCAACAGGACAAATTGACTATTGACAGCTGCACTACAAGTCCAAGCCAGCAGCCAAGAGTAGCAAAAAATATATATGTTTTAAAAATTTTAAGCCCTTAGAAGAACTGTTGGGTTCTTAGTGTCAGATTCCTGCCTAACACTCTCCCTGACAGACAGCAGTTCTCTCCCTATGCTCATCCAGCCTGCGTCTGAAGCGAGCATCGCAGGACCTGATTTTTACATGCCCAGGTCATCTGACCTGGCCAGCCAATTGCTGCTATTGACATGTAGGGTCCCTACATGATGCTAAGAGCTCCCGAAGCCTCTCCTGCATGATGATTGGCTGAAGAAAAGCTGCCAAACATGCAGGAAGATGCCATTGTCTCGAGTAACGAGCACCATCGAGTACTCTTAATACTCGAACGAGTACCAAGCTCGGACGAGCATGCTCGCTCATCACTAGTCTTTAACCAAATTTAAAGTCACATCAGTGCATTCAAGCTATACAATTCCCAAAAAAATTCAGCACAACTTTCAAAAAGTGTCTCTTTCATGGTTCAGACATTGTAAAAAGGAATTTGTTTCAATGTAGTTTTGCTCCACAGTGGCGGTTTTATGCTTTCATCCCTACACCACAAGTAAACCTACAAGAACGTGCAATTTGTTCTTTGTAAAGTTACATATGAAGACCATGGTTGCCAAGTGTGCAGGGATTTGAAAGTCTTGCTCAGACAACAAGCTGGGTTTACCAAATACCCTTGTTTTCTGTGTCTATGGGATAGTCGAGACCAACAAGATCATTGGACCAAGAGTTGGCAGCCGAGGATGCTCACAGCTGGTGATAAAAGGGTCCTCTGAGAAACTTTAGTACCTCCCCATAAAGTTCTTCTACCACCGTTCCACATAAAATTGGGACTGATTAAGCAAGTCACAAAATGACTTCAAAGAGTTGGAAAATGCTTCAAATTCTTGGTCACCAAGTTTCAAGGCCACTGGAAGGCAAAATTGAAGGACGAATTGTCAATCGGACCAGACATTAGAAGGCTTATAGCTGATCAGGAGTTTATTAATACCATGATGGATCCTCAGAAAGAGGGGTGGGTTGCATTTGAAGATGTCATAAAGAAATTTTTGGGCAATAACAAAGATCCTGACTACAAAAAGATCGTCAGACGAATGCTGAAGCTTTTCAAAGTTGCCTGAGTTTGAAAGTGCATTTCTTCTATTCCCACCTTGACAACTTTCCTGAAAATTATGGAGCTGTGAGTGAAGAGGAAGGTCAATGATTCCACCAGGATATTAAAGAGATGAAAAGAAGATACCAGGGAAGAGCATTACAATGATGCCAGACTACTGTTGGGTGCTTCAGAGAAATATTTTACATGCTACTCACAAGCATAAATGTACCAAGAGGAGCCTCACAGGAAAGAAGAATCGATTTTAGTGTGTGTTAGGGAGCTCATTCCAGTTAAAAAAAAATAACTGTCATGAAAATGTTTTAACCCCTTCACGTCAGCAATCTGTATATATACGTTCCTATTGCACATGCCCCGTGCAGTAGGAATGTATATATACGTTCCTGCTTTGATGGGGTTTTATGATGAGAGCGGGATCGCTGCAGAGATGAGTGCGGGATCGCTGCAGAGATAGCGATCCTGCTCTCATCTGAGTACAGCACCGGAGATAATGAGAATCAGCTGCGATCCCGCAGCTGACCCCCATTAACCCCTTAGTGACCGCCGAAACGGCCGCTGTATTTCATCTCCCCCCACCGTAAATCCATGGTGGGGGGAAATGAAATAAGTAAAATCCGACCCCAGATCAGCCCCCCTAGTGCCCCGATCAATAACCCCCTCTCGGCGGCGGCCATCAGATCCAAGATGGCCGCCGCCATCACTGTGAACAGACTAATGACTGTTCACAGTGATCTAAAGTAAAAATGAATGAAAGCCCTATGCTGATCGCTTGTACCATGTGCTCCAGGCAATTTGGTCTCTGTCACTAAACTATGATTACTGTGATAGAAAATATCAGTAATCATAGTAATATAGTGAAAATGAATGTATAAAGTACAAAAAGTGACAAACATACAAAAAAATTAAACACACACTTTTTATTATAGTAATAATTGCAGTTTACTCCCAAATTACCCCTACCCCCCCCAGATTACCCGTAACCACCGCAGGTGGCCCGTAACCACCGCAGGTGGCCCGTAACCACCCCAGGTTGTCCGTAATCACGTCAGATTGCACGTAACCCCCCAGATTACCCATAACCACCGCACGTTGCCCGTAACCACCGCACGTTGCCCGTAACCACCGCACGTTGCCAGTGACCTCCTCCAGATTGTCGTTAATCACCCCAGATTGCCTCTAACCACCCCAAATTGCCAGTGACCCCCTCCAGATTGCCCGTAACCACGCCAGATTACAGGTACCCACCTCAGATTACCTATTAGCACTTCAGTTTATCCGTAACCACAGCAGGTGTCCTGTAACCACCCCAGATTGTCTGTAACCACCCCAGATTGTCCGTAACCACCCCAGATTGTCCGTAACCACCCCATGTTGCCTCTAACCACAGCAGGTTGCCTGTAACCACCACAGATTGTCTGAAACCACAGCAGGTTGTCCGTATCCACCCCAGGTTGCCTGTAACCACCCCAGGTTGCCTGTAACCACCCCAGGTTGCCTGTAACCACCCCAGGTTGCCGTAACCACAGCAGGTTGCCTGTGACCACCCCATGTTGACCGTATCCACCCCAGATTACCCGTAACCACCCCAGATTACCCGTAACCACCCCAGATTACCCGTAACCACCTCAGACTGCCCGTAACCACCTCAGACTGCCCGTAACCACCCCAGATTACCCGGAACCACCCCAGACTGTCCGTAACTACCCCACATTACCTGTAATCTAATTTTTTTATTTTATTTTAGTAACTGCGCTATTCTAATAACTATTACTAGCTGCGGTTTTGCTCCAGCAAATTGGCGCTCCTTCCCTTCTGAGCCCTGCTGTGTGCCCATACAGTGGTTTATGCCCACTTATGGCGAGATTTTACTCCGCTGGCACTACAGGGGCACTGCAAACACACCTGGCGCTCAGAAACTTCTTCAGCAAAATCTGCATTGAAAAAGCTAATTGGCGCTCCTTTTCTTCTGAGCCCTGCTGTGTGCCCATGCAGTGGTTTATGCCCACATATGAGGTACCTTTTTACTCAGGAGAACCTGCGTTACAGATTTTGGGGTACATTTTTTCTCCTGTTCCTTGTGAAATTTAGAAAATTTAAACTAAACCAACATATTATTGGAAAAATTCAAGTTTTTCATTTTTACTGGCCAATTTTGAATAATTTCCTCTAATACCTGTGGGGCCAAAATGCTCATCCTACTCCAAGATGAATTCTTTGAGGGGTGTACTTTCCGAAATGGGGTGACTTTTGGGGAGGTTCTATTCTGTAGACATTACAGGGGCTCTGCAAACGCACCTGGTGCTCAGAAACTTCTTCAGAAAAATCTGCACGGAAAATGCTCATTGGCGCTCCTTCCCTTCTGAGCCCTGCTGTGTGCCCATGCAGTGGTTTATACCCACATATGCAGTACCGTTCTACTCAGGAGAACCTGCGTTACAGATTTTGGCGTGATTTTTCTCTCCTGTTCCTTGTGAAATTGAGAAATTTCAAAGTAAAGGAACATATTATTGGAAAAATTCGAGTTTTTCATTTTTACTGTCTACTTTTGAATACTTTCCTCTAATACCTGTGGGGTCAAAATGCTCACTACACCCCAAAATGAATTCTTTGAGGGGTGCACTTTTCAAAATGGGGTGACTTATGGCGAGATTTTACTCCGCTGGCACTACAGGGGCACTGCAAACACACCTGGCGCTCAGAAACTTCTTCAGCAAAATCTGCATTGAAAAAGCTAACTGGCGCTCCTTTCCTTCTGAGCCCTGCTGTGTGCCCATGCAGTGGTTTATGCCCACATATGAGGTACCTTTTTACTCAGGAGAACCTGCGTTACAGATTTTGGGGTACATTTTTTCTCCTGTTCCTTGTGAAATTTAGAAAATTTAAACTAAACCAACATATTATTGGAAAAATTCAAGTTTTTCATTTTTACTGGCCAATTTTGAATAATTTCCTCTAATACCTGTGGGGCCAAATTGCTCATCCTACTCCAAGATGAATTCTTTGAGGGGTGTACTTTCCGAAATGGGGTGACTTTTGGGGAGGATCTATTCTGTAGACATTACAGGGGCTCTGCAAATGCACCTGGTGCTCAGAAACTTCTTCAGAAAAATCTGCACGGAAAAAGCTAATTGGCGCTCCTTTCCTTCTGAGCCCTGCTGTGTGCCCATGCAGTGGTTTATGCCCACATATGAGGTACCTTTTTACTCAGGAGAACCTGCGTTACAAATTTTGGGGTACTTTTTTTCTCTTGTTCCCTGTGAAATTGAGAAATTTTATACTAAACGAACATATTATTGGAAAAATTTGAGTTTTTCATTTTTACTGTCTAATTTTGAATACTTTCCTCTAACACCTGTGGGGTCAAAATGCTCATCCTACCCCAAGATGAATTCTTTGAGGGGTGTACTTTCCAAAATGGGGTGACTTACGGGGGGGGGTTTCTCTCTGCTGACACTACAGAGGCTCTGCGAATGCACCTGGCGCTCGGAAACTTCTTCAGCAAAATCTGCAATGGAAAAGTTAATTGGCGCTCCCTTCCTTCTGAGCCCCGCTGTGTGCCCATACAGTGGTTTACGCCCACATATGGGGTACCATAGTACTCAAGAGAACCTGCGTTACAAATTTTGGGGTGCTTTTTCTTTCATGTTCGTTTTGAAAATTAGAAACTTTAATCTAAACGTATATATCATTGGAAAATTTTAATTTTTCATTTTTTTACGGCCTAATGGTGAATACTTTACTCCAGTTCCTGTAGGGTTAAAACGATCATTATACCACTAGATTAATTCTTTAAGGTGTCTAGTTTCCAAAATGGGGTCAGTTATGGGGGTTTCCAGTATACAAACCTCCTAAATCAACTTAAAAAAAGAACTGGTCCCTAAAAAAATCAGTTTTGGAAACTTTCACGAAAATGGGGTAATTTGCTGATAAATTTCTAAGCCCCGTAACACCCTAAAAAAGTAAAATATGTTTATGAAATGAAGCCAGAATAAAGAGGACATATCGGTAATGTGACTTAGTAACTAATTTATGTGATAAGACTTTCTTTTTTTAGAAGCAGAGAATTTCAAAGTTCATAAAATGCTAATTTTTTCAATTTTTCATGATATTTTGATGTTTTTCACAAAAAACACACAAAGTAGTGACCAAATTTTGCCACTAATATAAAGTGCCATATGTGACGAAAAAACAATCTCAGAATCGCTAGCATACGTTAAAGCATCACTGAGCTATAAGAGCATAAAGTGAGACAGGTCAGATTTTGAAAAATGAGCCTGGTCTTTTAGGTGCAAATAGGCTTGGTCTTGAAGGGGTTATTAAAAAGCAATTTTATAAGTCTATTTTCATTTATTTTGAGGTATTGCCCTATTTAACATAGTAAGCTAAATTGTCATAAAACATGAAGTCATATGACAAAACATAGGTAATTTTCGGATTCAACGCACCCAAAACATAGAGACTACATTGAATAACTCAAACAGCTCTTGATAAAAGTTTTTTGCAGACCTGTGTTGTTTCTGTTCAACATGTAAAAAATACTTTTTTCTTTGTATCTAGTTGCATAAAGTACGTGAGTACAAAAGAGAAAGAGAACCGTTGTGAAAATCATCACAAAAAAATTTGTCACCAGCATAGTCACAATATAGAATAACAAAGATAGGCAAGAATAGACATTTTAGGCTATGTTCACAAAACCTTTTTTTTAAAGTGAAAATACGACTGTAAGTAATGATCATACTCTTTATTTATGGCTGTAATTATCAAAATACGCACCTTCATAAAAAGTTGTGTTAACATAGCCTTTAGATAACATATCTAAGCAATGACCGGTGGACATGCAACCTAACTGCGATGCAGTGGTATAAGTGTGCACAATCATTAAAGGGAAACTATCAGCAGGTTAGAAGAATCTAACCTGCTAATATCTCCTTATAGTGCACAGGGTGCTGAGTATAAACGTAAGTCTTTATCCATGTCACCATTTCCTTGCTAAAAGGAGTTTATCTCATATGCTAATTAGGCGTTTTGGTGCACTGAGGGTGGGACTACCGCTCCCAGTGCACTGGTCTGCCCCGATGGGACAGCTGGGGTTGGATTGGTGCACTAGGGGCAGTAATCCTCCCCCAAATGCACCAAAATGCCTAATTAGTATAGGGATTTAGAGAAGTCAGGCGAAAATTTTTATTAAAGTATTATATTGCCCCCCAAAAGTTATACAAATTACCAATATACACTTATTTTGAAAAATGCACATAAAGTGCATTTTTCCCTGCACTTACTACTGTATCAAGGCTTCACTTTCTGGATCAAATGGTGATGTCACGACCTGACTCCTACAGGGCACTAAAGGGACACTGAGCATCCCTCTGCCATCATCCTCTCCAGCAGCCACAGCCTCCACAGCTCTGGGAGTCAGGTCGTGACATCAACATTTGATCCAGGAAGTGAAGCCTTGATGCAGTAGTAAGTGCAGTGAAAAGCCCCTTATGTACATTCATTTCCAGTAATAATTGTATATTGGTAATATGTATTACTTTGGGAGGCAATACAATATTTTAATAAAAAATTTTGCCGGACTTCTTTAAATGCCCAACAGCATGGAAACTGTGTTGAGAATAAAGATAAAATAAATCTGGGTTTCTTGGGCGGCAATAGTGTTGGAGGTTATATGAAAAGATATAGCTATCAGGGTGGTGCCCCAAGAAAAACAAAATACAGTGAGCAAAATAGGAAAAAAGCTTGTGCACTCACCAAAAAAATAGCAAAGTTTTTTTTATTGTTCCATAAAACTGTGCAGGAAGAGGGAGTGATCAAAAAGGCACATCCTCACTGACTACGAACGTTTCGCCCATCTGCACATTATCTGGTTGAGAACAGATGATGCGCAGACGCGCGGGAATAATTTGTGGTCAGTGAGGACGTGCCCGGAAGAGGACGTGCCCGGAGGAGGCCATATGAGGGAACGGACGGGCCAGTCCATAACTTCAATGCCTTTATCTTGCAGGAACTGCTGACACACTCTAGCCACATGAGGTCTAGCATTGTTCTTTAAACGCCACATGAGGTCTAGCATTGTCCTTTAAACGCCCAACAGCATGGAAACTGTGTTGAGAATAAAGATAAAATAAATCTGGGTTTCTGGGGCGGCAATAGTGTTGGAGGTTATATGAAAAGATATAGCTATCAGGGTGGTGCCCCAAGAAAAACAAAATACTGTGAGCAAAATAGGAAAAATGCTTGTGCACTCACCAAAAAAGTAGCAAAGTTTTTTTTATTGTTCCATAAAACTGTGCAGGAAGAGGGAGTGATCAAACAGGCACATCCTCACTGACTACAAACGTTTCGCCCATCTGCACATTATCTGGTTGAGAACAGATGATGCGCAGACGCGCGGGAATCATTTGTGGTCAGTGAGGACGTGCCCGGAAGAGGATGTGCCCGGAGGAGGCCATATGGGGAACGGGCGGGCCAGTCCATAACTTCAATGCCTTCATCTTGCAGGAACTACTGACACACTCCAGCCACATGAGGTCTAGCATTGTCCTGCATTAGGAGGAACCCAGGACCAACCGGAGCAGCATATGGTCTCACAAGGGGTCTGAGGATCTCATCTCGGTATCTAATGGCAGTCAGGCTACCTCTGGGGAGCTAATGGAGGGATGTGTGGCTCTCCAAAGAAATGCCACCCCACACCATTACTAAATGCCACCCCACACCATTACTAATCTGGTCATGCTGAAGGATGTTGAAGGCAGCAAATCGCTCTCCACGGTGTCTCCAGACTCTGTCATGTCTGTCAAATGTGCTCAGTGTAAAACTGCTTTCATCTGTGAAGAGCACAGGGCGCCAGTAGTGAATTTGCCAATCCTGGTGTTCTCTGGCAAATGCCAAGTGTCCTGCAGGGTGTTGAGCTGTGAGCACAAAGCCCATGTGTGGACTTTGGGCCCTCATACCATTCTCATGGAGTCGTTTTTTAACCGTTTGTGCAGACACATGCACATTTGTGGCCTGCTTGCGGTCATCTTGCAGGGCTCTGGCAGTGCTCCTCCGGTTCCTCCCTGCACAAAGGCAAAGGTAGCGGTCATGCGGCTGGGTTGCCCTGGTGAACCGGTCTGTCTTCCCGTAGCGTTTCCAGCCTCTGGACACTACACTGACAGACACAGCAAACCTTCTTGCCACAGCTTGTATTGATCATCCTGATGAGCTGCTCTACCTGAGCCACTTGTGTGGGTTGTAGAGTTCGTCTCATGCTACCACGAGTGTGAAAGAACCACCAACCTTTAAAAGTGACCAAAACATACATAAATATATGTAGTTTAATGTATTAATGTAATATATTAAATATTGCTAATAACAATGTGTTACTCCTGTGTACTCTCCTGTGTTACCCTTGAGCTGTCTACAAATTTACATGTATTATCTACTATTGGATTTTTTTTTTATTTTTTTTTTTGCAGGATGGACAGCACTACATGAGGCTTCCTGCATGGGGAATACTGAAATAATCCTTGCACTGATACATGCAGGTGCTAATGTCAACTGCAAAGGACTTGATGGCATAACACCTTTACACGATGCAGTTTATTGCAATGATTTTAAGGTGATGTGATTATGTGGACTATTTAATTTTATCATAATCCACAAAAGCTTTTGGCCCCCAATAAATATATTAAACTAAATAGGTATAATTTAATGAGCAACAATAAAAATAATAATAAAAATATTGAATTTAATTTTATTAGTTTACAATGTCTGTTGTATTCGTAGTGGTACTTGTATAGAGGTGACTGAGACAGTAAGGGCCCTATTCCACTGGACGATTATCGTTCGCATAATCGTTAACGGTTAACGATCTCAAACGACCGCTATTGCGAAAGACCTGAAAACATTCACTCATTTCCATGGAACGATAATCGTTACTTATGATCGTATTTGCGATCGTTTTTTCTTCGCTATTTCTTCGCTATTGCGTTCGTATCTACTGGGAACGACTGAACGACTTCTTATTCAATGCAAATGATTTGCGAACAAGCAACGATAAAAATAGGTCCAGGTCTTATAAAGAGATCAACGATTTCTCGTTCGGTCGTTAATCGTTAACTGCATTTCAACCGAATCGTTTAGATTCGAACGATTTAACGATAATCTGAACGATAATTGTCCGGTGGAATAGGGCCCTAAGGCTATGTTCACACAACATCTGAAAATGCAGGGCAGCACTGTATGTTGCCCTTAAACTAATTAGTATCACTATTTTTATTTAAAGTCATGCTAATTTTATGGTTGAACAAACGTAACGCTCTGAGGTTTGTCTGCTTAAAGAGAATCAGAAAATGATTTTTTAAGCACATTGTATGTTAAAGGGTACCTATCATTTAAACAAACTTCTGACATGTCATTGCGATATGTCAGAGGTTTGTATCGGTCAAGGGCTGGTGCTGAGACCCCCGCCAATCATTAGAATAAAGGGGTAGATGCGTTCAGCAGTGCACACTCTGCCTCTTTATCTCTGTCTTACTGGTAAAGGAGCAGTCGACAGAATTATAATGGAGCCCTATGGAAATTCTGGTACAGTGATTACCGGACCAAAAGACTGAAGGAAAATACTGTGTGCAAATATGGCCATTGTGTGTATCTCTGTTATCTATGTACTGGTGTAACCTTTCACTATACGCCTGTCTGTGCACTTCTTTTTTTTTTTTTAATCAATGTTTATTCAAAGTTTTTTTAAGAGCGTAACAGGAAAAGAAAAAAGGCAAGAAAAATCAATACCACGGTCGGGAAACATTCCCAGTAAGGCACATTGTATAATCCAACAAAGAAATAGTAGCATAACCATAAAAATCTGAAGTATGCCTACAATCAATAAATGCAAGGCAGGGAAAAATGCCAGGGATATCATTAATTATCACATTGGGTATCACATCTAAGACCATATTACTCAAACAACATGGACTCCCCGACAGAGGTCGGCAAGCTATTTGCAGAAACTGTGAAAGGAAAATATGAAACTACAAGAATAAAGAAAACAGAGTTTTCATGGAAAAGAAAAGGGAAATGAGGGGAGAAGCAGAGAGAAAAGGGGAGGGTGGGTGTTGAAAGTCCAGTAGGTAGGAAAGAAGCACTATGTCATCTCTGGGGCTACGGAAAGAAGAAAACCTCTCTTAGTGCGTTCATGTTAGTCTTTGTGCAAAAAGTGGACTAGCTTTATACAAGGTCCAAGGAAGCCACTGTTTTTCAACCCCGGGCCTGGTCCTCTGCCATCAGGGACTCCATTCTGAACAGAAAGTCCATTTAATGCACCAATTCGGTAATAGAGGGTGGAGCTGTGTCTTTCCAATGGTGTGGAATGACCATACGTGCTGCTGTCAAAAAGTGACGCAACAGTCCTTTCCTCACAGCGGAGACCAGACAGGGGATCAAAGATAGTAACGCCAAACTTGGCATGGGTGTGATGGCTTTATCAGTTACCTGCGTATAGATTTCAAAGACCGCCTGCCAGAATGGACACAGTACTGTACAATCCTACCAAATGTACAGCATCGTGCCGACCTCTGTGCCGCACCGCCAGCATAAGTCAGACAGTCCCGGATAACAGCGGTGGAGTAACTGAGGACACCGGTACCACCGTGTCAGAATTTTAAAGTTTTTCTCTCGAGCCAGACAGGCCGTGGGCATCTTGTGGGTCAGGGTGAAGATCTAAAGTTGGTCTGCGGTGGTAACAGAGACCTCAAGTTCCTTTCCCTAAGCAGCAATATAAGAAAGATCTCTATCAGCCTCACCTCCCAGTAGGATGCAATAAAGCTGAGAGAAGAGAAGGGAAGACTGTAGCAATATGGACTCCAGGTCAGTGGCAGTCGTCACCCTGATTCCCTCTGGGAACTGGAGTAGAACATAAGCTTGGAGTTGGGCATACTCCAACCACGATAAGGCCTGCCACCAAATACCTGTTGTAACCTGACACCCTCAGCCGCCAACCAACCCAAAAACCTATCTCGGCCACAGGCTGGCGGGAAAGCTGGATTATCAAATAATGGGCTCATTATACCAGGTTGATGTGACAGGCCCAGGTGCGGCAGTGCACTGTCTCAGACCCTGAGAAAGTCACTAGTCAAAAATGCAAGCGAGGACAACGGAGGTCTGTATGGGCATTACCCAGGGTTGCGATTTTAAAGCCAAAGGTGTCAATTCAATGCTGACCCACTGCTTAGTTTCGGGACCATGGAACCAATCCACCACCTGTAACAAGACTGCTGCTCTGTGAGAGAGTGAGATCAGGCAAACCAGCCCCGCCTTGCTGTTTGAGACGCGTGAGAGTCTTATACTTTAGGCGTAGTCTCAAGGAACCCCAAACAAACTTTTTGATGAGCCCCTGGAGTTGCTTCAGAAACATGAGGGAAATACGCATGGGGTTCGACTGGAAAAAAACATAGGAAATGTGGCAGAATGTCCATTTTTATGACATTCATCCGCCCGAACCAGGATAACTGTAGGCAAAGGTAGGATGTCAGTTTAGACTTTGTGCGGGCCAGGAGAGGAAGAAAATTCAGGGCGAAAATCTGTGAGAGATCCGAAGGCACATTCACCCCCAAGTATTTAATATCCTTGTCCTGCCACCGAAATGAGAAAGAACTATGCAACTGAGTCTCCATAGTGTGAGGGAAGGAGACATTAAGAGCCTCAGTTTTCGTGTAATTCGCCTTAAAGTTACTAACTTGGCCAAACCTGTCAAACTCCTGAAGGATTGCTGGGAAAGAGATCAAAGGGTTTGTCACATAGAGCAAAAGATCATCAGCGTACAACGCCAGTTTATGGTGAGAGCAGGCGAGCCGAATACCAGAGAAGTCCGCCAATGCCCTCAAAGCTACAGCAAGATGCTCCATGGCGAGAATGTATAGCATGGGTGACAGCGGACATCCCTGCCGGGTGCCGTTGGCTATGGCAAACGTCGCGGACAGGAGGCCATTGACTCGTACCGAGCTGTAGGGCCACTATAAAGAGCCATGATCTTTCCCAGCAATCCTTCACCTAGGCCAATTTGTCGCAAGGTAGCCCTCATAAAGGACCAGTGGACCCGGTTGAATGTCTTTTCGGTGTCGACCGAGATCAAGCAGGAGGGTATGGCCTTTTTTTGGACATGGGACATGAGAAGCACTGTTTTGTTAAGATTATCTCTTGCTTCCCTCCGTGGCACAAATCCCACCTGGTCTAAGTAAATGATAGAGGGTAAGTGCAGCGCCAATCTATTGGCTATCAGTTTAGAGTAAAATTTTACATCCACATTGATTAAAGAGATGGGACGATAGTTAGCGCCTAGGGCCGCATCTTTCCCAGGTTTGGGGATTACTACAATCGTGGCCATGAGGGACTGTGCCGGGAGGGGACAAGCTGGAGAAATGGTGTTGAGGACCTTAACTAAAAAAGGTGACAGTTGTTGGGAGAATAGCTTATAAAATTGTGCCGTATAGCCATCCGGCCCCGGACTTTTTCAACTAGGGGTATCCCTAATGACTGTTGCCAATTCTGTTACATAGAATGGGCTATCTAATTCAGTTGCCACATCTGGCCCAAGAGATGGAAGCTTGGTGGACTCCACTCTCTCTTGGAAAAGTGCCGGTGGTAGATCAGCTAACGGGCCCCGTAAATTGTACAGAGATTTAGCCAGCACCGAGCCGCATTTGTTAGAAAATTCGTAAAAGAACCGGCGCATTTGCTCCCGATAGCAGGCATACGTTTTATTTAACCCTTTAAGGACAGAGCAAATTTCGATTTTTGCGTTTTCGGGTTTTTCCTCCTTGTGCATAAAAGGCCATAGCACTTGCATTTTTCCACCTAGAGACCCACATGAGCCCTTATTTTTTGCGTCACTAATTGTACTTTGCAATGACAGGCTGAATTTTTCCATAAAGTACACTGTGAAACCAGAAAAAAATTCAAAGTGTGGTGAAATTGAAAAAAAAAACGCATTTTGTTTATTTGGGGGAAATGTGTTTTTACGCCATTCGCCCTGGGGTAAAACTGACTTGTTATATATGTTCCTCAAGTCGTTACGATTAAAACGATATGTAACATGTATAACTTATATTGTATCTGATGGCCTGTAAAAAATTTAAACCATTGTCAACAAATATACAACACTTAAAATCGCTCCATTCCCAGGCTTATAGCGCTTTTATCCTTTGGTCTATGGGGCTGTGCGAGGTGTCATTTTTTGCGCCATGATGTGTTCTTTCTATCGGTACCTTGATTGCGCATATACGACTTTTTGATCGCTTTTTATTACAATTTTTCTGGATTTGATGCGACCAAAAATGCGCAATTTTGCACTTTGGAATTTTTTTGCGCTGACGCCATTTACCGTGCGAGATCAGGAATGTGATTAATTAATAGTTCGGGCGATTACGCACGCGGCGATAGCAAACATGTTTATTTATTTATTTATTTGTTTACTTTTATTTAAAACCTGGGAAAAGGGGGGTGATTCAGACTTTTATTAGGGGAGGGGGCTTTTTACTATTAACAACACTTTTTTTTTTTTTTTTACACATATACTAGAAGCCCCCCTAGGGGACTTCTAGTATATACACTGTGATCTCTCATTGAGATCTCTGCAGCATAGATATGCTGCAGAGATCCATGAGATAGGCACTCGTTTGCTTTCGGCTGCTGCAGCCGGAAGTAAACGAGTGCCGAGTCGGGGACGGCGCCATCTTGGAGCGGTCCCCGGCCGGCTTCATTTGCGGAGATCGCTCCTCCGGGATAACATCCCGGAGGAGCGATCTCCCCACTAGACACCAGGGATGACGCTGCGTCCGGTAATCGGATGCAGCTGTCAACTTTGACAGCTGCATCCGATTACTGTATTAGCGGGCACGGCGATCGGACCGTGCCCGCTAATACCTACGGTCCCGGGCTACACGCGGCACCCGGGACCGGCGCGGTTCAGAGCGGGGCCGCCGCGCGGCCCCGCTCTGAACTCCCTTACCGGCATCAGGGCGTAAATTTACGCCCGATGTCGTTAAGGGGTTAAGAGGTGTTGTAGTTGGGTCCTATAGTCAATTCTGCTAATATTTGAGGATCCCGTGTTTGTTTGTGGGTCATTTCCGCTGCGTGGATTTTGGTCAGGAGTAGTTGTAATTTGTCTGTGCACTTCTTTGAAATAATCAGTACAGAACAGAAAGTTCACTGGAGCAATGGATTAAAATGAGAGTTATATTTCTTGATTCAAAGTAAGAAACCCTATTATATACCGCCTCTATTTTATTCAGCAAAAGCCTGCTGATTGGTTTGCTTTAACAGATAGACAGATTAAAAAGTTGCTCTGCATATTTGCCCCAAAATGTTAGCTCAAAGTTTGGGCATCAAGTAAACTAACCGGCACAGTGTTGTTTTTGGTGGAGGGACTTGTGGGCCAGAAGACCTTCACGCGGTACATGAGGCAATATGGTTTGATCAAATTATATACCAACATTCTGGTGTTGGATTTTAAATGTAGCCGAGAGGCATTAGTGTCAGCCATAGGTGTGAGGTACAGCCACTTCTTTTTCTCTATTGTATTTTACATGTTCTCTTTTTTCTATGTGGTTTGCACTCCTCCCATGTAAAGCCTATGTGACCCCAATCAAAAGGAAGCACCTGTGCACATATGCTAAGTACCTCCTCTTTCTACCATTCTACCTGCCAAATGCTTGGTGAGGTTGGCGGTCGCTGACTGGCTCAGTGTTGCTTTTAGTGTAGGGACTCATGTGGTCCAGAAGACCTGCACGCGGTACATGAGGCAATATGGTTTGATAAAATTATGTACCAACATTCTGGGGTTGGTTTTTAAATGTGTCAGCCATGGGTTTGAGGTGCAGCCACTTCTTTTTCTCTATTTTTGCATTGTAAACTAACCAATATTGTAGGTAGTATGTAGTATATAAGTTAAAAAAGTCAGGCCAGGGTCAAAATTTTTCTAACAGCAGGGGCAGGCCTTCTCGGCCAGAAAATGACTGGGGTGGGACACCACTGCAGTCAAGATTGGCTGAGCAGGCTGTCCATTAGCTGGGACGGGCATTCTCCCCCGAGTCATGACATGATCACAACTAGGGGAAAATGCCTTCTGATCGTGCTGCTCTTCGCGGGCATAGGAAGAGGTAAGCAAAGGTTGCTTGTTATTTTCTCCATTGCCACCTGTCATATTCTTGCCAGGGTTGGACTTCTCCTTTGAGTAACAGTGTTTAGAGATGCCTAAAATTTACCATACAGCATTAACTAATATGATAAAATTATTGTATCTTTAGGCTATGTTTACACAACTTTTTTTCAGCTCTGTTTAAAATTAATTAACAGACATCATTGAGCTGTCTAGCCTATCCTTGCAGTGACGGCTTATGGTACATTATTCTATTTTGGGTTTCTAATTGGCCTTTGTGTCTGGCTTTTTAGTCCATTGAATTTAATAGAAAAAATGGAGAAAAAACTGGGAGAAAAGAAAAACTGTGTGTGAACAACTAATAAAAAACGACCGCTGTTTGCAAAGAACATCCGGAAACAATTGTCATGATCATTATTTTGACGTCCGCGGTGATTAAATTCCGTTATTCAATACATTGTGTGCATTGGGCATCCGTCATCCCATTGACTTCCATGTATTGAATTGAGTTAATCTTAGACAGGATTAGTAAATCTGTCCCATTTTGTACTCAAGAGTAAAATATTTTCTCTATAGATTACTATAAAAAACACATTCCAAAATCCTAACTATCTGGTATTCTCTTGTATTGCTGACTATAAGGCTATGTTCACACACAGTAAAATAAAAGACAAAGACTAGAGATGAGCAAACTTTTCAAAAGTTCCGTATTTTTTCGGAAAGTTTGGTTCGACCGAATTTCGGATTTCTTCGGATCGTTTAAAGCATCTATATGATACGGGGGTAGTGTATTTGGTTGAATTTAGGGCTCTACATGTCAGTAACATCATTATCTTTTCGATATCTCAAAGTCAAATTTTTTTTAGACTTCAATATTCACCATTACTGGGTCTATGCAGGAAAAAGGTCACAAATGCAGTGAAGGAGCAGCAGTAGTCATTGGAGGCCAGTGGAGGTCCAGCAATAGTCATTTAAGGCCAGTACCGGAGCAGCAGTAGTCAACATGGAGGACAGGCATCAGCAACAGTAGTCAACATGGATGCCAGGCAGGAGCAGCAGGAGCCAACATGGAGGACAGGCATCAGCAACAGTAATCAATATGTAGGCCAGGCAGGAGCAGCAGCAGTAGCCAACATGGAGGCCAAGCAGGAGCAGCAGGAGCCAACATGGAAGCGCAGTAGCAACAGTAGTCAACATGGAGGTCAGGCAGGAGCAGCAGTAGCCAACATGGAGGCCAGGCAGGAGCAGCAATAGTCAACATGGAGGCCAGGCAAGAGTAGCAGTAGCCAACACGGAGGCCAGTACAGGAGCAGCAGTAGTCAACATGGAGCCAAGGGCAGGCACACCAGTAGTCAACCTGGATGCCAGTTAAGGCCCAGCAGTAGCCAACAAGGAGGCAAGGGCAGGCACAGCAGTAGTCAACATGGATGCCAGTTAGACCTTTATGCTATACACCTGCACCAGGTATTTTTGTCCGTCAGGATAAGACGGATGTGATATACACACTATCAGAAGTATAGGACTTGTATATCTGTAGAGCACGTTTTTGTTCCGTGCACCCTTTGCTGTCCTATGCCTAATCTATCTGCCACAAGAAAAAAAGACTGAAAAAATTGGACTGCACCTCACAAATGATGTAAATTGATAGAAATTTTATTATACATAAATGCCGGGAACAAACAAAAACCATAAAAACATTAAAAAATACCACCAAACCACCGGCCCCGATACGGCCAGGTGGTACCTAGACCACTGAAAAATGTATTAGATGATGGCCATACTCTTCATCAAGGAATGAATAAATAAATAAATAAATATATAGATAAATATATAAATAAATGTTCTCTCCTACCCACTGAGAGATGGCCATAAGTGGTTGTATTGCACTTACCCCCTCTTCTTTGCACTTTGCTTGCACTTGCACTTTCTGATTACTTGCATTGTCATGATGTATTTATTTTTGTGATTCAGTGAGCTTTAGCACAGGGGATTTGAGATATTACCGCGTCTGGTCATTGTATATATTCATCTGTTTCAATATAGTTATTTATTCACACATTTATTTATATATTTATCTATATATTTATTTATTTATTTATTCATTCCTTGATGAAGAGTATGGCCATCATCTAATACATTTTTCAGTGGTCTAGGTACCACCTGGCCGTATCGGGGCCGGTGGTTTGGTGGTATTTTTTAAATTGTTTTTATGGTTTTTGTTTGTTCCCGGCATTTATGTATAATAAAATTTCTATCAATTTACATCATTTGTGAGGTGCAGTCCAATTTTTTCAGTCTTTTTTTCTTGTGGCATATATGTATCCTTGGCTGTTGGGACTTGCACTCATCCTTTGATTAGTTCCCTGGTGCCAGTCTGTTTACTACACTATGCCTAATCTATCTATCTTTTGCTCTCTATCTATCTATACATTTCTATATTTCTCTCTCAATCACTAGATGTTTCTCCTCTCCGCTTTCCTAATCTTTCCTTTCCTACAATATCTTCTCAGTTGTCTGTAGTACATAACAGCAGCAGCACCAGCAGCGTTTTGATAATCACTAGCTGTGTGCACTGCAGCCAGTAACAACCTCCTTCCTCTCTCTGTGCAGACTACGTGGTGCGGTCATGTGACCGCTCCTCTTAAAGCAATACCGACGTCACACAGGGGGTGGGCTAGTGCAAGATTCCTGCTGGTTGGATGTGTTCCGGGCATCGTGGAACACTTCCTGCTTTCTAGAATGGTGGCTGCCATTTTAGAAAGCAAGAAAAAAAAAATCGGAGCGGATTTCCAAAAATCCGAATCCGATCGGACTCGGATTTTTGGAAAAATCCGAACCGGATCCCATACCGGCCGAACCGGTTCGCTCTTCTCTAGTAAAGACCACCGTAATTTTGAGTTAGGCTGGGTTCATACTGTGTTTTATAAAAAATGGAACAAAGCACATCTATTTTTTTAACGTACACAAAAATGGGGTCAACCACATTTTTTTTTTATTTAAAAAAAACTAATGTGTTTTGATCCATGGTTTGATTCTTCTTTTATAATGTAAGTCAATAGAAAAACGGATGCACACAACTGCATCTGTTTGTAATTTTTTTTTGCATAAAACAGATGACAAAACAGATTGCAAAAGCACAGTGTGAACCCATAAACAGACATATTTTGCAAAAGCAGGTGGTATATAATGAGCATGTTTATTATTTAAATCAGGGGTGGGGAACCTTTTCCATGTCGAGGGCCGGTCGGGCATTTATAAAATCATTCGAGGGCCGCATACCGTGCGCAGCAGGGTAGCGTGGGTTTGCAGCACCCGGGGCAAGGCAAAGTATTGTTCCCCTAATGCCCCTGCTATTGTAGTTAACCCTCTGTGATGCCCCTTGTACCTGATGTGAATCCTTAGTGATACCCTGTAGCCTGAGTTAACCCCCCAGTCATGTCCCTGGTAGCCTAATTACCCCCCCACACACACACACCCAATGATGCCTCTGGTAGGCCTAGTTAATCCCCCCAGTCATGTCCCTGCTAGCCTAGTTAATACCCCCAGTCATGTCCCTGGTAGCCTAGTTAAGCCCCTCAGTCATGTCCCTGGTAGCCTAGATAACCCCCCAGTCATGTCCCTGCTAGCCTAGTTAATACCCCCAGTCATGTCCCTGGTAGCCTAGTTAAGCCCCTCTGTGATGTCCGTGGTAGCCTAGTTTAGCCCCTCAGTCATGTCCCTGGTAGCCTAGTTAACCCCCCAGTCATGTCCCTGGTAGCCTAGTCAGCCCCCCGTCATGTCCCTGGTAGCCTAGTTAACCCCCCAGTCATGTCCCTGGTAGCATAGTTAACCCCCCAGTCATGTCCCTGGTAGCCTAGTTAACCCCCCAGTCATGTCCCTGGTAGCCTAGTTTAGCCCCTCAGTCATGTCCCTGGTAGCCTTCTTAACCCCCTCAGTCATGTCCCTGGTGGCCTTCTTAACCCCCTCAGTCATGTCACTGGTGGCCTAGTTAACCCCTCAGTCATGTCCCTGGTGGCCTAGTTAACCCCCCAGTCATGTCCCTGGTGGCCTAGTTAACCCCCCAGTCATGTCCCTGGTGGCCTAGTTAACCCCCCAGTCATGTCCCTGGTGGCCTTCTTAACCCCCTCAGTCATGTCCCTGGTGGCCTTCTTAACCCCCTCAGTCATGTCCCTGGTGGCCTTCTTAACCCCCTCAGTCATGTCCCTGGTGGCCTAGTTAACCCCCCAGTCAGGTCCCTGGTAGCCTTCTTAACCTTCCAGTCAGGTCCCTGGTGGCCTTCTTAACCTCCCAGTCAGGTCCCTGGTGGCCTTCTTAACCCCCCAGTCAGGTCCCCGGTGGCCTTCTTAACCCCCCAGTCAGGTCCCTGGTGGCCTTCTTAACCCCCCATCCCCCCCAGTCATGTCCCTGGTGGCCTAGTTAATCCCCAGTACCTGCCCTAAATAAAAAAAAAAAAAAATATCCCACTCACATTTCCTCCGCTCCCACGCTATCCAGGTCCTCTTCTCCCTCCTCTCTTCTGTGCCGGTCTTCTCCTGCAGGCAGCGCACGGTGAAATGACGTCAGCGCGCGGCCCGCAGGAGTCACAAGACGTGCGCCGCTCTGTTGGGGAAGGAGCCGGCACAGACACAGGAAGATGCTGTGTATGCCGGCTCCTGTCTCACCACCGCGGCGCACATGACAGGAGAGCCGCAAACCGCAGAAGACGTGTGCCGCTCTGGAGGAGAAGGAGCCGGCATGCACAGCGTCCTCCTGTGTCTGGTAACTGTCACAGACACAGGAGGAAGCTGTGAATGCCGGCTCCTTCTCCTCCAGAGCAGCGCATGTCACAGGGGAGCCGCGGGCCGCATCCGGAGGTGTCAGGGGCCGGATGCGGCCCGCGGGCCGGAGGTTCCCCACCCCTGATTTAAATGGTCATAATCCATTATGGACGTTATTCTATACAGTGTGTGCACTGCCGGACAGTTTTCAATTTACTTTAAAGGAGCACATTATTACATGGAAAATAAGGTCATAAATTACCTTTATTTTATGGTTTGTCTGTTTGTTATGGTTCTTTGTTCCTGTACAGTGTGTATGGTCTTTAGTATCCAAGGAATTCAGACCCTTGTCACTTCAAGGTCTCTCCCTCCATTCCCCAGCACATCATGAGTTCATCATCAGTAAGTTTCATCAGTAAAGTTTTCGATATCTTTAATAACCACTGTATACCTTTCCTTAATATCCCTTTTAGGCAGTTGGGATTTTTATGCAATTTGGTGCAAATCCATTTGAAACAGATAATAATATGGAAAATGCCTTTGACAAATGTCGCAGTGATGAGATGGCAGAAATCTTAAAATCACATTGTAGGTTTACATGCACACCAACAGAAGATGGAACTGCTAGTAAGTGATTGCTTTAAATGAGCTAAAAGATATGGCACATGGCTTTTGGGTGGATAAAGACAAAAGCAAAATATGACTTTATTAGGCTATGTTCCCATTTAATGGCAAATAATTGCCAATATTTTAAAACAATGGCCGTTGTTTTGAAATAACATCCGTTATTTCCCATAAAATAACAGTCAATAGTGTGTGAACATAGGGGGACATTTATCAAATTAATTGCACCTGCTTTTAGTCTAATATAGCTAGTTTGCGCTCAAAATAAATCTAATATGAATTTATGAAGCTTTTTTAGACAAGACTATGCAAATTAGATGCGACTTTTTGAGTTAGATTTTTTGTTGTTAATTAGATCGAAAGTGCGCCAAAATTTTTTTTGAGCTAAATTTATTAACTGCGCAGTTTTTTTTAAAAGTCGCGTATATTGGCGCATCGCTAGGTCTGCTCCGAACCAGGTGAATTTATTAGACTAATTATAAGACCATTATTTTTAAGACACATTTACTATGCTATTAGACAATTTACATAAATTTGACTAAACACATTAGATTGGAAATTATGCCAAAACATCTTTGACAAACTCGTGTTTTTAGATTTGTTAGTAAATATCCCCCATAGTCTTTCTGTGTTTTCAATCCACGGCTGGTTTTGGTTGCAAAATACTGACCAAAAAAACTCTGTTGGAACATAGTATTTTGGTCAGTATTTGGCTATGTTCACACATTGTTAAACAGTGTCCGTTGCATAGCAACGGACGCTGTTAAACTGCCGGCCGCTGGGCTGCACTCAGCCCGTTCCTTCAACCAATACCTCATTATTGATATGCGGGCACTCTTGGGTGTGCTCGCAAATCAATTAGCCATTCACCTGAATGCAATGTATGGCCGCCGCTCCACATTGCATTGTGTGAACAGCTGATGTTTGACAGGCACGTTATTCTGACTTCAATGCAATGCCGCCCCTGCAGTAAAGAACGAACGCTGAGGCCATTGCTATATATATATATATATATATATATATATATATATAAAATTTATTTTTTAATGCACAGACTGAATTTTTTACACACTGTAGCACATTATGGCTAGCTTCATACTATGTAAAAATGACGACCATCTTTCATAACAACGACCATCATTGAAAAAACTGACATTATTTGCACAACGAGTGGCGTTCTCATGAAAGATGGTCGTCATTTTACATAGTGTAAACCCCGCTGACATTAAAGTGCTTGAAAATTCTAGTAAATTACCCTCACTTTATGAGATGGGGATATCTATTTTATCATCTGTGGATAGGTGTTATCCTTCTGTGGTGTTTGTGCAATTGCAGTATGATTATGTTTGTTTTCATTCAGATAAGGAAGAACCACACCTTAACATGAAGCCAAATCTGGCCACAGGTAGCAATATTTGCAGAACTGGAGATAAACCAAGTGTGGTGCGTTTATGTTTTTATATATCAGTAAATATACACTGTATTTCCTCAACCCTCAACCACAAACTGTACAGCATTTGTCTTGAATCATGTTGTAGATCCTGGAGAGATGAACAGATTTGGATTCCTTTATGATTTAATAATGTACTTACTTTAACCGCCAGTCTGTATAATGTCAATGGTAGCATAATTCAAAATAGTTTTAACTGCCAAAAAAAACTACATTAAATTAATTGTACTTGTTCTTCACAAATGTGGATGCTTGTTTGAGCTGAGTAAACATATTAATTGGCATTTATTTATTTAAAAAAAAGGAGCAATTCTAGCAATGCTAATGATAATCAATACTAAACAATGTAAGGCTGGGTTCACACTGCGTTTTTGCAATCCGTTTTTGCAATCCGTTTTTCCAAAAAACGAATGGAAAAAAACATGCATTTGTGTGCATCCGTTTTGATCCGTTTTTCCATTGACTTCAATTGTAAAAAAAACGGATCAAAACGGATGCACACAAATGCATCAGTTTTTTTTCATCTGTTTTTTGCAAAAAACGGATGAAAAAAATGGATTGCAAAAACGAAGTGTGAACCCAGCCTAAGAGGGCTGTTATGCTGCGTTTACACGAAGCGATAATTAGTCCAATCGATCGTTCAACAATTTTGAAGCAACGATTTGGTTTTTATAACACTCAGCGTTTAGACGCATAAATCGTTAGAACAATTGTTACAAAATTTGTAAGAAAATTCGTTATTGCGATCTATTTTAAGATCGCTTAAGCCCATCTTTCACATAGGGTGAATCTTTGAAAGACTGTTTACACAAAGCGGAAATTTTTAGCGAACGACGAACAACCTTGCTCAAATGCAATCGTTATTGCGAAAATTTGAACGATAATTGTTCCGTGTAAACGCAGCGTTAGTTTCAGGGATTACAGTGGATGAGTTCCTTTTAAATATAACTAGTATATATACTAGTTATATGTTTTTTAAAAAGACAGCATAAAGGTTGACAAGTTTATTGTTTGAAAGTTTATTGTAATAATTTTGGTGTGTATAGGGTTGTCTGGGAAGCAAAAGATACTCACTTCTCCTGATTCTACATCTCAGAATAAAGCCTTCCGAGATGTTGAGAGGGTTGTTTAAAGGGGTTATCCGGGTAACAAAAACAATATTCTAAACAACCCCCCTTCCCAATACCACCCTATGTCTAATATTACCTATCTTGCACCCTTTCCCTTTTTTTCTCATTCTAATCGACCTTTGTTGTCTAAAATGTTCTAGATGTTCTTACAGTCTGGGTTAAACTAGAATGTTTTCATTAACAGTCAGGAAGCAGAGATCTAAACCTACACTATACCCCCGAGCAAACAGATGCCCGTTATCTAGCACATAGCTACACCATGCGCTCATCAGCTCTGCTACATCATCAGCTAGTATGGAATATTTGGGTGATGTGATGCAAAATCAGTCAAAAAACAGTCCTGTGTTCAGGGCCGTTTCTAGGTAATTTGAACTACAGGGCGAACCTTGCTAAAAGTGCCCCCCCCCCCGCATGTGATGTCGGGGGGGGGGGGGGGCGGGGGGGTTGTTACTGCTAGGAAGAAGCAGTGTGTGTATTATGGCATAGAGCGGTGATATTCAACCCTGTTCAACTCGGGGAAAAAAAAAGGAAATCAGTGACTCACAGGTGACGTCTTCTTTGTTCTGGGGCGTCACTTTCCTTTTCCCCTCCATCTGGCCCAGACTACAATGAAGATTTCTTGTGAACCTGCCAGACAAACATCTTAGGCTCCGCACTTTTACAACTTCCACTTTTTGGTGTCATGTGCAGTAAAGTCAGTAGGTATGTGGGTTGCCCCCTTTATGTAGGATCCCCTGCTGTGCCCTCATATAGTAATAATCCCCCCTCTGCTGCATCCGGCATAGTAATTATCCCCCCTGTGCTCTCCCCATAGTAATAATCCCCTCTGTGCTCTGCCCCTTAGTAATATCCCCCTTGTGCTCCCCCCTAAAGTAATAATCCCCCTGTGCTCCCCCATATTAAAAATCCCCCCTGTGCTCTGCCCCTTAGTAATATCCCCCGTGTCCCCCCCTTATAGTAATAATCCCCCTATGCTCTGCCCCTTAGTAATATCCCCCGTGTCCCCCCCTTATATTAATAATCCCCTTGTGCTCTGACCCGTAGTAATATCCCCTCCTGTGTCCTCCCTCTTATAGTAATATCCCCCCTGTGCTCCCTCCGCCCCCCCCCCAATAGTAATATCCCCCCTGTGGCCCCCATCCCCAACCCCCCCATAGTAAAAATCCCCCTGTGGCCCCCATCCCCAACCCCCCTCCTCATAGTCTGTCCTATAGTAAAAATCCCCCATATGCTGTAGCCATGTTAATAATCCCCCCTCCCAAAAAACGGCAGCGGCCTGACAGGTGCTGAGTGTTCGGCGGACAGGGAAGCTGCGGTTAGGGCCGGTGTTGGGGCGGTCAAGGCCGGTGATGGGGCAGTCAGAGCCAGTGATGAGGCGGGTGGCCGGGGGTGCCTTCAGCGCCCCCAAGCTGTCGGTGCCCCGTGCGGTCGCCCGGCCCACCCGCCTCTAGAAACGGCCCTGCCTGTGTTCATTGTGCAATAGTAATGACAGCAGTGGGCAGGAAAGAAAGCTAAGGGGGTGTACGCAAACGGATCAATCAGGGAAATGCATGATGGAAAATGTAGTTTCCTACCTTGGTTATAGATCGCCTTTTAGAAAAACTTGTAACTCGGGAATGGCAGCAGCTAGAAAGACAGAAGACGGCTCAAAATACTCAGGGGGACTTGGTGAGTAAGACCAGATAGTATTTATCCCCTTTAATCCCAATCATTACATATGGGTGAAACCACACTGAGTATAGCGTCCAATAGTTTCACAGTGTTGGCAATGTTGTGGAGATGCTGTGCAGCTATTGGACATCCTTCTGCTGCATCCATCTTCTCCAGTCCCTGGGATTCAAATACTATGCGAGTGCGTGGGTTCACAAGAACTCAAACTTACTTCAAGTTCTATCATCTTTATTGGACTCCAGTGACTTATAATGATGTCTGTTGGGTTCTGCCATGGTGTCCAATGTAAAATAGCATTGCATGTGCTGTTCTTCCCATTGCAAACAATGGAATCTGCTGTGTATGCTCCTAAAATATTCTTTGAGGATGATTTGAACAGAGCATATGGGCAGCTCATTCTTGAAAAGTTCATAGTGACATTTCAGAAGTTTTGATAAGGAGCTACAGGAGCCGAGACAGGGACAGCTAATAAAACAAAGTGTTCAGATGGGCCCTACTATTCTAATTGGCTTTACTCAGGTTTCTTTAAAGAACATAGTGAGTGATGTAGGAATTCAAGGATGATTAGTCAACAATTTACTTTATAAACTCTGAGAGAAGCAATTTTACTTTATCAAAGGTACCCACCACTTCCCCAATGTGAAGAAACTGCCAAGCAGTAGCTTATGTCTCAGCCTTATGGATGCCTGTGAGTGTCACTAGGATTTCATAGAACACACTGTAGGTTACATCATATTTAATATAATGTACGGATCAATAGAATGAGATGTTTATGCATTCTAAATGCATTTTAATTAAAGTGTAAACTGAAGACCTTGGATCTGACTCATCCATCTGCACAGAGGCATTGCTGACTTGCAGGTTTGCTGAGCTGACCTATCAACTATTGTGAATAGCGTCTTGAAGTCAAAGGGATTTTTGCTGGCACCATAAATACTTTTTTTCCTTATCTGTCACAATAAAGCAAAGTAATCATTAGAAAACAGATTGGTATTGGGTTTTTGTATATACTTACTGCAGTTATATAATAGAGTAGTGGTCTGCAGAGGTGATCTATGGACATACAGTGTCATATACTTAAGGGTACAAACCCACACACCGTATACGCAGCAGATACGCAACAAATACGCAGCAGATTTGATGGTTTAGATTTGATGCTGTGTTCAGTTATTTAGATCTAATCTGCTGCGTATTTGTTGCGTATTTGCTGCGTATCGCAGCAGTAAATACGCTGCATATCTGGTGTGTGGGTTTATACCCTAAGGGTACAAACCCACACACCGTATACACAGCAGATACGCAACAAATACGCAGCAAATACGCAGCAGATTTGTTCGTACAGATTTGATGCTGTGTTCAGTTATTTAGATCTAATCTGCTGCGTATTTGCTGCGTGTTTGCTGCGTATTTGCTGCGTATCGCAGCAGTAAATACGCTGCTTATACGGTGTGTGGGTTTATACCCTTAGGGTACAAACCCACTTGACGTATTTGCTGCGTGAATCAGTCTTAAAAATAAGCAGGCAAAACGCAGGTTGGCTTTATACAATTGTTCTGCGTTAAAATACGCAGTTGCGTATTTTTGAAGCGTGAAGCTACATGCGTTTTTCGCACAGGTTGTTAACAACTGATGCTTTGCTAACAACAAGCTTCACGCTTCAAAAATACGCAATTGCGTATTTTAACGCAGAACAATTGTATAAAGCCAACCTGCGTTTTGCCTGCTTATTTTTAAGACTGATTCACGCAGCAAATACGTCAAGTGGGTTTGTACCCTAAAGATGCATTCAAAATTTTTGACTTCATGCTCACACAAGATATATGCAGTTTTTGCAGCCCCACCCCCCACCCCCACCCCGCCATTGCGGTAGGTTTGTCTAAATAACAGAAAATGTTGTGTTTTACAATGTTTTCTACAAGTATAAACTTTTTGATAAATAAGCAAATAAATGTCATCAACAATTTGTTTTTATCCTCTACATGTCATAAATTTTAACTTATATTGTACATAGGACATCCTGGACACGTTGCATGATATAGCGAGCAAACAAAAAAAACTAATGTCCACAGGGCTAGAAGCTTCGGAAGATGCAGGTAAAATAGTATTCTAAATATTTTTTAAATGTGATTCAAGGTGGGGGAAAAAATATGTGTGTAGATTAAAAATAATCTAACCAGTTAATAATATTAAAATCAGTTAAAGAGTGTTTGTTCAGAATAAAATAAAAGGAAAATACAAATGAAAAATCGGTATAAAACACAGCTGGGTTTTGAATCTAACTTTGTATTATATTAAGTCTATGGAAAAGCGGCCTACCCTGCACAAATTGTGAAAAACACACTCTTACCATAGTCTTTACGCTATGCTATATCACACAATTAACCCTTAGGGGACACAGCCAGTTTTCATTTTTGCGTTTTCGTTTTTCCCTCCTCGTGTATATAAGGCCATAGCGCCTGCATTTTTCCACCTAGAGACCCAAATGAGCCCTTATTTTTTGCGCAACTAATTGTACTTTGCAATGACAGGCTGAATTTTTTCATAAAGTACACTGCAAAACCAGAAAAAAATGCTATGGCAAATGTAATTTTTGCCTAAAATGTGCCGGGAAACCAGAAAAAAATTATATGTGTGGTGAAATTGAAAAAAAAAGAAGTTTTTTTTTTATTTGGGGGGGGGGGGGGTGTTTTTACTCCGTTCGCCCTGGGGTAAAACTGACTCGTTATATATGTTCCTTAAGTTGTTACGATTACAACGATATGTAACATGTATAACTTTTATTTGATTTGATGGCTTGTAAAAAATTAAAACCTTTTAAAGAAAATATATGTTCCTTAAAATCGCTCCATTCCCGGGCTTATAGCGCTTTTATCCTTTGGTCTATGTGTGAGGTGTCATTTTTTGCGCCATGATGTGATCTTTCTATCGGTACCTTGATTGCGCATATATGACTTTTTGATCGCTTTTTATTACAATTATTCTGGATTTGATGCGACCAAAAATGCGCAATTTTGCACTTTGGGATTTTTTTGCGCTGACGCCGTTTACCGCGTGAGATCAGGAATGTGATTAATTAATAGTTCGGGCGATTACACATGCGGCAATAGCAAACATGTTTGTTTATTAATTAATTAATTTATTTTTATTTATAAAATGGGGAAAGGGGGGTGATTCAGACTTTTATTAGGGGAGGGGATTTTGTGTTATTAAAAATAAATTTTTCTTTTACTTTACACATATACTAGAAGCCCCCCTGGGGGACTTCTAGTATATGCACTCTAATCTCTCATAGAGATCCATGCAGTATAGTTATACTGCATGAATCCATGAGATCGGTGTTCTATTGCTTTTGGCTGCTGCAGGGGGGCGATCCCCCCACTAGACCACCAGGGATGGATATGAGCAAGTATTTAGAAGCAGCTGTCAACTTTGACAGCTGCTTCTAAGTACTTAATAAGCGGGCACGGCGATCGGACCGTGCCCACTAATAGCCGCGATCCCGGGCTACATGCGGCACCCGGGATCGCGGCAGTTCAGAGGGGGGTCGCGGCGCGACCCCCCTCTGAACTCCCATAGCGGCACGAGGACGTTCAGTAACGTCCTGGTGCAGCTATGGGTTAAGCTATGTTGCCACATCATCTTTTTTGGCCATTTAACATCAGTCTTTAAGGACGACCGTCATTTTCACCCCTAGACGACCCTGGGCGTACCTGTACGTCCCGGGCTGCCTAGGGATGTTCAGAGCGGTGCCGCGTGGCGGCCCCGCTGAACCGCTGTGGTCCCGGGTGCCGCTTGTAGCCTGGGACCGCGGCTATTAGTGACAGCTGCATCCGATTACTTACTGCAGCCCATCCCTGGTGTGTAGTGAGGTGGATCGCCTCCCGGGCCGTTGTCCCGGAGGAGCGATCCACACATCCGGATCGGGCCGGGGTCTGCGCCGTAATGGCGCTGATCCCGGCTCGGCACTCGATTGCTTCCGGCTGCAGCCGGAAGCAATCCAGTGCCTATCTTATTGATCTGTGCTGTATAACTATACAGCATAGATCTCAATGAGAGATCAGTGTGCTTATACTAGAAGTCCCCCAGGGGGGCTTCTAGTATAAGTGTTAAAGTATAAAAAAAAAGTGTCATTATTAATAAAAAAAAAACCTCCCCTAATAAAAGTTTGAATTACCCCCTTTTCCCATGTTATAAATAAAAATAAATAAACATGTTTGTTATCGACCCGTGTGTAATCGCCCGAACTATTAATTTATGATATTCCTTATCTCGCACGGTAAACGGCGTAAGCGCAAAAAAATCCCAAAGTGCAAAATTACGCATTTTTGGTCACATCAAATCCAGAAAAATTGTAATAAAAAGCAATCAAAAAGTCGCATATGCGCAATCAAGGTACCGATAGAAAGTAAAGATCATGGCGCAAAAAATTACACCTCACACAGCCCCATAGACCAAAGAATAAAAGTGCTATAAGCCTGGGAATAGAGCAATTTTAAAAAACATATATTTGTTAACAATGGTTTGTATTTTTTACAAGCCATCACATAATATAAAAGTTATACATGTTACATATCATTGTAATCGTAACATATATAATAAGACAGTTTTACCCCAGGGCGAGCGGCGTAAAAACAAAAACCCTCCAAATAAAAGAAATGCGTTTGGGTTTTTTTTCAATTTCACCACACATTGAATTTTTTTCTGGTTTTGCAGTGTACTTTATGAAAAAATTCAGCCTGTCATTGCAAAGTACAATTAGTGGCACAAAAAATAAGGGCTCATTTGGGTCTCAGGAGGAAAAAACGAAAAAGCAAAAATTGAAATTGGCCCGGCCCTCTAAGGGTTACAGCCAAATGATAGCCATGATTGTAAAAATAATTGCCCTTATTATGAAACCCAATATTTGGCTTTAAAAGTCTGTCTTTAAGTACAGCTGCGGAATGGCCAAGAAATGGCGATGTACGATTCTGCATTCATCTGTAGACTGTACTTGGCGGCTGTTTTTATTGGATGTACATCATTTTACAGCAAGTGATGGCCACTTGTTAGGTAGGTGACAGGAAGATACGGACAGGTGAAGCCCTAAAGCTGGCACCTGCCCCACTATCTAATTGCCTTAACTGCCCTAACTGTCTGCGGACAACTGGTCGGTAGTCCCTAGGTCTTACTGCGTGAATACACGAAACAATACAAAAAAACACAAACACAAACAGGGGTAGTCAGAAGTCCGATTCAAATGAACAGAAAAGTACAAAGTCCAAGGGGGGCCCTCAGAAGGGCAAAGCAGAAGTCAGGTAACCAGGAATCAAATACAGGCAAAACGCTAGGTCAAGTAACTCTAGGGTGAACTAGGCACTATTGCAGGCAAGGAATGGGAAACAGGCGAAGGTACTTATGGAACCTGGAGTCCCATCCCCAGGTGTGATTGGGGCTGAGGCTCCAGGTCCTGCCCAGATACTGACAGCTGACTGGTCTGTCAGCTGTCAGTCAACAATCAGTGAACACACTACACTTTATGCTGATCGGCCAGGGGAATGAAACCCTGGCCACTGCTACAACAAGGAATAGCAGAGCAGAGTAGGGCAAAACATGAGAAGCAGTATGGCGCCCCTAGCAACCAGCCTGAGCAGTTGTTATGTACACTTTGGTTGCACACATTGGCGACGCCAGGAGCCAAACGCACGGCCCGAGTCCTTACACCATTATTTTATAACAGCGACCTTATATATATGGATAATGGACGTTATTGCAGATGAAAAAAAACAAACGGCTGTATTTTGCAAAAGCAGGTGTTAAAATCAACATGTTCATTATTTAGATGTTTGCAATCAAGTACGGCTGTTATTCTATATTATGTGTACACTACCAGAGAATTTCCTATTGACTTCAACGGTGTTCATTATTATTTTGAAAATTTAGCCATAAATATTTTTAAGTTTTGATGTCTGGTCGTTTTTTAATAGATGACCATCATTTAAGCTTAAATAAGACCGTTATTCGTATAATACCACCTGTTTTTTAAAAAAAGTTATTTGTTGTTAAATGATGGCCGTCCAATAAAAACAGACGTCTTAAAAGTATAAAAGCTTCAAATATAAAAGCTTCAAATATACAGAAGTTATAAAAAGGCCTGTTCAATGCAAGAAATATATAGCTTATTGTTTATGTCATGCAAAAATATTGACATTACTAAAATAGTTTAGTTTTCAACACTGTATGATTATGTTCCCATTGTAGGGCCGCAGATCTGTTCTTGTGGGTTTGCACTATGGACGTGTGAATATGACCTTACTGTTTTAGAATAAAACAAAAATCAAGCTGTGGGGACTAAAAGAGGAGTGCAGAAACCAGGACATTGATAGGCTATGTCCCTATGACGGGATCATAGTGAAGAAAGGTGGCAGTCTCGTTATAACTACAGCCACGAATAATGATCATGATCATTATTCACGGCCGTGATTATAATGAGATGGCCACCGTTCCCCACTATGATCCCGTCATAGGGACATAGCCTATCAATGTCCTGGTTTCTGCACTCCTCTTTTAGTCCCCACAGCTTGATTTTTGTTTTATTCTAAAACAGTAAGGTCATATTCACACGTCCATAGTGCAAACCCACAAGAACAGATCTGCGGCCACAGACCGCACTATGAATGAGCATCAGTAATGCTGACTCCGTGCTTCATGGAGCACGTTATTGGCACTACATTAACATAGTGATCCATGCCGCGAAACCCCATCCCCATTACATGTGCTTTTTTTGTGGCATGGATCGCAGCCCCGAACACGTATGGACATGTGAAGAGGGCCATTGAAAACATTTCTCCTATGTTCTGTCCACAATTGCGGACAGGGCTAAGGACATGAGACTAAGGGTGGTATTCCACTGGCCGATGGGGCCCAATAAACGAGTGCCGATCTGCTAGATTGGCGCTCTTTTACTGGGCCTATTCCACGGCCCCGATTATCTTTAAACAAGGGCTGCAAGGACATTGTTACCGATGTCCTTGCAGCTCTTGCTTAACTGGTATACATACCTATTCCTGGTGCAGGGCTCCTCTTCTCCTGCTTCTCCCGGGTCCCGTGCTCTCAGGGCTTTCAGGGCGGCCTGTGTCAGCTGACAAGCCGCTCACCCAATCACTGGCGGCCTGTGATCGACTGAGCGGCCTGTAAGCGGACACAGGTCGCCCTGACGCTGGAGGAGCTTGCAGGACCCGGGAGAAGCAGGAGAAGAGGAGCTCTGCACCATGAATAGGTAATGTACATCGTCAGTCGCTAGCCGCGCACCACTATTTCACGTAGTGGTACGCGGTCAGCGCCCAACAAATATTAGGTCCGGACCTACATCAACGATCAGCCGATGACAACGATCATCAGCTGATCGTTGTCTCTAGTCCACGGAGCGATAATCGGCCGAATCGGGCCGATTCGGCCTATTATCGTTCCTTGGAATAGGGCCCTAAGGCCTTAGACAGCTTCCCCCTGCTCTCGATGTCAGTGACATGGTGGCTGTGACATGGACTATCTGATAGGATTAGTTCATTAGCTAGACCAACCCTGCACCCTTCATCAGCCACAACCTCATGCTAAAAGAGAGAAAGGGGTTAGCTTAGCCAGTAAACAAACATATTAGTATATTTATCTTAAACATGCTTAAAGGAGAAGTCCAGGGCTGCTATAATTTTTTTAAAGAAACAGCGGCAGGCGGGAACATAATGTTACCGTGCCTGTCAAGTGCCGGATCACCAATCCGGAACCCATAACAGCCTCCAGGATCTTCTTTTTAGCCGATGTCAAGACCTGGCTAATTGACAGTCACTGATTGGCTGAGCAGGCTGTTGGCATTTTCCACCAAACGCCTTTCGGGCAGGGGTCCCGAGGACGGTCAGGCGGCGCATTGCGTGCACAGGGAGAGGTAAGAAATCAATCATGGTCATTTACCCCCCTGCCGCCTGACAAAAGATTGTTATGGCCGGACTTCTCCTTTAAAAATTTAATCAGCTTAAAAGGGTATTCACATCACAACTAACATAGATAATATTGTAGGGCTCATCAAGTTAAATATTTTTAATTAATATGCATTAATTTATTAACCGTGTCACCTTATCCTGATATGCTGCTCTTTCCTTCCCATTGTTGACAGCTCGTTGTCTAGTTTACCGACCACCACTCTGTTCTAAAAGCAATGATCTTGAGTCCTACAAGTATTAAATGTGTTAAGTATGTTAGTTTAAAAGCTGTAGACTAAAGATGAGCGAACCTCGAGCATGCTCGAGTTCATCCAAACCCGATCGTTCGGCATTTGATTAGCGGTAACTGCTGAAATTGGATAAAGCCTTAAGGCTATATGGAAAACATGGATATAGTCATTAGCTGTATCCATGTTTTCCAAACAACCTTAGAGCTTTATCCAACTTCAGCAGCCCCAGCTAATCAAATGCCGAACAATTGGGTTCGGATTAACTCAAGCATGCTCGAGGTTCGCTCATCTCTACTGTAGACTTCTTTAGCTGGAAATATTCTTACAAACTAAGTTTGCAGTAAGCAAACAAATCCCTGCTACTAGCGAGGGAATCATGACTCAATCATGACGCAAAAGCGTATCTAGACAAATAAATGACCTTTCTCAGAGTACACTTGAAAAGGAAAAATCTGATTTATTTTTAAACAAATGAGTAATAGCTAATGACTAATCCATTAAACAAATATAATATTATTAGAAATTGGAATATGTGTATTGTAAGCAATGAAATAATGAGTCAGTGTACATGGTAGTGGGAAAATAGCCTAAAAAATGGATTTTTCCAAAAAAAAAAAAAAAAAAAAAAAAAAAAAGGGAAGTAGAATTGTTCTAGTAAATCTGACAGCTGTAAGTCAGGTTCCAAACTGCCGACACTGTTAGTGCAAGGAGACACATGATGCTTTACATATATCCAGCTGTGGAAAAATACTTTTACTCTACATTGCCAAGGTTTTCCAAGCTCCCAAGCAGGCTCAGGGAGGGGGAGTAAGGAACTAAAATGGGGCTGTTAGCTTGATTTCCTTGGGATACTATCAGCTATTTTGTTACAGGAGTGTAGGAACCCTCTGCAAATGTTATTTAGTGCTTTTCAATAAGCGTCTCCTTTCACCAACCTACTTGAAGGTCCACCCTCCCACGACTCATTGCACTCTTGAACGTGTCACCTCATGTTGCTGTGTTTGTGCCGTTACTGCCGTTATTCATATACAAATGTTAGTATATCCATACCCAGACCATATTATGTACGTTTACTGCTCTGTCTACCCTTTTGTAAAGTTTTTTTTTACCTACTATCAATTAGAGCAGTATTTGTCTGACAAACTTGAGATATTCTACATCATTGATTTTTGCTATCCACATTTTATTTTGTTTTGTCCTTTTATGATCGTTATTATCACATTTATACCTGACCATCTGACATTTTGACCATCATGCTTTATTGGGGTAGAAAGTTGTTGTCATACATTGCCTTAATACTTTTTTTTGCCTTATATTACTTTGTAATATAACATTATTAAAATAAATGTATAGTTTTTTTTTTTTAATTTATTTACAAATGCACTTCTGTTGACCAGCAGCAGTAAGGGAGGGAAGCTAGCAGATGTATGCAACCGTGTATGTGTATGCCAAACATTTACCTGTGCTCAGTCTGCAAAGAGTTACTAATCCTTGTCAGAGTACAAACACTGCTGTTCACAATGTATACTTTCTTATCAGCAGCAGGTAAATTTATTAGGGGTGTTGTGATACAGTCAATGCAATAATGTCAATAAATGCTTACCAGGGTAACCTTTAAAGTTAGGCTACTAATCATGCTGTGACTGCTCTGTCATCAAACACTTTGACATGTCGGGCTTATTTCTTTATGTGGAACCCTCCTTCCTGGTGATCCATGTAGTCAGCCAGGAGAAAAGCACCGTTGTTGCTACAGCTATGCTCTAGGCAGCAATCTCTATTGTAAATGTAACTACAAACAACTTTTACAAAGTGTAAAGCTTTAGTTCACCTTTTGAACCCCAGAAGTGCTTCAGAGAAGGGGATTATTCTGTATGGAAGTGTTTTGTAAGGTTCTTGCTCTTGAGGAGAGGCCAGGAGCATGTATATTTGGGGTATTGTTTTTAAAGAGCACCGTGTAGTCCCCTGTGTGTGTTTTCGGGCAATGTAGAAAGTGTTGGTTCCAAGGTTCTATATATGTGTTAACAGAAGGGGGCATGGCTTTTGTTGACATGACTCTAGAGGTCTAGTCAGTGCACAGCATGATGCACATTCTGTGTCTTCATACTGCAGGGGTGTTACTTGGGTGACTACCACTTAAAGCTGCACCCCTTTATAAATTTTACACCAGACATACTATTTTGTATTTGAACAAAAAGGTCAACTTGTTGGAGGATAATTATCATCCATAGTTGAACAAAGACTAACAGGATGAATCATGGGTTAAAAATGTCCGTTAATTTCTCATTTTCCCATCTGTACAGAAACGTATATTGACGAACTTAATGAAATACAGAATCTGCTCAATAACATAGTAAATCTACACAAAACTGAGAAAGACTCTCTTGCAAAAGAACAAAGGTAACTGATTTATTTTTCATTTCTCCCCTGTAGAATCCTTCCGTCCATTCTATCTTCATATCTGCTGTAGTGCATCAAATGCAGCAAAGTTTAGCTGTGTATTTTTTTTATTTTTTTGGGGGTAATTTTTTTAGTGTTTTATGGTAAAGAACACAGCACATTCTTACATAGTTCTCACATAGTTAGCACACAGACTATGCCTACAAGAACATTACCGGTTTGAACATATAGGGGGAAATTTATCAAACCAGGTACTTGTACACCGGTCTAATAAAAAATCCCTACTCCTGTGTGCTGTGCCAGATTTACTAAGACTCTTAATAAATCTGGGCAGTCTGAGAGGGGTGCAAAAATCTACACCTGCTTCAGAGCGGGGGCAGATCTTCAGCATGATTTACATGTTAATCATAATAAATCAGACACAGGAGAAGACCACACCTCCTCTTCCCCCTCCCTTCCGACCCTTCAGGCAAACTGGGCTGTGCCAGGCGAATACTTGTGGTTAGTTGATTGATGAACTATAGATCATGGTGCAATAAATGAACCCCAACCAGTCCTGTTAGTAGAAAAATTAAAGCATCATGGCTCTTAGAAGGTGAAGAGGAGAGCAATGCTTCCATGTGACCTGGACAACATTGTTTGCCAGCTAAACTAAACTACATTAACCTAGATTAAACCAGAAGCAATTGTAAGCCTTGGGAGTTCCATTTTTCCCTAAAAGTTTGTCTGCTACTGGGTCTACAGCTTGTAGAAGCAGAGTATGTGAAGGGTGGAGAGTTTTGTGAAGTGAAGCGTTTAGGTAGTAATAGTGTTTCAATGCATCTATTGTCATTTATCTCAAATAGAGCGTCTGCAGATTCTTTTAAGCTAGGAACATTACAGGACAAGATATCTAAGTTGGCTTCCAATCAGAAAACACTGGTGCAAGTAATCCGTAATCAAAATGAAGTGACACAGAAAATAGCAGCGCATCAACAGGCCAAAAGATCGCTTGCTAATAAAGGAGAGACAAGCTCAACTCTGCATCATTGTGATACAGCTCCTGGAAGGAATCAGATATCTGCTTTATGTGCAGTTAATGAATGGCTGGATGCCAACACCACTAATGGAAGTACCATGACAACAAAAATACCAGCAGTGGAGAGAGTGCCAGACACCGAAAGCAACCAATCTCAAAGAACAATTAGCAGATGCATTTCAGGTCCAGAGATAAGCAGAACTACGGAGCTTCCGACTGTCTCAGTGATTTCTAGATCTCTACACAATGCAAATCTGACATCAAAACAGAAACCAATGGGACTAGAAAATGGTCCATTAATCTTTGATTCATGTTTTAGCAATGCCCCAGTAGAATTACATGACAGAATGAATGATCATTTAGCATCTACATCATCAAATAGAAAATCTCACTATTCATTTCCTGTAGACAATACATTAGATATGGGAAAAAGCAACATCTTAGTTGAAAAGATTAGCCATGAAAGAGATCAGACTGTGGATACTGATCAACAGCTGCACAAATATAACTATGAAAAAGCACTTCAGCAGGAAGATGATGATTTCCCAGCCTTGGCTGATCTATCGAAATACTGGAGGCCTCAACACAAGGCAATAGGAAAAACAAATTACATAAAGAACCAGAGTGTTGATAAGAAGAATGTTAGCAGGCCGGCATCTGAAAAAGAACATACTCGTATAGAAACTGGGAGAAAGAAGAAGGGATTTTCATTGAAAAAACTCATAAAACTGGGAGTACTAAAACCAGGAGTGAATGTACTAAACTTTCAGCTACAGGTATTTTATAAAATATGATATAATATAAAAATGATGGCAGTATGCTATAACATGCCCACACCTCTCATCCACCTATAATTATAAGAAGAGAGAGGAGGGCATGTCAGAAATATGATGCCATGTAAAACAAGCACACTCATCTCTCTCACAGTATTTATTATATCAACCCTGGTTGCATATATTATAACATGTTTTTACATTAGAGCATGCTGACCACATGCATAGGTAGTTTAATTTTTCAATGCACTATGAGACAACCTCCTCGCTCTTTCTTGAACATATTGAAGACATGCTTATCATTCATGTATGTTTAGTAATTCGGCAGTATATTTGTGGCTGCAGTATGACATTCACATTAACAATATAGGAAGGAGAAACTAACCACAGAAAATGGCAACATAAATGTTTTCTAGAGATGAGCGAAGTTCAGGTTCGCGAAACCCTGAGCGCTCTGCATCTGACTCCTGGTGGCTGGAGAAGATGGATGCAGCCCTACGGCTGCCTGAAAAATATATTTTAATATTTAAAGGGGGATCTGTCAGCTGCAATTTATGATCTGCTGACACTTTTAGATAGCTGTTAGGACAAGGAGACACATGGTATCTTTTACATATCAGCATGTGCTCCCAGTTTACAGCAGACCAGGAGCTTGGAAACCCTTTTTTGACTCCTTGTACCAGAGAATAAAAGCAATTTTCTGTATTCTGGAATCACAGACAGATTTGTATATGAGAGGTACCAGGTGTCTCCCTGATCGAACAGTTATCTAACAGTGTCAGCAGTTTAGTAAGTTTAGTGAGTTACAGCTGACAGATTCTCTTTGAATGACGCTCAAGATTTAATTACCTGAAAGCAGATTCCGTTGCTTGGCCCCGCTCATGGGCATCTCCACCTGTGCCATAGACTCGATTCTATGAATGGGCGAATTCGTTTGGCGACTGTTTGTGGTTTTAAACGATTTAAGAAAAATCGCTTAAAAAATTCTCTTTAAGATCGTTCATGCCTTTAAGGTCTACCCACATACCAGGGTCAATCTGCAAATGACTGTTTAGACAAACTGATCTACTAAATATTAGCGAGTGACCAGCGTAGATTTTGGCACATGTTAAAAGACCACGATTAATGATTTATCGCTTGTCGTTGGATAGTTATCAGCAGGTAATCGCTAGGCGATATCACAAATTCTTTTAACGATAATCGTTATGTGTAAACGGATGGAGGAAAAGGCCTGTTTCTTTATGACAATGAAAGTGATTATTTTCATTGTTTGGAAATGTACCACTCACTTCTAGAGCTCAACATGTCCCAGAACTACATCATGCTTGCTGAATATATAGTGGTGTCTGGCACCAATCACTCCAATGTCATCAATACAATATGGCAACCCTGGCCAGTATTCAATAATTACCCTAATGTGGATAGATGATCGGGGGCACCCCTGAGGGATTACTTTGCATCCCTTTAACTGAAAAAAAAAAAAAAATAATCTCTAGGATTACCATATGACCTTTCCTCAGCACTCACCTTTAATCCCCCATTTGTTTTACTCTAGTAATTCGATGTATAGATTTGTTTGCCTTACCTTTTACTATTATGTAAGTTTTAATCATAACATGCTGGTAAAACCACACCCATATACAATGTCCAATAGCTGTATGATGTCGCCATAACATTGACTACATCGTTCAGCTATCGGTCATCGCTTGAAGGTATGGTTCTACCCTCACATGATGGCGGGTACTTGCACCCATTACTTCTGAAATGTTGGAAGAGTGAAAGTAAGCGATGGGGTGCAAAAGACATGAGAAGTTTCCAGCTCTCAGGACAGCCCCTCTACAGAGAATCTGTACTGAAAAAAAAAAATTGACATGTCAAAGGTTTTTATCAGTCGGGGTCTGAGTGTTCAGACTTCCAACAGTGAGGAAAATAAGAGAAGAAAGTTTATGCTCAGCACATTCTCTCCCACCTCTGTGTTATATGATCTAGAGGGCCGCATAATGTAAGTCTATGAGGCCATCCAGGTCGGAAAAGGACAGTCTGGGAGTAAAAACGTACTCAGACCTTGACCGATCAAAACTTTTGACATGGCCGCTTTGCCACAGGCTTACTAGAACATTTTTTTTGCTTTCATTTTACAGTGTGTAGACACAGGCTTTCTCAGGCTAAATGTTCACTTTTTTGGCTTACTTTCATAATGTTTATAACTTTGATTTTGAGGTTTACTTTGTTAGTCTCAGTAAACTTTGACTATAAAAAGTATCTGACCTTTTTGCGGAAACTGTCGATTTCACCACAAAATCCCAGATTTAACAACTATATTTTCCAGTCAACAACATACAAAGGAAAAAGCAGAAATTAGAAAATAAAGATACCAGCTTAATTTACTTAAAGGGGTACTCTGGAGCAAAAAAAAAGTTGTAATTGTAATTTATGTTCTTTGCACAATCAGCACTTTATTATATATATATATATATACTCACAGTAGATGCATTTTCTAATGTGTTTGGTCTCCTCCGCCCATGGTCATATTTTTTTTAATAATTGTTTTTAATAATAATCTAGTTATTGCAGGATGTATTCTCTATAGGTGTATATACACCAAGGCACATGACAGCCCGTTTATTTTTTGCCAAGGTGCATATTGTTTAAAGGTCAAGATTTTTGGAAATCTATAATCAGGCCTAATGAAACCAAAGTCAATCTTTTCAGATCTGTTGGTATCAGAAATTTATGGCATTATAATGCAGAGGAAAACTTTGAGAAGTTAATGGTCTCCACGAGAGGGAAAAATTTCTCATGTGGAGATTTATGAGCATTTGAAGAAATTGTGCTTCATCAGTGGCATCTACTAACTTTCAGATGTACTGCAAAATTTTAAAGAGGAGATGCCTTCCTCTCTAGATATTCCGGGTAGTCTGTACATGATTGCATAACAATGATGGCAATAACTACAAACATTAACCCAAGGCCACTGCTGCATTGTATAGGAAGAAAAAGGTGAGAGCACATTCCTATAAATGAGCTCATCCCTCAAAAGCAGAGATGAGCGAAGTTCATCCGAACCCGAGCGTTCGGCATTTGATTAGCGGGGGCTGCTGAAGTTAGATAAAGCCCTAAGGCTATGAGGAAAACATGGATATAGTCTAATAGGCTGTATCCATGTTTTCCAGACCACCTTAGAGCTTTATCCAAGTTCAGCAGCCCCAGCTAATCAAATGCCGAACGATCGGGTTCGGATGAACTCGAGCATGCTTGAGGTTCGCTCATCTCTACTCAAGAGTGACCAGGATAGAAAAAAAAAAACCTGTACATGCCATTTTAAAAAGAGTTACCACAGTGATAAAAAAATTATAGACATGTTAAATACTGGTATGGTTAATTATTTGAGATACTTAAAGGGGTCATTCAGTGCTACAAAATGGCCACTTTCAACACGACTCTCGTCTCCAGGTCAGGTGTGGTTTGCAATTGAGTTCTATTCACTTCAATGAAACTAAGCAGCAAAATCCCGCCCAAGCTGGAGACAAGAGTGGGGCTGTCTCTGGAAGAAAGTGGCCATGTTTGTATAGCGCTGAATAACCCCTTTAATGGGTTTTACTCAGTCTGCAACAGAATCCTTTACTAATAGCTCCTTCTCTATCGTTCGGGTCAGTGGAACCCATCAATTTTAATGGTCCATAATTAAAATGGACTCACTCCTTTGATTGGGTCACCTGATTACAGACTGGGTAGGTTGGGTCACCTGATTACAGACTGGGTAGTACAACTACCTTTTTCAAGCATGCTTGAAAAAGGTAGTTGTACTACTGAAACGTTGCTGGATTATTATATTGTGTGGACTTAATAAACATCGCTGGAAAAGATACCCGTGACCTGTCTTCTACGCTGTAGCCTTACGGAGTGTGTGTAAGCTGGGATCAACGCTTTCCTCATGTATGTAACCACCCATAAAGATCAGGGCAGCTGTCTCTTGTGTAACTGCCAGTAAACTTACTACTGTATGTCCACAGTTCTGCAGTATGATATTCTCTTCCTTTTCCCTTTAGCTTCTCAGCAGCAGTAGCTCAGTAGCTCACTTTTTTGCTGCAATCTTGCTACTACTGTTTATTTTATTTTTGCTCACTTAGAAACTTGCAAACCTGGTGCACCTGTAACCTGTTCTCCCTTCACATGCCATCTCTAGTACAATGTTACTTTTCAGCTTAGCACAATGTCAGCCTTTTCAGTCCAGTGCATGTTCTCCAGCACTATATAATGGCATAGCAGAGAGGCATATATGCTGTGATCGTTCAGAGAAATAAGTGAAAGGATGTTCCTGTGTGAGTACTACAGGCAAACAACCGTTTCCTGAAATCGAGTGAATGAAAAATAGCTCTGTACCATGGAGGGGGGTTTTAGAGGCTCAATAACTGCAGCGAGAGCACTGATATCACCTTTTTATCAGGACCGCTTCTGCCATGAGGCAGAATGAGGCTTCCGCCTCAGGCGGCAGCTCTTGCGGTCCTGCAGGGGGCGGCAGAATCTTCTCTGCCACTGTCATTTTAGTGTAGTTTAACTTCATTAAAATGACAGCAGCCCCGGCCCTTAACAGTGCTGAGTGCCTGGCCGCCCGTACCGCCCTCCCCAGGAACTGCCTTGCTGCGTCTCTGTGATGTGTGAGGTCACCCGGCAGTCTTCCTGAGGATTGGGTAAGAGCCTGCTCAGCCGGCCACAGCGGCTCCACATGCTGATCCCTCCTCTACCCCACTCCTAGTGAGTATGATAACAGGGCAGGGGGGAGGCTGGTGGCTGAGGGTGCTGATTGTTTGTAGGGGGGGGGGGGGTCTGGAGGGTGGCGGTCAGGTCTCAGAGCCCAGGACGGATCCATGTGTATGCCAGAGCAAGGTCTGTAGCTCAGGCATTACAGCTGTGTTGTGCTCCGTGTGCATGTATGAGCTCAGTCAGATCCCGTCCAGGCAGTGGAGTGTGAAGATTGGCGTGTGTGTGCACACTGAAAAGCACATCATCCGTCTTTGTGACAGCTTAATTCCTATCCGGGTGATGTAGAGGATGTATGCTGATAACAGTAGCAGAGCCCTGTGGTATCCTGTAAGTGTGTGCTCCTCCTGCCTGTGCTGGACTCCAACCCCCTCCCCCCTCCCCCTCCACTACTATAACCCACTGTATACCCTAGTCTGAGGCATAGTGGTGCAGGTGGTATATCGCAGCACATGTTGATATATGTGTACCCTGGGGGCCCCAGTGTACATATACATTCACATGTGCTGCTATGTACCACCACTATGCCCCAGTGTACACATATATCCACATGTGCTGCTATATACCACCTGCTCCACTATGCCCCAGTGTACATATACACATTTGCTGCTATATACTACCCCCTCCACCAATATACTACAGTGTACATATACACATGTGCTGCTATATACCACACTATACTGCTAAATAGTGTGGAGCTGCCATGCTGTGCACACTAGTTAGTAATGGAGCGCACAGCTTGTCTGGATCCTCAGCCCCTCTATATGCTGGAACTTGTAGTACAACAATTACAGCTGAAATATTATGACTGGTTCTTTATAAAGTAAGAGGCGTTTGAGGTTCTGCAGCAGCTG
The DNA here is from genome assembly GCF_027789765.1 of Dendropsophus ebraccatus. NCBI lineage: Eukaryota > Metazoa > Chordata > Amphibia > Anura > Hylidae > Dendropsophus > Dendropsophus ebraccatus. Next base: position 140,329,598 of record NC_091456.1, read on the forward strand.
AGGTGTAGTATGAGGTTCTGCAGCAGCTGAGGTGTAGTATGAGATTCTGCAGCAGCTGAGGTGTATGATGAGGTTCTGCAGCAGCTGATGTGTATGATGAGGTTCTGCAGCAGCTGAGGTGTAGTATGTTGTTCTGCAGCAGCTGAGGTGTAGTATGATGTTCTGCAGCAGCTGAGGTGTAGTGTGATGTTCTGCAGCAGCTAAGGTGTATGATGAGATTCTGCAGAACATCATAATACATAATGAGAAAATAATAAGTTTACTAATAGCTGAGGTATCGATGTGAGAATAGTTCCTACACAATTGATTCTAGTATCAGGGGAGGGGGGGCGCCATTTTAATTTTCGCCTCAGGCAGCAGAAAAGCTAGAATCGGCCCTGCTTGTCACCACTCTGAAGGATTACCCTTACAAAACTCTGTGGGGTTTTAAAAGTACGTTTTAACAGGTTATACAGAGTAGAACGTGGACAGTATAACAGAAAAAAAAATTATAAAAGTTGCTTTCCTATACATGCAAAAAATAAAATCAATTACACATTAGAATCAATAGAGCCGCGTCACAGAGGGGAGGGGAGATCCAGCTCCCAGTGCTTCATGCCAGGCAAGTGCTTGCGAATAAAACGGCGCCATGCACATGAACCGGGCCATGCCGATGTTGGTGTAGTCATGTAAGAAAACAAAAAATGATGTACTAGTGGTACATTCACTTTAATGTTCTTTATACTTTACAGTTTCTAAAATAAGCCATGATTATGAAATTTATTATGGATTGATATTTTCCAATATAGCTTCCCTCCTGGGATGCTAAACCTAATGAAGCTAAGTGAACTACTTACACTATTATTGTTCTGCATTATAATTACACTGAAAAGTCCTGTGAGAGTTTTCTAAAACATTTACGTACATGCCAGCCAAGAAATTGCTCGATGAATTTGTCCACATCTGCAAATCTTCCAATAATCATTAATCATGTGAAGTATGTGCCAAATCAAGCAGTGATCAGCTGAGAGAAAACACAGTGTGAGCAATAGGGGGACTGAAAGTTGCTGGAACAGGAGCTGCGGGGGACTGAGGTAAGCGAGTATCATTTTTTTAATTCTACCGTTCCCCAGCAACATTTTTGGGTGCTGAAATACCTATGTTTTGCCATAATAATAAAAACATTATTTCTCTACAGTTCATGTTGCAAGACCATTAAACTGATCTCATTGCATTTTTTAGTTTATAATGTAAATATACTAACTAAAGCTGTGTTCACACGCTTAGATACTGCAAAAACAATAAAATAAAATGCCCTTTTTGCTTGCTGCAGGACTACAGTCATAAAGCCACGCTGCTCTGTGATGGACAGGTAACAGATTGTCTTGGGGCAGTCTTCAGAGACCCAGTTCAGTGGGTCAAAACTCTTCTAGGAAATAATATTTCAGTGACCTGGAAATATGTCATTGATAAGGTAAGTTTTAAAGTGGATGTATCACTCAGATTATTTCAGTAACTGTGAACGGTGTCTTATCTATACATTGGTGTCACCTTTTACTGCACACCTGACTGTAATGATGAGAACATTGCTGGAAGGGTCAGCTTATTATTAGACCTAGTAGCCAGAATGAAAACGGCACGATTTCTGAATTATTATAAAATATAGATAGTAAAATGTAATGGAAGTAAAAATGAGAAGAAAATACTTTAAAAAAATATGTTGAATATAATATAATAATATAAACGTGGTAATAATATTAAAGGGGTAGTTCACCAGAAGAAATTACTGGTGCCAGAAAGTGCCAGAGATTTGTAATTTACTTCTATTAAAAAAATCTCAAGTCTTCCAGTACTTATCAGCTGCTGTATGTCCTACAGGAAGTGCTGTATTCTTACCAGTCTGACACAATGCTTTCTGCTGACACCTCTGTCCATGACAGGAACTGTCCAGAGCAGTAGCAGTATGTTTTGCATTTGTGTAATTTGCAACAACGGACGTGATTTATGCAAATGGAATGAATAAAATACCGGCCGCACCAAAAAGGGACACGTCAGTTTTCTGCGGCTGCTATTTATAGCGGCCGCGGAGACATGTCAGTTCACACAGTGGGGTCTTCAGCCACAAGCTCCATTGTGTGCAGCGGTGAATTCGGATGTGTGCGCCCGCATCCGAATTCAGCAGAAATTAAGATCACCCAGCCGGTACTGCAGTACCGAACAGGATGATCTTCAGTAATACGTAGTTATATGTAGTGTGAACCCGGCGTCAGACTGGAAAGAATACACCACTTCCTGTAGGACATACAGCAGCTGATAAGTGCTAAAAATGTGAGATTTAGTAAGTAAATTACAAATCTCTCGCACCAGATGATTTGAAAGAATTTTTTTTGTGAACTACCCCTTTAAACAATAGGTCATTTTCTGATAACACATTCACTAGAAAACTTAAGGGCTTTTTACACAGCCGATTTAAATCGTTTGAATTTAAGCGATAATTTTCTGATGTAAATGCAGCAACGATCAAACTACGAATGAAAAATCGTTCGTATTTCATTGATCGCACCTTTTGAGCTGACCTCAGAATCATTGTTCATCAAGTTTTTTAGGGTAAGCACCCCTCGGTCACTGTATATAGATACGAATGCAATTAGGAATATTCACAGAATATATATGAGCCTAGGGGGGACAAGTGAGTCTCAGTGGGCCCTCAACCGATTATGTTACCCATAGAGAACCTCAGTAGATGACAATGCTTTCCAAATAATAAAGGGTATTTTCTACTACATTATTCAAAGTGAACAGGGACTGAGAACAGTGGAAATAACTTTCTATATTTCACATATATAACCATGTAAAAATGTAAAGGGATTATCCAGCACTGCAAAAACATATCTGCCTTTTTCCAGAAACAGCACCACTCTCCGCGAAAGTTTGGATGTGGTAGTGCAGCTCAGTTCCACTAAAAGAGAATGGAACCAAGCTGTAATACCACAAACAACATAGAAAAAAAAAGATGGACAGTGCTCCATGGCGAGGATCAACTAAACCAGTTGATAAAAGTGTATGCGAACCCTCACCTGGTGAGGTTGCTAACAAGGGAGGCACAACTCTCGTGATCACAAGCATAGCAGACCACAACCACTGCCGATCTCCAACAAGGGATAACAGAAGAAAAAACACCTCCAAACACGAACCACAGGTAACGGGCGCAGGTCCAACACCAGCCACCAAACAATAATAGTCCAAAAGAAAAGGATCTTTATTGCAAAGACTCAACGCGTTTCGGAACCACATCGGTTCCTTTTTCAAGAGGCTCGGTTCCGAAACGTGTTGAGTCTTTGCAATAAAGATCCATTTCTTTTGGACTATTATCGTTTGATGCCTTGTGTCGGACCTGCGCCCATTACCCGTTTACCCATGGTTCGTGGTTGGAGGTGTTTTTTCTTCTACGAACAACATAGAGGAAGCTATGGCTCTGTTTTTTTTTCTAATTAGCCAACCATCCTTCTATCTCTTTATCTCATATCTTTCTGTCTAATATTTATTGGGCAGCATGAGGACTACACCATAGCTGATGGTCAAAAACCAAATTAGCAGCATCTGAAGGGTTTTCCCGCAGTACCAATAGAGTTCAAGGCAACTATACTAAATAACCTATATACAAAAAAGCCAGACTAATGCAACATAACTAAATGGAATAATTACTTTATTAATCCATAAAAACAATACATGACAATACATTAAAAATGTAGGAAAAATAAGCCCCGATAATCATGGTGTACAAGGTATATGAGTGCATCTAATTTATGCCCCCATGTAGTATTTAGACCCAATTTAGCCCTCATATAGTTTGCAGGGTCCCTGTATGCTCTCATATAGCAAAAAGGCCACCATCTATACCCTAACATAGTAGATTATTCCCTCCTTGTTCCAACATATAGAAGTGCAGCCCCATATAGTAGTGAGGCCACTCTGTACCTTCATATTGAAATTCAGCTTCTCTGTGCATCTGCAGTGTCCCAGAACAGAGTTTTCCTCTTGTTATTTTTCTCAAAAGTGTATCCTTATATCTGAGTCAGTCAGTATTTTATTGTCCCTGTTCTGGAATCTATGGTCCACTGCAAACTTTACATTGTGTCACCCCTCTCAGTATTCAGGTCTGTTGTTTCATCTATTTCTTGTATATTTTCAGTTATCAGTGTTAATGGTGTGGTGATGCAATGGCTTGATGTCACGTGACTGCCCCTGCTGCCATGGTAACCCCAATAGCCGTCGAGCTTTGGCTGGGGACACCATGTGACTTCCTCCCTACCTCAGTCCTTTCCTCTACCATCAAGGGGAAAAGGTGTGTGTGTGCCTTCTCTCCACCTTTAGGGGAGAGGGACGAGTGTTCTGCCATTCCAGTGTTGACCAGAAGTAGTCCAGTCCAACCGGACCTGGTTCCTTGTCCTCAGGTTTCCAAGATTCTTGTCTCCACAAAAGATCTGGGTGTCGTTCTTCAGTCATTACTCCTATCATCGTCTGGGAAAAAGAAAATATAGGATATGCACAGCTCACAAAAATGATAAGTTGGGTGCACAGTACCAGAACATGAAAAGACTAAGCATGAAGAAAACAGTAGGCGTGTACTATAATGGTAACACCGGCACACCAAAATATTAAATATATAAAGGTACTTTATTTAGTCAGGTAGAAAAATACAAATAAAAGATCCCCATCAAAACCATTTAAAAATCCCCCCCCCCCCCAAAACTCCAGGGAAAGCATAGGATCTGATGCTATCCAAAGGTAGCAACCCCATATACAATACATACAGTATCCCTGTCACATACAAAAATACATCAAGTAAGATGTGAATATATCTATAAAGAGGACCACCACAACACAACAATACATATAAGATATACAAAAAATGTGATAGAGATAAATGGTGCTGGAGGATAAAGTGAGTATATAGCTATAAAAGAAAATGACCAAGTCTGTATATCACCATATTAGGGGGACAGGGATAGACTGGGGTGCCAACCACAGAGCCCCACGCGTTCCATCCGTACCCCCTGCTCTGTGAGCGCACAAGTGACATCACTCATGTACCACAGCTCTAAAGGAGGAAACGGCCTCTTATGGCCACAGCAGTGATTGGCAGGGTGGAGAGCCAATGCTCTCCTTGCCTTGTCAATCACCCTGCTGCATTTTCTTTTTCTTTTTTCTTTTCTTTTTTTTTTCAAACCCTGCTGCTTTTTACTGTATGTTCTCCTTGCAAACAGCTAAATAGTCAGACACAACATTCGGTAGCCGTGTGGGCCCCCCAGGAGCACTGGTTGCTGACCACCTACAGCCAATACACATTTGTTAAGTCTGTCTGCAAAAACAATAGCTTTTGCGGACAGCATTAACTGGTAAAATCTTCAGTGGGCTCCCTGCCTGTGTGGGCCCGGGAGCGGCCTCCCCCTCTGCCCCCACTGCCCCCACCAAATTACGCTACTGATGAGACACAATTATGGTCAAATAGCAATTTATCGTTTAAAAGAAAAAATCACTTGTGGCTCTCTAAACAAGTGATTAAGTAATTTATGTGTGTGTAAAATGACCCTAAACCTCCTATTACACGGGTGATCAGCTCCTTGCTCCTTGTTGCCGACGCAATTACACACGCTAAGAGCAAGTGGGTAAGTGCAGGGGGGGGGGGGGGGGCTGGGAAACAGGAGCTGCGGCAGCAGACCGCCACTACCTCCTATGGGCTCCCGCAGCTCCTGTTTCGTGGAGTGGTGGCAGCAGATCATTGCTGTCCTAATTGTTTGTCTTTCAACATGACAGACGAACATCAGCCAACATCGTTGCCTTTTATTACACAAAGCGATAATTGCCCGTAATGGCCGATGATCAGCCAAATAGGGCCGATAATTGCTTTGTGTAATATGGCCTTTAGATTCTGCAGCATTGTGCACAGATTGTAATCACACACAACCTACACTTGGTAGTGGTGGTGTCATATTTCATGGGAAGCCAAATAATTAGTCAGTGTAATTTTAGATTGCTGAAAAGCCAGGCAAGCATTGGAGGCAAATAGCGGAAAAAAAGCGTCAAACTCCTAGATGCCAGCGCTGCCTCAGAGAAATCACAGGAACGATGATGGTAATATTTAAAAAGTTTATTTAGAATACACACAGAGTATTACGCGTTTCAAAAGCATAAGCTTTCTTCCTCAGATAGTTGTGCATACAGAGTATAGGACAGTGGGAGTTTAAAAGGACTGAGAGGATTGAGAAAAGGGCGCCAATCCCGCCCATTAATGTTGCTAGGCAATAATATAAACAACACAGTAGGTACACAAACACTAATCAATACAGTTGTATACATAGGGTTGATGTAATGATAAGGCAAAAGGTATATATTACACTGCAGCTATTGGGAGCTAGAGGCAGATTGCTACAGATAAATGTAATGAGATTGCAGGAAACCAAAACATGTTAAATCACTCTGGATACATTTTAACAGTGAGGACTTGTTCTGCTGAGACTGTGTGCCGAGAGCAGAGGTCACGTGAGCAGATGTGTCCAATTACAGAGGAGGTGTGGTGAGAGGGAACCAATGAGGGCACTTAGGAATACCTGTGATTCCTCTGAGGCAGCGCTGGCATCTAGGAGTTTGACGCTTTTCTTTCCGCTATTTGCCTGCACTTCTACGAGCCCCTTTGGGAGCATCCCGGTCTGTCTCTCCCAGCTAGCTGCAGCCCTGAACACAGACGCCAAGTTGAAACAGGACACAGTACCCCATAAAGGGGTGATATGCAACAAGCCCAGGGGGCTTTAAGGTGAGCCTCCATCTACCTTTCCATTTACCCATTGGTACCTACGGTATCACACGAGGCGCCACCTCCCGCCTTTCGCTTTTTTTCCTTTATCCAGGCAAGCATTGGGAGAACACACATACTCCATGAAGATTTTGCAATGCTCAACTTCATATCTACTGTATATCCACAGTGCTGCAAGACAGCAGTGGTATTTTAGGATTTTGCATTATGCTGTTCTACTTTTCCTTTTCCTGGAAAAGTATGAATAAATTAACAAGTTGGTGTTACTATTCCCCTTGTTAGAAGGTGTGTCCCTACAGTCTCTGATGCTGTCAGCAATGATTAGACTGTACCAGGCAGGGTAAGGCAAGGGGGATGGTAAGACCCAGTTGGTAATTTATTCATACATTTCTGAGATAAATAACTGAGGAGCAGCAAAGTATTGAGTTCTAAGAAAAGACGCTTTAGAATTCTTCACAATTAATACAATTAACACAATTTAATAAATTGTACATGTCAAGAGAGGCACAGGTCCTTATAATAATCATGTCTATACATTGAAGCCACAGTTCTATTTCAACATGTAACCATCCCAGTAATTAGTATCCCACATGTAGGTTGTTAGCTCCCCCCTCCTCCAGTAAATTGCATTTTGTGTTCTCTATGTATTACTCCCCTCCCTTTGTAGCTATCTCCCTGTAGTAAGCACCCCTGTAGTTAACCTACTCTGTAGTCAATCACCCTGTAGGTAAACTTCATCCCCTTTAGGTCGTCTCAAGTCCCCTGTAAATAATCCCTACTGTTTAGGCAATTCCCCTTTAGGTAATCCCTCTGTACTAAGGACCTTGCAGGAAATTCCTCCATGTCGGATATCTGCCTGTAGTAAGCCCCCTTGCTGTAGGCTACTCCTCCTGCAGGTAATCCTCCCATGTCTCTTCTTCCTCCATGTCCTGCAATCCGAGGAGCTGGGGAGAGAGTGGCCTTTTGTGTCCAAAAGCAAATTGCTGCCTGTGGCCACAAGAGTGAGTGGCAGGGCAGGCAGCCAATGGCTCCTCACCCTGTCAGAGCACTGTATTTAATGGTGCGGGATTATTAGGAGCCCTTATAGTTTAAAACATAAGCAAAGCACTCAGTGGCCAAGTGCCCCCACCTTAACCCTTTCTGTGCTGCAGTGTATAAGTGACACAAAGCCAGTCAGCTGCAGAGGTGGGACACCGCTACAGTCACTGTCTGTGGGAAAGCAACCAGGGACCAGAGCGGAGGACAGTGAGCTACAGCTGGCCGTTTGGAAAAAAATTCCCTGCCCGGAATTTTCCTTTAAGAGGGATCATTGACACTCAGCAAATCTCGGCTGATATTAACTTGTGTAAACAGGGCATGTGCGACCCATAGTAACATATTTAAATTACCACACGAACAATGCAGTGATCATTCATATGGCCAGGCCACGTCATTGATCGAGCCTTCTAAAAGTACTGTCAACAAGCGCTTGCTTGTCTTGTGTCCTTCCACTGCACCATATTGGGCTCTGGAAAAGGAACCTTAGGGTAGTCACATACTGCACAAATCAGCAGCATCTGTTATTTCCACTGCAGATTTCTGGCTGGATATGCCAATATACACAGATATAAAACAACCTGTTGTCAAACCTTTTGCCAGCACTTATTTCTCTGAGAATAATTAGGATTGAGCATTTAAAAACTTACATTTCATGTTTTTTTAAAGGTCACATACTTTGGAAAAAAACTGTCAAGTTTCATTGGACAAGAGGACTTTGCACCAAGGACAATGAGAGAGTCAAACAGAAAAAAATCTGGTAAGTGGCCTATGGGAAGGAAGTCCCTTTTTAGGCATTTGAAAATACTTACATATAAAAACTGCTCTATGACTTTAGTAAGGCTAGAGATTTTTGGATACATGGAGCCACCATTAGTTCTATGAAAAGCTGTAACATACTGAAAAAAAAAATTACAAGGAACCAAGCAGCCGTTGCTCAAATTTAGACTATGTTGGTTACTGGTTATGATTTTATTAAAGGGAATCTGTCCTGAGGTAGTCACAGTGTGCTATAGTTGGAAGTTCCCTAATGTGCATGTTGCCTTTTGTTTATTTGTCCATGCAGTGGATTATGCACAATCCTACTGTAATGAAGAGTCAATGAGGAGTTGAGCCTCAGTGTTTGTGTCACACTCTGGCACACCTCACCACACCTTCCTCCCTCCTCCCTCTTCTTCATGAATAATCAATGCTGTCAGTCAGTATCTGCCAACAGAGGACTGATCTGCAATCAGATATAGTTAAACCTTGTAGTCTGTGTTGGAGCTGTGGTCTAGGCATAAATCACCTGTCTAGAGACCAATACCAGTTTATTTTCTTTGGTTTGATTCCTCTGACCAAAACTCCAACTCAGGCTAGGATGTCCAACTACATCTGATTGCAGATCAGTCCTCTGTTGGCAGATACTGACTGACAGCTGAGTTAGCAGGAGGCCGGGCAGCATTGATTATTCATGAAGCAGAGGGAGTAGGAATCAGTGGTGAGGCATGCCAAAGTCTGGCACAAATGCGGGGGCATGGTTTGAGCATGGCTGTGTGAGGACGTGCTGGCTCTGAGCTCCGGGCATAGCTCCTCATTACCGGGACTTTAACTTGCACCATCCTTGCCCCATTATGCCCACCGGGTCTCGGAAGACCCCCTCCACCTCCACTATAACGGTGGTTGCCGCCGCTGTCACCAGCCTGGAGACCCGCCACGCCGCACTAGACCAGCAGGTATCCACTTTGACCCCATGCGTTGACGCACAGAAGGCTGTTCTACGGGACTTAATTTTCCATGTCGACGATCTTGAAAATCGGGGTCGTCGGAATAACATAAAGATACGTGGCCTCCCGAAAGAGATCGGCCTTGATCGCCTCGTGGGGACGGTGAGATACATCTTTAATAAATATCTGGGGGACCCTGAGGACACATATTGAAATGGACCAAACGCACAGAGTGACGGGCCGGCGACCACAGGACAGGAATCGCCCCAGGGACGTCCTCTGTCGCGTTCACTATTTCCAACAGAAGGAGGCGTTGCTTCAGCGCGCCTGTGAACTGGGTCCATTGGACTTTGAGGGAGCCGAGATTACTCTCTTGCCCGACCTATCCAGACGCACCCTAGCCATGCGTCGGCTGCTAAAACCACTACTGGACATCATCCGGGACTCGGATGCCTCCTATAGATGGGGCTACCCCTTCCACCTTATCATCCGGAAGGGGAATACCTCCTACATCCTGCGCACCCCCGCGGATTTACCGGGAGCACTTCAACTGCTGGATGATGGCCATCTGCACCTGCCTGACTGGACCCTCCCGGTCCTCCCGCTTCCTATGTCAGGGTCGCCATCTGGTGGCCGCTCCCCTTGTACTGAGACACGAAGATCCCGTTCGCCGCTACGGAGAGGCCCCCGTTCCCCTTGCCCACGGGATCCGCACTCTCCGCCCAGGCAGCCGACCGATGCCCGCTGAAGCGGGATTATGCAGTCCTACCTACCCGCTGCCTCCGTTGGACCTTGAGACCCCGTCACGACTGGTGAAGACCGGTCTCGACTCCCATGCTACTTAACCTGACCGGTTCGGTTGCTGCTGCAGAGCTGCCACACTGTGCCTTTCTCCTGGGCTAATCCGTCACCCGGGCGGTGCCTTATACCCCCTCACTGCCTCCCTGTGGACCCCTTTTCTTCCAGCTCTGATTCCCTCCTTTCCACTCGGGCCTTCCCTCCTTGTCGGAAGAGAGCGCTGCCTCCATGGAATCCCCTATCACTGACTCGGAATGGGAGTGGGCGATTAAATCCCCTCTGGTAAAGCCCCTGGCCCCGACGTGTTTACTCTGCCCTATTACAAGGTCTTTGGCCCCCTCCTGAAGGAACATTTCCTGTCTGCATACAACGTGGTCTCCACTGGCTCCTCACTCCCCCCAGATTCCCTACGGGCCCACATCTCCGTAATTCCTAAAGAGGGTAAAGACCCTCCTTACTGTCAGAACTACCGTCCCATCTCCCTTCTAAATTTAGATCTCAAGTTCTTCTCCAAAATACTAGCGGCCCGCTTGACGCCTTTCCTCCAGCCCCTTATACATCTAGATCAAGTGGGTTTCTTGCCCACGAGGGAAGCCCCGGACAATACTACCAGGGCCATCAATATCATCCACCATGCCCGGTCTTCAACCCTGCCATCCATACTCCTCTCCACCGACATGGAGAAGGCCTTTGACCGAGTCGGCTGGCCCTTTCTCTTCGCTACACTCCGACATATAGGCCTCGGTCCACATATGTTGGCGTGGGTCAGTTCTCTGTACTCGTGTCCTTCTGCCCAGGTCTCGGTCAATGGCCTTCTCTCCACCCCGTTCTCCATATTTAACGGCACACGGCAGGGCTGTCCCCTCTTATCTTTGTTCTGACGTTGGAACCCTTTCTCAGACACGTCAGGAATAATGTAAATATCTCTGGGGTGAGTGTGGGGTGAGTGGAGCACAAAGTAGCAGCGTATGCAGATGACCTGCTTTTCTTTCTTACTCAACCCTCCGTGTCCCTTCCTAATCTTCTTTCTGAACTCTCCAGGTTCCAAACTCTCTCCAATTATAAGATAAACCTGCAAAAATCAAAGGCGCTCAACCTCTCCCTCCCCCCTCCTGTGGTGGCCACCCTTGAGGCCTCTTTCCCCTTTCTTTGGGCGCGCTCCTCCTTAACCTATCTGGGGATCCAGCTGACACCGTTGGTCGCCGACATCTTTTCGGCGAACTTCCCGCCAATGTTGAAACGTATCAAATCAGACTTGCTGAGGTGGCACAGGGGCACCTTCTCCTGGTTTGGGCGCTGTGCTATCTTTAAAATGAATGTCCTGCCTCGCCCTTGTACCTTTTCCAGGCCCTCCCAGTGGCGGTGCCCCTGTCCTACTTTAGACACCTCTCGACGATTCTCACCAAATTTATCTGGGCTCATAAGCAGCCTCGTTTGGAGAAGGCAGTCTTGTACCGCCCAAAATCGAGAAGGGGACTTGGACTCCCTAACCTCTATCACTACTATGCTGCTGCCCATCTTTCCCGAGTGGTAGACTGGCATCGTCATGCCCCCACAAAAATCTGGGTAGGCCCAGAGATGGCACTTTCCCCCATAGCGCTGCTGGCGGCGCCGTGGCTGCCAGGCGCCTACCGTCGACTTGCCTGACACCCCATCATTGCCCCGACCCTGAGGATATGCCAAAAGCATCTCTCCTGGCCCCGCACCCCTCCCCCCTGTTTCCGGTTCTGGGCAATCCCTCCTTTCTGCCTGGCATGGAAGACCCAGTGTTCTGTACATGGTTCCGCGTGGGCACCTTCCGTGCCTCCTCTTTCCTTAGTGAGTCAGGCTGGCTACCTCTCTCCTCACTCAATGACCTCACGGACCCTTCACCCCTGGGGTTCTGGCGGTCGTTGCAACTCCATCACTTCCTTCTTTCCCTGCCACTACCTTCCTTCTTTGCACGGTCACCCACTCAGTTTGAGTCTCTTTGCCTGGGCTCCGACCCTCTCCGCCATACCCTTTCTCTCCTCTATGCCATGTTGGGCTCGCCTCCTGAGCAGCCTCCGCCTCCTTTTCTTACCGCGTGGGAAGCGGACCTTAACGTTACTTTCTCTGCAGCGCAGGTAGAACGTGTCTTGGCTTGCACGCATTCCTCATCTATTGCCTCCCGTCTTCAGGAGGCAGGGTACAAACTCCTCTCGTGGTGGTATCGAGTGCCTACCCGACTTCACCGGATTTTCCCCGAGGTCTTCCCGCTTTGCTGGAGGAACTGTGGTGGAGAGGGTTCCCTCCTCCACACCTTCTGGAGCTGTCCTAAACTGGAGCCTTTTTGGAGAGCAGTATGGCGCATCTCCTCCATTTTTACTGACCACCAGCTCCCCTTCTCTCTATCATTCTTCCTCCTGCACTTGTCGGAGATCCCTCCGAAGACTTACCGTCACTCAGTGCTCCGACATCTGGTCAATGCTGCTTGTGCGTGCATTCCTGCCCTATGGCGCCAACCTGACCCTCCGAGTGTCTCCCTGTGGCTCCGCAAAGTGGAGGATCTTAAGCACCTGGAGGATCTGATGGCGCAACTGCATGGTCGTAATTCCCGATTCTTCCGCACCTGGTACTACTGGGATCAGTTTACTGAATCAACTGAATTTCGGTCTCTTCTAGTTCAGTGAGGACCGGTCTCCCCTACCCCGCCCCCCCTTTTCCCTATCCTTCCTCCCTGTGTTCTCTTGCTTCCCCTTCCCCTCTTTGTTTTCCACTTTTATTCTTCTCTCTTTTTTCTTGGTTGCTGTTTGAGCGTGAGCTCACTCCCTAGCTATTTGTCACTTTGCATGTCTAGTCGCCTTACCGGGAGCTGCGGATTGCCACGGAATCTGTTATAGTCTGTTGTTAACTTGCACTTGTTTATGTTTCTGTTGCCACAATGACATGTCATTGCACCCTGCGGGTGCGGCGAGCTACTGTTGGTCTGGTTATAAATTTGAAAAATGAATAAAATTGAGAATTAAAAAAAAAATAGTCTGGCACAAATGCTGAGCCTCAACTCCTCTTTGACTCTTCATTACAGTAGGAGACGCGAAATTCTGCATAATCCATTTCACAGCCAAATCACCAAAATGTAATATGCTCTTAAGGGGACTGCCAACTAAAGCACACTGTCAGCACTTCAGACAAGGCCTTCAATTTCTCTGCATAGGGAAACAATGAAGTCACCCACGAGTTTCCAGATATTATGGAACCCCTGTTTCATCATAGAGCCCTAGCTCAGCCAATCAGTGGGTGCGGCAGACAGCAGTCAGGGAGCCGGCAGCCACAAAAGCAGACTGGAGCGCAGATGGGTAAAGTATTAAATGGGCAGCAGTTGGTTAAGGGGGATGGGGCTTTACATACTCGCAGCAGAATGAAAAATCTGCTGTGAGTATGTAAATCCATACAAAATGACTATTGTAGAGTTAAATAATAACCTTCATAAAGATGGTGGAATGGCTACTGTGGCATCTTGTATTCTCAACACAAAGTTATAAAGCTCTTTATCAGTTGTTTATTATTTTTTGTACAAACTAATAAACGATCACAGTTAAAAAAAAAGTGATATGTTATTTGTTTCCTTATTACAAAATACAGTACAATTAAAATTAAAGGGATTGTCCCATTTGAAAAACTCATATTCAGAAGTCTTACTAGGACTTCATGAACATCACAGGGGAGGCATGGTTCGGATTTGTTGCACTGGTGGACTTGATAAAACTGCACATATATCAGTGGTCCTAAACCTGTGGCTTTTCAACTGTTGTAACTATTCTTAGCATGTATTGATAGCTGCAGACACATGGCAGATGTAGTTTCACAATAAACATAGAACAGCAAGTTGGATAGCACATTATATGGAAACTCATTGTTATGAGGCATTGTGTAATACTACCTTCGCACTACCTTTGTTTTGCCTGCTATTTGCTGTCGCTGCTAGCCCCACCCCATTATAATAAGTGGACTCATTTAAAATTCAATAAAAAGAGATTTACAAAAAAAATAATAATAATAACAATTATAATAATAAGTGGACTCATTGATCAGGTTGTTTTCCAGCGCAGGTATAGTCCATTGGACTTGAGAACAGAGCAATACCAGGGTAAGGTTTAGGTTAAAGTTGCAGAAGGGGGCAAAATGTATCTAAGGGTGTTTTTTAGGCTATTTTTTAGGCTACAGTATTTTTTGCTCAGTATTTGGTCAGTATTTTGCAGCCAAAACCAGGAACGGATTGAAAACACAGAAAGACTCTGTTCACACACTGTTGAAATTGAGTGGATGGCCGTCTTTTAATAGCAAATAATTACTGTATTGTTTGTATTTAATTCCCTAAAATGTTTTTTTTTACATAAAGTTTCCCTAAAGTTTCATATTTATTACATGCAACTTTTATTGCAAAATATAAAATATTATATTAACAATAAGGAAATATTTTTAAATTTGTAGTTTTACCAAGTCACCACCTGCCTGGTCATGCAGTGCTGCAGGTGAATGAAATTGTACTTGTTGATAAAAGAGAACTTTTACCAAGCCATATAATGGATGAGTTATGGGAAGAATTCATGAACAATGGTGGCAATGATCTTTGAAAACAAATTTTCATCTACTGTATGTGTTATCACTCTGTTTCATTGTTATTTTAAGATCTAGATGTACAGTAATAGTATTTAACGTCACTAACTGTGGTTATTTTGAGATAACGTTTGGGTGCCATGTCATATGACCAGGTTTTTATTAGTTCTTTTATTAATCAATGTTGAGCAGTTATAGCTCTGTTTCTTTGTATTGTTCACATATAGTTATACAAACACACATTGGATTAAAGTGGTATTCCGGCAAAAAAAATACATATCTTTAATATAGTTATAAACTTTGGTATATAGCTTTATTTAAGAAAATGTAATTGATTGTATTTATTTTTTTTCCTCATTGAGTGGCAGCAATAACGGGCAACACAGCCGCTCTGCTACCACCAATGGCTGTTTTGGGAACTGCAGGACTGCACAAGACCTATGCCGGCATATTTATATATATGCATTCAGTGAAAAAGATAGTGAGCTTCCCCTAATATCAATTCTAATGTATGTTAGACATTACAGTTTGGGAAGCAACCTGTATTACTGAAGCTGCAGCACGGTGTAGCAGAGCGAGAGGGACTGACAGTTATCTCTGCTACACTGTGCTGCAGATTTAGGGACACAGGCTGCTTCCTCACAGCATCTGAGGAGGTTAACCTCTTAAGGACATAGGACGTACCGGTACGTCCTATGTCCTCATTAGCACTTCAAAGCGGGGCCGCGCGGCGGCCCCGCTTTGAAGTGCCGCGATCCCGGGTGCCGCGTGTAGCCCGGGACCGCCGCTATTAGCGGGCACGGTCCGATCGCCGTGCCCGCTAATTAGCTAATCGGAGGCAGCTGTCAAAGTTGACAGCTGCCTCCGATTACCGGAGGCAACGTTTCCCTGGTGTCTAGTGGGGGAGATCGCTCCTCCGGGACCTTGTCCCGGAGGAGCGATCTCCGTTACTGATGCCGGCCGGGGACGCGTCCAAGATGGCGCCGTCCTCGGCTCGGCACTCGTTTGTTTCCGGCTGCAGCAGCCGAAAGCAAACGAGTGCCGATCTCATGGATCTCTGCAGCATATCTATGCTGCAGAGATCTCAATGAGAGATCCAAGTGTATATACTAGAAGTCCCCCAGGGGGGCTTCTAGTATATGTGTAAAAAAAAAACAAAACGTGTTGTTAATAGTAAAAAGCCCCCTCCCCTAATAAAAGTCTGAATCACCCCCCTTTTCCCAGGTTTTAAATAAAAGTAAACAAATAAATAAATAAATAAACATGTTTGGTATCGCCGCGTGCGTAATCGCCCGAACTATTAATTAATCACATTCCTGATCTCGTACGGTAAACGGCGTCAGCGCAAAAAAATCCCAAAGTGCAAAATTGCGCATTTTTGGTCGCATCAAATCCAGAAAAAATGTAATAAAAAGCGATCAAAAAGTCGTATATGCGCAATCAAGGTACCGATAGAAAGATCACATCATGGCGCAAAAAATGACACCTCGCACAGCCCCATAGACCAAAGGATAAAAGCGCTATAAGCCTGGGAATGGAGCGATTTTAAGGAATGTATATTGGTTAACAACGGTTTGAATTTTTTACAGGCCATCAGATACAATATAAGTTATACATGTTATATATCGTTTTAATCGTAACGACTTGAGGAACATGCATAACAAGTCAGTTTTACCCCAGGGCGAATGGCGTAAAAACACATTTCCCCCAAATAAAAGAAATGCGTTTTTTTTTTCAATTTCACCACACTTTGAATTTTTTTCTGGTTTCGCAGTGTACTTTATGCAAAAATTCAGCCCTTAATTGCAAAGTACAATTAGTGACGCAAGAAATAAGGGGTCATGTGGGTTTCTAGGTGGAAAAATGCAAGTGCTATGACCTTTTAAACACAAGGAGGAAAAACCGAAAACGTAAAAACGAAAATAGGCCATGTCCTTAAAGGGTTAACCCTTTGAGGACCAGGCCCAAAATGACCCAGTGGACCGCGCAAATTTTGATCTTAGTGCTTTCGTTTTTTCCTCCTCCCCTTCTAAGAGCTCTAGCACTCTCAGTTTTCTATCTACAAGCCATGTAAGTGCTTGTTTTTTACAGCAATAGTTGTACTTTGTAATGGCGTCTTTCATTTTACCATAACATATATGATGGAATCCCAAATATATTATTTATGAAGATATAAATAGGTGAAATCGTAAGAAAGAATGCAATATGGTAACGTTTGGGGGGTTCCTGTGTCTACGTAATGCACTATATGGTAACAGCGACATGACACTATTATTCTATAGGTCAGTCCGAACACAACCATATGCAGGTTACACAGATTCTCTAATGTTATATATATTTTTTTTTATGAAATCCTTTTTTTTGGCAATTAAATATTAATAAAATGGGCCTATTGTGATGCTTATAACGGTTTTATTTTTTCACCTATGGGGCTGTATGGGGTGTCATTTCTTCCGCCATGATCTCTAGTTTTTATTAATACCATATTTGTGAAGATCGGACGTTTTGATCACTTTTTATTGATTTTTTTTAATATATAATGTAACATAAAATCGGTAATCTGCGCACTTTTTCCCCTCTTTTCGTGTACGCCGTTTACCGGTCGCAATGACGCTTGTTATATTTTAATAGATCGGACAATTACGCACGCTACGGTATATTATATGTTTATCTATTTATTCATTTTTATATGTTTTATTTATATAATGGGAAAGGGGGGTGATTTAGACTTTTATTGGGGGAGGGGTTTTGGGGTAGTGTGTTAGTGTTTTGAACTTTTTTTTTTTACACTTTTGAAGTCGCTTTGGGGGACTTGTACATAGATTAGTCTGATTTCTACACTGATGAATGCTATGCCACAGGCATAGCATTGATCAGTGTTATCGGCGATCTGCTCATTGAGCCTGCCTGTGCAGGCTCAGTGTAGCAGATCGCCGATCGGACCGCACGGAGGCAGGTGAGAGACCTCCTGCAGTCCGTTTTACCGATCGGGACCCCCGCAGTCACACTGCGGGGGTCCCGATCGGTAAGTGACAGGGGACTCCCCCTGTCACTTACACTTAAACGCTGCGGTCGCGCCGCGATCGCGGCGTTTAAGGGGTTAATGACACGCGGCAGCGCGATCGCTGCAGCGTGTCATTACCGGTGAGGTCCCGGCTGCTGATTGCAGCCGGCCCCCACCTCCTATGAAGCGCGCTCCGCTCCGGAGCGCGCTTCATAGCGGGAATAACACCCATGACGTAAGGTTACGTCATGGGTCGTCTGGGGACAGACTTCCATGACGTAACCCTACGTCCAGGGTCGTCTAGGGGTTAAAGTGTAACTGTCATGTTTTTTTTTTATTGCAGAAATCAGTAGTATAAGCGATTTTAAGAAACTCTGTAATAGGTTTCATCAGCCAAAAAAGCCTCCTTCTGTACTCAAGAAGCAATCTCCCAGCCTCCCCCCTGACTTCTTATCTGTGCATTATCAGGCAAACACGTCTTCATTACAGAGAAGCCAGTGAAGACGGGTTCTGCTCTCTCCATTGTAAGCCTATGAAGGGGGTAAGGAGATGAGGGAGCAGGAAGAGGTGACATGAAGGTCAGCTGTTTGTAGACTCTCTGGCCACCTAAAACTAAATTCAGGTGTCAGAAAGGTCAGTGCTTATCTATAAACTTACTGAGAGAAGATTGCAGGGTGTTGTGCTTTGCATAAAATCCTCCGTGCTCAGTCACTCCTAACAGCCCCTCCCCTCTCCATAGCCACATAGTGGAGACAGAAATCCTGCTTCATTTGATGTGAGGGGGGAGGCTGGGAGATTGCTTTTTCAGTCCAGAAGGAAACTCTTTTAGTACATAAAACCTATTACAGAGTTTCTTAAAATCGCTTGTACCGTTGATATTTAATGTTTTCAGAAAAAATGACCCTGAAATGACAGTTACACTTTAAGTATCACTAGCAGTGCATGGAGCAGCGCCAGCATTATGTACCAGTGATAGAACTGGGCTTGTCCAGCCCTGCAGTTCCTGACAGAGCCATTCCTTGCCCGACCTATCCAGACGCACCCTAGCCATGCGTCGGCTGCTAAAACCACTACTGGACATCATCCGGGACTCGGATGCCTCCTATAGATGGGGCTACCCCTTCCACCTTATCATCCGGAAGGGGAATACCTCCTACATCCTGCGCACCCCCGCGGATTTACCGGGAGCACTTCAACTGCTGGATCATGGCCATGGACCCCTTTTCTTCCAGCTCTGATTCCCTCCTTTCCACTCGGGCCTTCCCTCCTTGTCGGAGGAGAGCGCTGCCTCCATGGAATCCCCTATCACTGACTCGGAATGGGAGTGGGCGATTAAATCCCCTCTGGTAAAGCCCCTGGCCCCGACGGGTTTACTCTGCCCTATTACAAGGTCTTTGGCCCCCTCCTGAAGGAACATTTCCTGTCTGCATACAACGTGGTCTCCACTGGCTCCTCACTCCCCCCAGATTCCCTACGGGCCCACATCTCCGTAATTCCTAAAGAGGGTAAAGACCCTCCTCACTGTCAGAACTACCGTCCCATCTCCCTTCTAAATTTAGATCTCAAGTTCTTCTCCAAAATACTAGCGGCCCGCTTGACGCCTTTCCTCCAGCCCCTTATACATCTAGATCAAGTGGGTTTCTTGCCCACGAGGGAAGCCCCGGACAATACTACCAGGGCCATCAATATCATCCACCATGCCCGGTCTTCAACCCTGCCGTCCATACTCCTCTCCACCGACATGGAGAAGGCCTTTGACCGAGTCGGCTGGCCCTTTCTCTTCGCTACACTCCGACATATAGGCCTCGGTCCACATATGTTGGCGTGGGTCAGTTCTCTGTACTCGTGTCCTTCTGCCCAGGTCTCGGTCAATGGCCTTCTCTCCACCCCGTTCTCCATATTTAACGGCACACGGCAGGGCTGTCCCCTCTTATCTTTGTTCTGACGTTGGAACCCTTTCTCAGACACGTCAGGAATAATGTAAATATCTCTGGGGTGAGTGTGGGGTGAGTGGAGCACAAAGTAGCAGCGTATGCAGATGACCTGCTTTTCTTTCTTACTCAACCCTCCGTGTCCCTTCCTAATCTTCTTTCTGAACTCTCCAGGTTCCAAACTCTCTCCAATTATAAGATAAACCTGCAAAAATCAAAGGCGCTCAACCTCTCCCTCCCCCCTCCTGTGGTGGCCACCCTTGAGGCCTCTTTCCCCTTTCTTTGGGCGCGCTCCTCCTTAACCTATCTGGGGATCCAGCTGACACCGTTGGTCGCCGACATCTTTTCGGCGAACTTCCCGCCAATGTTGAAACGTATCAAATCAGACTTGCTGAGGTGGCACAGGGGCACCTTCTCCTGGTTTGGGCGCTGTGCTATCTTTAAAATGAATGTCCTGCCTCGCCCTTGTACCTTTTCCAGGCCCTCCCAGTGGCGGTGCCCCTGTCCTACTTTAGACACCTCTCGACGATTCTCACCAAATTTATCTGGGCTCATAAGCAGCCTCGTTTGGAGAAGGCAGTCTTGTACCGCCCAAAATCGAGAAGGGGACTTGGACTCCCTAACCTCTATCACTACTATGCTGCTGCCCATCTTTCCCGAGTGGTAGACTGGCATCGTCATGCCCCCACAAAAATCTGGGTAGGCCCAGAGATGGCACTTTCCCCCATAGCGCTGCTGGCGGCGCCGTGGCTGCCAGGCGCCTACCGTCGACTTGCCTGACACCCCATCATTGCCCCGACCCTGAGGATATGCCAAAAGCATCTCTCCTGGCCCCGCACCCCTCCCCCCTGTTTCCGGTTCTGGGCAATCCCTCCTTTCTGCCTGGCATGGAAGACCCAGTGTTCTGTACATGGTTCCGCGTGGGCACCTTCCGTGCCTCCTCTTTCCTTAGTGAGTCAGGCTGGCTACCTCTCTCCTCACTCAATGACCTCACGGACCCTTCACCCCTGGGGTTCTGGCGGTCGTTGCAACTCCATCACTTCCTTCTTTCCCTGCCACTACCTTCCTTCTTTGCACGGTCACCCACTCAGTTTGAGTCTCTTTGCCTGGGCTCCGACCCTCTCCGCCATACCCTTTCTCTCCTCTATGCCATGTTGAGCTCGCCTCCTGAGCAGCCTCCGCCTCCTTTTCTTACCGCGTGGGAAGCGGACCTTAACGTTACTTTCTCTGCAGCGCAGGTAGAACGTGTCTTGGCTTGCACGCATTCCTCATCTATTGCCTCCCGTCTTCAGGAGGCAGGGTACAAACTCCTCTCGTGGTGGTATCGAGTGCCTACCCGACTTCACCGGATTTTCCCCGAGGTCTTCCCGCTTTGCTGGAGGAACTGTGGTGGAGAGGGTTCCCTCCTCCACACCTTCTGGAGCTGTCCTAAACTGGAGCCTTTTTGGAGAGCAGTATGGCGCATCTCCTCCATTTTTACTGACCACCAGCTCCCCTTCTCTCCATCATTCTTCCTCCTGCACTTGTCGGAGATCCCTCCGAAGACTTACCGTCACTCAGTGCTCCGACATCTGGTCAATGCTGCTTGTGCGTGCATTCCTGCCCTATGGCGCCAACCTGACCCTCCGAGTGTCTCCCTGTGGCTCCGCAAAGTGGAGGATCTTAAGCACCTGGAGGATCTGATGGCGCAACTGCATGGTCGTAATTCCCGATTCTTCCGCACCTGGTACTACTGGGATCAGTTTACTGAATCAACTGAATTTCGGTCTCTTCTAGTTCAGTGAGGACCGGTCTCCCCTACCCCGCCCCCCCTTTTCCCTATCCTTCCTCCCTGTGTTCTCTTGCTTCCCCTTCCCCTCTTTGTTTTCCACTTTTATTCTTCTCTCTTTTTTCTTGGTTGCTGTTTGAGCGTGAGCTCACTCCCTAGCTATTTGTCACTTTGCATGTCTAGTCGCCTTACCGGGAGCTGCGGATTGCCACGGAATCTGTTATAGTCTGTTGTTAACTTGCACTTGTTTATGTTTCTGTTGCCACAATGACATGTCATTGCACCCTGCGGGTGCGGCGAGCTACTGTTGGTCTGGTTATAAATTTGAAAAATGAATAAAATTGAGAATTAAAAAAAAAATAGTCTGGCACAAATGCTGAGCCTCAACTCCTCTTTGACTCTTCATTACAGTAGGAGACGCGAAATTCTGCATAATCCATTTCACAGCCAAATCACCAAAATGTAATATGCTCTTAAGGGGACTGCCAACTAAAGCACACTGTCAGCACTTCAGACAAGGCCTTCAATTTCTCTGCATAGGGAAACAATGAAGTCACCCACGAGTTTCCAGATTTTATGGAACCCCTGTTTCATCATAGAGCCCTAGCTCAGCCAATCAGTGGGTGCGGCAGACAGCAGTCAGGGAGCCGGCAGCCACAAAAGCAGACTGGAGCGCAGATGGGTAAAGTATTAAATGGGCAGCAGTTGGTTAAGGGGGATGGGGCTTTACATACTCGCAGCAGAATGAAAAATCTGCTGTGAGTATGTAAATCCATACAAAATGACTATTGTAGAGTTAAATAATAACCTTCATAAAGATGGTGGAATGGCTACTGTGGCATCTTGTATTCTCAACACAAAGTTATAAAGCTCTTTATCAGTTGTTTATTATTTTTTGTACAAACTAATAAACGATCACAGTTAAAAAAAAAGTGATATGTTATTTGTTTCCTTATTACAAAATACAGTACAATTAAAATTAAAGGGATTGTCCCATTTGAAAAACTCATATTCAGAAGTCTTACTAGGACTTCATGAACATCACAGGGGAGGCATGGTTCGGATTTGTTGCACTGGTGGACTTGATAAAACTGCACATATATCAGTGGTCCTAAACCTGTGGCTTTTCAACTGTTGTAACTATTCTTAGCATGTATTGATAGCTGCAGACACATGGCAGATGTAGTTTCACAATAAACATAGAACAGCAAGTTGGATAGCACATTATATGGAAACTCATTGTTATGAGGCATTGTGTAATACTACCTTCGCACTACCTTTGTTTTGCCTGCTATTTGCTGTCGCTGCTAGCCCCACCCCATTATAATAAGTGGACTCATTTAAAATTCAATAAAAAGAGATTTACAAAAAAAATAATAATAATAACAATTATAATAATAAGTGGACTCATTGATCAGGTTGTTTTCCAGCGCAGGTATAGTCCATTGGACTTGAGAACAGAGCAATACCAGGGTAAGGTTTAGGTTAAAGTTGCAGAAGGGGGCAAAATGTATCTAAGGGTGTTTTTTAGGCTATTTTTTAGGCTACAGTATTTTTTGCTCAGTATTTGGTCAGTATTTTGCAGCCAAAACCAGGAACGGATTGAAAACACAGAAAGACTCTGTTCACACACTGTTGAAATTGAGTGGATGGCCGTCTTTTAATAGCAAATAATTACTGTATTGTTTGTATTTAATTCCCTAAAATGTTTTTTTTTACATAAAGTTTCCCTAAAGTTTCATATTTATTACATGCAACTTTTATTGCAAAATATAAAATATTATATTAACAATAAGGAAATATTTTTAAATTTGTAGTTTTACCAAGTCACCACCTGCCTGGTCATGCAGTGCTGCAGGTGAATGAAATTGTACTTGTTGATAAAAGAGAACTTTTACCAAGCCATATAATGGATGAGTTATGGGAAGAATTCATGAACAATGGTGGCAATGATCTTTGAAAACAAATTTTCATCTACTGTATGTGTTATCACTCTGTTTCATTGTTATTTTAAGATCTAGATGTACAGTAATAGTATTTAACGTCACTAACTGTGGTTATTTTGAGATAACGTTTGGGTGCCATGTCATATGACCAGGTTTTTATTAGTTCTTTTATTAATCAATGTTGAGCAGTTATAGCTCTGTTTCTTTGTATTGTTCACATATAGTTATACAAATACACATTGGATTAAAGTGGTATTCCGGCAAAAAAAATACATATCTTTAATATAGTTATAAACTTTGGTATATAGCTTTATTTAAGAAAATGTAATTGATTGTATTTATTTTTTTTCCTCATTGAGTGGCAGCAATAACGGGCAACACAGCCGCTCTGCTACCACCAATGGCTGTTTTGGGAACTGCAGGACTGCACAAGACCTATGCCGGCATATTTATATATATGCATTCAGTGAAAAAGATAGTGAGCTTCCCCTAATATCAATTCTAATGTATGTTAGACATTACAGTTTGGGAAGCAACCTGTATTACTGAAGCTGCAGCACGGTGTAGCAGAGCGAGAGGGACTGACAGTTATCTCTGCTACACTGTGCTGCAGATTTAGGGACACAGGCTGCTTCCTCACAGCATCTGAGGAGGTTAAAGTGTAACTGTCATGTTTTTTTTTATTGCAGAAATCAGTAGTATAAGCGATTTTAAGAAACTCTGTAATAGGTTTCATCAGCCAAAAAAGCCTCCTTCTGTACTCAAGAAGCAATCTCCCAGCCTCCCCCCTGACTTCTTATCTGTGCATTATCAGGCAAACACGTCTTCATTACAGAGAA
The DNA here is from genome assembly GCF_027789765.1 of Dendropsophus ebraccatus. NCBI lineage: Eukaryota > Metazoa > Chordata > Amphibia > Anura > Hylidae > Dendropsophus > Dendropsophus ebraccatus. Next base: position 140,353,996 of record NC_091456.1, read on the forward strand.
GCCAGTGAAGACGGGTTCTGCTCTCTCCATTGTAAGCCTATGAAGGGGGTAAGGAGATGAGGGAGCAGGAAGAGGTGACATGAAGGTCAGCTGTTTGTAGACTCTCTGGCCACCTAAAACTAAATTCAGGTGTCAGAAAGGTCAGTGCTTATCTATAAACTTACTGAGAGAAGATTGCAGGGTGTTGTGCTTTGCATAAAATCCTCCGTGCTCAGTCACTCCTAACAGCCCCTCCCCTCTCCATAGCCACATAGTGGAGACAGAAATCCTGCTTCATTTGATGTGAGGGGGGAGGCTGGGAGATTGCTTTTTCAGTCCAGAAGGAAACTCTTTTAGTACATAAAACCTATTACAGAGTTTCTTAAAATCGCTTGTACCGTTGATATTTAATGTTTTCAGAAAAATGACCCTGAAATGACAGTTACACTTTAAGTATCACTAGCAGTGCATGGAGCAGCGCCAGCATTATGTACCAGTGATAGAACTGGGCTTGTCCAGCCCTGCAGTTCCTGACAGAGCCATTCCTTGCCCGACCTATCCAGACGCACCCTAGCCATGCGTCGGCTGCTAAAACCACTACTGGACATCATCCGGGACTCGGATGCCTCCTATAGATGGGGCTACCCCTTCCACCTTATCATCCGGAAGGGGAATACCTCCTACATCCTGCGCACCCCCGCGGATTTACCGGGAGCACTTCAACTGCTGGATCATGGCCATGGACCCCTTTTCTTCCAGCTCTGATTCCCTCCTTTCCACTCGGGCCTTCCCTCCTTGTCGGAGGAGAGCGCTGCCTCCATGGAATCCCCTATCACTGACTCGGAATGGGAGTGGGCGATTAAATCCCCTCTGGTAAAGCCCCTGGCCCCGACGGGTTTACTCTGCCCTATTACAAGGTCTTTGGCCCCCTCCTGAAGGAACATTTCCTGTCTGCATACAACGTGGTCTCCACTGGCTCCTCACTCCCCCCAGATTCCCTACGGGCCCACATCTCCGTAATTCCTAAAGAGGGTAAAGACCCTCCTCACTGTCAGAACTACCGTCCCATCTCCCTTCTAAATTTAGATCTCAAGTTCTTCTCCAAAATACTAGCGGCCCGCTTGACGCCTTTCCTCCAGCCCCTTATACATCTAGATCAAGTGGGTTTCTTGCCCACGAGGGAAGCCCCGGACAATACTACCAGGGCCATCAATATCATCCACCATGCCCGGTCTTCAACCCTGCCGTCCATACTCCTCTCCACCGACATGGAGAAGGCCTTTGACCGAGTCGGCTGGCCCTTTCTCTTCGCTACACTCCGACATATAGGCCTCGGTCCACATATGTTGGCGTGGGTCAGTTCTCTGTACTCGTGTCCTTCTGCCCAGGTCTCGGTCAATGGCCTTCTCTCCACCCCGTTCTCCATATTTAACGGCACACGGCAGGGCTGTCCCCTCTTATCTTTGTTCTGACGTTGGAACCCTTTCTCAGACACGTCAGGAATAATGTAAATATCTCTGGGGTGAGTGTGGGGTGAGTGGAGCACAAAGTAGCAGCGTATGCAGATGACCTGCTTTTCTTTCTTACTCAACCCTCCGTGTCCCTTCCTAATCTTCTTTCTGAACTCTCCAGGTTCCAAACTCTCTCCAATTATAAGATAAACCTGCAAAAATCAAAGGCGCTCAACCTCTCCCTCCCCCCTCCTGTGGTGGCCACCCTTGAGGCCTCTTTCCCCTTTCTTTGGGCGCGCTCCTCCTTAACCTATCTGGGGATCCAGCTGACACCGTTGGTCGCCGACATCTTTTCGGCGAACTTCCCGCCAATGTTGAAACGTATCAAATCAGACTTGCTGAGGTGGCACAGGGGCACCTTCTCCTGGTTTGGGCGCTGTGCTATCTTTAAAATGAATGTCCTGCCTCGCCCTTGTACCTTTTCCAGGCCCTCCCAGTGGCGGTGCCCCTGTCCTACTTTAGACACCTCTCGACGATTCTCACCAAATTTATCTGGGCTCATAAGCAGCCTCGTTTGGAGAAGGCAGTCTTGTACCGCCCAAAATCGAGAGGGGGACTTGGACTCCCTAACCTCTATCACTACTATGCTGCTGCCCATCTTTCCCGAGTGGTAGACTGGCATCGTCATGCCCCCACAAAAATCTGGGTAGGCCCAGAGATGGCACTTTCCCCCATAGCGCTGCTGGCGGCGCCGTGGCTGCCAGGCGCCTACCGTCGACTTGCCTGACACCCCATCATTGCCCCGACCCTGAGGATATGCCAAAAGCATCTCTCCTGGCCCCGCACCCCTCCCCCCTGTTTCCGGTTCTGGGCAATCCCTCCTTTCTGCCTGGCATGGAAGACCCAGTGTTCTGTACATGGTTCCGCGTGGGCACCTTCCGTGCCTCCTCTTTCCTTAGTGAGTCAGGCTGGCTACCTCTCTCCTCACTCAATGACCTCACGGACCCTTCACCCCTGGGGTTCTGGCGGTGGTTGCAACTCCATCACTTCCTTCTTTCCCTGCCACTACCTTCCTTCTTTGCACGGTCACCCACTCAGTTTGAGTCTCTTTGCCTGGGCTCCGGCCCTCTCCGCCATACCCTTTCTCTCCTCTATGCCATGTTGCGCTCGCCTCCTAAACAGCCTCCGCCTCCTTTTTTTACCGCGTGGGAAGCGGACCTTAACGTTACTTTCTCTGCAGCGCAGGTAGAACGTGTCTTGGCTTGCACGCATTCCTCATCTATTGCCTCCCGTCTTCAGGAGGCAGGGTACAAACTCCTCTCGTGGTGGTATCCAGTGCCTACCCGACTTCACCGGATTTTCCCCGAGGTCTTCCCGCTTTGCTGGAGGAACTGTGGTGGAGAGGGTTCCCTCCTCCACACCTTCTGGAGCTGTCCTAAACTGGAGCCTTTTTGGAGAGCAGTATGGCGCATCTCCTCCATTTTTACTGACCACCAGCTCCCCTTCTCTCCATCATTCTTCCTCCTGCACTTGTCGGAGATCCCTCCGAAGACTTACCGTCACTCAGTGCTCCGACATCTGGTCAATGCTGCTTGTGCGTGCATTCCTGCCCTATGGCGCCAACCTGACCCTCCGAGTGTCTCCCTGTGGCTCTGCAAAGTGGAGGATCTTAAGCACCTGGAGGATCTGATGGCGCAACTGCATGGTCGTAATTCCCGATTCTTCCGCACCTGGTACTACTGGGATCAGTTTACTGAATCAACTGAATTTCGGTCTCTTCTAGTTCAGTGAGGACCGGTCTCCCCTACCCCGCCCCCCCTTTTCCCTATCCTTCCTCCCTGTGTTCTCTTGCTTCCCCTTCCCCTCTTTGTTTTCCACTTTTATTCTTCTCTCTTTTTTCTTGGTTGCTGTTTGAGCGTGAGCTCACTCCCTAGCTATTTGTCACTTTGCATGTCTAGTCGCCTTACCGGGAGCTGCGGATTGCCACGGAATCTGTTATAGTCTGTTGTTAACTTGCACTTGTTTATGTTTCTGTTGCCACAATGACATGTCATTGCACCCTGCGGGTGCGGCGAGCTACTGTTGGTCTGGTTATAAATTTGAAAACTGAATAAAATTGAGAATTAAAAAAAAAATAGTCTGGCACAAATGCTGAGCCTCAACTCCTCTTTGACTCTTCATTACAGTAGGAGACGCGAAATTCTTCATAATCCATTTCACAGCCAAATCACCAAAATGTTATATGCTCTTAAGGGGACTGCCAACTAAAGCACACTGTCAGCACTTCAGACAAGGCCTTCAATTTCTCTGCATAGGGAAACAATGAAGTCACCCACGAGTTTCCAGATTTTATGGAACCCCTGTTTCATCATAGAGCCCTAGCTCAGCCAATCAGTGGGTGCGGCAGACAGCAGTCAGGGAGCCGGCAGCCACAAAAGCAGACTGGAGCGCAGATGGGTAAAGTATTAAATGGGCAGCAGTTGGTTAAGGGGGATGGGGCTTTACATACTCGCAGCAGAATGAAAAATCTGCTGTGAGTATGTAAATCCATACAAAATGACTATTGTAGAGTTAAATAATAACCTTCATAAAGATGGTGGAATGGCTACTGTGGCATCTTGTATTCTCAACACAAAGTTATAAAGCTCTTTATCAGTTGTTTATTATTTTTTGTACAAACTAATAAACGATCACAGTTAAAAAAAAAGTGATATGTTATTTGTTTCCTTATTACAAAATACAGTACAATTAAAATTAAAGGGATTGTCCCATTTGAAAAACTCATATTCAGAAGTCTTACTAGGACTTCATGAACATCACAGGGGAGGCATGGTTCGGATTTGTTGCACTGGTGGACTTGATAAAACTGCACATATATCAGTGGTCCTAAACCTGTGGCTTTTCAACTGTTGTAACTATTCTTAGCATGTATTGATAGCTGCAGACACATGGCAGATGTAGTTTCACAATAAACATAGAACAGCAAGTTGGATAGCACATTATATGGAAACTCATTGTTATGAGGCATTGTGTAATACTACCTTCGCACTACCTTTGTTTTGCCTGCTATTTGCTGTCGCTGCTAGCCCCACCCCATTATAATAAGTGGACTCATTTAAAATTCAATAAAAAGAGATTTACAAAAAAAATAATAATAATAACAATTATAATAATAAGTGGACTCATTGATCAGGTTGTTTTCCAGCGCAGGTATAGTCCATTGGACTTGAGAACAGAGCAATACCAGGGTAAGGTTTAGGTTAAAGTTGCAGAAGGGGGCAAAATGTATCTAAGGGTGTTTTTTAGGCTATTTTTTAGGCTACAGTATTTTTTGCTCAGTATTTGGTCAGTATTTTGCAGCCAAAACCAGGAACGGATTGAAAACACAGAAAGACTCTGTTCACACACTGTTGAAATTGAGTGGATGGCCGTCTTTTAATAGCAAATAATTACTGTATTGTTTGTATTTAATTCCCTAAAATGTTTTTTTTTACATAAAGTTTCCCTAAAGTTTCATATTTATTACATGCAACTTTTATTGCAATATATAAAATATTATATTAACAATAAGGAAATATTTTTAAATTTGTAGTTTTACCAAGTCACCACCTGCCTGGTCATGCAGTGCTGCAGGTGAATGAAATTGTACTTGTTGATAAAAGAGAACTTTTACCAAGCCATATAATGGATGAGTTATGGGAAGAATTCATGAACAATGGTGGCAATGATCTTTGAAAACAAATTTTCATCTACTGTATGTGTTATCACTCTGTTTCATTGTTATTTTAAGATCTAGATGTACAGTAATAGTATTTAACATCACTAACTGTGGTTATTTTGAGATAACGTTTGGGTGCCATGTCATATGACCAGGTTTTTATTAGTTCTTTTATTAATCAATGTTGAGCAGTTATAGCTCTGTTTCTTTGTATTGTTCACATATAGTTATACAAATACACATTGGATTAAAGTGGTATTCCGGCAAAAAAAATACATATCTTTAATATAGTTATAAACTTTGGTATATAGCTTTATTTAGGAAAATGTAATTGATTGTATTTATTTTTTTTCCTCATTGAGTGGCAGCAATAACGGGCAACACAGCCGCTCTGCTACCACCAATGGCTGTTTTGGGAACTGCAGAACTGCACAAGACCTATGCCGGCATATTTATATATATATAGGCATTCAGTGAAAAAGATAGTGAGCTTCCCCTAATATCAATTCTAATGTATGTTAGACATTACAGTTTGGGAAGCAACCTGTATTACTGAAGCTGCAGCACGGTGTAGCAGAGCGAGAGGGACTGACAGTTATCTCTGCTACACTGTGCTGCAGATTTAGGGACACAGGCTGCTTCCTCACAGCATCTGAGGAGGTTAAAGTGTAACTGTCATGTTTTTTTTTATTGCAGAAATCAGTAGTATAAGCGATTTTAAGAAACTCTGTAATAGGTTTCATCAGCCAAAAAAGCCTCCTTCTGTACTCAAGAAGCAATCTCCCAGCCTCCCCCCCTGACTTCTTATCTGTGCATTATCAGGCAAACACGTCTTCATTACAGAGAAGCCAGTGAAGATGGGCTCTGCTCTCTCCATTGTAAGCCTATAAAGGGGGTGAGGAGATGAGGGAGCAGGAAGAGGTGACATGAAGGTCAGCTGTTTGTAAACTCTCTGGCCACCTAAAACTAAATTCAGGTGTCAGAAAGGTCAGTGATTATCTATAAACTTACTGAGAGAAGATTGCAGGGTGTTGTGCTTTGCATAAAATCCTCCGTGCTCAGTCACTCCTAACAGCCCCTCCCCTCTCCATAGCCACATAATGGAGACAGAAATCCTGCTTCATTTGATGTGAGGGGGGAGGCTGGGAGATTGCTTTTTCAGTCCAGAAGGAAACTCTTTTAGTACATAAAACCTATTACAGAGTTTCTTAAAATCGCTTGTACCGTTGATATTTAATGTTATCAGGAAAATGACCCTGAAATGACAGTTACACTTTAAGTATCACTAGCAGTGCATGGAGCAGCGCCAGCATTATGTACCAGTGATAGAACTGGGCTTGTCCAGCCCTGCAGTTCCTGACAGAGCCATTGGTGGCAGGAGAGGGGTAATTTTTTCCTAGACTGCTGCCATTTAAAGTGAAACTGTCACCCCCTTTGGGCATTCTAACATCTCTACACAGGTGTAATGGGTAAATTTAGCGGTTTTCATACCTTATTTTATATCATACGTCATGGTGCTTGTTCAAGTAAAAAGTCATCTTTTATCAACTGCAGATTGTTAAGTGGGCGGGGCCTCGCGGCATTCGCGCCACTTAGCCCCACCCATAACGTCACAGTTGGCCCCCTCACCAACCATTGGAACAGGCTGGCCTAAAGGTGTTGTGGTCGGGGATATGTGTTGCTACTGCCGCGAGGCCCCGCCCACCCAATCTGCAGTTGATAAAAGATCACTTTTTACTTAAACAAGCACCATGACGTATGATATAAAATAAGGTGTGAAAACTGCTAAATTTACCCATTACCCCTGTGCAGAGATGTCAGAATGCACATAAGGGGGTGACAGTGTCACTTTAATGTAAAAAAAAAAAAAAAACTCCCACCGGAATTCCCCTTCATTAACCTGCTGATTTTATTGGTACTAGACAACCTTTAAATGTGCTTGGGGGCCTCTTCTGTTACAGAGGATATCTGGTGAGATAAGGAACAGACACATTTAATTATCCAAGGAGTCTGGTTGCGGATGTGTAGTAGGTCTGGAGGAATAATTCAGCCGTCAACCTTAGGAGGCTGCCTAAGATTTGCTTGAGCAATAAATCAGCTGTTATATGTGGTTATATAATAACATATAGGGGGAAAGTTATCAAATGAAAAAGTTGTATTTTTTGTTGTAAAATGGACAGATGCGAATTAATTTATTCGCAAATGGACGTTTTGCAAATAAAATATTTGCATCTGGCCATTTTACGCCACCTTCGCCAGTGGGGCTGGGAGGGGGTGGGGAGGGGTGAAACGGGGGGGCGTGGACTTTGGGTCCGTTTCATTTATCATTTTTCGCTACGAAAAATTATACTGAAACCTACGCCAGCTCTGTAAAAAAACGCCGGACTTCATAAATGTCCCCCATATTGTTTGTAGTTGTTATCTTGGTTTTTTTTTGTGAACTTTGTACGTACAAATATATGGTGTTTATTGTGAGGCCCTTTACTACTACATTATTTCAATGTAACTGTACAGTACTGTATATTACAAAGTGGCAGCACATCAAATATTAAAATGGCACATTAGATTAAACGTTATATTTCCCCCCTAATGTGTGTGAATTTATTTACTTTTCCGTCCCAAACTCTTTTTATATGAAATGTTGCCCACCAGTGACAATCCTATTTACATAATAACTTGAAACCAAGAAAATCAGCAGCTTATGTGAAATAACATTTAGTATTGTTGACTGTGGCATGATATACCATCAATTTTACTATGTACAAGTGGTACTATGGTGATAGTGGAGTTGGATATACTCTAAGGCTATGTTCCCACAGCCTCTTTTTTGGCTGTTTTGCAGCCATTTTTTTTTTACAGCTGTCACGTTGCTGCCAAAATTTGGATGTTTTTTGCAAATTACAGCTGTAATTGTATAGACTGGCTGCCTTTTGGTTCCTGAACTGGAACATCTCCTCTCTCCTCCCTCTCTGCCTAATTGACCCTTGGGTGCTGAGTTCCCAGCAGGTTTAGGTATGGGAGGGAGAGTTTCAAATGAGTGCACATAACATGTACATACATAGTACATACAATTATGCTCAATACATACATCATACACAGATGTAAAGAAATGCACATATATGCATAGATAATACCAGGGGCATAGCTAGGATTCACAGGGCCCAATAGCAAAAAAAAATAATATACAGTATATGCTCTGTAAAAATAAAATCTCTTATGGCCAGAGGCAGAATCCTGGCTTCAGCTACAAGAGTGACTGGCAGAGCAGAAAGCCAATGGCTACTTGCTAGGACAGTCCACTGTTTTTACCTATAAGGGCCCATTAGGAGCACTTATGGTTAAATGCATAGGTGCAGGAGCAGACTACCTTCTGCTTAACCCCTTATGTACTGCAATGTGTAAGTGACCCAATGTTCAGAAGACAAGGATATATCTGCTTCAGGGGTGGATTAACTTTAACATAGGCCCTGGGCTGTTCATTAGGCTTGGCCCCACCCCACTGTAACTATGGCAGCACTAGCATGGTGTTCATATTACAGGATAAATAATGTCACGATGCCCTGATTTGTGCAAGATTGCAGTAAAAAAAGCAGCATTTTTTTTGCAAATCATGGCAGAACTGTAGCCAGGAGACAATACACCACTGAAAGTATAAGTCTCTTTGGGTGGCCATGGGCCCTCCAGGAGCTCTGGGCCCTGGGCTACCGCCCGAAACTGACCTATTGTAATCCGCTACTGATCTGCTTTACTGCCTGTGCACTGATAACCCCAGACCTCTGCATGGAGCTCTACACATGTTCCTACTTCGTGGCGCAGCTGGAGAACAGAGGTCAGAGGTTATCAGAGGAGATCTCTTTGTCTTCAGCTTGTTATCCCTTTTTTTGTGTTGCAGCATGTAAGTAAACACTGGGTCTCTTACACACTGCAGTATAAAAGGGGTTAAGCAGAAGGACACACGCTCTTACCTTCTCCCCGTCCCCTTCCTGCACAGGCCCCAAAGCAACTGCCTACCCTGCCTCTATGGTAGCTACGCCACTGGATAATACACACATGCACCATACACACAGGCTCACATACATACTTCATGTACACACAGATTTACCTCTAGTACAGGAAAGCACCAGGTAGAGCTCACATGCTGTCAGATCTGCAGCTCCAGAAACTGCTCCAAGGTCACACTGTGCATGCTGCAGCTCCTCTCCCTTCCCTTCTCCTGTGTCCCGGCTTCCAGCAGCAGCACATAAAGCAGATGGAAGCAGTCTAAAAGAAGGAGGTGGGGGAGGGTCCCTGGGGAGAGGGACTGCGCTGATTCTGCAAACCACATGCTGCTGTCTGTCACACCCTGCCTCTATATAATAAGATGAAACCCCGGGTTACTATATAGAGGCAATGAGTGACTGGGTGACAGTCATGTGCAGCAGTGCCCACCTCCTGCTCAGGGGCCCATCAAGGGGGTAGGGCCCATCTGGGGATTCCTCTACTCCCCTGTGGACCAGTCTGAGCCTGCATGCACCTACACCTGTATATCTCCCTCCCTACTTGGTTATGTGCTGAAATAAACCGCACTACAATGGGTGAATGCTGGATTTTCTTTCTGAAAAAAAAAAAATCCCTAGAAGTTTTAGACGTGTCTCATATATATTTTTGAGCATAGTGCACTGGATGTTATTTTAATTTTCTTCATCAGAGTGTTACTTCACAGTGCTCACTGAGACTGTGTTATTTAAACCATAAATGCACATATATGCACATATATAAAAAACCAAAGCACCATTCCAACTAGTTTTGTTACATAGCACAGCAGTAATTCAGCTGATCAAAAATGGACGACATTAAAGTTAAGACAGAGTGGCTAAAGTGTTCATCCTAGGCAAAATATTAGCATATTTATTCTGGAACAAATTGCTCCTGAAAGGAATAACAAGACCGGCACTAGGATGAGGAGCTAGGCAGCTACAGGTACATATACAGTATATCAGTAGGTTCATGTGAGTGAATGTCTTTTTTTGGTCATTTTGAGCCCAGATCACGTCTAGAATTTCAATATAATGTCCGTTATTTTAAAACAAAGGGCGTTACTTAGGCTCAAAATTAGGGCTATCCAAAAAATGTCTGCCAAATGGCAAAAAAAGACGTTGTGTGGTTTATTCTTTTTCAAATTTATTCTTGGCTTTGCATTCAATAATTTCTATAAAAAATCTGTCCGTCTGAACACATCGTAGGGATATCACTTTGTGAATTACTTTATGACAGGTATCTGATTGTTTTATTGGGTTGATACGGTTAAATAAATATAATTAACCATCACAATAGGTGATATTTAACTACTACTTACTGTATTTGTATAACTTTATGTTCAGTAGTATGTGCTGATTACCTGAATAGAGCACCTACGGCTAGATTATAGGGATTATAGTCCTTCAATACAGAGGAGTGTTTTTTTCCTGGCAGATGCAAGTTAAACTATCTTAAAAGAATATGGGTGTAACATACAGCAGTCTTTTTGGAAACCTGTATAACACAATCCTTGTATCTAACAATAAGCTTACTATTACTCTTTAATAACTTATTATAGCTATGTACTTTTTTCATAAGGAAATGAAGGCTACATTAAAGGGGTTATCCAGGATTAGAAAAAATACAGCTTCTTTCTTGCATAAACAGTGCCAGCCCTGTCCTCAGGATGTGTGTGGTATTACAATTCAGCTCTATGAAGCAACTGAGCTGGAAAAAAAAATGGCCATGTTTTTATACACCTGGATATCCCCTTTAAGGCCCCGTTCCCACTGAGCAAAATGAACATGTTCATTCTTCAGTGCGTACAGAGCAGGAGCGCGCGCCTCCCATAGACTCCCATTATGAGCGGGAGGCTAACGGCATTCCGCGGCGGACAATTTCGTCGCGGAATTCCGCTACTTTTGCTCAGTGGGAACGGGGCCTAACTTGGCAATGTCACTACATAGAGGCTGCACTGTGGCACTGTGGAAATTCTGAGGTCTTTGGGGCTTTGTATAATGTAATTTTTTTGTTAGGACTTTCATATCCCAGCCCTACTTACATATGCCATTCTCCAGACTGCCCCTGGCATTTCACACATATAAGAATGATGGAACTAAGCTAAAAAAAAAATAAATAAAATGTCATAAACATCAAGTAGTAATGCACTTGGAGTAATTTGAAGTTGCCCTAATGTACTAACTTTCCGTCTATATACTGACATTACAGCAATCTGTAGACTAGTGTCATAAAAATGTATTCCACATAAGAGCATATTGACGGATGACAGGCCGCTTTGCTCTATTATTAGATCTTCAGTGCTGTTAACTTAAAGATTACCTGTCACCATAAAAAAAACTTTTGATGTGTCACAAAGAAATGTCAAAAGTTTTTATCGATCGGGAGTGTTCGAACCACAACTGGCTAAGGCTGGGTTCACACTGCGTTTTTGCAATCCGGATTGCAAAAACGGATGCATTTGTGTGCATCCATTTTGATCCGTTTTTTCATTGACTTCCATTATAAAAAAAAAAAACGCATCAAAACGGATCCGTTTTTTTGACGGACACAAATACGTTGCTGACACTAATTTTTTTTGTCCTTTAAAAAAACCCGAATCCGTTAAACGTATGCTAAAAACGCAGTGTGAACCCAGCCTAAGAAAAAACACAGGGAGAGATGCGTGCTACTGTGCTGTTCTCTCTTTGCTGTGTCTATCTTAGCAAGACATAGACTTACATTATGCAGCTGTCTTCATTACATACCACAGAGCTGAGACGGAATGTGATAAAGATGCGCTTCTCCTTCTGTCACAGTCTAAACACGCTATGATTTTTCTGTTTAATTTTAGCTATTTTTTTTTCTCCTTGGACTTGGTGAATTTATAAAAGATTATGCACGTCCCAACAAAAAAAAATTGTGCATGGCTTATAAAGTGGCTGGTCCGGACCAGATATAGGCCGGCAGCAGCAGATACAATTTTTCTTTCTTCACATACAGTATTTCCATCAGTCTTTTGGTCTGTAACTAGTCACACCTCTCTTAGTGTGATTTGGAGTGGAGAAGCCTGCAGACTGTCAGAAATGCTATCTGTGAACATCGCCCTATATAGTTCCAGGAAGACCACTGTATGTTGAAAATATTGCATCTTGAGACCAAAACTGTATGGGAAACTGGTAATTGGTTCTGAAGCCCCCAACATATTATCCCAAAATGGGAAAAAATTAAGATTTAAAGAGTCACTGAATTTTTTTTGCAGAAATCAATAGTCCAGGCGATTTTAAGAAACTTTGTAATTGGGTTTATTAGGCAAATATGCCATTACCTGCATTTAAAAAGACTTTTCCCAGGTCCCCCCCCTCTTCTCCTTTCTGTCATCCACAGCAAAATATCAGGAAATTGTGACTTGTTGCATCAGACACAAGCCTGTCTGTTCTATAGAGAGGGGAGGAGGGAGTTAGTCGGCAGCGAGAGCAGAGAACAAAGGATTACACAAACACTGAGCTGGGTAAAGCTGTATTCAGAGGTCAGAGAGGTCAGTGCTGACTGTCAGAGAAGATAGCCGGTGATGTATTTGTAGATTAACTCTTTGTTGTCCTGTTTTGGTGTTTTATTTCTCTCTCTCCATATGAGAACAATGAAGACAGGGGGAGAGCTTCAAACTGCTTTTTCATGATAAAAATTCATTTTTCGGCTAATTAACCCAATTACAAAGTTTCTTAAAATCTTTAAAGAAAAAAAAGATAACTAATATGGTTAAATCCTTACATACAACAGTCAGAACGAGCAAATGGAAACTGTAAATTACTGGAGTTTTTTCAGGGTCCTGTACTGTTCACACAGGGTCCCAGAAAAATAAAATAAAGCCTCACCTGGTTCTCAAAGGAGCAGCTCATCCTGGCACAGGTAAGGAGCAGCACAGGACATGTAGTTTCATACCATATTGTAGGGGGCACTGCTAGACAGCCAACTAGTGGGGTTTTACTGGTAAAATGGTGACTTTTATTGGTCGATCTAGCTATTCACAGGTGCCATAGATCCTAACTGTCTGTAACACTGTACTGTATGTTGTGTCTGGTCATGAGTTATGATGGTCCAGAAAAAATTTTTTTTATAGCATTTTCCAAAAACCATTTTTCAGGGCTTCTGGGACAATCTGGAATACTCTTAAGGATAAATTCACACGGAAGGATCTGCAGCGGATTTTACGCTGCAAATTCGCAGCGAAGTCCGCTGTGGATCCTATGCCGATTACTTTCAATGAGGACACATACTCGCAGCAGTAAAAGCGCTATTAACCCCTGCCGGCCGGAGCATACTTTACCTCCTCCCCGCTCCGGCCTGCTTCGGGGGTTCTCGGCTTGACGTCCTGCTCAGCCAATCAGTGCACTGCCCCGCCGCAGCCACCGATTGCCTAAACAGGACGTAAAGACGCTGGGAGCACCCGAAGCAAGCCGGAGCGAGGAGGAGTAAAGTATGCTCTGGCCGGCGGGGGGCTAATGGTGCTTTCATGCATATACTCCCAGCGGGTTAATGCCGCTGTGAGTATGTGTCCTTATTGAAAGTAACCGGCATAGGATCCGCAGCGGATTTCGCTGTGAATTTTCAGTTTGAAATCCGCTGCGGATCCGTCCGTGTGAATTTACCCTTAGGCCTTATTACACGAAATGATTATCGCCCCCGTTATGGCCGATAATCATCTCATGTAATAGAAGACAACGATCGGCCGACATGAATAATGACGGCTGATCATTGTCTGTCGTTATCTTTCAACGTGTTAAATGACAAATGACTAAGATAGCAACAATCTGCCGTCACTCCGTGGAATAGCATCATCATCAGCAGACCACCGCTATCTTCTATAGGCCGCTTGGACGATCTAGTGATCACCCGGGCAGCCCCCCCCCGGTAGCTCCTTGTGGCCCCCGGCTCTTACCGTAAGCGCTCGCTTGCTCCTCGTTCCCCACTCGCTGCCGGCGCTATTGCACGTGTCAGCAGCGAACATGGAATAAGGAGCAAGCGAGCGCTGACAGATAATAGGGGCTTTAAGTGGTCCTATGTGCCCCCTCCTCCACCCCAGTGGACAAAGGTATTCAGTCATCTACAGATTCCACAGGACCTTTTAAATCTATTTAACCCCTTTGCTTCCAGGTTTACTTTCGCTTTTGCATTTTCATTTTTTCCTCCTCGCCTTCTAAAACCCATTACTCTAATACTGCAGAGATTCTTTGGCAGCATTAGAAGCTAAGTATGGACCCTTTGCTTGCCAAGCAACCCATTGGCACCCCACAATCATGTTGCAGGGGTGCCAATCGGACACCTTACAGGTGTGTCCCCTGTCATTCAATTAATTCAATGCTGTGATCACATTACATGGTGGCATTGAAAGAGTTAAATCACTACCAGCAGCGGGATCGTCAGTGTCAGTCATTAACTCCAGGGGTCTGCAACACATTGTAGCCAATCCCCAATATCTATGAAGTGGGCTCAGCACCTGAGCCCACTTCTTTCACCCCTCCACATCAGCCGTTATTTATATATGTATTGCTTGCTTGACGGGGTTAAATCTATAGGCATTAATATGGTCCTTTCCCTTTGCAGGTTCAACAGCATCCACCTTTTGGGAAGACTTTCTACAAGGTTTGGAGGTGTCTGTGGGAATTTTTGACCATTCATTCTGAAGAGTATTTGTAAAGGTCAGAGGTCAGGTAGAGGAGAGGGCCTGATTCACAATCTAAGTTCTAGTTCATCCCAAAGGTGTTTGATGAGGTTGAGATCTGGGCTCTGTGCAGCCAGTCAAGTAATTTTAAACCAACCCCCTGCCATCCCCCCATGGCCTCCTCCCGCGCCTGATTTATCATAATTCATGCCTTGCCTCGCAGGCATAGATCACAATACAAATCTACAGATCTACAGATTTGTTGTGGTAGGCGCAGTGTCGACAAGCAGGGCCTAATTTAAGACTGGCGTACGAGTGCGCCAGTCTTCATATGCATAGCCGATTTCTTGGTGATTGGATCCCTTTAATATCAATGTTGAGTCTCTGCCAGAGGGTATTGCTGACTTATGTGTCTACTACTTTTTGTCACAGCTATAGCTATCTTTTTGTAGGTTTAAAAAATCTATGCTTTAGTGCAGAATTTATACTGATAAAATAGGCCTTGAGGGTGCAGCGCATGGCTTGCAGAATCCTGTTTTGTTGATCTCTCAATTATGCACCAGTCTCTCAGACTAAACATAACACAGTGATACAGGCATGACACAGTGTTACAGATTTACTAATCCTGTCTAATATTTAGACAGTGTAAACTTAGAGCAGGCAGTCTTAAAACACACCAAATCTTTCACAGCAACTCATATTGTTTGATGAATATGGTGAATCTTTAGACAAATGTATCTAAATGTATGCCACCTAATGATCAGCTTACCAGAATTTTACACGAGCATTTAGCAATTCGCCACACTTTAAGCTATATTATTTTCTCATTAAACCACAGCGCTTTTAAGCTAAGCTAGGGGTGTGGCTAACAGATGTGAAATGGAGAGAAGAGTGCAGCTGCACCTCACACCTATGGCCGATACTAAAGCTGCTAAGCTACTTTAAAAACAAACACCAGGAATTTGGTATACAATTTGATCAAACCAATACGCCCCGTGTACCACGTGCAGGTATCCTGGTTCACACGGGTCCCTACGCTAACTCTGTACCGTATCAGTCAGCGACTGCCTCCCCCGCAAGGCGTGCACATGCTGGGAAGTGAGGCCATGGAGTGGCCCTGCAACCCCACTGTCACAGGACCAAACCCAAAATGCCCCACACAGACCCTGCCGGCACCGCCGGCGGAGAAGGCTGCCCCCAAATGACACAAGTATGAATATGGTATTACACTCACCTTCCCTGCCCATGCACGCCTGCGGGGGTGGTGGTCACTGACTGGCACAGTGTGGACTTAATGTAGGGACCCATGTGTATCAGATACCTGCACGCAGTACATGGGGCAGTGTGGCTTGATCAATTCATACACAAAATTCAGATGTTTTTTATGCAGCCGAGAGGCACTAGTGTCAGCCATAGGTGTGAGGTGCAGCGCTCTTTTTCTTCCCTGAACCGTATTTTGTTTCTCTCTTTTCACAGTGTTTTTGCACTCCTCCTGGAAGACCCACATGACCGCAATTAGCAGGAGACACCTAAGTGCATGTGCTTTTATCCCTCCTGTTTGTCCCATTCTATCTGCAGTAGTAATGGTGAGCGCAATACCTTATCCAGACTTGTGCTGTTTGGGGGCAGCTTCCTTCGCTGGCGGTGCTGGCTGGGAGTTTTTTTTTTGGGGGGGGGGGGCATTTTGGGTCTGGTCCTGTGGCATGGGGGTTGCAGGGCCATTCCATGGCCCCCCTTCCCTGCCCATGCACGCCTGCAGGGGTGGTGGTCACTGACCGACACAGTGTAGGGACCCATGTGTATCAGATACCTGCACGTGGTACATGGGGCAGTGTGGCTTGATCAATTCATAAACAAAATTCAGATGTTTTTTATGCAGCCGAGAGGCACTAGTGTCAGCCATAGGTGTGAGGTGCAGCACTCTTTTTCTTCCCTGAACCGTATTGTGTGGCTAACAGATCTCTGCTGCTAAATCTCTTTGCGACCACCACCTTTAATTACGCCTGTGTCCTTCACAAGTAAATATATGTGAATACAATGATGGAACAGGAAGCCATCAGTTCCCTGATCTGCCCTTCAGTCACACAGGATAATAAGGGCAGTATATGGGGCATCATTTTCAAAGGGGGCATTAAAGGAGGGCAGTATAGGGGGGCATAATTAGTAAGATGAGGGTGATAAAGTGGCACCATTACTAAAGGGGGGGGTTAATTACTAGGTGGTGGCAGTAAGGGGGGGGGGGTAATTAATAAGTGGGGACAATAACATCGACGCCGATGTGTAAGTGAGATCCACTGGGAGCCTGACTGCTAGAGACTCCACAGCACGTCCCGGAGCGCACTAACCATCAGTAACTTGCCCACGAATTGTTACATCGGACCGGTAATATTACATTATCACCAGCAAATTGCATACGAACTGCTGCAATGTACCGGTAAGATTACAAGTTATACAGCAAGCAGTACGGATACTGTGAGATATACGGACATAATAGACTTTTAGATATTGGTATATTGCCATGGACATCTCCCTATTGCGTATATAAGATCGGATGCAATATTTAAAAAAAAAAAAAAAAAAAAATTGTATTGTTTGTTTTTATATTTTATATATATGTTTTATATTTTATATTATTATATATTATATTATTATATATTATATTTTATATTTTATGTTTTATATTTTATATTTTATATTTATAATTATACATATGAGGTTTATTAATACAGATTTTAGACAGTCACAATAAATCAACATAGTATGCTTTCACTTTGAGGTTCTCTCTCCTTTTCATTATCCAAAAGTGAAAAAATGAAGAAATCACCACTACGTACGGGACCGCATGTTACGCTACGGGCGTAAGTTACGGCATTTTCGTCCTGAAACAATGGTCTGCTTCATTTTTTACGGCACCGCGTACAATCCGGGCGTAAGTTCGTACATAGTGTGAACTGTGCAGCCGTACATCGTATACTTTCTATTGTACGCAAACTACGTAAATCTCCGGGCGCTTATTCACGGAATGTGCTACGTCCGGAGACTTACACAGTGTGAACATAGCCTTAGAGAGCAACAAAAACTAAGAAAAAGGACAACACCTGATATTTACTGCGGCAGGTGCAATGTTCAGTCTCTTGTTGTTTTCTTATAATCCATTCTGTGAAAACCTTAGTGACTGCTCCAGAACATCTGCAACATTTTTTCTTTTAGCCACAGCGCAGTTATCTCATAGTCTAGGAGATTTTATCACTTACCACAATTATGTCCTAAACCCTCTCATATCTACTGAATACTTTCACCTTCCTTTACCTCAAAGCGAGATTTGCTTTATAGTGATACATAAATCTAGCCCCACTGGTTATATTGTAGCCACAGTCTGTCAGGAGACTCTATTCTTTATTCTCACAGATGTTGCTGTTGTATTTTTATCAGGTAAAATTCTGAAGATCACGACAAAAACCCAACAGACATTATAATCATTAGGCAATTGGGTCTGTAACAAGCTGTCTATCATTTTATATAGTTATCATGATATGGTTATCATTTTATGTATCCAGGACATTTCTGTTTTTCTGTTCCTTGGCATTACCAGCATTACTCCAGTAGTAGGCTGAGTCACAGGGTTTTATGGCTGGTTTTGTTGGGCACTGTTAGTGGTACTGCAATGGGGGCACATTGACTGGCACTGTTGTTAAGTATTGACCTGCTATGTTATGAATCAGTCTGATCCCAAATCACAAAGAATTTGATTTATAAACTTGTATTTAAAATTATGATGTCGGTGGAGATAGGGGTCGGTTGTAACAGGTGCCCCCTGTAGGTAGATAACTTCAATCAATAGACAGGTCTCCCCATTAGACAGGTGTTCTCATTTGTAGATTATTCCAGTTAAGAGATGCCCCCATTACACAGGTACCTCCCTATTAGGTAGATCTCCTCCCATTAGACCAGTCCTCCAGGTAAGTAAGATGTCCACATTACACCCCCCCCCCCCCCCAACTATTTTTTTTACCCCTAACCAATATAAAGAAAGGTCTATCATCCACCTTCCTTTTGGTCCTTTTGGCTTCGGTATAAGCATTCTATAGCATGCTAAGCTACTGGCGTGGCATGACAAGAAATGCTCACACAGGAGTAGGGACCATATCATATGGAATGGCCATGCAGACAGTCACTTTACATTCTTAAAGGGGAACTCCGGATAAGAAAAACTTGTTTTCTATTAAAAGTACATTAAAAGTTAAATATATGTGTCTATACATTGTATTACCATATCTATACAGTTCTGTCACACTGGTAGCTGATAGAAATCCAGGGAGTGAAAAAAATGGCCCCTGTGCAAATCCACATTGTCTCCTGCTCCTTCTGCTCTCCCCCCTTAGGAGACAAATTTTCCATGTCTCTGTCTCACATTGTGTGTGTTTGCTGAGATCAGGCTGATGATGCAGACAGGGGGCAGCGCGTGATCTCCCAGGAGGCTTGGCTGGATCCCCCAATCACCTGAGTGATTCACCATCTCTGACCGGCTAGAAGCAGGTGTTGCACTGATTTCTCTAATTGTGCAGAATTGTGCAGTGAAATTAGGGCTGTGTTCACACATGTTGGAGAGTCATTGCAGCACTGCAGCGTATTCACACAAATGATGCAGTAACACAAGTAAATGATGCTAAACGGCAGAGAGGATTAGAGCCTTATTATTGGGCTCAACTTGAAAGATAACATAATATGTGCGTGGAAATGAAAAGAAAAAAAAATTCTAAAAGTTTTTTACTTTATTCCAATATCAGCATTACAGGTAGAGAATACAGTGTGCTGTGTGGTGTTACAGGTAGAGAATACAGTGTGCTGGGTGGTGTTACAGGTAGAGAATACAGTGTGCTGTGTGGTGTTACAGGTAGAGAATACAGTGTACTGTGTGGTGTTACAGTTAGAGAATACAGCGCGCTGTGTAGAGTTACAGGTAGAGAATAAAGCATGCTGTGTGGTGTTACAGGTAGAGAATACAGTGTGCTGTGTGGTGTTACAGGTAGAGAATACAGCGTGCTGTGTGGTGTTACAGCTAGAGAATACAGCGTGCTGTGTGGTGTTACAGGTAGAGAATACAGCATGCTGTGTGGTGTTACAGGTAGAGAATACAGCCTGCTGTGTGGTGTTACAGGTAGAGAATACAGCATGCTGTGTGGTGTTACAGGTAGAGAAAGAATACAGCATGCTGTGTGGTGTTACAGGTAGAGAATACAGCGTGCTGTGTGGTGTTACAGGTAGAGAATACAGCGTGCTGTGTGGTGTTACAGGTAGAGAATACAGCGTGCTGTATGGTGTTACAGGTAGAGAATACAGCGTGCTGTGTGGTGTTACAGGTAGAGAAAGAATACAGCATGCTGTGTGGTGTTACAGGTAGAGAAAACAGCGTGCTGTGTGGTGTTACAGGTAGAAAATACAGCGTGCTGTGTGGTGTTACAGGTGGAGAAAGAATACAGCATGCTGTGTGGTGTTACAGGTAGAGAATACAGCGTGCTGTGTGGTGTTACAGGTAGAGAATACAGCGTGCTGTGTGGTGTTACAGGTAGAGAATACAATGTGCTGTGTGGTGTTACAGGTAGAGAATACAGCGTGCTGTGTGGTGTTACAGGTAGAGAATACAGCGTGCTGTGTGGTGTTACAGGTAGAGAATACAGCGTGCTGTGTGGTGTTACAGGTAGAGAATACAGCGTGCTGTGTGGTGTTACAGGTAGAGAATACAGAGTGCTGTGTGGTGTTACAGGTAGAGAATACAGCGTGCTGTGTGGTGTTACAGGTAGAGAAAGAATACAGCATGCTGTGTGGTGTTACAGGTAGAGAATACAGTGTGGTGTTACAGGTAGAAAATACAGCGTGCTGTGTGGTGTTACAGGTAGAGAATACAGAGTGCTGTGTGGTGTTACAGGTAGAGAATACAGCGTGCTGTGTGGTGTTACAGGTAGAGAAAGAATACAGCATGCTGTGTGGTGTTACAGGTAGAGAATACAGTGTGGTGTTACAGGTAGAAAATACAGCGTGCTGTGTGGTGTTACAGGTGGAGAAAGAATACAGCATGCTGTGTGGTGTTACAGGTAGAGAATACAGCGTGCTGTGTGGTGTTACAGGTAGAGAATACAGCATGCTGTGTGGTGTTACAGGTAGAGAATACAATGTGCTGTGTGGTGTTACAGGTAGAGAATACAGCGTGCTGTGTGGTGTAACAGGTAGAGAATACAGCGTGCCGTGTGGTGTTACTGGTAGAGAATACAGCATGCTGTGTGGTGTTACAGGTAGAGAATACAGAGTGCTGTGTGGTGTTACAGGTAGAGAATACAGCGTGCTGTGTGGTGTTACAGGTAGAGAAAGAATACAGCATGCTGTGTGGTGTTACAGGTAGAGAATACAGCGTGCTGTGTGGTGTTACAGGTAGAGAAAGAATACAGCATGCTGTGTGGTGTTACAGGTAGAGAATACAGCGTGCTGTGTGGTGTTACAGGTAGAGAATACAGCGTGCTGTGTGGTGTTACAGGTAGAGAATACAGCGTGCTGTGTGGTGTTACAGGTAGAGAATACAGCGTGCTGTGTGGTGTTACAGGTAGAGAATACAGCGTGCTGTGTGGTGTTACAGGTGAGAATACAATGTGCTGTGTGGTGTTACAGGTGGAGAATACAGCGTGCTGTGTGGTGTTACAGGTAGAGAATACAGCATGCTGTGTGGTGTTAGAGGTAGAGAATACAGCTTGCTGTGTGGTGTTACAGGTAGAATATACAGTGTGCTGTGTGATGTTACAGGTAGAGAATACAGTGTGCTGTGTGGTGTTACAGGTAGTAACTGTGTGCTGTGTGGGTGGGACAACAATGAAATGATAAAGTACTGCAAATAATTTAGTAACACAATGAAACTGCAATGTGTGAACACAGCCTAGATGTTATGAAACAGATTCGGGCGGGGAATGGGCAGGGTGGAGGACTGTGATGAACAGCTGAGAGAAAGCATTGCATTCTGGAACCTGCAGTACTGTGTACAACTGATAAACCAGGAAGTGCAGAAACACAAAACAGAACAACCCCCCCCCCCCCCCCCCCAAAAAAAAAAAACAAAAAAAAACAAATGGATTTTTGGTAGTTTCAAAAATGGAACAGATAGGTAAATAATGCTATATGCTTCTGCAGGAGTTTCATTTTTTTAACCTCTACCTGGAGTTCCCCTTTAAGGGAACAGAATTCGGTAATCATCTGATCTTTTGACTTTCCTCCCCCTTAAAATTTTGCACCCATGCCAACCGTCTCTTCTCCACCTCCACGGTACGTCAGTGTGTCTGAGTGAAGATAATCCAATAATATTGCAATGCGCCATAGACTTGCACCTTTGGTGCTGATGTAATGGACACATTATTAATGAAACACAAAACTTGAAGAACTACAAAGCAAGGTGGAAGCAAGTTTCAAACATTTAGACAAAAAAAACATATAATGGGAGTAATAGGGAAAAGAGAAGTGAGTTCTGTTCTAATCATTTTAAGGGTAAATTCACACGGGTGGATTCGCTGCGAGTTTCCTGCAAAAAAATCGCATGTTTGGTCATTGCGGATTAGATGCTATTTTATTTGTGGGAAACTCGCAGCAGATCCGCCCGTGTGAATTTACCCTAAAGCGACTCTGAACCTACAATCTGTCCCCCCCAAACCACTTGTACCTTCGGACAGCTGCTTTTAATCCAGGATCTGTCCTGGGGTCCGTTCGGCAGGTGATGCAGTTATTGTCCTAAAAACAACTTTTAAACTTGCAGCCCTGTGCCCAACGGGAGTATCTGTGCCCTAACTTTGCACCACCCCTCTGTCCCTCCTCCCCACCCTCTTCATCATTAAGAATGCCACTGGAACATTTTCTCCATGTTGAACATTGCACAGGTGCTTAACGGTCCAGCCAATGTTCAGGAATAGGAAACGATTAGAGATGAGCGAACCTCGAGCATGCTCGAGTCGATCCGAACCCGAACTTTCGGCATTTGATTAGCGGTGGCTGCTGAACTTGGATAAAGCCCTAAGGCTATGTGGAAAACATGGATATAGTCATTGGCTGTATCCATGTTTTCCAGACAACCTTAGAGCTGTATCCAAGTTCAGCAGCCCCAGCTAATCAAATGCCGAGCGTTTGCTCGGTATTTGCTCATCTCTAGAAACGATCTGCCTGGAGCATTCCTAATGCTGAGGAGGGCGGGGAGGAGGGACAGAAAGGTTGTGCCAACCTAATGCATACACAATCTAAGCCCTGGCCGTTGGGCATGGGGCTGCCAGTTTAAAAGTTGTGTTTTAGGACAATAACTGCATCACCTGCCGAACGGACCCTAGGACAGATCTGGGATTAAAAGCAGCTATCCGAAGGTACAAGTGGTTGGGGGGGGGGGGGGTCAAATTGTGGGTACAGAGCCGCTTTAAGTCTATACCTTCAGCTCAGCAATAAGGCAACAAACTTAGTCAGCAATATTTCTGTCTAATTTAGAATTGATTCCAGATGGACTTGCTTTAGGTATTTACAGCCAACTATACAATACAGTCTTTGCTTATTTTCTAGACATAGTTTGTCTTTGTTACAAAAAAACCTTAAGGGTCCATTTTTATTCAATGGACAAATGCAGGGTAATGGACTTAGTATAAAACTGACTGTAAAGTAAGTGTGTACCTGACCTAAGAACATTAGATGAAGAGCTAGCTACACAGGGACACAGAGCTATGCGTAGAGCTCTTCAGAGTATGTCGCTGCTATGTAAGTGATGAATGCTAAGTAATTGATAATAAGATGCCGGAATCTTGACTTTTAATTAAAGTCAAGTGCACATTGTAAAGCCTCCAGTGTGAAGACCTGAGGAAGGAGAAGCATCAGCTCAGAGCACAGCGGTCCTTGCATACATGTCATTTTTCAGTGTGCAGCGAAATTTTGGCACACGGCAGACAGTTCACTTCCTTGTGCTGCTGGAGGAGGAGCCTTTCCATTTCTTTTCACGTCACCCAGCCCCTTCTCATACACCTCAAATAGACTCCTTCCTGTCCTGTCACATACAAGGCTCAGTGCAGACTGCTACCAAGTGAAGCCTGCAGTCCTTTCCATTGCCGCGCATAGAGATTACAGCCAAGGTGCTGTCAGCAGCTGCCGGTCTCAGACTGTCCGTGCTGCTCTTTGGTAAGTTAATATATTCCGTTTACTTTTGCTGCAGTCTCAGGATGGGACTATTACTAGGAGGTGGGGGTTCCTGTGCATCATACCCCTGTGATGCTTTATCATATGTTCTAAAGTTTCAGCCTAGAATGCTATACGGTGTGAGGTTCTGGTGAATGGAATGTCTTACAGAATGTTCGCATAGGGTTATTAGAATGTTGTATACTTTTAGAGGATGCTTTTGTGTTGCTGTTAATAAAATGCTGTGTACTCATGAAAAGGGTTCATTGAATGTTGTGAAATTAGTTTTATTTTTTTAATGCAGCATACTGATGGGTTACTTGCGTGTTTCAGTGTATATAATACAGCATATACTAATATACTGTTAAGAATAATATAAACTGAGGTTAGTATAATAGAATACAGTGTACTCATGAATCAAGGGAAACAGAATGTATGTGGATAAGTATAAAAATATAGGAAATGATTGACTTAATAGAAAGATGTGTACTCATTAGATAAAGTTAATAAAGTACCATATACTTAATATGTAGAAGTAATAAAATATTCAGATAGAATCCTGCATCCTCATAGATTTGAGTTGAATAGATTAAGTGAATAAGGCGATGTGCCTAGTAGAATACCACTGAATCATAAATGACAGACAAGTGAACAATCCTTACTCATTAGTTGAGATAACAGAATAAATACATATTTTGGTTCGGGCAGTATAACGTCATCATTACAGTAGTGTATGCTCAGTCATACGTATATGCAGGTTAATGCATAAACTTAAGTTTTTAGCAAGTTTGACTTAATAAAATTCTATAAACTTAAGGGATGGAGTAACCAGAATGCTGCATACCTATAGGAAGGGGTTAATATCATTTGGGACACCCATGAGATGTGTTACTAGGATAATTCTGTATACTCATGCTTTATTTGTGTTGACTATTTCTCTATAAACTGCTGTTATTAATAATGCAGCACAGTTTGGCTGGAATAGTCGGACATATTCCTCATTTAGAATGTTTTCTGAGCAGTCACCCCTGTAAGGAGCTGACTTGATAGAACAGAACGTGGTTGAGGTGCTTCCTGTGTAAACCATCTAATGTCATGATGGGACTCTGGCCCGCTGAGAACTTAGTTATTACATCAGTATTGTTTTTGCTTAGTTTCTTTGTTATTTCACAGTCAGCTCTTACTCAGGGGGATATTGGGTCAGTGATCCAGCATCAACTTTGTATCTGTTTCACAATTATCACATGAAGCCCACTGGAAGCAAACAACCTCATTTCTCCATGCGGTAACAGAAGAGCACAGTGTTGAGGCCCAGCATCCTGTGCATGTGACTGTGTTCAAACTTATTCAAAGTGTTGTTTTTTTTTATTCTTTTTTACTTCCCTTTTAAAGGGAAAACTAACCTGCGTAAAGATCTTTATACCAAACACAGGCACATAATTTTGCACCATTTTATTAAGTAAATGTTTAATTATTATGTAAATGATGTTGTTTTGTTCAGTGGGGGAGGTTATTTACCCTATAGTGTACCAAAAGGGTCACCCCCTGCTTCTCTTACCATGTACCTAATAAATACTGTGGCCGCTCATCTGCAGTGATGGCCTCATAATTGGCAGCATGATAAGAAGAGTGGGTGGGCGGAGTGGCCATATTGGTATTAGTATTAGGTTGAACCTGATGGACTCTTTTCTTTTTTCAACCTTATTTACTATGTTACTATGTTACTATGTATATCAAGGGGTAAATGAACGTTCCCATTTCACTAAACAACCTCATTGCTGGAATGGACATGTAAAGCACTGTGAGGCACAGGAGGCCTTGGGCATGAGAACCCTAGGCCTGCCTCTTTTATACTGACATGGATGTATTAAATATATATTTTTTATGGAAGTACAAGCACTGACAATGTTTTGAGAGGTATGGCAGAACATCTTTAAAATGGTACCAGCAGCTCAGAGTGTGTTGGGGAAGGGGAGGGGGGTCCCAGATTCGCTTTAAAGTATACTTGTCACTTGACATGTCGTAGAGATGTGTCAAATGTTCTGATCCATGGAGGTCTGGGTGTTCAGACCTCCACCAATCATTAGAAAAGGGTGAGGGTACATGGACAGGTGCTGCTTCGCCCTGATTTCAGGAGACGCTTGCATAGACTTTCTATAGAAGTTGGGGAGAGAACTGGCTTAATGCGTATTTCTCCCAGCTATATATAGCAATTGCTATATAAGAATAAAAAGAATTATGTCTTATACTAAACACTTTGGTAGGTGGCAAATACTTTGACCTTTACCTTCCACTACAGGTAGACTGTCCTACAGGTCATCATGAACTGCTCACTAAGTGTATGTTTGTAGTTAATACTGCTTCCGTTCAGCACTATGAACAGGGATTGAAATCCGGCAACAACATCTCCATCTTCTCCATTCCCACAGGATTATCAGCATTG
Source organism: Dendropsophus ebraccatus (assembly GCF_027789765.1). Lineage (NCBI taxonomy): Eukaryota > Metazoa > Chordata > Amphibia > Anura > Hylidae > Dendropsophus > Dendropsophus ebraccatus. The sequence continues at coordinate 140,380,419 of NC_091456.1, forward strand.
TACTTATGGCCAACTCTAACCACCGCTATGCCCTGTGGGCTGCCCGGGCAATTTAGCGATCACCCGGGCAGATCCCTGCGGCCCCCCTGCACTTACCCGCTCGCTGACGCCGCGTGTACTAGTGGCGGCAGCGAGCGGGTAACAAGGAGCAAACAAGCGCTGACAGCACTAATAGAGGCTTTACTCACTTATATGAGATTGAGTTCCAGGGCCGAGCACAGCGATTCATATGAATCATCCGCTGTGTCTGTGTATTCTAGTCCTACCAGATCAAACACTGATGGCTTATCTTAAAAATAGGCAGTCAGTGTTTAAAGGAATTTTTCAGGTGACTAATTGACATAGAATAATGAACTCCTAGGACCCCTTATAGATCATCAGAATGAAAGGGATGCCCATAAAATGTGGCAATATCTGGTACGGGGTTCAGTATGGTTGCTCTGCATGATCTGTATTCTGTGAGCAGAGAAAAGAAGGGCATTTATGCTGTATGCAGCCATAATAAAGCACTAATAGACATCTATGGGGCCCTGCTGGGACTTTTTTGCATTCTGATTTTATGCCATAAATTCTGCATAGATTTAAAAAAATAAATAAATAAATGGTGGCGTATACTTCCCTGGCAGTACCGCAGGTACTCCCTGTGCCCCAGTATAGCTTTGGTGTGTGTTTCTCCATTGTGCATGTGGCTTGTTGGCAGGAATCTTGGAAGAAATTACCTGTTTGCTCCCTGCGATGTAATTTATTGCCATCTTATCTGCAAGAGTGTTCATATGCTGTGTTCTTCAATAATAAAAGGGATATAGTTTTTTTAATAACAGGAATACAGCTTTTTTTATAGACACTTTGCCACTGTATGGAGTTATATTTCTGAGTATTTCCCCCCTAAAAGCTATGCTGATAGAAAAGAGGCCCACTAGGGTAGAGTAGGGCCTGGTTGTGGCCTATGGGTTGTGTATTATGGCTCTGTACAATCAGATGTTTGCACAGAGCTGTAACTGGGTAGTGCATGAGGCCCAAGTTAGGGATGAACAGATGTCTGCAGACTTCTGCTAGATAACTTTAGGATCCAACTTTAATTCCTTTTGATTCAGGCAAAAGGAATTTTCCTAGACATCAGTAGAAATAGCAGCCCTGTTAGAAGTAAGGATTGCAGGAGCACAGGAAAGGGTTAAGAGATGAAAACACTTATAATATAAAGTATTTCACTTATAAGAAAACCCTGCAGCGTTCTGGAATAGCTGAGATTTCTCCCCTGCCAGGAGGCTTAGGTTGCGAGGGCAGAACGTAATGAAGGCCTTTCACTGGCAGAAGTGGACTAATATCCAGCATGTAGGATACTTAAGCATATTTTCTCCATCACAAAATCCAGTGCATTTCTCTATGCCTTCTTGCTAATGCTGCTTTGTCATGTAGTCCAGTGTGCTCATATGCCTATTTACAAAGATGTACAGTAACACCAGGTTGTGTCTGTAGTGAGAACGACCTTTTGGCTAATGGATGTAAATGGTGTTTGTTAGTATGTGCTATCCTTCTAAGCACTTAGTCTGCTAAATATGGCTTTCAATATAAGAAATGCTTACTGGGGCCCAGCATTCATTGTGTTTTTGTAGTTATTTTCTAAGTTACATATGTGATCAACATGTATTACTGTTAGTTATGTGTAAAATTGCATACATTATTATAGAAACGCTACAAACTTGACATACCTTCATCCTGAACGGAGTTGTCAGCTGGTTAGATTTGTTTAACCTTTAAAGTTATCTCTTATCCATAGCCGATAAACAGGATAAGAAGGAATGTCCATTATTGGAACATTCCTATCAACGCTCATTCAGTTGATAGTCACCCCAGTGTAAAAGTACCTTCATGTTACAATACAGAAAGAGAGATTGTAGTAACAAACGGGAGGAGGTGCCCGGAAGTTAAAGTTATACTATGTGACCTGTGAGTGGTCTTCTATTCCTATGCAGTGTGTACTAGGTAATGTCAATGAAGGTTTAGGCTGGGAAGTATTGTCATATAAAACTGGCCTTACACATAATGTATTATTGAATCTATAATTACATCTTTGTATTTTAGATCCTGCCATGTATTCACCAAGAAGATTATTTCTTCGCCTTCCTTACGACGCTCCATAGTATCTAAGCATCTGAGTAAGTACGCAGTGCTGCGCGCACCGCATTATATGACTCAATATATATTTATATATATGTTCAGTTTTTATTGAGTTGCAGCACAGCTCCCTTGGCTTCCATCATTGAAATTAGGCTAATTTTAGTAATAACAGTGAGATTTGCTGTATGAGCAGTTCCCTGATGACCAAAGAGATGTCTTTTTCCCAAGTTAAGCTTCACTTTATTATCTATAGCTGTGATAAAATACTGGAGCAGGGGATTTTATATGGGAATGATGTCAGAATGGATCTCACTTCTGCTGGGTTGGATTTACTGTATCATCATCTTCTTCCTGAAAACTGATTACTTTTACAGTAGTATGAAGCTCAGGCTGCAGTTGGTTATATGGGAAATCGTGACAATTTATCTGTCTTTAAAGTCATATCTGAATGTTCAGGCTGTAATGCAGCCTATGAACAATGTTGTTGTTCTTTTAGTTTTCATGAGCACAATAACACAAAAAAAGAAAGAAAAATCATGTTCAATTGTTATAATTTTACCCTTTATTTGATGTTTTTAACATAGCTTTTTGCCGGGTTTACATTCAGCCGGCGATCCGGTGGCATTTCCCTTTGGTGCAAGAGAAAAGTGGCAAAGATAAACGGATCTTTGAACTGATCCCATTCATTTTAGTGGGACAGTAGCATCCGGCGTGTTAATGGTGCCGTCGGATCGCCGCACCCGACATACGTCAGAACGCTGCTTGCTGCTTTCTACCGTTTGTCCTTGATGTTTAATGTAAAAAAAAGATAGGACAACTGATGACAACTGATGCATTTCTGCCATCAGTTGTGGCATCAGTTGTCACAAATGAAGGACCCTGGTCCGCCAGATAGATGTAAACTCAGCCTAGGCGACTTTTACTTTGATGTCACATTTTTACCCAATAGTCCAAAGCCAGATCCAGTATTTGAGATGTGCCAGAACTGATAGAAAAGTTACAAAGAAAGGAGCCCCTCTGACACTATTTAGTGAATAAAAACTTGTTTTAAGGCAACGTTAACACAGTGTTAATGCTGTAGGTTCTAGGTATATATCTGCATCCCTGCAAATAGTGTGGCGCTCAGCAGAGAATCCATTCATTTTAATTACCAGGCTTACCAGTACTGCTGTCAATTACAGGCAGATGATCACTGTCATGAACATACAGGATGCATATTTTTCTTGTATTTTTGAACCAAAGCAACCAACAATATGGCATCAGTCATATGATATCAACACAGCAACTGCGGCAGGTCATTTTATAAATGGCCTATTTACTAGTGTTTTATACTAAAGTTAAGTTATTACTCAATTTCAGTAATTGTTCACTGTAGTAAAACTGCTTAGTATACAAGATGCTTACTAGCAGCTAAATTCTGCATCTGGCTGTTGAATGTGATGGGCGCCTGCAGTATTCTCTGCACATACATACACTGGAGGGATAAAAAACAAAACACATTGCTGTCTTCAGGAATTGCATCTCCTTAATGTAATTACTTTCAATGACTTGCCTAAGGTATGATGTTAATAGTCTAAGTGATTCCACTCCGGCATCTTTCATGTAAAGGTTAATAATTTGGTGGTAAATCTGATCTCAGCAGTGCAGGAATGAAATGTTTCATGTTCCCATTTGCTTTGGAGAAATAGCAGACCTCTGATGTTTATGTAGAGATAGAAAAGGGAATGTGGCCAAGATCTATTGCTATAGAGAAATGAGGGAGGCAGACGGCAGTAACTCAGCAATTATTCACCTACACAGTGAAGAGATAGATGTGTGGCGGCACAATAATATAGATATATAGTTAAATGAAAAATAGACTTTAAAATGAAGACATAAAGCTACAGGATGGGTTCAAAAGACATAACTATCATCACCAGAATCTTAGAGATACAGTAGATAATCTGTAAACCGGTTGGCCATTTATATTAGATGTATGTTGGATAAATTCGATAATTTCCATGGAATAGGCTGACCATCAAATGTGTATTGAAGCTTCTTGTCTGCACCCTCTAGTGGCAGATATCAGGGCTGATATTGATTTGGACTTCACTATGTCCGGTCCCTTATCTCAAGGGAAAGTCTAGCAGCTTTTTTCCTCCTTACCCTATTGAGATCACCTGCATGCTGAAAGTGTTAGATACCCATCCAATATACTGTCAACATACTCTACAATATACATGGTACATACTCTAAAAGTATGCATATCATACCTGCCTGTATTACTACATGTTACTGGGCAGAGGTAATGTTTAAATACAGTCCCACCTAATTCCCAGTGCCTGGGCCATACAACGACTTGTTCAAAAGATCTATATACATATATTAGATATGAAGTAATCCCCTTATGCAGCAGGTGGCCCTTTTCCATCGCTCAGGTCTGAAAGCCATACTGCTATATCTAACAGGCTAACAGGCTTTAGTTTTTGCAAGAACCCCCGCCCCCCCTTTTATGATGTAAAAGCATAGTAGGCCACAGTTATAGTTATTGGGTGTTTGTTGCACCAAGAGAGATCAACAGTTCCTTCCTTATTATGCCAGTTGACTAATTTATATAGAGGGAATGAAGCAGATGCCTGGTGCTGGTTATATTGAGAAAAACAAAGTATCAGAAAGGAAAGAGTCCAACCAATCTGATTTCTTCTTTCCCCAAACGTATGCTTCAACTAATAGTTAGGCTGACCCTTTAAATATTATCTTGATTGGATTCTCAACAAACCTTCATGTCTGTGGCATGCTGAATACACTAACAGTCACCAGTAACCAGCAAGTGGAAAATGTAAAATTGTAGTACATCTAGACTTTAATTATTCCTTGGCTCCTGCTTTGACAAACCTGATGCCATTGTGCATTACATGGTTATTCATTCATTTTAATGGCCAACTGCAAATTGCAGGTCTCTAAAAGTACTGTAGGTTTGTAACCACTTGTCCCTTGGCCTTGCCTGAAGCCTGGAAAGGTATTGGGCTACATCTATAGGACGCATACACAGATTCTCCCTACAAGCCGTATAACTCCTCTTCTCTTTTAATTAGGGGGTCTAGAATACAGGACAGGGTTATTTGCAGGAATCAGGACCTGGATATAAAATTAACTGCAGATTGTCTCTTAAAAGGGGTACCCAGGCAAAAAAATCCTTTTAAATGAACTATCAGAAATTTATATAGGTTTGTAATGTAGCTCTTTTAAAAAGATTTAAAAATCTGAACTCTTCCAGTACTACCAGTCTGTTACAGTGCTCCCACTGCTACCTCTGTCCATGGCAGAAACTGTCAAGTACAATGACAAAGCCCCTTAGAAAACCTTTCTTACTTTTGATAGTTCCTTTCAGGGACAGAGGTGGGAGTACTGTTTCAGACTACAGCAGGACATACAGCAGCTGATAAGACTTGAGATTTTTTAAGTAAATTACAACCCTATATAACGTTTTGACACTTTTTACTATAGTTCTCCTTTAAGGAGAGGCTTCAAAGAACTTAACACATCTTTTCAACTTGAGAAGCTGAAATAGACTCTTCTGAACTTCCTCTCACTACAGAGAGAGAGGCTGGGTTAAAATAAACTCCTCCCATTTCTAAAAGGTCTATGTACTGATATAAGGCTAACCCTTCTGCTGCCATCCAAAACTGGAACATTTGAAAGTACAGGACATCAGCAAAAAGTATAAAACTATACACAATTGTATGACCCTAGAAATTTAAAAAGTTTGGGCTAAATGGGCTAAATAGTAGCAATGTGGTCAGGGTTCATGAAATCTGGTTACACAGATCAATGACTGACTAAATGATTGTTTAAATTATAGTTAGATCCATGGTTTTAGTGGGGAGTGCACTATATAGAAAGCTTAGATAAAATTCCAACAAAAATTCCCATTTGCTAGAAAGAGATCAAATAGTCCAAAGTGCCTAGATGTTTTGAATGTTGCCCTTTAATTTCTTTTTGAAACATGTTTGAATAAGCATCTTCTGAATTCCTTACATGTGATATGTGTTCTTTCAGAATGAAGAAGTTGAAGAGTTGTTTGTTATGTCTTCAGCGACAGAAAGTCACCTTCCTCCTAATTGCAGTGTCCTTGCTCTGTATTTTAAAGCTTTTGAAAGTTGACTTAATATTCCCTAGTACTCAAAGTTACTTTGTGGAGCCAGATATTTTCTCTTCTTTTGTTACCAAAAACTCCCTACAAAATGACCCATCTAGCATCATCAACTGTACGGCCATATATGAATTGGAACCCATGGAAATTGGAAAAAGTTTACAGCTTAGGAGAAGACGCATATACGATCTGGACGATTCAAACGTTGTGACCATGACAAATAACTGTGCAGCTTATAAAAGTCTACGTCACTATCATGACAAGCCCATCTCGCAGGAAGAGAAAGACTTTCCCATAGCTTATTCACTGGTTGTACATAAAGATGCTATTAATGTAGAACGCCTTCTGCACACCATATACAGTCCTTCCAATGTCTACTGTATTCATTATGACCAAAAATCTTCTTCTAAATTCAAGCAAGCCATGATGAACTTAGCCAACTGCTTCCCCAATGTTTTTATTGCATCAAAGCTCGAGACAGTAATTTACGCTCATATTTCAAGACTACAAGCTGATCTGAACTGTCTGTCCGATCTGCTGAGGTCACCCGTACAGTGGAATTATGTCATCAATCTGTGTGGACAGGACATGCCGCTGAAATCCAATTATGAACTAATTTCAGAACTGAAAAAGCTTAATGGGAAGAATATGCTGGAGTCCTCACGACCGACAGATATAAAGAAAAGTCGCTATACTTACCATCATGAGGTCAGGATTGTAGTAAGTCTTGATTACGTACAGATGCCAATCAAAACTTCCACTGAAAAATCTCCGCCCCCCCATGGTATTGAAATGTATTCTGGAAGTGCCTATTTCGTTTTAAGCCGTCCATTTGTTCAGTTTGTTTATGTTTCACCTCTAGTTCCAGAATTTCTAGAATGGAGTAAAGACACCTTTTCGCCAGATGAACATTTTTGGGCAACGCTAAATCGGGTGCCAGGAGCACCTGGGGGACTTTCAAGGACAGAAGTGGAAATTACAGATCTTGATAGTAAAACTCGTCTAGTGAAATGGAGCTATCTTGAGGAAACTCACTATCCACCTTGCACTGGAACTCATGTCCGAAGTGTGTGTATTTACGGGGCGTCTGAACTACGATGGCTCCTTAAATCAGGACATTGGTTTGGAAATAAATTTGACCCAAAAGTAGACCCTATTTTAATCAAATGCTTGGTTGAAAAAATTGAAGAACAGCAGAGGGAATGGGTTTACTTGTCAACCAGGTGATTTTTTTGAATGGTACTATTCTGTTACACCATGCAACATAAGGATCTATTTCTTGAATTTATTTATTTCTTGAATTAAAAAAAAAGCACTACCCCTGTCCCCAGGCCCCAGTTTGTGCGCCCATGTTTTTATAAGCCTGAATAATCCCTTTTGGGCCCAGTGCATGGCCGATGTTATAACTATGAATCCTCTAAAATGCTGCAGCTGATGGTCAATGTTACAACTATAAATCTTCTCAAATGCTGCAGCATTTCAGATCGAGTCATTCGTCATTGTAAAGAATAAGAAAGGACTCTGTCCCTATTTCATGCTGCCTGTAGTTTGGGCAGTATGAAACTGATAACAGATTTCCTTTAAAGAATAAGGCCCTCTTCATTTTTTTCTGTCAGGAAAATCTGATCAGAAAGCCACCAGGAGGCTTCAGGAAACCATCAGTATTTACTAACTGTAATCAATATTTCCTGTCAGGAGTTCTTTCAGGATTTCCTGACCGGAAAAAAATGTATTGTTCGGCCTGGAATTCTGGATGCTTTCCAGATCCGCATCAGTAAAGCATCTGTAAATCCAGTTGCTCCCAAAGACTTCTATGGGGGTCACCCTTTAGGAAAAATCTGTAACTAAGGTAACCCTATGAGTCCAAAAATCGAGACAGATTTTTCCAGACGTGTGAAGGGGGCCTCAGGGATTTATTTACTTGTTATTCCTTGCTATACTGACATCTTGCATGTTCTGTCTCTCCAATTTAACAATAGGTCTCATTTATCAAAAACGTAGCAGAGAAACTGGTCTTGTTGTCCTTACAAACCAATTATATTACAGCTTTTATTTTTGTATAGTAGTTTAACCCTTTAAGGACAGAGCAAATTTCGATTTTTGCATTTTCGGTTTTTCCTCCTTGTGCATAAAAGGCCATAGCACTTGCATTTTTCCACCTAGAGACCCACATGAGCCCTTATTTTTTGCGTCACTAATTGTACTTTGCAATGACAGGCTGAATTTTTGCATAAAGTACACTGCGAAACCAGAAAAAAATTCAAAGTGTGGTGAAATTGAAAAAAAAAACGCATTTTGTTTATTTGGGGGAAATGTGTTTTTACGCCATTCGCCCTGGGGTAAAACTGACTTGTTATATATGTTCTTCAAGTCGTTACGATTAAAACAATATGTAACATGTATAACTTATATTGTATCTGATGGCCTGTAAAAAATTTAAACCATTGTCAACAAATATACAACACTTAAAACCGCTCCATTCCCAGGCTTATAGCGCTTTTATCCTTTGGTCTATGGGGCTGTGTCAGGTGTCATTTTTTGCGCCATGATGTGTTCTTTCTATCGGTACCTTGATTGCGCATATACGACTTTTTGATCGCTTTTTATTACAATTTTTCTGGATTTGATGCGACCAAAAATGCGCAATTTTGCACTTTGGGATTTTTTTGCGCTGACGCCATTTACCGTGCGAGATCAGGAATGTGATTAATTAATAGTTCGGGCGATTACGCACGCGGCAATAGCAAACATGTTTATTTATTTATTTATTTACTTTTATGTATAACCTGGGAAAAGGGGGGTGATTCAGACTTTTATTAGGGGAGGGGGCTTTTTACTAATAATGACATTTTTTTTTTACTTTTACACTTATACTAGAAGCCCCCCTGGGGGACTTCTAGTATAAGTGCTTTGATCTCTCATTGAGATCTCTGCAGCATAGATATGCTGCAGAGATCCATGAGATAGGCACTCGTTTACTTCCGGCTGCTGCAGCCGGAAGTAAACGAGTGCCGAGCCGGGGACGGCGCCATCTTGGAGCGGTCCCCGGCCGGCTTCATTTACGGAGATCGCTCCTCCGGGATAACATCTCGGAGGAGCGATCTCCCCACTAGACACCAGGGATGACGCTGCGTCCGGTAATCGGATGCAGCTGTCAACTTTGACAGCTGCATCCGATTACTGTATTAGCGGGCACGGCGATCGGACCGTGCCCGCTAATACCTACGGTCCCGGGCTACACGCGGCACCCGGGACCTGCGCGGTTCAGAGCGGGGCCGCCGCGCGGCCCCGCTCTGAACTCCCTTACCGGCATCAGGGCGTAAATTTACGCCCGATGTCGTTAAGGGGTTAATCAACGTCACCAAAATCCTTTTACTTATTTTTTACTTACTTTTTTACTTATCATGGTTTCAGGGTCTGGAATTTCCATGCTTAGAAACAACTACCAATGAAAGATTGGATAGCAGTGAAAATGGTCTCATACGCCTTAAAAGAATTTGTGCATGAAATTCATAGATGCTTAGGATGCTTCCACAGCAACCCAAACTTCTATGTTTAAACATGAAAGTTCTGGAACCTGGAACATGAAGGGTATGCTTTAAGAAATAAAAACAAAAATGAATGATAAACAAAGGGATTTTTTACAGTTTTGATGACCCAATATTTAAACTTCCCCCTTTGTATTCATATTGAAAATAATGACTTCCAATGGTGATAGATCCCACTATTTCTATCCTACAAAAACTTAACACTTGCTGCTGTGTACTAGATTCTAGCTGATAATTTGGGGTCCTAGCAATTATTGCCCACAGTTTGCAGAGGACACGAGGCTTCTCCTGACCTGTATTTTTTTTTAGTATATATGTGTATCCCCCATGAAATAACAATCCGGATAATCTTTTTTTATAGCTCTGTAATATGCAGTTTCTCTGTTAATCTTACTAGATTAGTGAAATAACCTATTGTGTGTTACCAGGGCATGTCCCCACAAGTTTTTTTTTTTTCTAAATATGATTTTACTTAATAATATAATCACAACAACAAATATAAAGACATCGATAGGATACAAAATCTTAACATCATACAGCTAGACTCACAATGATTAATAAAAGAAGTAACGATCATATTTTTGCTGACAGAGTCCATATACTACAACAATATAAGTTGCAACCTGAGAACTCTGGCTGTGGCTTATCTCTCCAGAACAAAGAGGGATAAGCCACAACATACCTTTTTTGACCATACCTGCGGCTTGTGGCGGGTTCGGCTGGTAGTATAAGGCATATAGGGCTCTCCCAACCATCGACCGACAGATCATATTGATGGAGATAGGAGTCGGCATGATGGAAATCATGACTCCTATCTCCACTAACATCATGCTATGAGCCTTTAACCCCTTAATGACATGGGGAAGACATTTACGCCCCCGCAGCCTGGGCCTTGGCACAGGAGGGCGTAAATGCACACCCTGCCAGGGTCCCGAGCTATGGAGCGGGCTCAGGAGCTGAGCTTGCTTTATAGCGGCTGAGAACTGGCTGCTATCAACAACCAGGCCCTCACCCTCAATAGTGGGCTGACGCAATTGCGTGACCGTTGTGAAGAGTCACCATAAGGCTTTTACTGTAAAGTGCATTATGTAAACATGGAATCGCATTTTTTGACCCAAATTCGCCCCATAAATGATATTTTGGGGGTTCCGTCATTCATTTTATGGTAGATTGAAAGACGCCATTGCAAAGTACACCTGTTCCTGAAAAAAACAAGACCTCACATAGCCCTGTAGGTGGAGAAATAGAAGAGTTATGGCTCTTAGAAGGTGAAGAGTACAAAACGAAAACACAAAAGTGACAATTGGTTTCAGCCCCAGTCCTTAAGGGGTTAATAATTGTGGTATTATTTAAAAGAAAATGAATAAAGAATATAAATAAATTTATAATAAAAAAAAAAATCATGCCATAGGTACGGCCAAAAAAGGCATAAAGTGTATGGGGACCTTAACAAAGGTATAGCACATCACAGCTTTAAAATAAAATATGTTCCAGAATTGCTATTGCATGGGGAATACAAGCATTTCCTAAAACAGACAGGTCGACAGAGGCCACAGGTCCTCTTTAATTTACTTCCATCGCTTTATTTAGTTGAAAACCATTGCTGTAGATTTTTATCTCTTGCTTTTAATTTTTTCCTATTCAAATTACTTATAATTAAATGAAATAACATCATTACGTTAATTAAGATAACAGATATGCTGATAGACAAAGCTTTCTGGGACAACTCCTACGGTAAACAGGGCTTCATTACGCATTAGCCTGTTAATATCTGCAGTGTGATGGACTCCAATTATTTTCCTTCTGTAATTGAACTTATTATTCTTAATCTTTTTCTGCTAAGAACTGGTCTGTCCGGTCATTTCTGAAGGAAGCTCTATCCTGAGTACAGGGAGGTGTGTCATTGTAGTGTACTGCACTATGTTGGGCCTCATTACCTCTGAATGCAGTTATATGTATCGGAGCGTAATGTCATACAATCACCCACTTTCCTCTTCATGACATGTAAATATTCACCAAATGTGTTCATTCCATCACTGCAAATACCGGTGATTTGACTTTGATATTTAATGCACTGATGTACAGTTTTAGTGTTTTTTATGTTTCTATTTTATTTGTGCCAAAGCAAAACTCAGGACAATTGTAAGTTACTGTAGGCATTTGATCTATTTGTATATATGCTTGTGTGATCTGACATGTGCTCGAGCTCCTCTTCAGTCCAAGGGACTGGGTTACAGCCAAGTTGAAGAATCTAGTAACTTGATGTCATAAAATATTGGGGCAGTATTATAATAATACTGTCACTATATCTGTTTGAGTTGCAATTGTTGATTTTTCAACCAAAGCCAAGTTGTATAAACGTCTGATTTATCGGTAGGCGACACGGACAGATGTCATTTATGTACGCTAAGCTTCTTGGATAAACAGCAGGTATTCTAGGATATTTCCAAAAACTGCTTTAGAAGATGAAGAACATGGGGGTGGCGGCGCAATTCCTTTGAGTGCTATATGAGGGGATTCATACCTTCCGTTGTTTGTTGTTATAACCTTGTCAGTATGATCGCAGTCATTATAAAAAGTGGAACAATGAGTGGAGCATAGGCAGCATGCATTTAAACAATGGTGTCTCTTATCCCATAGCTGGCAGTACACTGATGTCAGTCAACATTACTTGTTGTAACACAAATGATGCCAGTCTTTTATACAATGAGATTTTGTCCAAGTGCTTGAAGACCAGTGCGGCATGTACAGTATGACAAGTAATGCCACTATCCAGCCAGATGTCATCATCTGACATAATGCGTCTTATATGTCTTAGAACAAACGCATCAGGATCGTTGCTAAACCTTATATTCGATCTATGATATCGGCTGTCGGGAGGCTACCACTGACAACATAGGCAGTTGGCTGGTCTGAGTTTGGCTGACACTTATGTGTATGGACAGCTTACCAAAGTATAGATATTATATAGTAATTGACAATATGGCACAGAAATTGCTCAGTAAAGCCATCTTTACACAGTGTGATCATAACAGGGAAATGCGTCCGTCTCGTTAAAATCACGTCTGCGAATAATGATTATGAATAATGATGATAATGATATATTCGCTGCTGCAATTATAACAAGATGGCTGCCTTTGCCTGTTATGATCCCGCTGCGGGAACATAACCCAATAATTGGTGATATGTCTGCAGTGCAAATTAGCTGGTCCAACATTGGGAATGTGACAAGGAACAAGGATTGTAACCAGTTACTGAGGCCCAGTGGCTTTTCCTTATCTCCTGAAGTCATATTGAGGACCGGGGCAGGCTGCCAAAAAATGTCCGGATATTCTTTATTTATATATGTTTATCGTGTCAGGAACACAAAATACTTCTGTGAACAAGGAAGAGGCGGTAATGTACATAACACCCAGGGTTTGGGGTCTTCAGAGAATGAAGCACGTGGCTCATGCATGCTGGCATGATATTTCCAGAATATTTGAGTCCATGGTCCCAAGGTGTTTGCACACATTTCACTGTGATAGTGAATCATAGCACTTTAATTTAAGAGACACATTATTTGTTTCGTAGGACACTCTATAGTAAAGTACTGTGGGAAAATGCAAGGGAAAGTTTTGACTCGTAACAGGAAATTACACATATCCTCTCTTTGCCTTCTTTTTTAACCTGTTAGTCTCCATCGCAGATACCAGGGGCGTAACTACTGCCATAGCTGCCACATCGGCTGCTATGGGGCTCACTGCATCAGGGGGCCCCATGGCCCACTCCTGCAATACACTGGGCTCCTTGAGCCATCATCATTTGCAGCACCCGTTTGTCGAGGAGGCCTCCTTTGTACTTCAAATGTCCTTTTCACTGCAAGCACTCCTGACAAGTATTTGCAGTTAAATGTTGAAGGTTATGACTACACTTGGCAGGTTTGAGGTCAGTTGGGGAGGGAATTAAAAGTTTCCTATAGGGCTCAGACATTGCTAGTTACGCCCCTACCAGATACGTTGTGGATGCACACCAAAGACCTTAATCTAGAGTATATTTTAAAACAACCATTGTGTTCTAGGCACCTTAAACCTTTAACACACACCTGTCTATACTATTATATATCTATACTATCACATACATCTTCCATTGACTCCCATTATACAAACAAAACATACCACATGGTATCTATTACTTATTGCCTACAGCTGTACTGAGAGACTGTCAACTATACTTTTCAATATAGTTGATACAAAAGGTATAACACATATACCAGATGTATGCCAAAATGACTAATTCAGGAGAATGATTCGCCGTATGTGTCAGTGTTCAGCTCAGAAGTAGTATGAACTGAGCCTTTACTTTTTATAATGAATATTTATTTCGGCAGTGGCCACTGTTGCTCATGGGGTTACCTTTAGGATACAAAGTACAACAAGGATTGTACAACCAAGGATCACAATGTTGTGCTGCATGGATTATGCCAAAACACTTCAATGAAAAGTAAATGGGGTCATGCTTCGACACACAGCTGGATACTTTGTGACATGATAATTGCAAAATATCCATTCCGCATGGATTTCTTGTGATGTCAGTTTAGTCGCGGCATTCTGACACTGCAATTTTTGGTTGTACAACACCTGTTGTGGCCAAAATCCTGTGGAGCCCTAACCTTATCTACAGTGCATGCTAGTAGGCTGGGAACACAAATTCTGCTGATTATGTATGTAACCATATGCCCCATATTACACAATGTCTGTAGTTGCTTGTATTGAAGGGGCACATTGAGATGATGTACTATGCGGTATTTGAAAAATTACTCAGGAATTCCTGTAACTCACAATAAAATGTACTCGTTTTTATTCTTGCCTATACTCATCTGTCTTCTGTTGGGTGATGTCTTTATAGAGTTAATTCTTCACTCTCTTTTAGAGCACCTGCCCCGGCTATGTAGTAGAACTGTCTCAGGGATCATGTTTAGAGATGAACAAACTTGCCGAAAGTTTGGGTTTGCACAAATCTGAACAATGAGCATATGAATCCGACTGTCTGGAGAAGGTGGATGCAGCCTGAGCCTGTATCATGCTTTCCCAGTAGTCCCCAGGCAGCATCCACCTTCTCCAGGCAGTGGGATTCTAATACCAATCATTCGCACGAACCCAAATTTTTAGCAAGTCTGCTCATCTCTAACCATGCTCCCTTTTTTGCCCCTTAACAACCAGAGTTTTTATTGTGTAACTTTGACATGTACAGTGAGCGCTCAGCTCTGATTGGGCGTTTTTCCTCTTAGATAGTCGTGTTAGACAAGGCCCATTAAGCACACACTGTCTGCTGACTGGTTTACACCCAGACAGAGCTGCTGCTTTCCCAGTATTTCGGATTATTAGGAAATACATGTACAGAATGTCGCCAAAGTAATTTTGTTATTCTGTAAAAGCTTTCTGTGCTGGTACGCAAAGGCTTTTTAACAAAATCAAGTGGAAATACAAGATTGTAAGCAGGAAATCAATTATTTTATAATAAAGATAATGATGGTTAACAAGCCCATTGTTGTGCTGGATGTTATTTTCTGTCTCTCTGTTCTATGTCACAGCAATTATAAAATGACATTGGTGCAGCTGGAAACCCCAGGGCAGAGCTAAGACCTGGGTCATATGTGTTTTCATAGCAAAGGGCGGTCACACCGGATATAGATGTTATTTAGATTTCTCTTTTCAATTCATTTTGTTAATAGAGTTATCCAAAAAGAGCACCATCCCTGTCCTCAGGTTGTGTGTGGTATTAGGGCCGTATTGCACAGATGCTAGATCGGGTCACACTTAACAAGATTACACAGCTCCCTTACATATCCCTTGCTGCGTTTATTGAAAATAAAAATTTTACTTACCTGTTTATGCTCCTCGGTGTCCTACTGCCTGCTTTCCACGCACCATAGCCGCCACTGGCACATCTGAAGCTGTCTCTGGAGTGACAGGCTGCTCAGCCAATTACGCAGTCACTGCACAAACGCTTCAGACGCTCCAGAGGCTGCTGGGGAGAAAAGGCAGGAGGCAGGAAGAATATAACTATTATTTTCTATATGCTTTCATCAGCCACAGACTGCTCACCTTCTATTACATGGCGCAATGCCCAATTGCTGGCCGATGATTTTTAAACTTGCTGAAAGACAAGTATGAGCCAATACTCAGCTCTTGGGCTGATCATTGTATTTATTACACAGAGCGATATTTGAATAGTGTAATAGGGCCATCAGAATTCAGTTCTACTCACTTCAATAGAACTGAAGTGCAAAACCATACCCAAGCTGAGGACAGAAGAGGTGCTGTTTCTGGAAGTAAGTGGTCATGCACTTAAAGGGTTTATCCGGCACATTTTTCTGTTCAAAACTGTGTAGAAAACACAATTCCTGCAAAGCATGTCAATACGCTCAGACTCTTAACACCTAAAAGCTTTACAATAACTCTCTCTTAAACTACCAGTCATAATAAAATACTGACATGTGAATAAACATCTTTGATATTAAAGGGGTTATCCGGCGCTAGCGCTTTTTTACCATGTTGCTGCCATATAAGAAAACATAAACATGTTATGCTCACCTCTCTGCGCTCCCCCGGTGTCTTAATGTAGTTGCCAGTGTATCCTTATGTCTATAGCTACTGTTACATCTGGGACAAGCTTGTCTTGAGAGTGACACCCCACTCAGCCAATTACTGGCCGCGGTACTGTCCCGTTTCAGTCATTAATTGGCTGAGTGGGCTGTCACTCCTGAGACCAGTTCGTCTTGAAAGTAACGGTGGCAACTGACAGCGGGGGACACCAGCAACTGCATCGGGACACCTGTGGAGCGCGGAGAGGTAAGCATAACATGTCTTTTTCTGTTTTCTTATGAGAAAGCAACTTGTTAAAAACAGAGCCAGATAATCAGTATTGTATTATGAGTGGTAGTTTATGGGAGAGTTATTGGGAAGCTTTTAGGAGTTAAAAGACTGAGTATATTAACATGCTTTGTCGAAAATGTGTGTTCTACACTGTTTAGAACAGACTTTCAACAAATGAGTCAAAAGCGCACAGTATTTGTCATCGTTGTTTCACCAAAACAATCATTCGTCAGCTGAAATTTATCAATGAACGATCATTTTTAGCCAACCAATGAGAGACTGTTATTGTCTGGAAAGAAATCAGCCATATTGGAAAATTTAAGGCAATAGTCGGATGTGAGATCATTCAAGAGATTGCGTCCATGAATGATCTTTTATAAAAGAATATTCTCAGAACATTCCCACAAAGATTGTTCATCTTTCACTGATCCATTGATGTAGGGGCTGTTTGAAAAACTTTAACAACCAGCATGGACTAAAATGTGTATGGCTGCTTGTGTGAAAACGACTACTTTTGTCTAATGTGTACCGCCTTTACACTAAGGAAATAATGCGAAAATGATATCCTGTATGTTATGTGTTTAAGGAGAAATTTTGACGGCGCAGGACAGAAAATAATAATTAAGTATTTCTTACCTCTCCCCATGCCCATAATGCGCCACGTGACTGGTCGCGGGACCCCTCGGAGTGTCAATCTATAGCTGGAGAGGCACAGGGAGAGGTGAGTTTGTTATGTTCCATCTTGCCCCTGCATTTTGGAAAAAAAATTCCTGTAGCCAGACTTCTCCTTTAAATCCAGCTATCTCATATGTAAGAACAGACACTTGGAAAAAGCTAAAACAAACTAGATATATGTATATCTTGACATTGCAAACAACTGAAGGCTAGGAGGCATGGAGATACTGTTCGGAGATTACACTGGTTGCTTTGTGACCCAGACTCAGAGTCTCTGGTTGGGGCTGGGCAGCAGCTCGCTTCTGGACTCCGTAAATACTGGTTGGCACGGCTGATGCTTCTTGGCTCTGTGAGAACATTATGTACAAAAATATCACGCTGCACAATTTTAGGGATGTAAAAAATCCATTTAGGGTTATTATAAAATAGCCGTACAGCTGCCTGGATGTATCTATTCCTATATTGTGGGTGGAAAAGTTTGGAAAGTGAAACTAAAGCTTCCTCACAGCTTCTAATTACAGAGTATACAATGAAATAGCAGCTCTGCAGACAAGGACTATTACAGCAGATGGGTAAAGCTAGGTCTAGCGGTTTGTGGACAAATTACAATGCTTCACTTTATTCACTTCTATTTAGGATTCTTCCAGAAATCACGACATGACCTAAGAAAAGGTAATAGAACTGGTTTCTATTAGTGGACTGCGTGCAAAAATGTCTACAAACTGGTTATATAGTCCACAATTAAAGAGGTTCATAAAGCGACTGCATTATATATTCTATACTGGCAGAGCCGGGGTGTAATTATTAGATGTCACTAACATTGGTGACTCTGTGGGGGTGGCTGAATAGTCTCATTGTAGCTCATATCATCCTGCTAGGTGGGGTTCTTAGTTTTCAAGATGGCAAAGTTCCAGCAAAGAAAGTATATGGTTTGTAGACTTCTGGCATATTGGTGACAGCAGAGCTTAGTAATCATCCCCTAGAGGCAGCTGAATTAGAATGTGTCAGACATCTATGTGACATATGTAAAGGGGCAATTTGGTGAGAACCTAAAATGTACTATACTTTACGTTGTAGGCCTAATCCCAATAAAATTTGATTTTCTCACATATAGAAAATCACCTGATAGCAATGTCATTTGAAGGTTCTGGTTACCTAGAGGGCTGGTAGTTGGTGGTGCAATAAAGCATGGCACAATGGTTGGCCATGTGCATCCTTTATGTGGTGGTGGATGATGCATGCTTCCAGATCTGGAGGCTCAGCGATCAAGCACCTCCAAGATGGGGTGGATGGTTGAAAGGAGAGGTCTCTGAAAGCTAGGATATCAAGGACCCAGGCTTGTATAGAACCAGGGTGTAGATCATGCAATACAGTCTGTAGGGAAATCTTCCTCCAAGCTGTAGATTGGAAATATGGTTACAGTGGGAAAGAGGCATGTAAAAGGTATGGCAATTGTGGCAGGTCTTGAAGGAATAATGGAAGACACAGAAAGGCTTTTGTGGCAATTGGTGGTAGGGGATGGAGGTGAGGCAAAAGTTCTAGGGTGTTGGAAATGGCAAGTTGGTATAAAATGGCAAGTCTTGTCCATCATTCCAATATTTCCTATTGTTTTGGGAAATGTGCAATAATTTCCTAATGTGTTGGAGGAATTACAAGTCCATAATATAGCTCAAAATGATGCGTAAGACTTCTGGGGACTGTGTTTGAACTGGACTTGGTTTACATGAATATATTCCAGACTGTGCAATAAAGATTGACATTTTTAATTTGTTCAGGAGTGACCACTTGGGAGGGCTGATGGAGAAAAGTAAGGGAGGAGGGTGCCTGCTTGTCAACAGCAGCAGATGGTGTGGCCATGGGACTGTTTTGCTCAAAGTATGCGACTTGGATGTTTAGTATTTAACTATTAAATGCCACCTGTGTTATTTGCTGCATAAAACACTGATCTGCTAGTTTGGCATTTGTATCTAAAAGAACCCCAGAAGCTAGCTCTAAGAGGTGTTAGTTTTTTTTTTTCACGTATTACCATCAAATGTATGTTTCTATTATATATATTATTTTAAATGTAAATCGCTATTTTCTTATCTTATTTGGTAATAAAGTATTATTTTCTGCTTTAAAGGAGAAGTCCTGTGGAAAGAAAATCAGAGATGGGGGGGGGGGGGTGAGGAAACATAATAAAGAAAGTGTACTTACCCATCCCTGTGCCCCCTTAGTCCTGCCTTACCGATATCCAACAGCCCCCCCCCCCCCCTCAGTTTAACTTACCCAGCTGGGCCTTAGCATCTGGTCTAATGGATCGGTGCTCTATTATATATGCAGCATTGATCTAATTACTGTGTAAAAAAAATAAATATTTTTTTATTAATAAAAAATCACCCCCCTTTTCCCATTTTATCAATATAAATAAATAAACATATTTGGTATTGCATATTTGCGTGCATAATCGCACAAACTATTAAATTATCATATTCCTGATCTTGAACGGTAAACGACGTAAGCACAAAAATCCGCCATAATGCAAAATTGCGCATTTTTGGTCGCATTAAATCCAGAAAAATTTAAATTAAAAAAGTCGATCAAAAAGTCGCATATACTCAATCAAGGTACTGATAGAAAGTACAAATCATGTTGCAAAAAATGACACCTTAACCAGCCCCATAGACCAAAGGATAAAAGCGTAATGAGCAATTTTAAGAAGAATTTAGATTTTTTTTAAAGGTTTTAATTTTTTAAAAGCCATAGATAAAATAAAAGTTACACAAGTTACATATCGTAATTGTACTGACTTAAGGAACATAGATAGAAAAGAAAATTACAGTGTCCCTTTGGTAGTATTATTGTAATATGCTGAGGGTATTGTGTTGCTGGGTGGTGTAGTGCAACCTTAGGGCTCACCTTCTGAAACCTTCCTGTCACAGTGGGGTCCGAGGGTGCTGGGGCCCTTGTCTTCTTCAGCATACACGCAGGGACATATAATTTTTAATAAAAGTCTTACGCAATAGCGGTGAAAGTATATCAAGACTTTACTTGAAGGATAACTATATACAATCCAATACAGGGGCATCTGATGATGACTGTTGGCTTGATCAGAGTCCTTTGCTTCAGGGGGAGGGTTACCTTGGTTACTATAGCTTAGACTTGGTGGATAAATAGGATTTCAAAAAGACAGACCTGTTCCAGAGACTTTATAGCTTTCCGCCTTTATAAGGTACATGTGAATAGGTACTTGAAGTTACTGAAGAGACTTGACGCTGTCAACGCTCGCTATCATGTAGGAGCAAGACGCATGGACACACTGACTTGGAAGCCAGGAAGATGTGGACGGTGAATGGGAGACCCTCACCAATCCGACAGCAGGCACTAATTAATACAAAGGGTGTCCTGCTGAGACTTAGAAGACACATATTAGTCCTTATGGCCGACTGGAAACAGGTTAGGGGGTTGAAGATGGAGTCTGACAGGATTACTGGGGTGACATAGGGAGGTTAGATGTGACTCTGGCAATGCCAGACTACCAACTATCACTGACAAGACCGCACAGCCCTTCTGGGTAAAAGGTGGGCGGAGCTAGCTTTCTCCTGGCCAATCACTAGAGTGTGATAGGTACAGACTGTCTAAGGTTGCCAATAGCAACAATACATTTCCAGACACCTGACAATAAATACCGTTCTGGGCCATCACACATATGTTATGGAAAAATTAAGTCTGTCATGGCAAAGTACAAGTTGCACGGTCCTGAACAGGTTAATTAATGGATAACTCCTCCAGAGAACCATAACAAAACTAACTTTTGTAATTTTTTTGCTTTTTAAAGGTTCCATTTACAATGTTCAACCTCCTATGCAGATTAGCAGCCTCATTAGCTTCCTATCAGGGAGGAGAAATCTAAACCTTAATCAACTAAGACGCTGTTCTTAAAGCTGAAGGATGACTTGTTCCTTAGTAATGCCACGTGTTACTGGTAAATGCCTTGGCCACGTTGTCCTGAAAATTAGTCTTAAAAATCTCTGTGTCAGCTACACTTGGGCAATGTTACACCCAGTAAGTATATTTGTCTAGAACCTAGATCTATAGTGCTAAGAAGTGATGCATTCAATTGGTATTTTTTAATCTCTATCCATTTACACCTCATGATGCATTAATGTCATGTGAAATCTTTATCATAACGTCTTCTGATTGTTATCACACACTGCAGTTAACTCACTTACATAGGACGGGTACAAGCAAGTGTTTTCCTGTCACACATCATAGTCACTCCTTTGTGTGAGTGTGAAGCCTTTGAACATCTGTTGACTGACAATGTTTTTAAGTAACCACATAGTTCCTTGAACAAGGCCGGGTCCTCATCTTTTAACGTACACAAAAATAACATACAAAAGAACAGTCCAAAAAATGGTACACAGAAACGTGGTCAAACGTTGAACGCAAAAAAATATTTAATAAATGCATCAGTTTTGATCTTTTTTTATAATTTTCTCATCATTTTTTCCATTAAATTATATGTTCAAATAAAATCCCTTTATTAGAAACATGTGTATGACTGGGTGCAGGGTTAATGCTACCTAATGAGTGTCAATAATCTAATATGGGGTGGTCTGATAAAGGATTGCGCATGTGTAGGAATCAACCTATAAAAGTGTAGAGAGGGGAACATAGAGAGGTGCTCCCTTCATCATGAGTGGCTATAAAGCTTATCTAAATAATAAAGGGGTTTTATCTGTAAGAATTTGTTTAAGGAATTATGCGGTCACTTAAAAATAGTCTATGCTATGTGAGAAGGAAGGAGTTATATGATCAAACACAGAGAAACTTCTTAACTAGTGATTCTTATGATGCATCAACCCAATGTATACTGAGTAAGAAAGTTAGTCTGCTCTAAAAACAGACATAGGGGATATGTATTATCTGGTGTAGATACCATTTTGTGGCGTTAAGGGGCCGATGTGCATAAATTATTATTGAATATATTTCATTGTTTATTTGGGGAAGAAGTAAGAAATTCTAGGCCCTTAGTTAAAAGGGTTTTCCTATTCCACATATCAAAGCCCTATCATCGGAATAGTCAATATTTGATCCTGTGGTGCTGACACCTGACAGTCCTGTCAATCAGCCGGAGTGTAGGAATAGACTGCTTTTAATTCTGTTGATTTCTGCAGTGAGGTAAACCAGTCAGCAGCCATATACCCCATGTTGAATGCCAACTCTTTTCTTCTGCTAGCCCCCGATTCAGAATAATGAAAGACCTGATGTCATGAAAACAAAATAACATTATTACACTAAACTATGCTCTAATTTATTATCTTTCTGGTTAGTCACATATCTGCAGCGTAATGAAAATTCCAGTGCGGGTATGTGACCCCATAGACCTTCTCTATACCAGGATCTGCAGCAGATTTAGCTGCAAACTCGCAGCCTGAAATCCGCTGCAGATCCGACTCGTGTGAAGCTCCCCTAAAAGGGTATTCATATCCTTGCTAATAAAGTTATACTTGTAGGACTCGCCAAGGAAAATATTTTTGCAAATACATTCATTTAGCAAGCTTGTCTCCTTCCCCTGATATGCTGCTCTTTCCCTTCCATTGTTGACAGATCATTGTCTAGGTTACAGACCACCACTGGGGTATATACGGCTATAATGTAGATGTATAGAGCTATAGCAGGGATTTTTGAAGACTGGCTTACTCGGCGTACTTAATTTAGGCCCTGTGTAACAGCCGCGGCACGTACCTCTTCCCGTGGCAGTGCTGTCCTCCATGGCGGCAGCCGGGCTCATTCCCCTGGCTGCACATGGTCCCGGATGTCCCCAGTCTGCTCCTCACATTCCCTGTTGGAGCCCATACATGCTTCTTAGTGTGTTCAGTCCCAGCTGCCCGTTGTTTCTGCCCATTGTTCCCACCCGTTGTCTCTGCCATCTGCGGTTCTCGCTCGTGACTGTTATCCATGTGCCCAGCTGCCTACCTCCCTGCCTGCCTTCTTGCCTTTTGTTCCTGCTACACCTCGTCCGCCGTCACTAGCAAGCTAAGCCAGGGGTAGCAACCTGGGGGTCGCCTGCCACAGCAAGCCCATCTGGTGAAGACCAGCGGCCCCTTAGACTCCACTCCCTGGTGAAGCTTACGCCATCGGTAGTGACAGTCTAGTGCAGGGGTGGGGAACCTCCGGCCCGCGGGCCGCATCCGGCCCCTGACACCTCCGGATGTGGCCCGCGGCTCCCCTGTGACATGCGCCGCTCTGGAGGAGAAGGAGCCGACACACACGGCATCCTCCTGTGTCTGTGACAGCTGCCAGGAGGATGCTGTGAGTGCCGGCTCCTTCCCCTCAGAGCGGTGCACATCTTCTGACTCCTGCCCTCCTGTGACGTGCGCCGCGCTGGTGAGGCAGGAGCTGGCACAGACACAGGAAGATGTGTTGTATGCCGGCTCCTGCCTCACCAGCGCGGCGCAGAGCGGCGCACGTCTTCTGACTCCTGCGGGCCGCGCGCAATGACGTCATTTCATCGCGCGCCGCCTGCAGGAGAAGAACGGCACAGAACAGAGGAGGGAGAAGAGGACCTGGACAGCGTGGGAGCGGAGGAAGGGTGAGTGGGATGTTTATTTTTTTCATTTGGGGCAGACACTGGGGGTTAACTAGGCCACCAGGGACATGACTAAGGGGGGGGGGGGGTTAAATAGGCTACCAGGGACATGACTGAGGGGTTAACTAGGCCACAAGGGACATGACTGGGGGGTTAACTAGGCCACCAGGGACATGACTGGGGGGTTAACTAGGCTACCAGGGACATGACTGGGGGGGTTAACTAGGCTACCAGGGACATGACTGGGGGGGTTAACTAGGCCACCAGGGACATGACTGGGGGGTTAACTAGGCCACCAGGGACATGACTGAGGAGTTAACTAGGCTACCAGGGACATGACTGAGGGGTTAACTAGGCCACCAGGGACATGACTGAGGAGTTAACTAGGCTACCAGGGACATGACTGAGGAGTTAACTAGGCCACCAGGGACATGACTGAGGAGTTAACTAGGCCACCAGGGACATGACTGGGGGGTTAACTAGGCCACCAGGGACATGACTGGGGGGTTAACTAGGCTACCAGGGACATGACTGGGGGGTTAACTAGGCTACCAGGGACATGACTGGGGGGGTTAACTAGGCTACCAGGGACATGACTGGGGGGGTTAACTAGGCCACCAGGGACATGACTGGGGGGTTAACTAGGCCACCAGGGACATGACTGAGGAGTTAACTAGGCTACCAGGGACATGACTGAGGGGTTAACTAGGCCACCAGGGACATGACTGAGGAGTTAACTAGGCTACCAGGGACATGACTGAGGAGTTAACTAGGCCACCAGGGACATGACTGAGGAGTTAACTAGGCCACCAGGGACATGACTGAGGAGTTAACTAGGCTACCAGGGACATGACTGAGGAGTTAACTAGGCCACCAGGGACATGACTGAGGAGTTAACTAGGCTACCAGGGACATGACTGAGGGGTTAACTAGGCCACAAGGGACATGACTGGGGGGTTAACTAGGCCACCAGGGACATGACTGGGGGGGTTAACTAGGCTACCAGGGACATGACTGGGGGGGTTAACTAGGCTACCAGGGACATGACTGGGGGGGTTAACTAGGCCACCAGGGACATGACTGGGGGGTTAACTAGGCCACCAGGGACATGACTGAGGAGTTAACTAGGCTACCAGGGACATGACTGAGGGGTTAACTAGGCCACCAGGGACATGACTGAGGAGTTAACTAGGCTACCAGGGACATGACTGAGGAGTTAACTAGGCCACCAGGGACATGACTGAGGAGTTAACTAGGCCACCAGGGACATGACTGAGGAGTTAACTAGGCTACCAGGGACATGACTGAGGGGTTAACTAGGCCACCAGGGACATGACTGAGGAGTTAACTAGGCCACCAGGGACATGACTGAGGAGTTAACTAGGCCACGAGGGACATGACTGAGGAGTTAACTAGGCTACCAGGGACATGACTGGGGGGTTAACTAGGCTACCAGGGGCATCACTAAGGATTCAAATCAGGTACAAGGGGCATCACAGAGGGTTAACTACAATAGCAGGGGCATTAGGGGAACAATACTTTGCCTTGTTCGGGTGCTGCAAACCCCCGCTACTAACTGCCGCGCACGGTATCCCTGCCTCGGCATGCCCCTTCGAGCTCCCCCTTCCCAGCCAAACTTGCTTTATATCACATCTACTGTTGATACAGATTTTGTAAGTTATAACGACAGGTACACTTTAAGATGGGAATATCCCTTTTAGGTAAAAGTTCATTATGCATGTTGCCTATAATATCTGTGTGAATTTGTTAGAAGTGTAATCTCCCCACAACATGCAATCATAGCCAATTCCATTCACCTTATGTACTTTGGCTCATACATGTATTTTTTTTAAAGGTGTATCTGCTTGGGTGCATAATGTAACTGGGTTATGGTGCGTTTACACAGGTAGATTTATTTGACAGATTTTAGAAGCCAAAGCTACAAATGGATTTTAAAAGGGGACAAATCTCAGTCTTTCCTTTATTACCTGCTCTCTGTTTATAGTCTGTTCCTAGCTTTGGCTTCAAAAATCTGTCAGATAAATCTCTTAGTGTAAATGCACCACTAGATAGGTATAATACAATGAGGCTATGTTACAGCAGGGAACAATAGAAAAAGTGCTGTAGTAGTCAGAAGACTAGAAAGGATTATGAACACAGTGGCAAACACAGAGAGCAGAAGACACCTATGCATGAAAATATCATGAGCCACTTACAGTCTAATTTGTCAAGCACAAGGGATTCTTTCTTTTCCTTCTGTTTCACCTGCATGCCAATATCTCTGGTGAATTGCGGTCATTCAGCAGTTAAGAGCCTTGACAACACAGTCCATGCAGTGTAGGAGAAATCAATATTTTCTTATTAGGCTGATGGTGGGGCCCTTCACAGTAGTAGCACAGCTTGCACATTTTGTATATTTGCCCCAGGGGAGTAACCAGGGGCGTAACTAGGATTCATGGGGCCCCATAGCAAGAAACTGTATGGCCCCCCCCCCCCCTTCCCCAACATACTCAGCTGGCCCAGCGCGTCTCTTGCGCGCCAAAGAACTGTAAGAACGAATAAATGCCGCCTCGGGTAAGATACATATGTTGATGGGGCTGTTATGGCTGTTGGTGCACAGCAGTCTCCAGCAATGTGTTGCAAGCTATACATTGTACACATGTACCCACATGGCCGCTAGTGTACTGTGCCACTGTCTTCCGCTCATGTACCCTGTCATCATTGTATCTGTTGCAGAACTACAACTACTATTATGTGGCATAGTCCTGCATATTACCCCACACTGCATGCTGGGAGATGTAGTCCTGCATATTACCACACACTGCATGCTGGGAGATGTAGTCCTATATATTACCGCACACCATGCTGGGAGATGTAGTCCTGTATATTACCACACAGCATGCTGGGAGATGTAGTCCTATATATTACCACACAGCATGCTGGGAGACATAATTCTGCAACCTACCCTATAAACCATGCTGGGCTATGTAGTCCTGCATATTACCCCACACAACATGCTGGGAGATGTAGTTCTACTGTGCCACTGCTTCTCCCTCCTATACTGTGTCATTCTCTAATCTGATGCAGAACTACAGATCCCATTATGGACTGTCAATAGGGCATGATGGGGGTTGCAATTCTGCATCTTGACTGTCCACAGGCTGCAAAACTACAACTCCCACCATGAACTGTTAACAGGAAATGGTGGGGGTTGTAGTTCTCTGGGGGTAATCTCACCTGTCCTGGTTCCTGCTTCGTCCTCCGGTCTTGTGTGACTGCTTTGCCCGCCTTCCTCTTCTTTCTTGTCTGGAGGGGGGGGGGGGTGGCGCAGGTCGTGAGGTTGGGGGGGGGGGGTGATACAGACTGCACAGGGGCCTCTGGGACATTGGGGGACTGGCTCTGGGACACTGTGGGGTTGGGTGGGGTGGTCCTGGAACATGAGGGGAGGATTGGCTTTGGGACACTGTGGGGGTGGGTGGGGTGCTCCTAGGACTTTGGAGGGGGGGATTGGCTTTGGGACACCAGGGGGGTGGGTGGGGGTGGTCCTGGGACACTGGAGGGGTGGGGGACAACTGGCCCTGGGACGCTGGGGAGGGGGGGTTGCTGCTTGAGACACTGCATGGAGGGTGGGGGCCGCAGGGGACGCTGTACGGGAGGTGGGGGGTCGCTGGGGACGCTTGGGAGGCCGCAGCAGACGCTGTATGGGGGCGGCGACGCATGGGAGGTGGGGACACACACTGGACGCTGTATGGGGGCAGAGCCGCAGGGACGCACGGGACACTGTATGGGGGGTGCTGGGGACACTTTGTGATTGGCAGGGCCCGGAGACATTGGCTCCTAACCCTGTCAATCACGGCCCTGCATTTACCTGTGAGCGCTCACCAGGAGCACTCACAGGTAAAGTCCCTCACGTTCAGATGGGCATTTGTAGCACCCGGGAGCAGCCGGGTGCTGCAGGTGTCTGCTCAGGGGGCCTGGGCCCCCTGATGTGGCGGGCCCCATAGCAACCGCTACGGCTGCTATGGCGGTAGTTCCGCCACTGGGAGTAACTGTAGGGGTGCAGAGATATCAGTCACACACACTCTTGCATATAAGTGGCTCAAAGGGTCCTATGCCACATAAAGAGGCGCCATTATTTTAAATGGGAGCTTGGTACAGATTTAACTTTCAGGCCCAGAAGCTTCATATAATGTCTCTGGTCAAGCCCTATATAAACACTATAGAAACATAAGTATGATAGGTATGACACTTGGGGGAATACATAAAATATGTCTGGCTGTTGGCCCTGTCTATATGAGGCTTTCTATAAATTAAAGGGGTTATCCAGTGTTAGAAAAACATGGCCACTTTCTTCCAGAGACAGCACGACTCCTGTCTCCAGTTTGGGTGGAGATTTGCAATTGAGTTCTATTGAAGTGAATGGATCTTAATTGCAAACCATATCTGACCTGGAGACAAGAGTCGTGTTTTCTCTGGAAAGTGGCCATGTTTTTCTAACACTGGATAACCCCTTTAAGATAGTTAGAAATGTAGCCCAAAGATGTCAAGCTTCCAAGTTTAAACGAATGTACAATCAGGTACACTATTTTTTTTTTCTTTTACCTTAACTGCTCGGTGCCAGTCTTTTCCTGAGCCCCAACCCGTCTCTGAGCACTGGGGGTAGGCTCGCTAACCTCCAATGTAACCAAATCCCTGTTTCAAGAAAAGGACCATGACACCAGGATCCCAGCACCAGTGCCGAGAAGCTAAGGTTAAAAAAAAAAAAAGCGAACCGGGTTCGGGTTCGAGTCGATCCGAACCCGAACGTTCGGTATTTGATTAGCTGGGGCTGCTGAACTTGGATAAAGCTCTAAGGTTGTCTGGAAAACATGTGCACTGGGCACTCCGCTGAGAGTAGTAGTAGATGGTAGTACAGGGTAGGGACCCGGTTAGCCACTTGCCTGATGGTATGTCACGGTATGGGCACGAGGGATAGCAGCTGTAGACCGGGAACCTGACCAAGCGGAGGCCAAACAATTCTTCGTTGTCCTTAGTCAGGGCACCAATAATTACACCAATGCCAAGGTTCAGAAACAACAGTAGTTGTGTATTTATTATAACGGTGGTAACTCGTAGCAACAGTCTCTCCGGGTGCAACTGGGAATAAGGCAGGCTTGGATAAGGCAGAGCAATGGGTGATGCTGCAATGGGCTGTGAGAGTAACGTGCTGGATGATGGGAGTAGTAGTGATACTGAAGTTGAGATGCTGGGCGGAATGAAACTGAGATGAATACTTGCTGTTGATGATTAGAGAAGATGATGAGAATGACTGAAGAACGGCACCGAGATCTTGTGGTTAGGATGAGAATCTTGAGTACTTGAGAATAGAACACAGCCAGGTCCCAACTGGACAGGAACACTTCTAGTCAGTGCAGCAGCAGGTACCGCAAGGTTGCGGCCTTGTGACACAGGAGCAGCAGCAACACACTCCCTTCTCCCCTAAAGGTGGAGAGAAGACTGAGGTAGGACAGGAAGTCACATGGTATTCCCAGCCAAAGCTCGACGGCCATTGGGGTTACCATGGAAGCAGGGGACAGTCACGTGACACCAAGCCATTGCATCATCACACGATTAGGACACATGGGACCAAATATACATAAGAAGTACCATACTTGAACACTGGGGGGCGACATAATACCATTAGGCACTGATAACTAAATATGCATGAGAAATAAATGAAATAACAGACCTGAATACAGAGAGGGGTGACACAATACACACAGTTTGCAGTGGACCATAGTTTTCCAGAACAGAGGCAATAACATATTGACTGACTCAGATATAAAGACACACTTTGAAGGAAACAACAAAGGAAGGAACTCTGTTCTGGGACACTGCACATGGATACAGCCAATGACTATATCCATGATTTCCACATAGCCTTAGGGCTTTATCCAAGTTCAGCAGCCACCACTAATCAAATGCCGAAAGTTCGGGTTCGGATCGACTCGAGCATGCTCCAGGTTCACTCATCTCTACTGTTAATACATTCTACAAGATTCCTGTCCGTGGTCCGTTAAGGAATCTAGCCCCTTCTACTAGTTACTTGAAGAATGGCGCACAATTTCTTTTGGACAGAATAGTCCCTGCTCCAACATTTTTATGCAAAATCCACGAAATAAAAGTTGGACAAAAGTTTCACATCTCCCCAAATTATATCACCTGAAGCACATGGAAAAGTCCATCACCTAAAGCCAGGCCATCAGATATAATCAGATATAATTGCTTCTGTTCCAGCCCAATATTTAGGGATAAACACTAAGGGGGAGATTTATCAAACTCGTGTAAAGTAGAATTGGCTCAGTTGTCCCTAGCAACCAATCAGATTCCACCTTTCATTTTTCAAAGAATCTGTCAGGAATGAAAAGTGGAATCTGATTGGTTTCTAGGGGGGACTAAAACAATTCTACTTAAGGGTAGCTTCAGACGTACCGGATCTGCAGCTGAATGGGTCCCATACATGCAGCGGATCTGCTGCCTGTATGGGACCCGGCCCCTTTAACACCCCCGCCGCCGGCCACCCGCAGCCCCAGCCCCGAGCATACATTACCTGCTTGGCGCCACGGCTGTGTGAGGCTCACAGCTCCACTCCCTCCTCATCAGCCAATCAGTGCACGGCAGCCCTATATGGGACCCATTCAGCTTCACACTGCAGGATCTGCAGCGGATTTCGCTGCACACTCGCAGTGTGAAATCTGCTGCGGGTCTGGTACGTGTGAAGCTACCCTAAGGGTACAAACACACACACCGTATACGCAGCAGATACGCAGCAGATTAGATCTAAATAACTGAACACAACATCAAATCTGCACCATCAAACCTGCTGCAGATCTGCTGCGTATACGATGTGTGTGTGTTTGTACCCTACTCCCGGGTGCATTCACACCTACAGGATCCGCAGCAGATTTGATGCTGTGTTCAGTTATTTAAATGAAATAAGCTGCGGATCCGGTAAGTGTGAACGTACCCTAAAGCTGTTTGTAAATTTCACTTTATTATTCATGATCACTGATAAAGGCTGCCAATAATGTGATTGGGCATGTTGCATTAAGTGGGTTTGACTGAACATTTGCCACTTTGCACAAACTGTGATTTTTTTTTCTTAATCACAATATAGTCTGGCATATGACTAGTGTAGTTGTTACCATCCTAAACAGATATTCTTAAATTATCGCTACCACCCTACTTCAACAGGTGATCAAATCTTTAGTGCAGCCAGGATACCTTGAAAGCAACTTCTCCAAGGCAAAGAAAATGAAGACAACAACTAAGGGGGAGATTTATCAAAGGGTGTAAAATTTAGACTGGTGCAAACTACCCACAGCAACCAATCACAGCTCAGCTTTAGGCAGTGCTGAAAGGAAAGAGGAGCTGTGATTAGTTGCTGGGGGCAGTTTACACCAGTCTAAATCCATCCCTCGTGGTTTACTGGGGGGATCGCCCCCCCCCTGCTCCTGCCCCCCCCCCCCCCCCCGTGAGGTGGTCGTCGAGGAGTGATCCCCACATCCGCTTCGGGGTCTGCGTCGTAATGGCAGTCTATTGCTCTCGACTTTTTCCATAATGGCTGAGCTCTGATCTGAAACTACAACTTCTCAATAATTCCTACAGTCAAAGCTAGTCTGGGACACCTTTCCTGTCTCATCATTGGTTCAGGGCAAGTCTAAATGGTGCCAAAAAATAAATTCCATTAAATAAAAACAGTACACTATAAATGAGTGCAACTCCAGCATTCTCAAATCCAATCGATAGCCATAGCCTGTATCCACGTTTTCTCGGACTCCATAGGGCTGCATCCAACTTCTTCAGCCACCGATAATCAAATGCAGAACAATCAAACTCGAGCAAGTTCGATTTACGGCCGTCAGGCTCCTCTGCTGCCACCAATTGCTGTGTCTGGAACTGCAGGGCTACTCAAGCCCTGGTCTCATGCCAGATCCATATCACTTGCACTGCTGCATAGATGCTAGCAATAGAATAGACATTTGATGTGGAGGAGTTGTCTGTGTCAGTAACACTGCAGCTGCGGCAGTGTAGCATAGCTACATAATTGTCAATCACCTCTTACCCTGTTACAGGTGCTGCAGCCCTTCTGATACAAACCGCATCCCAAGTGTTATTATCCTTATTTCAATGCTGAAAGAAAAGGCAAAGTGAATGACTCAAAGTGAAAATAGTTAAATGCAATTTTGTGAAGAATTCTTGGCAAAGTAACCAGTCCCTGTACCCTAGAACAACAAACTGATGTTTCATATGATGATAAAGAGGAAGCGGCTGGAAAGTGATCTCTGCAGCATTAGGCTATGTTCACTCTGTGTAAAAATTACTGAATTATAATTGCCGTAAATAAAAAGCATTGAAGTCAATGGAATGACGGCCCTCCACATAGTATATTGAATAACGGACGTTGTTTTTGTGGACGTCAAATTAATGTTCATGACAATTATTTGTTAACGTTATTTTTAGTTTACACACATTTTTTCTCACAATCCTCTCAATAAAGTGTCACTGTCGTTTAATTTTATTTTATTCAGATATCAATAGTACAGGCGATTTTAAGAAACTTTGTAATTGGGTTTATTAGCTGAAAAATGCATTTTTTATCATGAAAAAACAGTTTGAAGCTCTCCCCCGTCTTCATGGCTTGCTTATGGAGAGGGAAGGGGTGGCGAGAGATGAGGCACCAAAACAGGACAACAAAGAGTTAATCTACAGTTAATCACCTGGCTATCTCCTCTGACAGTCAGCACTGACCTCTCTGACCTTTGAATACCGCTGTCACCCACCTCCATGTTGTGTAATCCTTTGTTCTCTACTCTCTGATGCCGGCTTACTCCCTCCTCCCCCCTCCCCCCTCTATAGAACAGACAGGGTTGTGTCTGATGCAACAAATCACAATTTCCTGATATTTAGCAGTGAATGGAAAAGAGGAGGAGGGGGGGACCTGGAAAAGGCTTTTTAAATGCAGATAATTTCATATTTGCCTAATAAACCCAATTACAAAGTTTCTTAAAATCGCCTGGACTATTGATTTCTGCAAATAAAAGAAAAAAAAAAATACGACTGACACTTTAACTACTAAATTAAATGGACCTTCAAAAAAGAACCACACCCAAAAGGACCTAAACTGAAATAATGTACCAAAGTCCGTCACTGCAAAGACAAGCGCCAAGGGTAAAAAAAAAGAGCAGACAAAAACGTCCTAGTCTTACAGTGAAAGGGAGAGAGAAAACAATACATTCAAGTGGTTTCTAGTCATTGATCATAGGATCATAGTGATCATAGGAAAGTAACATAGGAAATTCCAAACATATCTTTAGGATTAAAACATGACTGAACAATAGGTCATTCTCTTATAACCACCTTGTTAACAGGTGAGGACGCACAGTACGACTGATCAGCTGCATTACAAACTCCTCTACTGTCCCGCCCAAAAATGAGCAGCTTTTTAAAAATAACTTTCCACCAAGGAACATTGAGACTTCCTAATGACTCATGTGCCAGGAGAGGGAAGACCTGAAAGGTAGGAATTTGCTTCCCAGATTCTGTACTCTCTCTCGGTGTGACTCTAGGTATGTGGGTGTAACTCTTTGTAATACCACAGATATTCCCACCATTTCACACTGTTCTTACAGAGAAGTTGGGTTGCCTCCCAATAATTGAAGGAAAAAGGCAATGTTGAATCTCTAGTGGCTGATCCTTATGTTATTTGCCAGAATTCTTGCAGTGGTTTACACCCCTCTCTCCATTCAGATCACATGAATAGCTGAGTTCATGAGTATGGGGAAACCAAGAGAGCCAGTTATCTCACAGCTTTCTGGGCATTTATCGGACAGCTATGCTATGTATGGCTACCTTGAAGGGGTTATCCGAAATTAGAAAAACCTAGCTGTTTTGTTCTTTAGATGCTTTGTGGGGACTGGGACTGGTGCTTCTGGCGCATTTTAAAGTTTTCAGCTAATGTCACTCCCACCCTCTTTTTTAGTTTTTTTCAAACATTTATTTATTTCCCATTTTAGACATTTTCGAACAGACCAGACATGGTAATCAAGTGGTAAGATACATTAGAATCACCAGTACATGCAAAGCCATTATTTCAAATGGTCCGAATTCAACAAAATTTATCAAAACAACCCCCCTCCTAGCAAGAATGAGGCCCACACTTTCCCTCCTTTCCTTGTTGCAATCTAGACCAAAAGTGACACTTAATCTGGGACCCTGAGTGCTCCCAAGGAATCCGCAACATCAGCTCTCAGATACGTCTTAGTCATATCATTTAACATACTATATATCCATATATTCCTTTAAAAAAATGTGGTAATAAAAACAAAACAAAAAAAAACAAAACAAATCATGATACTCTGGTAACCATTTTTTTCTATAGATGGACCTGCACAGGTATTATTTTTGCAGAAGCTCCTTTGCCTTCTCTATGTGCAACAACCACCAAGTCTCAGTAAAAGGTGTATCAAGAATTATTAAGAGATTAAGTAGAATAACAAAAACAAACAGCAAAGGAAATGAAACATCAGTTATTAGCATGCAAAAAAACTAATAATTGTACAGCAATTGTACAGAAAGCTCAACAGGAACGGATTTTCTATGAACCAGAGGACTGGTTGGATGCCCTATGTAAAGGACCCCATTCACCTTTAAAAACTGACGGGCAACAATCGCTCGGCTGTCATTTGTCTCTCCCACCTGCTGCCCATCCTCCCCACGCACAGGAACGTTTGTCATAGCCGTTTGGTTTTCTCCCTGTGTTCCTGCACTTTCACTGCAGCTCATCTCTCTAAACATCATCTATTGGTAGTTTATCTATCGGTAGTCTAAACTATATGGGGAGCTTAAGTCTCAAGGTTATGATGTTTAGCTTAAAGGGAAACTAACAGCAGGTTAGAAGACTCTAACCTGCTATGTTTCCATAAGGCTATGTTCACACAATGTAATATTTCAGTAAAGAATGGCCGCTGATTGCAATGGAATCAGGCTGTTCTTTACTGCAGGGGCAGCATTGCATTGACATCAATGCAGTGCCGCCCGCTGTGTTCACACAGCATTACGTTAACGTCCATTCTTTAGAACGGGTGTTAAAATAATGTACCTGCCTATTATTTAAAAATAATAGCTATTCACACAGTTTAATGTGTGGCGGAGGCTGCACATTACACTGAAGTGAACGGCTAATTGATTTGCGGGCACACCTGACAGTGCCCGCAAGTCAATGTTAAAAAAAGAACGTTCCTGCAGAGGTATCTGACAGAGGTATTAGCTACAGGAACGTCCTGAATGCAGCCCGGCGGCTGGCTATGCAACGTATGCAATGTAAAACCAAGTATAAACATAGCCTAAGGTTGGGGATGCAGACAATGTAAGTCATTTTCTTACCTTAATCCTCAGTGCTGTTATTGTTAAATCCTCTGTTTTATAAATATGCAAAATAGGGGGTATGGTGCATTGGGTGCAGGACTACAGCCCTCAGTGCACCAAACCATCCGCCCCTCAAGAATATTCATGAAGAGGTAACAAGTGGGTTGGAGAACTACCAAGGTTGCATATTAATAAAGAGGAAGCTTTAAAGAAAACAGTGCTAAAGATGAAGGTAAGAAAATGAACTTCATTGTCAGCATCCCTGGCCTTATGGGAACATAGCAGGCTGATAAGTGTATAATTGTATGCAAAAATAAAATAAATTGCAGGCTATTATTCACTCACACCTTTTTTTAGTTTGACTGAAAAGTCTCTTTAAAGGGGTTATCCAGTGCTACAAAAACATGGCCACTTTCTTTCAGAGACAACACTAAACTTGTCTCAGGTGCGGTTTGCAATTAATGGGGTTATCCAGCGCTACAAAAACATGGCCACTTTTCCCCCTACTGTTCAGGTGCAGTTTGCAATTAAGCTCCATTTACTGCAATGGAACTAAGTTTCAAAACCCCACCCAAACTGGAGACAACAGTAGGGGGAAAGTGGCCATGTTTTTGTAGCGCTGGATAACCCCTTTAACCCCTTAACGACATAGGGCGTATATTTACGCCCTGATGCCGTTAAGGACATTCAGAGCGGGGCCGCGCGGCGACCCCGCTCTGAACCGCGGCGGTCCCGGGTGCCGCTTGTAGCCCGGGACCGCAGGTATTAGTGGGCACGGTCCGATCGCCATGCCCGCTAATACAGTAATCAGATGCAGCTGTCAAACATGACAGCTGCATCCGATTACCAGACGCAGCGTCATCCCTGGTGTCTAGTGGGGAGATCGCTCCTCCGGGATGTTATCCCAGAGGAGCGATCTCCGTTTCTGAAGCCGGCCGGGGACCGCTCCAAGATGGCGCCGTCCCCGGCTCGGCACTCGTTTACTTCCGGCTGCAGCAGCTGGAAGTAAACGAGTGCCTATCTCATGGATCTCTGCAGCATATCTATGCTGCAGAGATCTCTATGAGAGATCAGAGCACTTATACTAGAAGTCCCCCAGGGGGGCTTCTAGTATAAGTGTTAAAGTAAAAAAAAAAGTGTTGTTATAAGTAAAAATCATCCTCCCCTAATTAAAGTTTGAATCACCCCCCTTTTTCCAAGTAAATAAATAAACAAACATGTTTGCTACCGCCGCGTGCGTAATCGCCCGAACTATTAATTAATCACATTCCTGATCTCGCACGGTAAACAGCGTCAGCGCAAAAAAATCCCAAAGTGCAAAATTGCGCATTTTTGGTTGCATCAAAACCAGAAAAATTGTAATAAAAAGCGATCAAAAAGTCGTATTTGCGCAATCAAGGTACCGATAGAAAAATCACATCATGGCGCAAAAAGTTACACCTGACACAGCCCCATAGACCAAAGGATAAAAGCGCTATAAGCCTGGGAACGGAGCTGTTTTAAGTGACGTATATTTGTTGACAATGGTTTGAATTTTTTACAGGCCATCAGATACAATATAAGTTATACATGTTATATATCGTTTTAATCGTAACGACTTGAGGAACATATATAACAAGTCAGTTTTACCCCAGGGTGAATGGCGTAAAAACACATTTCCCCCAAATAAACAAAATGCGTTTTTTTTTTTTCAATTTCACCACACATTTATTTTTTTTTCTGGTTTCGCAGTGTACTTTATGCAAAAATTCAGCCTGTCATTGCAAAGTACAATTAGTGACGCAAAAAATAAGGGCTCATGTGGGTTTCTAAGTGGAAAAATGCAAGTGCTATGACCTTTTAAGCACAAGGAGGAAAAAACGAAAACGCAAAAATCGAAATTGGCTCTGTCCTTAAGGGGTTTATTTCCATTCACTTTAATGGAACTGAGCAGCAAAACCCACTCAAGCTGGAGACAAGAGTGGGGCTGTCTCTGGAAGAAAGTGGCCATGTTTTTGTAGCGCTGGATAACCCCTTTAAAT
Source organism: Dendropsophus ebraccatus (assembly GCF_027789765.1). Lineage (NCBI taxonomy): Eukaryota > Metazoa > Chordata > Amphibia > Anura > Hylidae > Dendropsophus > Dendropsophus ebraccatus. The sequence goes on from NC_091456.1 coordinate 140,417,750, forward strand.
GAAGCTTGGATATTGTGAATGGTGAAAGAAATTATGGTATAAAGACTCATGGTGTATCGGAACTTAGAAGCTATAGAAGAAGAGCCATCCTATAGGATTTTACAGTTACCACAGGCAGTTTCTAAAAAAAAAAAAAAAAAAAAATCTAAGTTAGTCCAGAGAATGACCTCCCAATAATGTGGTTTTTATTTGGCCTAATGGGCAAAAATCAATAGCACAATAGTAAAAACCACGAGCTTTTATGGTATTTTTAATCATTTCAATATAAAATGGTAGAAAATGGGATATTAAGGGTATAAGTGCTTGGGATGACATCAGCAACGCTACATAGAAATTCTAAAGGGATTATGTAAAAGCTGCTGGGTTGAAAGTCAGCGCCTTCTTCTGTGAAAGTACTAGAATATTTATGGGCTGCTGGATTTCAGTATATGTGCACAAAACCATTTCCAGTTTCTATTGGGGATTGATTGCAATGTACTTGAGAAAAATACATTAACAGGAACCCTGACTCCATTAAATGATAATGAATCAGACATGTGGCTCTTCTGAAGAATGGTCAAGTTGTCTTTGCACATTCACACTACATTTTAGGAAACAGAGAAAATGAACTAGGGAATTACAATCCAGAACAATTTATCACATATTAGGAAGACGATAAACCGAAGCTGACAGCACATCAGTAGGAGGCAGGGCTGTGTTCCGAGTTCATTGTGCCCTAGGCACTTTTAGTGCTGATGCCTTATTGTGCAGAACCCTGGATGGGATCAATGCTGTGGAAGACAAGTAAATCAGAGAAGCCGTCTTCATGGCCAGGCAGCAGACATTGAGATTGTGACGTCATCTTATGATACATACCAGGTGTGATTTTCCCACAAAGTAACACTTTCATTGGGTTGCATATTGCATAGAGCCTGGAGCGAAAGACTAGTTGACAACGTAGTAAAGTCTGGACCCACCAGATAGTCTGGCATTACCTTAGTGGTCAATACCGATTATAATAGGGCCTTACACTGCTATTTTTGAAAAGAATAGATCTATGCTCTATGTTCACTCTAGCTGCAATGTGACATATGGATCAGGTCTTATTAACCGATCAACGATTTCTCGTTCGTTGTTAAATCGTTAACTGCTGTTCAACCGAACGATTATCGTTTAGATCAAAACAATGTAACAATAATTTGAACGATAATCGTCCCGTAGAATAGGGCCCTTAGCCTCTAGATGCCTCCTTTCTCTGTAATCTGCTGTTCATTGCCTGTTGTTATGGCTAATGTGTCTCTAGTAACAGTCTCTGCAAGACAGATAATTGAATACTATGTGGCCAGGCTAGAGGGATCCAGAGAGAGAGAGAGAGAGAGAGAGAGAGACAGAGACAGAGAGAGAGACACACACAGACACCGAGAGAGAGACTGTGTACTTGCAAGTTCTGAGTCTCTAGACAGATCAGCATTGTCCGTATATATGGTAGTAAAGGCTTCGCTTAGTTTGGGTCATTATCAATGCAGCAATACCAACCTTGCTTTATTGTATAAGCAGTGTAAAGAAAAAAGTATGTTTGTAATTGGGAAAGGAGTTGACTTTTTATATTCATCTTTCTTAGCTCATTACACCGATAACATTGAAACCAACCACTGCCTAATATTGTGTAGGTCACCATTTTGGCACCAAAACAGCTTTGACTATTTGAGGTATAGACTCTACAAGACCTCTGAAGGTGTCTAGTGAGGTGTCTATCAAAATGTTATTAGCAGCTCCTTTAAGTCCTGCTAGTTACATATATAAGACTTGTTTGTACAACACATGTCACAGATGCTCGACTGGATTGAGATCAGAAGAATTTGGAGGCTGAATCATCACCTTGAAAACTTTGTCATGTTTCCCAAAATATTCCTGAAGAAATCTTGCAATGCAACCGGGGCATTATCCAGCTGAAATAGGCCACTGCCATTAAAGAATACTACTGCCATGATGGTATGGACCTTGTCTGTTTAGGTAAGTTGTATGTGTCAAAATAACATCCCCCGAAATGCCAGAGTCAAAGTTTTCCAGGCAGTTCTGATACAGTAACAAATCAGCCACCTTTTTATATTCCCTCGACAATGGCCATGGTGTTGTGGTAAAGGTGGGGTCTTCTATATCGTATCTTTAGTAATACTGGACCTTGTAGAGCATGATTTGTTCAGTAACAGTATTGAAGTACAGTAATACTTGGTCCTGGCACAGACACATGCCTTGCCTGTAAGATTATAAATAAAAAAAACTTGAGCGTGGGCTCTAAGAAGCTACAACTTTTACATTTTATAAGCACATTTATGTAATATAGAAAGCTGGAGAAAGAAGGTGTGAAAAAAGTAACAAATAAAGGAGACCAATGTCCAATGACTATTGAGGAGCGCTAATGTTTCTGAACGCTTTAATTTTGCATGGTAACCGTTGCTTAGGATTAAACAGCAGCAGCAGCTGGTATAAACTCTGTTTGTTCCTTTCTGTGTCCCACCAGGTCAAAGATAGGTGGAAAGCTAAGCATTAATGAAAGTGTTCACGCTCCGTACTTACACTATTCTCCAGGAAATAGACTTTCCATCACCTAAGATACAGACCTACAGGTGCGGGTCTAAAGGCTCTGGCTATGACACAGTTGTCACATGCCCGGTAGCTTATCTCTCTAGATATGCCACTTACTATATTGTCTACTACACTGCTCAAAAAAATAGGGAACACTCAAATAACACATCCTAGATCTGAATGAATGAAATATTCTCATTGAATACTTTGTTCTGTACAAAGTTGAATGTGCTGACAATAAAATCACACAAAAATCATCAATGGAAATTAAATTTATTAACCAATGGAGGCCTGGATTTGGAGTCAGACACAAAATTAAGGCCCTGTGCACACTACGGAATAGGCAGAACACCCTTCTATCACTTTGAATGGGAGGGCTTGCACCCCTCCACTCTCCGGGCCTCTCAGTCCAAAGAATTTACATGTCTGTAAGCTGTTGGGCTGTGAGTACAACCCCCATCTGTGGACGTCGGGCCCTCGTACCATCCTCATGGAGTTGGTTTCTAACTGTTTGAGCAGCCAAAGGCTCCTCCTTATCCTCCTTGTACAAAGGCAGAGGTAGTGGTCCTGCTGCTGGATTGTTGCCCTCCTATGGCCTCCTCCACGTCTCCTAGTGTACTGGCCTGTCTCCTGGTAGCGCCTCCAGCCTCTGGACACTACACTGACAGACACAACAAACCTTTTTGCCATCCTGGATGAGCTGCTCTACCTAAGCCACTTTGTGGATTGTAGAGTCCGTCCCAAGCTACCACGAGTGTGAAAGCACCAAAAACATTCAAAAGTGACCAAAATATCAGCCAGAAAGTAGGGATGGTCCGAACCGAGTTCGGTTCGGGTTCGTACGAATCCGAACGCTCGGCAATGATTCCGGCTGTCTGGCCGCTCCGTGGAGAGGGTGGATACAGCGGGAGGACCGCCTGGAAAACTGGGATACAGCCGTAGCCATAGGCTGTATCCCAGTTTTCCAGGCGGTCCTCCCGCTGTATCCATTTGCTGCAGGGAGCGGGCAGACAGCGGGAATCTGATGCCGAGCGTTCGGGTTCATACGAACCCGAACCTCGGCAGTTTCGGACCATCCCTACCAGAAAGCATAGGTACTGAGAAGTGTTCTGTGGTCCCCACCTGCAGAACCACTCCTTTATTGAGTGTGCCTTGCTAATTGCCAATAATTTCCACCTGTTGGCTATTCCATTTACACAGCAGCATGTGAAATTGAATGTTAGTCAGTGTTGCTTCCTTAGTGCAAAGTTTGATTTTGCAGAAGTTTGATTTACTTGGAGTTATATTGTGTTGTTTAATGCTGCGTTTAAATGAAGCAATAATTCGCCCAATCAATCGTTTAACGATTTTGAAGCAACAATATGGTCTTTATAACGATCAGCGTTTAGACGAATAAACGAAAAAATCGTAAGAAAAATCGTTATTGCGATCTCACACATAGGGTAAATCGGTGAAAGACTGTTTACACGAAGCAATCTGCGAAATTTTAGCAAACAACCAACGACGATTTGAGAACATTGAAAGATCAAAATGAACGATTTCTCGCTCGTCGCTTGATTGTTTTCTGTGTTTACACGAGCCGATTATCGCTCAAATTGTTATCGTGAAAATTTGAACAATAATTGTTCCGTGTAAACGCAGCATAAGTGTTCCCTTCATTATTTTGAGCAGTGTATATTATTTTGGTACCACTAAAGACATGGACTTGAATTACTATTAGGCTAGGTTTACACAGTCAAATAAAAGCAAAATAGGACCGTACTTTTGAGTGAAAATAAAACAATGTGTGAGAAGATGAGAAGAATGGCTGTATTTTGCAAAAGCAGGTGGCAAATAGTGAGCATGTTCATAATCAATCCCCAATAGAAAATGTTATTTAATATGGTGTGTACAATTTCCCATTGACTTCAATAAGGTCTATTATTATATTGAAAATATGGCTGTATTTTCACCCCAAAATTACAGCCTTTTTTATATGAGGTGTGTGAACACAGCCTTAAACATTTAAACAAAATGAAATGAAATATCAATTTCAGTTCAATGACTTTCTGCAAGCTCTAAAACTATCATGTGTAAATGACGAGCAAATATGTACATTATTGCACAACTCCCCTTCATTTAAAGGGAGTGTATCCCCTAGATTTGTCATTACCGAGTATCTGAGTATCAGACACTGGAGAATGTCCTTTTTTTCCTAATCTGTTTCTATTTTCTGATTCTAACTTTTAACATTTTATTTGTAGTACATTATTATGGAGGCTGGCATCTTGCTTAACAGTTTGCTTTACAGAAAGCCTGATGGCTCATATAGATACAATGACAGCTATTGTGTGCACCTCTGTTATGGATACAGAACATATATACAAGAATCATGGTTTTTCTTAGTTATGACTGCAATCTCTGCAGTCTCTATAGGGATGCCCATGGCTCGGATGATCTATTCTCATATTTGCACAGCAGCCTTTTACCAGAGTAGTAACTGAGTAGAGTAAAATTACTATAATATCAGCCTTTTATCTGCTACCCTAGACATTGACCAATGTAGAATTTCCAAAACCTATAAAATGGCCCATTCAATTTTCTCCAGATTGCTGGTTGTCAGTTTCCCTGAATATAATGTTACATATTTGTCACTGTGGTCTGAGTATTATATCAGCTGGATACATGTAGCAATTGACATCTTGAGTCCATTGACTTGACAGGACAATGTCTTGTGTTAGAATAGCCTAATGCAACAGGGATTAAGGTAAGGACAATAATTAAAGAGTAATGTAAAAGATAGATTTGTGTAATGTGCTATGATATTGGGCGGTACTTCAAAGACGGGATAAGTTATCCTAATGTACCAGGGATAAAGAGAAGGCCTGCTACATCTGTACTTATTTGTAGACTTTGACACTACAGGATTTAAAACCATGCTTAGGTCACATATCTTTAACCCTAAAGGATATAGCTCTCTTGGCAGCCAGCCTCCCAAATATTGTATCTCTATGCAGTGTACACCATTCAGCCCTGATATTAAAGCAGGAAAGAGTCAGTGTTTTTTTTTTAAAGCGGACTTGTCACCACCCCTGACCTGTCTGTTTTAACAAGTACATGTAATGCCCATGAAATAACAATTCTGGAACATTTTGTCTTATAGCTCTATGATGTGCCCATCCTCTGTTATTCTTACTAGAGATCTATGACTCAATAGCCAACTAGGTGTTATCACTTGGGGGGTGTCCTTACACAGTCTGGCACTGTAAGCTCTGATAGGATAGTTTTAGACAGTGTGGGGACACCCCCCCCACATAGTAACACCCAGCTGGTTATTGAGTCACGTTTTAGGTGTGCCTTTGGTCATCGACTAAACCCACATAACCCAATAGGGGGAATAAATAAAAAATGTAAAAACAAAATAGTCTGGTTTTACCAACAGCAACCAATTGCATTGGGACAGGGATGGGCAGAAATATTTATTTGGACTGCTGCGGCCTTCCTCATGGTGTCCTTTCATGAACATCGTTCTATTATTCTAGAAAGAAAGGATATATAAAGCAGGTTGCTTTCCTTTAAAGGGGTATCTCAACTTATATAGTTATACATGTAGGACTCGTCAAGTTAAATATTTTTGAAAATTCATTTATTTAGCCAACTTGCCTCCTTCCCCTGACATGCTGCTCTCTGTTAAGGTTACAGACTACCTCTCTGCCTTAAAACTGCACAACTGCACATTACTACTTAATTTCTAATCAGCCAATCACATGGCGGCAACTCAGTGCATTTAGGCATGTAGACATGGTCAAGACAATCTCCTGCAGTTCAAACCGAGCATCAGTATGGGGAAGAAAGGTGATTTGAGTGCCTTTGAATGTGGCATGGTTGTTGGTGCCAGAAGGGCTGGTCTAAGTATTTCAGAAACTGCTGATCTACTGGGATTTTCACGCACAACCATCTCTAGGGTTTACAGAGAATGGTCTAAAAAAGAAAAAACATGCAGTGAGCGGCAGTTCTGTGGGCGGAAATGCCTTGTTGATGCCAGAGGTCAGAGGAGAATGGGCAGACTGGTTCGAGCTGATAGAAAGGCAACAGTGACTCAAATAGCCAACCGTTACAACCAAGGTAGGCAGAAGAGCATCTCTGAACGCACAGTACGTCGAACTTTGAGGCAGATGGGCTACAGCAGCAGAATACCACACCGGGTGCCACTCCTTTCAGCTAAGAACAGGAAACTGAGGCTACAATTTGCACAAGCTCATCAAAATTGGACAGTAGAAGATTGGAAAAACGTTGCCTGGTCTGATGAGTCTCGATTTCTGCTGCGAAATTCGGATGGTAGGGTCAAAATTTGGCGTCAACAACATGAAGGCATGGATCCATGCTGCCTTGTATCAACGGTTCAGGCTGGTGGTGGTGGTGTCATGGTGTGGGGAATATTTTCTTGGCACTCTTTGGGCCCCTTGGTACCAATTGAGCATCGTTGCAACGCCACAGCCTACCTGAGTATTGTTGCTGACCATGTCCATCCCTTTATGACCACAATGTACCCAACATCTGATGGCTACTTTCAGCAGGATAATGCGCCATGTCATAAAGCTAGAATCATCTCAGACTGGTTTCTTGAACATGACAATGAGTTCACTGTACTCAAATGGCCTCCACAGTCACCAGATCTCAATCCAATAGAGCATCTTTGGGATGTGGTGGAACGGGAGATTCGCATCATGGATGTGCAGCCGACAAATCTGCGGCAACTGTGTGATGCCATCATGTCAATATGGACCAAAATCTCTGAGGAATGCTTCCAGCACCTTGTTGTATCTATGCCACGAAGAATTGAGGCAGTTCTGAAGGCAAAAGGGGGTCCAACCCGTTACTAGCATGGTGTACCTAATAAAGTGGCCGGTGAGTGTATATATACACACACACACTGTGTGTGTATATATATATATATATATATATATATATATATATATATTTATATTCCCTGTTAAGTGTGGGAAAACTCATGAAAAATCAACATGCTCTATTTGAGATTTGTGTATTCGGCATATTGGTATGTAACAGTTCTGTTAACCTAAGGCAGGGGTAGACAGTAAGTAGTATGACAGCATGACGCACTCATCTATTGTGTAAAGTGGATAAGGAAGTTAAACAGTAATTCTGCTTACAGTATATAAAATATTTATACGTTGAAAGGCAGGGAAATGTGCCGTAAATATAATAGTGGAGCGGAGTGCTCAGAAGAGTCTACATAGCTCATATCTGCAGGTTAGATTCTTCTTACCTGCTGTTAGGTTGCTTTAAAAAAAAGGTTCTACAATGTAAAAGTGGTCAGAACGCTACATACTGTAAGTGACCTTACTCCAGTATCTTTAAATGTGGTGAGTAATGGATCAGCCAACGATCAGCATGGAAATCGTCAGTGATGTTTATGCAACCCTTGCTGGTAATCCGACATATATAGAAAATAATAAAGTTATACTTACCTCTCCAGGCTCCCCCAGTGTCCTTCTGCCTGTTCCCTGCTGACTGCAGCCACCACTGAACCTTCTGAAGACCATCTCTGCAGTGACAGGTTGATTGGGCAGATAATCGCTCTGTGTAATAGGGCCTTAACTTACCCATCCCTGTGTGTGGCCAGGTAGCTCTCACATCTATAACATGGCTGCTTATGGAACATGTGGAACCACTCCAGGTTTTGGTTGGAAAAATACCAAAATACCTATCGAATAGTTTTTTTTCTAAAGCCAGCAATGTGTATGCTTCATTTTAGTCAACCGTGTAAGGGCTGGGGTGCTGCCTGGCTGCAGGGCATCCGTGGGGGCAGAGTTACTGAGCAGGGCTGAACTGGTGCTTTATTATATGAGTAAGCACTTCACTGTCACCATTTGTATGCCTCCACCTAAAATTTATTTATAGGGTTATTGTGACTTAAATGATAGATCTCCTACTTATCCCCTATCCAGTGGATAAGGAACACGTGTGCAATCACAAAGGTCTGACCATCAGACTTCCCCACGATCTCCAGAACTGCTTTGTTTTAAAAGGAGTGATGAGTCCATATGCGCATTGCTACTCCACTCATTCTCTATGGAGCTGTCAATGAGAGCACTCTTTGGCATCGATCCAAGATGGACGCAGTTGTGTGTGGGCTGCAACGTGGCCCCATTCATTTACATTGATTTTTGGCCATGTAGCCCTAGCCTAAAGCAATACTTTATGCTAACTAGTCTTTCATGCTTGTATGTGGTGTAGCAGAACTATGTGGGTGTACAATATAGTGGTATGTATGTTACAATACACCTGTGTATATTGGGTAGAGGGTGTGTCATGCTGAATCATCGAGCCAGGTGATAAAAAATGCCTAGCTACAAGGAGACACCTGTGTACACTACCACTTTTTTTTACTTCAACTTTTGACCTGAAAAATACTTTTCCCTTCAAGTCCTGTAAAAAAATAACTACTAGGATCTAATGATATTTAATAAATGGAATGCTGCACTATAATGATATTTGCAGGGATTCATCATGCCGCATAATTGGATTGGAGAAAGTAAAAATCCTTATCTTAGCCTTTTTCATCTAAACCTAATTTCTCTGTCCTGAGGAAAGCCATCTATAAATCTTGCTTTGTGTACACAGTGTAGCGGCTCATTTTTAATATGCTATAAATATAATTATAATTTAATTTGCGTTTGTCCTTTCATAAATCTGATTTAAACAGGTTTATGGATTTTGCTATGTGCCTAAATATAAAAGTCAATATGAGATTGTTCCTTCTGTGATTTTTAATACTGATATTTACGCTGATGAAAGGGACATCAGACAGAAGGCGCAAGGATTTTACCATCATTAAAATAATATAGATAATATGATTATAGGGTAAAACTAGACATATTGCACTTAAAAGTAATATATTTCCACAGTCACACTTGTAAATTCTATCATTAACAAAAACAAAATCACATAATGCATTCATTTTATCCAGAGTTTAATAATGTAGATTGTTATTGATGAGGAAAAAGTTTAAAAATATCCATAGACTTTGGCTAGACCAAGGCATTAAAGTGGCAGTAACATTTATATGCCAACAGGGGTGTGGCATATGTAACGGCAGGAGTTGTGGATCAGCTGAGCAGCCGCTAGTGGGGAAAAAGCCGCATCAGGGAGTGGAGTCAAAGGGGCCGCTGGCCTTCACTAAGCTGAGGGCTTGTAGGAAAGAAGGCAGGCAGGAACGTAGCACGACTCGCGGGTGGAACCACAGGCAGGAATCATGGGCAGGGCAGGGACTGCAAAACTAGAGTCAGCATGCAGAGGCTCCAACAAAGAAGCCAGATGCATGCATCTTTATATAGGCAATTGGCTGCAGCCAATTAAGGGTGCACTGGCCCTTTAAGTCTGAAGCACCTGGCACACTCTGGGCACTTGGGCTCCAGCATTTACCGATCACAGCCGCTAGGGAGAGCAGTGCAGTGGCGGCGCAGTTAGTTTAAAGCATTATTAGAGCACACAGGGTGGATTGAGGTTGTTGGGGGAACCAAACCTTTGTCTATCCCACCACCAACCCTATGTAGGAGAGTTGGCCACCCACACAGTGGCCATAGCCACGTAAGACTATGAAAGTTATGGAGTCAGCCAAGCTGAGCCCCTTTATCCTTTAGTAGGAAGAACCACAAGACTGATCATTTCTGACTGGATAAACTCTTTGAATAATCCTTATGTAAAGGGTGGTGAAACATCTCTTACCTTGGGGGTGGAGGCTCCAGGATAGTGTCCTATGTCTTCTTTACTGTAAGCTGGCCCTGACTGGAATATTATTACTTGATCTGTCAGTAGATAAAAGCAGGTAGAAGTTTATTTATCTCATAAAGAAAGTGGGAAGTGGCCAGAACCTAGCCACTAGCTGACTACATTGCAGCCAATTACATAAATGGGGTGGCTGCAGTGCCCCACAGTATAGATTGGCATTCCTTTCTCGACGGGATGCAGACATATAGCTTGGACATAATTTAAACATAATTGGACACAATTTATGTAGTATGAACCTAGCCTCTGCTGTTATAAACAGGAAATATGTGTTGACATTAACATATAATACTTTTGTCTTTAGTAGTGGTCTGTACCAAAATTGGTTTATACGCACACCTTTGGAAGTAGTACCAGCGTGGGGGGAATTATAAAGCAGTACTGAGCAGTGTAAGTAATAAATGCAAGCCAGTATTGTGTCTGTCTGTGTTTCTATCTCTTTCACTGCAATTCATTCGGTCACCCCCAATCAACCCTTCCTTCTCCACAGACCTCTGTGGGCAGCACAAACTGATCTCTCAGTGAAGCTAAAATCTCTTTACTGTATCAAATATGACAATTCTTGCTGCTGCTGTCTTGTTGAAATTTCAATAAACCCCAATATACACTACTATAGACACTAAGATCAGTATTACATGCAGATCCTAAGAAGTTACAGGCTTGTCATAAATGGCTCTATCCCCAACCGTATGGGGCGACCACTATAAAAAAACCAAACATTTAAGTCACCGAGGGCCCGTTCCCGGCCTCCGGTACCGTTCCCGGTGCAGGCAGTGTGACATACACTACCTGCGTCAGAGACGGAGATCTGTCGGGAGAGCTTAGGGAGAATAAAAGAGGTGCCGGCAACTTCTGTCGCCTTTCTCATTCTCCTGAATCTCTCCCAGCAGCCGAGCGTCTCCAAGCCTCTCCGATGAGACCCTCGGCTTCTAGGAAGAGGTTCGGCGTTCTCAGTCTCCGGCGCAGGTAATGTACGTCACACTGCCTGCGCTGGGAACGGTACCTGAGGCAAGCGGAGGCCGGGAACAGGCCCCAGGTGAGTTAAATGTTTGTTTGTTTTATTTAACTCTTAAACTAAGGTACCACTGTAACTATAATTTAAAGGCAATTAAAATTATATTCTTTAGCTGTGATCCATTGGTCTTGCCAATGAGGCAAACAAAAACTAATGTTGTTACTGCAGATGATGCCAGGACACTGTGCAGTAATCCTGCTGCAGCGCCAGCCGGCACTAGTATACTGGTGGTGGCACATATAATCACATGGATACATGGAAGTACTGATAGGTCCTCTGGACTGGGTGATCTTATTTTTTAATGATGCATAGTCAATGTGAATATTTTCTATCAAGGTCCAATAAACAATAATTATAATATAATTATCTGACCTACTAAGTCTATGTCTCAGTTTTTTTTGCATACAGCCCCGTGGTATAATACTCAGCCCATCGTACTTCCAGCATGGCAGTCAGTCTCATAGACCTACTCCGTTTCTCACGGCTCAGTGTGTGACTAACCCTACCACTCATGAATACCCTATCTACAACTTATTACAGTAAAGAGATTAATGACTGACTCTTTCATCCAAGTGAAAAGGAAAATAAAAGGTATTCTACTAAACATTGCTCAGTTACCACAATATGTCATGGATGTTAGGCCTGTCAGGTGTCTTTTTTTTCAGCGATATTATACCTTTGTGTAAAGGAAAAAACACGTCTATGACTTTTGGCTCAATATCACCATCTAGTGGATTGTTGACTGTCTGTTACCATGCTGGATCCTTGTTCCCTCCCATACCTGCCATGAGAAAGCTGTTACAATAGAGCCCAGTTATAATTACTATCTCCACCCTAGCTGCATTGCTTCATTGTTGTGAGTCAAGATGCTGTTGAGAAAGACCAGGTAGGTCGGAATGTGTGCAGCGTTATTTACTTTGTAATAAATTCTTAAAGAAGCATTACAAGTAGCGATTGCTGGGATTTCCTTCCTATATTGTTTTGTATAAGCTTAGCCAAAACATTGTAGGTGTCAATTTAAAGAGGTACTCCAGTAAAAAATGTTTTCTTTCAAATCAACTGGTGCCAGAAAGTTCCAGAGATTTGAAATTTACTTCTATTAAAAAAAATCTCAAGCCTTCCAGTACTTATCAGCTGCTGTATATCCTGCAGGAAGGGGTGTATTTTTTCCAGTCTGGAGAGCAGGTGTCGTTTTTTTATGGGAATGTGCCACTCTTCTGGACAGAGGTGGCAGCAGAGAGCACTGTGCCAGACTAGAAAGAATACACCACTTCTTGCAGGACATACAGCAGCTGACATGTACTGGAAGACTGGAGATTTTTTGATAGAAGTAAATTACTAATCTCTGGCACTTTCTGACACAGTTGATTTGAAAAAAAAAATCCACTGGAATACCCCTTTAGGAGAAGGGGGAAATTTATTATATTGCTACACCAGGTTTCCAGCTTTTACACCAATCTCACTACTTTAAAAGAAAGTGGACAGGGTTTGCATGTAATTTTTACTACTAATCTATCTATCTATATAGGGTTACAGGTAAAATACAAGGCTCACACCTACATTCATTATACCATCAATATTTAGACAGCATTTCAAACCCAATAAACATGAAATCTTCATAGTAAAACCTATTGCACAATTCAAGGAAAACATTAAGCAGTCTATCTACAGTTCTATCTACTTGGTAAATGTTTACCTCTGTTACTTGTAGGCTATCCATGTGAAACATTGAGCAAATCGGCAATGGCATCCAGTGAAGTTATTGGCACACCCCTATAGAATATGACCTCAAGGGAAGAGCTGAAAAATAGAAATAAGTATATATGAACCCAGTGCTTATTATAAAGGACTGTTGTACAGAAGAGAGCAGCAGAGAGCACTGTGTCAGACTGAAAAGAATACACCACTTCCTGCAGGACTTAATAGAAGTAAATAAAAAAATCTCTGGTACTAGTTGATTGAAATATTTTTTTGTGAACTAGTCCTTTAATTGCTATGTGATACTAGTAAGTATGGGAGAGGAAGACTGCCGGCCGCCTCCGTAAACCTTTGGGCCTATCACAACGTCTCTAAAAGTTACCTCTGATTTACCTGATCAGATAAGGTACCTCAGGCTGCTCTCCACCAATAAGAAACAAGTACCAGCCCTTAGGTCTTATTTACACAATCAGTGATTTTCGAAGTCCGTGGATGAAGTTCTAGTTTTTCATGGAACGGATTGTGGATCAGTGAAAAAATGGAATGTGTGAATTGCCCAATAGAAAGCAACCTCACAGGATGTGTGAACAAGGCCTTATTTATAAAGTCTGGTGAAGACAATTATGTGCTCAGCTTTTAGCTGGGTATCAGAGCAGAAAAGGAGTGTATGCTACTAAGCTTATTTCTACTGACAGGGTAACTACCACTGACTGGGGATTCCACCTGTTCAAATTGTGGGGGATTATCATTCTAAAGTATTATTCTAAAGGACTACTTTAAAGCAGTTGGGAAAGTGCAACAAGCTACCCTGCTGGTACCCTGCTGTCTCCTGCCCGGTTTCGAGGAGTCGAGGAGCTAGCACTGCCCAGTAAAGCAAACCTGGGGACTGTACTACTGGATTTGTCACTCTGATCTCCTCCAGCATTAGACGTAACGTCTAATGTAACATCATAGACGTGAGTACAGGTTATTCCTCCTATGCATACTGTAGTGTCCCAGTACAGGGGTCACTAATCTTTTCACCGGTAACTCAGGTGTCACAGCTAGAGACGTGATTTTCCACTCCAGCCACTAGGTGTCTCACTCTCCCTTGTGCACAGCTGCAGTGTAAAAGGTTTCTTCCTTCCTGTCATACAATGGTATTGTCTAAATCCCATACCGTACAGGGACCTCGCTGGGGGCGCAGACACAGCTCTCCTGGCAAGCCGGATTTCATTGGCTGCTCCACTACAGGCTTCCTAGCAGCCAAAATTAGACCCTGCTGGACTCCTGACCCTAATTCGAACGTTTAATTTTAAGGTTAGGGTAGGGGGTCAGAATAGGGTTACGTCCCACTGATTTGTCATGTTCTAAACCTCCCCACAGCCCCAACTTTAACCCTAACCTTCCTGATTAGCACCAACCCCGAGGGTTAGGGTTGTTGTGTGGGCAGGGGATAGTTAAGTGATATGTTGGTAGTATCCCGAAGCTGACGCCCAACCTTAACACTAAACGTTCGGATTAGGGTTGGGGTCTGATTTTGGCTGCTAGGAAGCCTGGAGTGAAGCAGCCAATGAAATCCAGCCGGGGCGGGGCTTGCCTGGAGAGCTGTGTGCGCACGCCCAGCGAGGTCCCTGTACGGTATGGGATTTAGTCACTACTGTCACACAACCCTATATAGGTCAGGGTAACTTTCTGGCCTGAGAGTTCTTCCAGTGTGGATGAGAGAAAGATACAAGAGATTGGTTCCTGCTGTATCGACTAAGCCAGCCTGTCTTTGGCCAGAGCCTTTAACAGAACACTTCAGTTCTAGTCAGGAAAGAGAGAGGACCTGTTTCCCTTAAGAGAGACTGAGACTACTAGGATGCTGTGCTAATGTGGTGCCCCACCACAGGTGTTGTTGTGTATGCACCCTAGTAAGTTGTGCACTCAGGTAAAAGTGGTGGATGTAGTACTTTAGTTTCCCCACTAGGTGTCTCCACTGTTTGTATTTATTTCTATGCACAGCTGAAGCTAAAGAGCTTAATGTGTTGTACCATGTGTTTTGTGCTGACCACTAGAAGATGCACTTTCTATCTCCCCTAACCTCTTCTCCCTCTCTCTTACCCACACTCAGCCCCACCACTCACAGGGGGTTTAGATATTACCTTTGTAGGAGGAGTTAAACTGGTAGAGGAAGTGAGTTCATTTTTCACTTAGTTTCTAGTGAGAGGACACAAAAAAAACAAGTTCCTACAGAAGTTAAGCCAGAGACTGGATCCCGCCAGGACCCCTGACTGGGACCAAAGACAGATGCAACTAAAGATTTCTTCTATACAAGCAACCACTACTTTTACTATGCAGTCCTAAGTTTACAGTAGGGGAGAGCAGCCACTTAGGATCACCATAGCCCACAACAGGAACCTCTCATAAACATGCAGGGCAGACTTGTGAACCAAGAGGAGCTGACCACAGTAGGACAAAGCTACCAGAGTAAAAGGTCTACATATCCTACTGTGCAGCGCAAGTCGACTGAGAAGTCTTAGGCGACCTGCTACACTTAAATAGCCGGCGACTGGCGCTCGTGCAACCCACCTAGGGCAGATTCTACGACACTAGGGGGCAGAAGGCGGTCAAACATTGTCTAAACGTGAGTATCAGTATCACTTAACTACTTGTAGCTACTCTCCAGTTTCAGCAGAGTACAGGATCTACATTGGGCAAGGGCTCCTCTGGCAACTCCTCTCCTCCTCTCTGTACCTCTACAAAGCACTACTACTTCTACCAAAGTTCTTACTTTCTTCAAGCACATATTCCTGAAAGCACTAACTGAGCACCCAAGTTTGTATCAAGATTTGCACTACTGCTATTGAGTGTACTGTCTATCTGACAATGAACACCCTCTGCTGACGGTGCACTAAGAGGTAAATGACTGCCACTTGTACACTGAACACCCTCAGATGATGGTGCACTAAGAAGTAAAGGACTGCCCCAGTACAATGAACACCCTCTGCTGACGATATATCCACGATATATAGGGACTCGAACCGCCCCATAATCACAGAGTCCGGGACAGTTTTAAAATCAGTCAGCACTAAATCAAAAAATGTTTGGATATGATGTCCTCTATGATGTAGTGGGTAGAAAGTTGACTTACCCTTGACCTCTTGGTGGATGATGCAGTCTTCATTTATAGTACAGTCCTTCCATTCGATCTCTCGATTTCGAAGTGTCTAGTCAAGGTAAGTTTACGGACAAAAGAGTTAAGATCTAAGAATAAAGAAAAATCATCTGCTATTTGTGCGGGACAGTACGACAGACCTTTATTTAAAACAGATTTTTCAGAATCAGAGAGGATATGTCTAGATAAGTTAAAAATTTCCACAGTGGTTAGCTGGTCCTGTTTTTTGTTATTGTTTGGCTATGTTGGATGATTTTTTTTTGGAGTAGAGGCTCCTTCCTCCCCTACACCCTCTATATGAGTTTTTCTTTTTATTTGCATAGTTCTTAGTCTTTCTACATAACTCCACATTGTGTTTTTCTGTGGTTTTTCTACAGGGGGTGTTGAGATCCGGTAGTAGTTCTCTTCTGAGGGGAGGGAATTCTAAAAAAGAGAGTTCATCTGTTGAGTTGTTAACCACCAAAATGTCATGTTTTTCATTGTTGGTCAGGAGTGAAGGATGTATAGTGAAAATGGAGGATTCTAGAGTGTCATTGTCTTCCTCCTCAATGTTCTTCATGAGGTCTGGGTGTATCAGTATGCTCAATAGTAGTCATACTGGCAGGATCATCTGTGTCATCTGAGGTGTCAGTGTGGTCAGGTGAGTGCATGGAGGGTAAATTGGGGTTAGCTGAAATGTGACCATCTGTAGGAAATGTGATAGGAGTATGGATGTGAATCGGACCCCATCTGGTGATCTACCCTTTGTATTTTTGTCTGGTCATGTTGTGTTGGTAGGTATGGGGTTTGGATGTGTTGGATTTGAGATTGATTTTGAGTGCATGTGAATAGGGCATCCTCGGACAGGTGTGATTGTGTGTGTTGGTAATCTCATTACTAGGTCGTTTGGTATTATGGTGGGGTTTAATTGTATTATGCATTGTATCGTGATTCTTATTACTGTTAGTTAGATTTTCATTGCACTATTCTTATTTTTCCTTCTGTCTTCAGGGTAGACACATTGATGAAGATAATCGGATCTATCACGTTTAAATTTATGTGCTTTGTTACTAACAAGCTCTTTCTCAAAACTAGTCAGACGTTTGTTAAGTAGACTCTGGTACAGATCATATTCACTATGATCTTTGTAGTTCTCTAGCGTGGAGGCTGTGTATTCTATCTCTTCCACTAGATTCACACAATTTTAACCGTTTTGAGATAATTTGATTCATCATTTTATTAGAACATTCCTGTAACAATGTGTCCCATTCTGTGGTGTATATGTTATCATCTGGGAAAGAGGATTTGTGTGGAATACTTAAACCTCTAGGTGTGATTCTTTCTTTTAGATATGATTCTAAAAAGAGAACATCCAGCGAATGTATGGTCTCAGATTTGAGAAGTTTTTCCAACTTTAACCATAATTCCTTCATGATTACAGTCTCATCATCGTTAAATACATTTGTGGTATTCCTACCACCAGGTGACGGTGAGAAGGACACACTACTGGTGTAAATCTCCAATAGTTCTTTTCTTTTGGATAGTCTATGGTTGAAGTATTCCATCTTAAACAAGGATGCAGCCACCTCAAATTATGACCAAAAAGCTGGGAGCAGGGGAAAGGCAGGTTAGGCTGCAAGGGTGCAGGAATAGCTAGCTATAGCTCTGACTTGACAACCATCTTTCCTATGTGGAGTTGTCATTGGAGCCCTAGCCACTACTGTCTACTATGGTTTGGTTCACAAAAAAAATCTATTAGATCTAATTAATAAGTTGTCTTTTATAGCACTAACAGCAAAGTGTGTAGTTCAATTAAAAGTGTTCTGTATAGATCAAATTATGTCCTCTGGTGGGTCCAATAAACCTCAGTCTGACACAGTGCTGAGCGGCTGAAAAGCAATGCCTGTGGGCTACAAAGTATTTTTTAAATAACTTTTTTTTTTAAACTCATTTTTATTAAGAATGTAGATAATAGCAGTACAGAAGAAAAAGTCACATGTACAGTCAACATAAGAATGTCATATACAAGTTCAAGTATAACCATTAGTAGGTGAGTAAAGAAAAAAGCACTGCATTAAAGTAACATTCAACCAAAACTTTTTAAATAACTCTTGACTTCACCCGAGCTGCACCAGTTCTATGGAATGCATTACCTAAGACTGTCAGACTCACCACCAATACCCAAAGCTTCAAACGTGCCCTCAAAACACATCTGTTCAAACAGGCTTACCAGGTTCCCTAATTTTGACTCAACCCTCAACCCCTCACACACACACACACACAGACACCTTCACCACGCACACAGACACATACATACACACACACATGCCAAGCATTTAAGCACCTAGACCTGTGCATGCAGGCATTGGCTGGTGACAGGTTCACCCCCCTTACCTGCACTGCCTTATTTATAACGATGGCCGGACCATAAGAACAACGATGCACTTTGCCCCTCTGCCATTTTGTCTCGCACCCCTTCCTGATAGTATGTAAGCTCATGCATGTGAGCAGGGACCTCACTCCTCATGTATGGATAATTATATGTATCTCTGTAATGTCTATTTTTTGTCTATGTATGTACCCCAGAATTGTAAAGTGCTGCGGAATCTGTTGGCGATATATAAATAAAAAATTATTAAAAGATACATGCATGACTCTTACACTTCATAGTAAAGGGGGAAAAAAATAGTGCATATTTGTCTTTATGGTGTATGCTGCCATCTAGTGGAAATACATGCTAAGTTCAACTCCTTATACTCACATTCACTATATAAAAGCATAAATAATAATAAATAATAATAAATAGTACATCTAACCAATATAAGTTGAAAATATTGTACTATGAGTCCAAAATTCTATGGAAAATTAGTAATCACTTTCAAAGCCCTACAATTTCAACCTAAAAATAAAGATTAAATGTGAAGCCCTGCGAAAATTTTAAAAAGGCAGGCAGAAGGGTATGAGAAAATAATAAACAAAGTAAACTTCTGCAGCTCTTCCAGCTGTAACGTCACGTATCTGGTTGACTGACTGCCTACTCAGCCAATCAGTGACTGGGACAGGACACCGCCTCAGTCAGTCATTGGATGAGAGGGCAATCGCTCAGCCAAGCGGTGACGTTGCAGCTGGGAGAGCCAGGTACATGACGTGCCTGGATTTCAGCCAAAGATGACATCCAGCGGTTGTCAGCGGGACCCAGGAGCAGTGCTATGGAGGCATGGGGACACTTAAGTTTACTTTGTTTATTATTTAACCCCCCAATCCCCCCCCCCCCCGCCGCCTTCCTCCCTTTTTTGAATTTCGCAGGACTTCTCTTTTAAAGAAACATAACCAGCTAACTAATGCACAAAAGGAAAGTTCTGACATATAAAAGTAAGAAATAGCTGCTGGAAGCTACAAATCACTTTACACATAGAGCATGTGCTTCTTCATGGTCCTGTACAGTACACACAATATATCAGTAAAGAAAAATGGAGCTGCCCTCACTTGGTGTCAAAATAATACCAAGTATACCAGAATACTCCTTGACCCTTGTTTCACACGTAGTAATAGTGCGGCCGTATGTACGGATGTAATAGTGCGCCCGTATATTTGAGGGTTCGTGTGTATGCTGTGAAGTATAGGATATGCGGCTGCACAGTGCACACTATGTATGAATCTACGGCCCTATCGTAAACGGACCCGTAAAAAATGAACAAGACCATTATTTGCGGCTGAATATGCGGCCGAGGATTGACAGGCGGTCCGTACAAAGTACTTCAAAAATAGCCGGGAATGATGCCGAATGCCGATGCCTCTAATAGTTACTATATTAAATTAATCAAAGACATTTTATTTGTAATCAAGACACTTTCGTTGATCAATAATTTATTTCTAACGAATCCATCATTTTGCAATTAAATATACTGTTAAAAAAAATAGATATATAAATAAATGTATATTTATCTATATATTTATTTTTTGACATTATATTTAATTGCACAATGATGGATTCGTTAGAATTAAATTATTGACAAACGAAACTGAATTTATTTCCAAGAAAATGTGTTTTATTCATTAAATATTAATTAGTACAGGAAGCACTATAAGCCGGTAATTCATATTCCCGGTAATAGAGCTTTCTGTACTAATCATCACTTTACTTTAATGAAAACATCAAATGTTTCTTCTAATTATGTTATGACAATAACATTATTAGAAGAAACATTTAGAATTATATGTGCGCTCAGCTGATTGGCTGTTCGGCTGAGCGCACATATAATGAGCCGGTCCGCAGTACAGTCACTTCATTGTGCTGCGGACCAGCGAAGAGGACACATCGGGGTGAGTATAGAGCTCTCCACACCCCCTCCCCAGCACTGCACCCCTCCCAGCAAGGAAGGGGGGGTCAGTTAACCCCTTCCTTGCTGGGATGGGTGCAGTCTGACATCAGTCTGGCCCCCCGGGGGTTAAGGGGGATGCAGTACATCCTCCCTTAACCCCTTGGGGGTCAGACTGTAAGCAGCGATCTGTAAAGATGCTGCATACTGTAAGGAGCACAACACCGCTCACAATGATGGGTGTTGTGCTCCTGTTTGTGTGTTTTGTGTGTTTCTCCCTTTTTGTTTTTCAGATATCGGTATCCTGTGGATTACGTCGGATTCCATGGACTACGTCGATGACCAGCGGTTGTTCTTTGAATTTTTTTTTAATAAAATGGTCAATGAGGGTTGTGGGGGTGTTTTTATTTGAATAAAAAAATTTGTAAACTTGTGTCTTGTCTTTATTTCTTTACTTTATAGACTTAGTAGTGGAAGCCGTCTAATAGACGGAATCCATTACTAAGTTGGGGCCTAGTGTTAGCCGGTATAAAATGGCTAACACTAACCCCCCATTATTACCCCAGTACCCAATGCCACCAGGGGTACTGGGAAGAGCCGGGTGCCAGTGGTCCCGGAGCGTCAATATTGGCGCTCCTGGACCGGGCGGCAGCAGGCTGGTAAGATTTAGGCTGGGGAGGGCCTAAACCAATGGCTCT
Organism: Dendropsophus ebraccatus; assembly: GCF_027789765.1. Taxonomy (NCBI): domain Eukaryota; kingdom Metazoa; phylum Chordata; class Amphibia; order Anura; family Hylidae; genus Dendropsophus; species Dendropsophus ebraccatus. Next base: position 140,438,954 of record NC_091456.1, read on the forward strand.
TCCCACCTTGGTGTTACCAGGCTGCTGTCGTTTGGTTTTTAACCCGGCTGGTTATAAAAATAGGGGGGACCCTATGCGTTTTTTTTTAATTATTTATTTATTTAAAAAAAAAACGCATAGGGTCCCCCCTATTTTTATAACCAGCCGGGTTAAAAACCAAACGACAGCAGCCTGGTAACACCAGGGTGGGAAGAGCCATTGGTTTAGGCCCTCCCCAGCCTAAATCTTACCAGCCTGCTGCCGCCCGGTCCAGGAGCGCCAATATTGACGCTCCGGGACCACTGGCACCCGGCTCTTCCCAGTACCCCTGGTGGCATTGGGTACTGGGGTAATAATGGGGGGTTAGTGTTAGCCATTTTATACCGGCTAACACTAGGCCCCAACTTAGTAATGGATTCCGTCTATTAGACGGCTTCCACTACTAAGTCTATAAAGTAAAGAAATAAAGACAAGACACAAGTTTACAAATTTTTTTATTCAAATAAAAACACCCCCACAACCCTCATTGACCATTTTATTAAAAAAAATTCAAAGAACAACCGCTGGTCATCGACGTAGTCCATGGAATCCGACGTAATCCCCAGGATACCGATATCTGAAAAACAAAAAGGGAGAAACACACAAAACACACAAACAGGGGCACAACACCCATCATTGTGAGCGGTGTTGTGCTCCTTACAGTATGCAGCATCTTTACAGATCGCTGCTTACAGTCTGACCCCCAAGGGGTTAAGGGAGGATGTACTGCATCCCCCTTAACCCCCGGGGGGCCAGACTGATGTCAGACTGCACCCATCCCAGCAAGGAAGGGGTTAAGTGACCCCCCTTCCTTGCTGGGAGGGGTGCAGTGCCGGGGAGGGGGTGGGGAGAGCTCTATACTCACCCCGATGTGTCCTCTTCGCTGGTCCGCAGCACAATGAAGTCACTGTACTGCGGACCGGCTAATTATATGTGCGCTCAGCCGAACAGCCAATCAGCTGAGCGCACATATAATTCTAAATGTTTCTTCTAATAATGTTATTGTCATAACATAATTAGAAGAAACATTTGATGTTTTCATTAAAGTAAAGTGATGATTAGTACAGAATGCTCTATTGCCGGCATATGAATTACCGGCTTATAGTGCTTCCTGTACTAATTAATATTTAATGAATAAAACACATTTTCGTTTAAATAAATACAGTTTCTTTGTTCAATAATTTAATTCTAACGAATCCATCATTGTGCAATTAAATATACTGTCAAAAAATAAATATATATATAAATATACATTTATTTATATATATATTTATTTTAACAGTATATTTAATTGCAAAATGATGGAATCGTTTACATTTAATTATTGAACAATAAAAGGGACTTTATTAGACAGAAAATGTGTTTTATTAATTCAATATATTAACCATGAGAGACATCGGCTATAGTGCAGAGGATCGCAAACCCCGGTAATAGCGAGTCATGTAAACTGTGTTCCCTGCTTTCCCAGATGCATCCAGAGGTGTTTCCATCACTTTCTTAACATTTTATTTGTTATTTTTAGTTGAACCAGATTTCCAAGTAAATGACCGTATGTTTTGAGCCGCATGTCTATTTTTTCCCACGGCCGTAGTTTCACCCGCACATTTACAGCCGCATAAAAAATACAGCCGCACAGTTACAGCGTGTGAAACCAGCCTGAGGGTGCGTTCACACCTACAGGATCTGCAGCTGATTTTCTGCAGCAGATTTCAGTTAAATAACTGAACACAGCATCAAATCTGCTACAAATCTGCTGCAGATCCTGTAGGTGTGAACGCACCCTTAAATAGTCACTGTTATGTCAAATAACTCCCCTACGTGTGACTTCTAACATATTTGTAAATCTCTTTATTTACCAAAAATGACTTTTTATCTGAGAAATAAAATAAATCTTCAAAGTTCTGGCCACAATGTGTCTCAAAATCTGCTACATTAACTCATGAGAGTACCAACAAATGCTGTTGTTGAATTCCTGAGAGTTCCCTCCATGGTGCAGAGCCATTTCTCATTCTTTCCCTTTTAGGGGGCAGAACCAGAGCTGTTAACTAGGACGGATTTACACAGTCCACTACTACAGATTACTTGTGTTGGGGTAGAAGGAAATTTCTGATACACTTGTTCTGCCAGGCAGGGCCGGCTCCAGGTTTTTGTGGGCCCTTGGGCGACAGAGCCTCCGTGGTCCCCTCATTTACAAACTATGCACAATAACATACATTATTGACATAGACACTGACTGACTGACACTGACACACTCAGACACTGACACACAGCAGTTACAGCTCAGTCTTCTCCCTCTTCCTCTCTGTCGGGCTGCTTTCCACATTGTAAGGTTTAGGACCTTTAGGTCATGTGATCAGGTCCTTATTCCTCTTCTCTCTCTGTGCAGGTCCTGCTCCGTCTCCTGTGTCTTCTGATCTTCAGTTCTCACCCTGCACTACAGTGAGCAGGCTGAATATCAGAAAACCGGGCCCCTCTCCCTCTCTGGGCCCCTAGAGATGCTGTGGGCCCCGGCAAGCCTTGTGCTGAAGCTGGCCCTGCTGCCAGGTGCTATGTGAGCAGAAAGCAACAGCAGCACAGCAAAGAAGAGGTTGCACTGAGCAGTGAAATGTTTCTGCTGTTGCTGATGATAATGACAAGTCTGCATACTAAATGGAAGAGGGGATTACATTTAGGAGGCAGCGCTGTGTACATACAGTAGCTGGAACAAAAGGGATAGCTGTCATAGCTTTATGCTTGGCAGTGATGAGAGGAAAGCATGGATTTACCTTCCAGGCACAGCATGGATTCTTTGGAGGAGGCAGAGAGGCTAACAGATTATAGTCTCTCTTCTACACATAGCAGAATGTGCTAAAAAATGGTCATGTGTTATTACTATGGGTACATGTGTGGTGAGCCACCCCTGTGTAGGTACAGAGGTGGTACGGCCGGTCATTTTTTTTTCACTGGATCCTGCTCTGTGGAATAATGCAGAGGTCTGTACTATTCCATCCTGCCAAATAATGGATACTTCCAGAGTCGGACTGGGCCACCAAAGGACCGGAGGGGCAGAGTGATGAATGGGTAGTAGTATGATGATGAAGGGGTAGTAGTATGATGATGGAGGTGCAGGAGGATGAAGGAGGTAGTATGATGATGGAGGAAAAGTAGGATTAAGGAGGTAGTAGTATGATGATGGAGGGGCAGTAGGATGAAGGAGGTAGTATGATGATGGAGGGGCAGGAGGATTAAGGAGGTAGTAGTATGATGATGGAGGTGCAGGAGGATGAAGGGGGTAGTAGTATGATGATAAAGGGGGAAGTATGATGGAGGGGCAGAGTGGTGAATGGGTAGTAGTATGATGATGAAGGGGTAGTAGTATGATGATGGAGGTGCAGGAGGATGAAGGAGGTAGTAGTATGATGGTAAAGAAGAAGTAGGATGAAGGAGGTAGTAGTATGATAATGGAGGTGCAGGAGGATGAAGGGGGTAGTAGTATGATGATAAAGGGGGAAGTATGATGGAGGGGCAGAGTGGTGAATGGGTAGTAGTATGATGATGAAGGGGTAGTAGTATGATGATGGAGGTGCAGGAGGATGAAGGAGGTAGTAGTATGATGGTAAAGAAGAAGTAGGATGAAGGAGGTAGTAGTATGATAATGGAGGTGCAGGAGGATGAAGGAGGTAGTAGTATGATGATGGAGGAGCAGTAGTATGAAGGAGGTAGTAGTGTGATGATGGAGGGGCAGTAGGATGAAGGAGGTAGTAGTATGATGATGATGGGGCAGGAGGATGAAGGAGGTAGTAGGATGATGATGGGGGTGCAGGAGGATAAAGGGGGTAGTAGTATGATGGAGGAGGAGGAGGAGGAGGAGGATGAAAGGGTAGTGGTATGATGATGGAGGACAAAATCTCATGAACAAAGAAAAAACTCAGCTCACCATAGGTGGTTTGTTGTGGGATGGTGGTCATTCAGGCAGGAGCAAGTGGAGTAGTAGCGGGCCGCACCCGGTAATAATGGTAAAAAGGAGGAGAAGATCCACAGCGTCCAAAAAAAGGTTTGTTGTCTTTATTATGAGGCATATAAGAAGTTACAAAAGATAAAAACGTAGGCCTACATGTTTCGGGGAAGCATCCCTGAAACATGTAGGCCTACTGTCAGGAACTTACTTGACCGGGATCCAGCGCCATCTTCAGCCTCCGGGCCGCAGCGCCGCCTCCCGTCATCCTCCCGAGTGACGTCACGGATACCCGACAGCGTCCCTGGTAACCAGGGACGCAGCGGGCTCCGCTCACTCGGCCGCTCAGCTGAGCGGTGTTTAGCACTCAGAGTGAGTGGCAGACGCCGCTGCCACTCACTCTGCAGTGCAACAGATGTACTAGATGAAGACTCAGGAGTCCGGACCAATGATGTTCTGGTCCGGGCTCCTGGTCTAGTACTTAAAGAGCCAGCGGTTATTTACTGATCGCTGGCTATTAGGTTCATTTCCTGGTCCCAGCTCTCCCTTGTCTATTCCCGCGTTCCCCATCCTAATCCCTTCTGACTGCTCGACTCATTATTCTGACCTTCCGCCTGACCTGTGACTACTCTTTGTATTACTGATTTTGTACTGCGTTGTCCGTGTGGTTTGACCTGGCTTGTTCACTTCGCTTATTGTGTTTGTCTGTCCGTCTGTTTTGTGTTACACGTACCTAGTGTAGGAAATGTCTTTGTGGTTGTCCGCGACCGCCTAGGGTCGACTGAGGCAATTAGGCAGGGACAGTGGGTGGTTTCAGATCAGGGCCCACTGTCTGGTTGTGTGTGTCCGATTCTGACACCTATGTTTTTATCTTTTGTAACTTTTTATATGCCTCATAAAGACAACAAACCTTTTTTTGGACGCTGTGGATCTTCTCCTCCTTTTTACCATGATGATGGAGGGTCATCATATACTGTATATATTAGTGCTGTTCTGGGGTCACTTTCACACACTGAGCCCCCACATAACTCTGATCTCCCACAAAGCATCCAATGTATAATGGACCTAAGACCCTCCAACTACAACAGCTGCAGGCACTACAACTCCCAGCATTTACTGATAGTCTGCTTCCCTCAGGATATGCTGGGAGTTGTAGTACATATGAGCTGCCACTGTAGAAAGAAAAATCAAAGTAATGTATGTACGAGTCCCCCAAAGGGACTTAAAATGTGTAAAAAAAAAAGAAGTTAAAATCACTGATACACTACCCCAAAGCCCCTCCCCCAATAAATGTTGAAATCACCCCCCTTTCCCATTATATAAATAAAACATATAAAAATAAATAAACATACAATATACCGTAGCGTGTGTAATTGTCCAATCTATTAAAGGACAACTCCCACAAATTTTTTTTTTGGCTTATTTAACACACATTACAAAGTTATATAACTTTGTAATGTGGTTAAATACCCGGTCTGGCCCCCTTCCCCCACTTTCCGACCCCCGACCCCCCACCCCGGAAGTTAAAGAATGTATACATTACCTATTACGGTCGTCACGGTCCTCTTCTCCCGGGCGGCATCTGGTGACAACAACGTCAGAGCCGGGGGGCGGTCCGGGTCTTCTTCCTCCTCGGCGTCTTTATTGAAAATGAATGGGAGAGAAAAGGCTGCTGGTGCACATGCGCACCAGCAGCCTTTTCATTGGCTGGAGCGCATCACATGGCTTCCAGCTTGCTCAGCCCTGATTGGCTGAGCTTGCTGGAAGCCATGTGATGCACTTCAGCCAATGAAAAGGCTGCCGGTGCGCAAGCGCACTGGCAGCCTTTTCTCTCCCATGGACCCGAAAGTAAGAGACATCAACGGAGGGATGGTGAGTATGGTGTCTGTGTTTTTTTTTGGGGGGGGGACCCGCCGGAGTTGTCCTTTAAAATATAACAAGCGGCATTGCGAACAACGTACACGAAAAGAGGGAAAAATATGCGCGGATTACCGATTTTGTTACATTATATATATAAAAAATCAATAAAAAGTGATCAAAACGTCCGATCTTTACAAATATGGTATTAATAAAAACTAAAGATCGTGACGGAAAAAATGACGCCCCATACAGCCCTGGAGGTGAAAACATAAAAGCGCTATAAGCGTCACAATAGGCCCATTTTATTAATAATTAATAATGCATATAGTGCATTACGTAGACACATATTGTATTCTTTTTTACGATTTCACCTATTTATATCTTCATAAATAATATATTTGGGATTCCGTCATACGTTATGTTAAAATGAATGACGCCATTACACAGTACAACTATTCCTGTAACAAACAAGCCATTTCATGGCCTTGTAGATAAAAAACTGAGAGTGCTGGAGCTCTTAGAAGGGGTGGAGGGAAAAACGAAAGCACAAAGATCAAAATTTGCGCGGTCCACTGGGTCATTTTGGGCCTGGTCCTCAAAGGGTTAAGGTTGGCCTAACCGACCAGTCCAGTTATATCACTGGAAATATGTGGCTTAACCAGCCCTTCTCAATGCATTCAGGCCAAAGTGGACTGGGTAGTAGTATGTTGTATATGTCATGTGACAGTACATACAAGGCATACAAAATAATAACAAGTTAATACTCATGTGCTCCCCATTCCACACCATATGTTCTGTAATGCCTCTCAGCTTATAACTGACTGAGGAGGACATCCGCTGTGATCAATGAATGGCTAAGTGGGGCATCAGAAGTTGTATGGGAGTGAGTATTACTTCTATTATGCTTACACAACCCCAATACATCCACTTTGATGCAACTGTATCCAGAGAGAAATCTGCAGCATTTCTGTGTGATTTTTCTTTATTACTATTCTGGTGATCCCACACTATGCTGGGCAGTCTGTAGGTCTATGGGGCCAACGGATGGGATGTCAATTGCAAAAAATCCAACTTGTTGCATCCATCTTTTCCATCCAGGATGGATCCAGATTGCTGGACCACACTATGCATGCAGTGCAGCTCCCCTAGGTGTGGTCACTCAGCTTTCCCAGCTTCCTGACCACACTATGCATGCAGTGCAGCTCCCGTAGGTGTGGTCACTCAGCTTTCCCAGCTTCCTGACCACACTATGCATGCAGTGCAGCTCCCCTAGGTGTGGTCACTCAGCTTTCCCAGCTTCCTGACCACACTATGCATGCAGTGCAGCTACCCTAGGAGTGGTCACTCAGCTTTCCCAGCTTCCTGACCACACTATGCATGCAGTTCAGCTCCCCTAGGTGTGGTCACTCAGCTTTCCCAGCTTCCTGACCACACTATGTATGCAGTGCAGCTCCCCTAGGTGTGGTCACTCAGCTTTCCCAGCTTCCTGACCACACTATGCATGCAGTGCAGCTCCCCTAGGTGTGGTCACTCAGCTTTCCCAGCTTCCTGACCACACTATGCATGCAGTGCAGCTCCCCTAGGTGTGGTCACTCAGCTTTCCCAGCTTAATGACCACACTATGTATGCAGTGCAGCTCCCCTAGGTGTGGTCACTCAGCTTTCCCAGCTTCCTGACCACACTATGCATGCAGTGCAGCTCCCCTAGGTGTGGTCACTCAGCTTTCCCAGCTTCCTGACCACACTATTCATGCAGTGCAGCCCCCCTAGGTGTGATCACTCAGCTTTCCCAGCTTCTTGACCACACTATGCATGCAGTGCAGCTCCCCTAGATAAGATCACTCTGCTTTCCCAGCTTCCTGACCACACCATGCATGCAGTGCAGCCCCCCTAAGTGTGATCACTCAGCTTTCCCAGCTTCCTGACCACACTATGCATGCAGTGCAGCCCCCCTAGGTAAGATCACTCAGCTTTCCCAGCTTCCTGACCACACTATGTATGCAGTGCAGCCCTCCTAGGCGTGGTCACTCATCTTTCCCAGCTTCCTAACCACACTATGCATGCAGTGCAGCCCCCCCCAGGTGTGATCACTCAGCTTTCCCAGCTTCCTGACCACACTATGTATACAGTACAGCCTGCCTATGCATGGTCACTCAGCTTTCCCAGCTTCCTGACCACACTATGTATGCAGTGCAGCCCCCCTAGGTGTGATCACTCAGCTTTCCCAGCTTCCTGACACTATGTATGCAGTGCAGCCCCCCTAGGTGTGATCACTCAGCTTTCCCAGCTTCCTGACCACACTATGTATACACTGCAGCCCCCCTAGGCGTGGTCACCTAGCTTTCCCAGCTTCCTGACCACACTATGTATGCAGTGCAGCCCCCCTAGGTGTGATCACTCAGCTTTCCTAGCTTCCTGACCACACTATGTATACAGTGAAGCCCTATGTATGCAGTGCAGCCCCCTAGGTGAGATCACTCAGCTTTCCCAGCTTCATGACCACTCTATGTATACAGTGCCACCCCCCTAGGTTGTGGTCACTCAGCTTTCACAGCTTCCTGACTACACTATGTATGCAGTGCAGCCCCCCTAGGTGTGGTCACTCTGCTTTCCCAGCTTCCTGACCACACTATGTATGCAGTGCAGCCCTCCTAGGCGTGGTCACTCAGCTTTCCCAGCTTCCTGACCACACTATGCATGCAGTGCAGCCCCCCCCCCTAGGTGTGATCACTCAGCTGTCCCAGCTTCCTGACCACACTATGTATACAGTGCAGCCCCCCCTAGGCGTGGTCACTCAGATTTCCCAGCTTCATGCCCCCTAGGTGTGATCACTCAGCTTTCCCAGCTTTATGACCACACTATGCATGCAGTGCAGCTCCCCTTGGCGTGGTCACTCAGCTTTCCCAGCTTCCTGACCACACTATGTATGCAGTGCAGCTCCCCTAGGTGTGGTCACTCTGCTTTCCCAGCTTCCTGACCACACTATGCATGCAGTGCAGCTCCCCTAGTTGTGATCACTCTGCTTTCCCAGCTTCCTGACCACACTATGCATGCAGTGCAGCCCTCCTAGGTGTGATCACTCTGCTTTCCCAGCATCCTGACTACACTTTCTATGCACTGAAGCCCCCCTAGGTGTGGTCACTCTGCTTTCCCAGCTTCCTGACCACACTATGCATGCAGTGCAGCTCCCCTAGTTGTGATAACTCAGCTTTCCCAGCTTCCTGACCACATTATGCATGCAGTGCAGCCCTCCTAGGTGTGATCACTCTGCTTTCCCAGCTTCCTGACCACACTATGTATGCAGTGCAGCTCCCCTAGGTGTGGTCACTCTGCTTTCCCAGCTTCCTGACCACACTATGTATGCAGTGCAGCTCCCCTAGGTGTGGTCACTCTGCTTTCCCAGCTTCCTGACCACACTATGCATGCAGTGCAGCTCCCCTAGGTGTGGTCACTCTGCTTTCCCAGCTTCCTGACCACACTATGCATGCAGTGCAGCTCCCCTAGGTGTGATCACTCAGCTTTCCCAGCTTCCTGACCACACTATGCATGCAGTGCAGCTCCCCTGGGTGTAATCACTCAGCTTTCCCAGCTTCCTGACCACACTATGCATATCACCTAGTATTGGGATTCTGCTGTCACCCAGCTTTCCTAGAATCAGATCTGTAATAATAATAATAATTTCGCATGGCACCACATCTGCTTTCTACTTCCCGACCATATACAGTGCCGTGTCCGTCCGGCAGCGCAGGGAGGCCGCGGCAGGTGACAGCACCGTGCACACTACGTGTGGGGGCAGTGCGCGGGAACGTCAGAGGGGAAGGGGCAGCAGAAGCGCCGAGCATTGCCAATCATCCCCAGCACAGCACCAGGGAGGAGAGTCCTTGTGGAGGTGAGTGATGCGGCTGGCAGTGCCCCAGGGTGGCTCCTCATCATCCTCCTCCCGCCTCCCCCCGGGCACACACCGCGCCACCGCCGCCTCTAATAGCAGATTAGGTGGGAAGAAGGTAAGGAGGGAGATGGGCGAGCAGATCCCGGCAGCGGCTCACGTCATGGCCGTCATGTTTTCTATGGGATTAATATCACTGTGAGGAATTGCAGCCCGGGCATTGTTACCAGTGCGGGGGGGAAGCAGAGTCATGTCATCCCCACCTCCATGATGGATGTGCAGGGGTCATGTGTCATGTGTGCAACATGGATGTGCAGGGGTCATGTGTCACGTGTGCAACATGGATGTGCAGGGGTCGTGTGTCATGTGTGCAACATGGATGTGCAGGGATCGTGTGTGCAACATGGATGTGCAGGGGTCGTGTGTCATGTGTGCAACATGGATGTGCAGGGATCGTGTGTGCAACATGGATGTGCAGGGATCGTGTGTGCAACATGGATGTGCAGGGATCGTGTGTGCAACATGGATGTGCAGGGGTCATGTGTGCAACATGGATGTGCAGGGGTCATGTGCATAGTTAATGTGTGCAATATACAGTATGTGCATGGATTATGTGTGCAGTGTACAGTATGTGCATGGATGGTGTGTGCAATATACAGTATGTGCATGGATTATATGTGCAATATACAGTATGTGCATGGATTATATGTGCAATATACAGTATGTGCATGGATGGTGTGTGCAATATACAGTATGTACATGGATTATATGTGCAATATACAGTATGTGCATGGATTATATGTGCAATATACAGTATGTGCATGGATTATATGTGCAATATACAGTATGTGCATGGATTATGTGTGCAGTATACAGGATATGCATGGATGATGTGTGCAGTATACAGGATATGCATGGATGGCATGTGCAGTATACAGTATGTGCATAGATCATGGATGCATCAAGTGTTTTAATGTGTGAATTAGAGATGAGCGAACCTGGAGCATGCTCAAGTCGATCCGAACCCGAACGTTCGGCATTTGATTAGTGGTGGCTGCTGAAGTTGGATAAAGCCCTAAGGCTATGTGGAAAACATGGATATAGTCATTGGCTGTATCCATGTTTTCCAGACAACCTTAGAGCTTTATCCAAGTTCAACAGCCCCAGCTAATCAAATGCCGAACGTTCGGGTGGACTCGAGCATGCTCGAGGTTCGCTCATCTCTAGTGTGAATGCATCATGTTTCAGCATGGGCATCATGTATGTGTATGTGATGCTGCTAGCATTTCCCACAGGAAAGCCGCAGGACTCTTTATAACCTTTGTTACTCTAGGATTTTGCCTGATTTACATTCCCTCATTTCTGGCATTTGTAATATTGTTGTATGGTGAAAACATCCCCGTCTCTAGTAAGCCTCCATTTTAGAAATGTTGCAGAGATAAGTGTCCTTTGTAGGATGTAACTGAGACTTTACATTACTGGAGCCTGGCATAGATGCGGTGACTTAGGTGCCAGCTGAGATTTTTGGATGGATGTTTTCCCCTGACACATGTGGATTGTTTGTGCTGACTTTGAGGTGTTTTATAAAAAAATGATTATATGTGTATTACTATACAGAAGCTGCCCACTGGTGTTACTTTGTGCCCACATGTGCCTGGCATTCTATATAGAAGAGTAGTATGAGACCACAGTTTGTTGCATTGGCATAGTTTATAAAGTATTACTATGTGCCCGCAGCTTATTACCTAGTCTGGTATCGTATGTAGATGTTATATACCCATAGCTCTTTACACTGGTATAGTGTATGCAAAAGTTACTGGCTTATAGCTTATTGCCCTAGCAGCACTGTATATAGCAGTGTTCTTGTATATCCACAGTATTGTATATAGTCAGGATCTTGTATACTTTCACCTTTATCCCCTGGCGTTGTGTGAAAAAGTTTTCTTACTAAAGATGAGCGAACCTCGAGCATGCTTGAGTCGATCCGAACCCGAACGTTCAGCATTTGATTAGCGGTGGCTGCTGAAGTTGTATAAAGCCCTAAGGCTATGTGGAAATCATGGATATAGTCATTGGCTGTATCCATCTGTTCCAGACAACCTTAGAGCTTTATCCAAGTTCAGCAGCCCCCGCTAATCAAATGCCGAAAGTTCGGGTTCGAATGGACTCGAACCCGAACCCAGTTGGCTCATCTCTAGTTCTTACATATCCAGGACTTATTGCCCTTTGTATTGTATATAAAACTGTCCTTGTATGTCCCTGACTTCTTGTACTGGCGTTGTATATAGAAGTACTTATAGTACTTATACTGTATAGTCACAACTTATTTCCTTGCCAGCTTATGCAATAGTGTTCCTGTATATCCACAATGTATTCCTCAGCATTGTAAATAGAAGGGACATTTTATATAGAAGTGTCCTTTTATATCCACAAGTAATTCCGTCAGTGTTGTATATAGACGAGATCTTGTATATCCACAACCTATTCCCCAGCATTGTATATAGACGGGAGGATGTATATCCACAAGTTATTCCCCTGGAACTGTATAAATAACAGTGTTCTTGTATATCCAAAACTTATTCCTTTGGCATTATATGTACTAGTGTTCTTGTATATTCACACGTTACTCCCCTGGTACTGTATATAATAGTGTTCCTGTATATCCACAACTTATTCTGTCAGTGTTGTATATAGAAGTGTCCTTTTATATCCAGAAATAATTCCCTCAGTGTTATTTCCCATCATTGTATATAGACGAGATCTTGTATATCCACAACTTATTCCCCCGGCACTGTATATATAATAGTGTTCTTGTACAGTATATCCACAAGTTACTCCCCTGGTATTGTATATAGAAGTGTTCCTGTATATACACAACTCGCTCACCTAGTACTGTATATAGAAGGATTGCAGTATATCCACAACTCACTCACCTGGTACTGTATATAGAAGTGTTCCTGTATATACACAACTCGCTCACCTAGTACTGTATATAGAAGGATTGCAGTATATCCACAACTCACTCACCTGGTACTGTATATAGAAGTGTTCCTGTATATCCACAACTCGCTCACCTAGTACTGTATATAGAAGGATTGCAGTATATCCACAACTCACTCCCCTGGTATTGTATATAGAAGTGTTCCTGTATATCCCCATTTCAATCACCTGATACTGGATATAGAAGTATTCCAGTATATCCAAAACTCACTTACCTGGTACTGTACATAGAAGTATTCCAGTATATCCACAACTCACTCACCTGTTACTGTATATAGATGTATTCCTGGATATCCACAACTCACTTACCTGATACTGTACATAGAAGTATTCCAGTATATTCACAACTCACTTACCTGGTACTGTATATAGAAGTGTTCCTGTATATCCACAACTCACTTACCTGATACTGTACATAGAAGTATTCCAGTATATTCACAACTCACTTACCTGGTACTGTATATAGAAGTGTTCCTGTATATCCACAACTTATTCTGTCAGCATTGTATATAGAATTGTTCCTGTATAACCACAATTTAATTCCCTGGTATTATATGTAGAAGTATCCCTATATATCCACAACTCACTCATCTGGTACTGTATATAGTAGTGAGAAGAAAATACCCCACGTGTATCGCCGCCACATTGCGGCTTCGTCAGGAGCAGGCTGACGAAGTAAAGGCCCTATTCCACGGAACGATTATCGTCGGTATTCGGCCGATATCAGCCGCTACGGACGATAATCGTCCCTTGGAATAGAGTGCAACGATCAGCCGACATCGTTCATGTCGGCTGATCATTGCAGTCGCTTGTTTTTCAACATGTTGAAAAACAAGCGACTGACATAGCAGCGATCTGCTGCCGTCGCTCCGTTGAATAGGAGCATCGGCAGCAGACGCTGCTATATCCTATGGGCTGCCCGGACGATCAGCGATCCCCCGGGCAGCCCCCACGCAGCTCCCCGCCGCCCCTCCCGCACTCACCCGCTCGCTGCAGCCGCGACGAATAGCGGCGGCAGCGAGCGGGGAACGAGGAGCAAACGAGCGCTGAGAGCACTCGTTTGTTCCTCTGGCGACCGGTGTGACGACCCGTGGAATAGGGCTTTAAGTTGCAAGCTAAAGATTCCATGGATTGGATGATCCTTTAGGATAGAGATCAGAGGGGTTTAGAAGCCAAGTCATTACCTTGATCTCCTTGTCATACTGCTCATTTCTGATCAATGCTTGCGTTGTGGCCCGGGGCATTATCCTTGTGAAAGAGGTAAATACCTTTAGGGAATATAAGTACTAACTAGAAGTGAGCGAACTTACAGTAGTAACAAAGCGAAGCACTTCATCATGCTTGGCCATTGGTTTTCAGGCTGCTGCTTTGAGTTTAGCCCCGCTCCGGGGGCCTGGAAAAGCTGGATTCAGTCCTGGGAAAGACGACGGGCGAGCGCAGTGAAGAGCTTTGCGCTGTCAATATTCAACCTTAGTTTAAGGGCCCTATTATACTGAGCGATTATCTGCCGTATTCAGGCAGAAATCGCCCTGAGTAATAAAGACAATGATCAGCCGAGGAGCCAATCGTCAGCTGCAAGTTTAAAAATCATTGCCCACTGACCCCACATCGCTCCATGTAAGAGGAGGTGCGCGGCCAGCAGCTAATAAGAGTATGTAGACAATAATAAAGCTATACTTTACTTCTCCATGCTCTCAAGTGTCTTTCTGGCTTCTCCCCACTCACGGCAGCCACCGCTGGCACATCTGAAGTCGTCTCTGAAGTGACAGGCTGCTCATCCTGCCTCAACGTGATTGGCTGAGCGGCCTGTCACTACAGAGACGTGTCAGCGGCGGCTGCCGCGAGTGGGGGGAAGCCGGAAGGACATGTGGAGAGTTAAAGTATAGTTTTATTTTTTTCTATATACGCAGCAAAGGCTGCACGGACATCGCTATGCTAATGGTCGAACACATCAACATAGGCTGTATCCCAGAACCCCTAGGGATGCATCCAACTTCTTTAGCCACTGGTTGTCAAATGCTGAATGTTTGGTCTCAAGCATGATCGAGTTGCACTCATCTCTAATATTAGAGTATTCATGGGGTGAACAGTTATGCACACTAAGGCCCCTTTCCCACTGAGCAAAACTAGCGGAATTCGACGGTGGAATTGTCCGCCGCGGAATGCCTTTAGCCTCCCGCTCATAATGGGAGTCTATGGGAGGCGCGCGCTCCTGCTCTGGCCGCGCTGAAGAATGAACATGTTCATTCTTCAGCGCGGATAGGGAAGGAGCGCGCGCCTCCCATAGACTCCCATTATGAGCGGGAGGCTCCGCCGCGGAATTCCGCTAGTTTTGCTCAGTGGGAACGGGGCCTAAAGGGCTCTGTGTTTTTGACTGTTTTGTGTGTTTTTGTTTGCGTCATATTATTATTACTTTATACTTTTGACGTCAGGATTGTGTGGCTCATGGGCTGGCTTGGCATGTTTATAAGGTGTGTGGTAGGTTGTCTGCACACATATCCCTCTGGTGGTTCTTTAGAGCTGAAAAATTTGCTGGTTATTAGCTTTTGGGGAGAAGGTGGCATTAGTTCTTAAAGAGAACCTGTCCCCAAGACAATGCCATCTAATCTATCACCATCATATTATAGAGCAGGAAGAGCTGAGCAGGTTGATATACTGTATTTTATGTGGTAAAAGATTCAACATAATTTGTAATGTGTTGATTGAAATCCCTGTGCAATTTATTTTAGGCTGGGTTCACATTACGTTTTTGCAATCAGTTTTGTTTTACAAAAAACGGATGAAAAATAGATGCATTTGTGTGCACCTGTTTTGATCCGTTTTCTCATTGACTTCCATTCTAAAAAAAAGAACGGATCAAAACGGATCCGTTTTTTTTTACGGACACAAAAATTAGGCTGGCTACATTTTTGTGTAAGTTAAAGAAAACGGATCTGTTTTTATCCGTTTTTAATATTAGAAATCAATGTAAAAATGAATCAAAACGGATGCACAGAAATGCATTAGTTTTTTCATCTGTTTTTTGCAAAAAAAATAATAAAATGGATTAAAGAGGATGTACCACCAGGTACATCCTCTTTAATCTGACCCAGGGATAGAACGGCGCCGTCACAGGGAAGCCGGGCCAGAGCTGGGCCAGGGTACCGGGCCAGAGCTGAAGCACAGGAGGTGGGCTGGCCCGCCCCCAGTGGGAGGGAATTCCCTCCCCTCTATGACACGGCTTCATTAGAATCAATGGAGCCGTGTCATACAGGGGCGGGGGATTCCTCCCACTGGGGGCAGGCCGGCCCGCCTCCTGTGCTTCAACTCCGGCCCAGTACCCATGGATAGAACGGGGCCGTACACGGGAACCGGCCGGGGGTTAAAAAAACGGACCACGGCACCAGCTTCCCCGTGACTGCGCCGTTCTATCCCTGGGTCAGATTAAAGAGGATGTGCAGTGACCATCCATCTGCAGTGACCATCTATCTTCAGTGACCTTCCATACATATGCAGTCACCATCCATATGTAGTGAGCATCCATCTGCAGTAGAGTTCACTAAAATGTTGTTTTAGACACACGTATGGTAGCCCCCAAATCATTTTGGTGGTGAGATGTTTCACTGCGACGTGTGGGTCTGTTCTGGTACAATGCCACACACCTTGGGCCATATGTCCTCTCACAATACACTTTTGACAAAGCAGCACATGAGCAGTTCACTATCTGCCATCACCATGAAAATGCTATCTAAGCTACTTACAGCAAGTTCTAGAGGAGAGGGAGCTGAGCAGATATACACTCACCGGCCACTTTATTAGGTACACCTGTCCAACTGCACGTTACCACTTAATTTCTAATCAGCCAATCACATGGCGGCAACTCAGTGCATTTAGGCATGTAGACATGGTCAAGACAATCTCCTGCAGTTCAAACCGAACATCAGTATAGGGGAAGAAAGGTGATTTGAAAGCCTTTGAACGTGGCATGGTTGTTGGTGCCAGAAGGGCTGGTCTGAGTATTTCAGAAACTGCTGATCTACTGGGATTTTCACGCACAACCATCTCTAGGGTTTACAGAGAATGGTCCGAAAAAGAACATCCAGTGAGCGGCAGTTCTGTGGGCGGAAATGTCTTGTTGATGCCAGAGGTCAGAGGAGAATGGGCAGACTGGTTCGAGCTGATTGAAAGGCAACAGTGACTCAAATAGCCAACCGTTACAACCAAGGTAGGCAGAAGAGCATCTCTGAACGCACAGTACGTCCAACTTTGAGGCAGATGGGCTACAGCAGCAGAAGACCACACCGGTGCCACTCCTTTCAGCTAAGAACAGGAAACTGAGGCTACAATTTGCACAAGCTCATCGAAATTGGACAGTAGAAGATTGGAAAAACGTTGCCTGGTCTGATGAGTCTCGATTTCTGCTGCGACATTTGGATGGTAGGGTCAGAATTTGGCGTCAACAACATGGAAGCATGGATCCATCCTGACTTGTATCAACGGTTCAGGCTGGTGGTGGTGGTGTCATGGTGTGGGGAATATTTTCTTGGCACTCTTTGGGCCCCTTGGTACCAATTGAGCATCGTTGCAACGCCACAGCCTACCTGAGTATTGTTGCTGACCATGTCCATCCCTTTATGACCACAATGTACCCAACATCTGATGGCTACTTTCAGCAGGATAATGCGCCATGTCATAAAGCTAGAATCATCTCAGACTGGTTTCTTGAACATGACAATGAGTTCACTGTACTCAAATGGCCTCCACAGTCACCAGATCTCAATCCAATAGAGCATCTTTGGGATGTGGTGGAACGGGAGATTCGCATCATGGATGTGCAGCCGACAAATCTGCGGCAACTGTGTGATTGATTTATTGATTGAATCTCTGATGTTTCCTTGCTAAGGAGTCCAGTGACACTGTGTACTGGACTCCTTGAGACTGGGTTCACACTAAGTTTTTTTTAAGAGGAGGTAACATCAGGTACATCCTCTTTAATCTGACCCAGGGATAGAACGGCGCCGTTCTACCCATGGGTACCGGGCCAGAGTTTAAACACAGGAGGCGGGCCATTGATTCCATTGATTCTAATGAAGCCGCGTCATAGAGGGGAGGGAATTACCTCCCACTGGGGGCGGGCCAGCCCGCCTCCTGTGCTTCAGCTTTGGCCCGGTACCCATGGAGAGAACAGCGCCGTACACGGGAACCAAGCCGTGGTTCAAAAAACGGACCACGGCACCGGCTTCCCTGTGACTGCGCGGGTCAGATTAAAGAGGATGTACCTGATGTTGCATCCTCTTTGAAAAAATAAACGGATTGCATAAACGTAGTGTGAACCCAGTCTCAAGGAGTCCAGTGCACAGTGTCACTGGACTCCTTAGCAAGGAAACATCAGAGATTCAATCAATAAATGTTATACCAAATCTTTTCCCATAAAGATATATATATATATCTATATCTATATATCTGCTCAGCTCCCTCTCTAGAACTTGCTGTAAGTAGCTTAGATAGCATTTTCATGGTGATGGCAGATAGTGAACTGCTCATGTGCTGCTTTGTCAAAAGTGTATTGTGAGAGGACATATGGCCCAAGGTGTGTGGCATTGTACCAGAACAGACCCACACATCGCAGTGAAACATCTCACCACCAAAATGATTTGGGGGCTACCATACGTGTGTCTAAAACAACATTTTAGTAAACTCTACTGCAGATGGATGCTCACTACATATGGATGGTCACTGCAGGTGGATGGTCACTGCGGGTGGATGGTCACTGCGGGTGGATGGTCACTGCGGGTGGATGGTCACTGCGGGTGGATGGTCACTGCGGGTGGATGGTCACTGCAGGTGGATGGTCACTGCAGATGGATGGTCACTGCAGATGGATGGTCACTGCGGGTGGATGGTCACTGCAGATGGATGGTCACTGCGGGTGGATGGTCACTGCGGGTGGATGATCACTGCGGGTGGATGGTCACTGCAGGTGGATGGTCACTGCGGGTGGATGGTCACTGCAGGTGGATGGTCACTGCAGATGGATGGTCACTGCGGGTGGATGGTCACTGCGGGTGGATGGTCACTGCAGATGGATGGTCACTGCGGGTGGATGGTCACTGCGGGTGGATGGTCACTGCGGGTGGATGGTCACTGCAGATGGATGGTCACTGCGGGTGGATGGTCACTGCGGGTGGATGGTCACTGCGGGTGGATGGTCACTGCGGGTGGATGGTCACTGCAGGTGGATGGTCACTGCAGATGGATGGTCACTGCAGATGGATGGTCACTGCGGGTGGATGGTCACTGCGGGTGGATGGTCACTGCAGGTGGATGGTCACTGCAGATGGATGGTCACTGTGGGTGGATGGTCACTGCGGATGGATGGTCACTGCAGGTGGATGGTCACTGCAGGTGGATGGTCACTGCAGGTGGATGGTCACTGCAGATGGATGGTCACTGCAGGTGGATGGTCACTGCAGATGGATGGTCACTGCACCCCTGCTAATGAAGTTGTGTCAACAGAAAAGGCTTCAAGTTTCACAGCACTATAAGAATTGGACCTCTACTGATTGGGCGGCTTTCTCCAATAAGTCAAGTTTCTGCCTCACTAAACAGATGGATATTGGAGTATGCGGTAAGAAACATCAAGGAACTAACACGCTGCAGCAGTTTCTGGAAGAACAAGCTGGTGATGGCAGAGATTATGGCCTGGGAAATGTTTTCGTAGCATTCTCTGGGCCACTCATCCATGTGGAAGGTTCTGTCAACCGATTTGAATATAAAATCATCCATACAGATCACATACATGCTCCCTGGGGCAGATGGGATCTTTCAGCAGGACAATACAAAATGTCACCTGGCTAGGTGTCCATCCCTAGCACTTGACAATGACTTTTAAATGCTACTCTGACCCGCTAATTCACCAGACTTGAGCATCTGTGGACCACCTCAATCATTGTGTTTGCTTTGTGGGTTCTTCCCCACACACTCTCTAGCAGCTGTGGGGTGCTCTGTAGTCAGCATGGCTCCAGATACCTGTGGCCACCTACCAGGATAGGATTGAGTCACACCAAGGTCCTTTAGCTGCTGTCTATGCTGCACAAGGCGATTACTCTTTACTCTGCATATTAGATGGTGGTCATAATAATGTGACTTGACTGTGTATTTTGCACCTTTTAGGCTGGGTTCACACTACGTATATTTCAGTCAGTATTGTGGTCCTCATATTGCTACCAAAACCAGGAGTGGATTGAAAACACAGAAAGGCTCTGCTCACACAATGTTGAAATTGAGTGGATGGCCGCCATTTAATGGCAAATATTTGCTGTTATCTTAACAACGGCCGTTGTATTGAAATAATGGCAGCCATCCACTCAATTTCAACATTGTGTGAACAGATCCTTTCTGTGTTTTTAATCCACTCCTGGTTTTGGTTGCAATATGAGGACCACAATACTGACTAAAATATATGTAGTGTGATCCCAGCCTAAAGTGGTCAGCACTTTGTGTAAATTAAATAGTACAAAAAAAATCCTAAACATTCACTTGAATTCTGGGTTGTATTGCAACAAAGCAGAAAGGGAGTGAACACTTTCACAAGGCGCTGTATATCATAAATGACCCCTATAAAGAAGCTGTTCAAAGAATTGGCCATTGAGCTACTTCTATGTCAGAGCTGTAAAAACTCTATTTAAAATTTTTACGCATTTCTTTCATGATCAGTGGTTTTTCTCATAGAAGTTATAATGGCCAAACCAGAGAAAAATGTGTGGTTAAAGGGGTTATCCAGCACTACAAAAACATGGCCACTTTCCCCCTACTGTTGTCTCCAGGTTAGGTGGGGTTTTGAAACTCAGTTCCATTGAAGTAAATGGAGCTTAATTGCAAACCGCACCTGAACTGGAGACAACAGTAGGGGGAAAAGTGGCCATGTTTTTGTAGCGCTGGATAACCCCTTTAATTTTCTTTACATGCGATCACATTTATTTTTATGTTATTTTAACGTTAGTAGTAGTAAGTATTTTTCTGATTGCAATATGTGACCTCCGCTTTGTAGAAGTGTTTCTCAGCTATAGTCCTTGAGGAACCCACAAGGTGACTTGTCAATGGGGTACAAACATAATCTTCCTGTAGAAGTAAGTTCATTTACCACACATACATATATGTTCCTTTTTGGACTAACAGGGTGCAGTTTTGGCACACAGTGATCCATCTGAACAGTGCCCACAGTCTTAATATGCCACCTACTTTTTTTTCTTTCGGTGTATCACAATGTGCACTTCAAAGTTGCACTTTGCATCATAAGGCTATGTTCACACTACGTAAAAAACACGGCCGTATTTCATAACAATGGCTGTAGTTGTGCAAACAACGGCCGTTATTTGTGAAATAACGTTCGTTGTTTGTGCAATTACGGACGGTTTTATAAATTACACCGGTGTTTTTTTACGTATTGTGAACCCGGCCTAAACCAGGGATGGGGAACCTTCGGCCCTCTTGCTGTTGCAAAACTACAATCTTCTTTGTACCCAAAGCTTTGGCTGTCCAGGCATGATGGGAATTGTAGTTTTGCAACAGCTGGAGGGCCAAAGGTTCCCCATTCCTATCATGAACTGTGTGGATGAAGAGGTGGATGGTTCTGTTATGATAGTGAACACGCAGTCTTTTACACAACATGTTACCAAAGACACTTACAAGAAAAAAGGTGGATTTTGCTGTGGGCCAAAAGTCACTGACAAAGAAAGTGACCGCAGACTGAAGAAAAACATGTTAAAGGGAACCAACCACTTAAAAAACGCATGTAAAGAAAGCTATGGGAATGTGCTGTAGCAGCACCCAGCACACTTCCCAAACATGCTTTTATACCCCCCGTCCCTGCAATGTACAAGCCAAAAACGTACTTTATAAACTCGGCGCTCTGTATGTAAATTACCCCCAAGTAGTCCTCTGGGCGGGGAGCTGCGGTCAAGTAGTCACGGTCCCTGGGCGTTCTGCAGTGCTAATCACGCCCCTCTGGGCGTGATTAGCCTGCATAATTGTGGCGGCGTCATCGGAGGCGCGCTGTCTCTAACGTTAGCACGCCTATGTTCTTGCTGTGCCGCTCATGCGCAGTACAGCGGGTCCGGTCTGCGCCGTACTGTGCACGTGCAGAAAGCCTCAAACTCATTGCTGGAGATCCGACAATGAGTTTGAGGCTATTTTGCACCTGCGCAGTACGGCGCAGACCGGACCCGCTGTACTGCGCATGAGCGGCACAGCAAGAACGTAGGCGTGCTGACGTTAGAGACAGCGCGCCTCCGATGACGCCGCCAGAGGGGCGTGATTAGCACTGCAGAACGCCCAGGGACCGTGACTACTTGCCCGCAGCTCCCCGCCCAGAGGACTACTTTAATTTACATACAGAGCGCCGAGTTTATAAAGTACGTTTTTGGCTTGTACATTGCGGGGACGGGGGGTATAAAAGCATGTTTGGGAAGTGTGCTGGGTGCTGCTACAGCACATTCCCATAGCTTTACATGCGTTTTTTAAGTGATTGGTTCCCTTTAAATATTTTCCAAAGGAGCCAATGAAAAAAAGGAAAAGCTCTGTTCACACTGCCTCTAGTCTCCACTGATTTATGGCCATGTGAATAGAGAAGTCTGCTATGTCTTACACATTAGAAGGCTTGTTCAGCCAGTAGTAATTCCTTCTTATCCCTCCCAAACATATGCAAGCTCAGCCGGGGATCAGGCGTCCAGACCACATTCTTTATGTTCAATGGAATGCTCTACTGTAGCCTATATAGCTTTAGATCAGTGCTTCTCAAACTTTTTCTACTGGAGCCTCACCCAACAGACCAAGGCAATGCCTGGGCCTCACCAGACTGACCAAGAGGGTTCCTGGGCCTCACCATCTGTGGTGAAAGTCCATTTAAAAGCTGAGAATAATGCTAGGGTTACCTTTCACCTGTCTCCCAAGCTCTATATGCTAATAAATTAAGTACAAAATAAATTAATAATGTTGTGAAAATGGAGATTTCTGCAAACAGCAAAAGGACTGGCTCCTCAGCTGGGCCTCACCAACAACTAGGGGGCGCCTCACTGGTGAGGCCCGCCTCACAGTTTGAGAAGCACTGCTTTAGATGGTTCTCATTTGTAAATGCACGTATGAAATAAAAATCATATGTGAGTGGATTCTAGATCCAGATGTAAAGAAGCAAATTATCCAGAACTGTATAAAATTCCTGTTTCCTTATTCTATTTGTTAAAATAGGAAACACCATTGGCAAGCTAGATATCAAGACGCATTTTGCGCGTATGCGCTCTTTGCCACAGATCTAGTGGATTCAGTGTGTAAATGACATTTGGTCCTAGTCAATAATAAAATCCACAGTGTAGACAGTGAAATTGCACGTTAGAATCTGAGGCTATGCCCTTGGATTTTTAACGTGGATACATGATACAAGATTTTTCCATCGGCGGCACTGGCTTTCCAATTAGAGTATCGGGCAAGTTAAAATCCAGTACAGTTAGTCCTTCTTTACCACATCTCGACCAACCACTGAGATCTTTTCAAAGCATTTAAAGGGAAAAAGACATTTCCAAAAAAGACAAGGGGGAGGGGGATTTATTAAATGGTGCAAAGTGAAACTGGCTCAGTTGCCCCTAGCAACCAATCAGATGCCACCTTTGGAAAATTAAAGAATCTGTGAGGAATGAAAAGTGGAATCAGAAATCTAAAAAGTAATTCCACTGGACACTTAGCCTAATAATAAACTGACACTTTCTGTTTTCTAGTAAAGACTTTTAGTCTGCTTCTTATCCTCAATACAGAGAAAGGTGACACCTGTATATAGATAAAGCATGATAAGGCCATTCCCAGTTACATGATGGTCAGTGCTCAGCCTTCCCCTTTCCTGCACCATGATCCCTGCACAGGTCACAGAGCTTGGCTAGAAAGCTTTTCCATAAATGTCATTAGGGTCCTCTCTAGTATATTGTGCCTATGTCAGTGTGGCTTGCTGTGTATAGCAGCTTAAAGCAACTCAGGCAAGATGGCTGTCCCCATAATAGTACTAAAAATGTAATGGAAAAAAAATTACAATAAGAAATGATTAAAATAAGTCAAGCAATAACTATTGTTACAGAAAACAGATACGTAGTATACAAAGTGGGGACACAAATAATGTATGTTACCTGCCTATATTTGTCCTATATACAGTATATTGCTCCCTGTACATGTTCTTGTTCCCCTGTCTATATATACATAGTGGGCAGGCCCGCACAGATGTGAGTGCTGGGTTGAGCAATTTAATGTCTCCCCCCGCTGCTCCCTCCTCCCTCTCACAGAGTACAGTGTCAGGCACAGCCTGAGGCAGGGACACAGCAGCAGCAACCTGCTGGAAAGTGATACAGATGTCACTGTACCCTAATAAGATATATTGCAAAGATTTATGTACTAACAATGCATAAACAAAAATGACAGGTACACTTTTAGAAAAAAAAACAGGGTCATCTTGCCAGACTGTGACCAGACCTGCCCTAAAAATGTGCATCATGGTGGAACAATACAGTTGGCTGGGGAGCCACTATGGTCACGATATGGATCACCCCTGGGTATATGTGCCCTGTCTAATAGTAGTGAACACAGACTGAAGTTACAACCAGCACTCACTATGCCGAATAACCGTTATCAGGATGATATTACTACTGAGATTCAGGCGTGTAAAAAACTAGCTGGATGTTAGTGGTGTCTTACAAGAATTATGGGATAGACAAGACAGAGCAGTAATAGAGCTGACAGTCAGGGCTGAAGTCATTTTCTGCTTTAGTCTGGAGGCGGCTAGGTAATGAGCTTTCACACCTATTTTTAACATCAAGCCTTTTGCGCAGTGCTATATTGTATTCTTAGGTGCTGCACGTAGGGACATGAAACTCTTTGTGCGCTTGCTGATCTATTTGTGGTTTCCTAAATTTTAATATATTCTGTGTAGTGACCAGAAAATAATTTATTGGTATAATATATAAAAGCAAAGGTATCATGTATTACATTAATGTATACTCCTAAGCATTGAACTTATGGACCATGGGAAGTGGGTAAATGTTGTTTTATCTTTATATACTCAACAGTGCACACTGCTCAATGGACGGGTTACATACTGGAATGTCAATTGAATTTTCCATACGTTGCAATCTTCAGCCAAGCACTATGTGTAACTCATTGCAATAGGACATGCTCCAGGGCAGTGTTGCAATGTAGATCCTATGACCAAAAGTAGTCATTACAAGACCACTTTCAGCCTATATTCTCACATTTTTTGAGTAAAAAATACAGCAGTATTTTGATAATTAGGTCCTTAAATAAAGAGCATGATCATTATTTACAGCCATAGTTGTCAAAATACGTCTGTATTTTCAGTCCAAAAAACGTGTGAACATAGCCTTAGGCCATGTTCACACAACTTATATTTTCGTAAAAGTACAGCCATTGTTGCTGATTGCAACAACAGCCGTGATTAATACGAAAATATACGTTACCTGGCCTCTATGGAATCCCGGCTGGAGAGTGTACACATAGTATACGCTCTTGCCAGGATCTGCCTTGTCAGGTGACTCAGCTTGCTCAGCTCCCATTGGCTGAGCAACTGCAAGCCATCTGAGTCATGTCACTTTTTTATCTTCCCTAGTGACATGACTCCTTCACTCACTGAGTCCACTCGGCAGCAGGAGAGAGTATGAGGGGAGGGGGGAGCTGCCTATGTGCCTGGAGTCTGTAGCGAGGGAAGATAAGCAAGTGACATGACTCAGATGGCTTGCAGTTGCTCAGCCAATGGGAGCTGAGCAAGCTGAGTCACCTGACAAGGCAGGGGAGGGGGAGGCTGGTGTAACAGGAGCTAGAGCAGCCCTCCTGCTGATGACAAGAAGAAGCTGAGAGAAGAAACTGGTGACAACAGTAATTAGGTATGTGTGAGTTTAGTGCACTTCCTGGTGGGGGGTGGAGGGGGGAAAAGACAGGGAAGGGAGGCAGATAGGTGATTGAAGCACATTACAGAGTTAAATAACTTTGTAATGTGCTTCAATTAGTGGGAAAAAGTTTTTCATGGGAGTTGTCCTTCAATATACAATAAGGGGTCCAGATCATAGCATCAAATATAAAGTGCAATGGCAAAGTGCAAGTGCTACTATCATGTAAACATCATTAGGGTATATTCACACGAACGGGCTCGCAGCGAGATTCTTGCTGCGAGTCCGGCAGGTCTTGGCAGTTCCCACAAACTACATACTTGCTGCGGTCTAAACGACCGCAGCGAGTATGTAATTCTGCCGCCCTTAACCCCTTCTGCTCCCGGCCGACTCCCCCGCTGTAAGCATACATTACCTGTCCTCGCTGCACGGGTCCGGCGTCCTGCTCTCCCTTCCGGCCAATCAGTGGCTGCAGCTGGGCAACACACTGATTGGCCGGACGGGAGAGCAGGACGCCGGACCCGTGCAGCGAGGACAGGTAATGTATGCTTACAGCGGGGGAGCAGAAGGGGTTAAGGGCGGCAGAATTACATACTCGCTGCGGTCGTTTAGACCGCAGCAAGTATGTAGTGTATGAGAACTGCCAGGACCTGCCGGGCTCGCAGCGAGGTTCTCGTGTGAATATACCCTTACTGAGCCCTACCGTTGTCTTAACTTAAAGGGATTATCCAGTGTTAGAAAAACATGGCCACTTTTACACCACTCTTGTCTCCAGATTGGGTGGGGTTTGAAACTTAGTTCCATTGAAGTAAATGGAGCTTAATTGCAAACCGCACCTGAACTGGAGACAAGAGTGGGGGAAAAGTGGCCATGTTTTTGTAGCACTGGATAACCCTTTTAACATAACACCCACATATGTTTGAGACCGAGTATAGATGTTACCTAATAATCAATAAACATAGACTTCCTCCAGGACAACACCGTCCCGTTGGAAGTGTATGTGGTTTCCCGGAGGAAGTCTACAATTATTGATTATTAGGTAACTATACTCGGTCTAAAACATATGTGGGGTGTTAAGTTAGGGCCCTATTACACCTACCTGTTATTTTTTTTTTGAGCCAAAGCCAGGAATGGACTATACACAGAGAACAGTTAATAAGGAAAGACTGAGATTTCTCCTCTTTTCTCATCCATTCCTGGCTTTGGCTTCAAAAAATCTGTCAGATAATCTGTTGGTGTAACAGGGCCCTTAGTTAACATACCCTAAGGCCGTGTCCACATTGTGGGCATGGTTTATGTCTTAACAGAATCTATGACCTATGACAGATAGGATTGAGGCCTATCTGTCCCGGAGGAAGTCTATGTGGCATCCTGGAGGAAGTCTATGTTTATTGATTATTAGGTAACATCTATACTCGGTCTCAAATATATGTGGGGTGTTATAATAAGTTAGGACAACGGTAGGGCTCAGTAATGATGTTTACATAATAGTAGCACTTGCACTTTATATTTGGACCCCTTATTGTATATTGAATTAGCCCTAATGCACATTGTTTTGGTGGGGCTGCGGTAGTCCAATATTATATTATCAGTAGAGATGAGCGAACCGGGTTCGGGTTCGAGTCCATCCGAACCCGCACGATCGGCATTTGATAAGCGGGGGGCTGCTGAACTTGGATAAAGCTCTAAGGTTGTCTGGAAAACATGGTTACAGCCAATGACTATATCCATGATTTCCACATAGCCTTAGGGCTTTATCCAACTTCAGCAGCCCCAGCTAATCAAATGCCGAACGTTCAGGTTCGGATGGACTCGATCATGCTCCAGGTTCGCTCATCTCTAATTATCAGTTATATCCTCTGGGACTGCCACTGTCTTTTAATGCAAGGTTCGTTCTTCCCTTTTTAAAAACACATTTTTAATGTAATATTTGTGTTTAATAAAAATTAATTTGCTATGGAAACTCAGCATGCGTATTTTTGTATGGCTATACTAGTCTGTTTATAGTCAATGGGTAGTCCACCAGTACACTGTAGTATATGTCAACAAACCAGTAGTACAACATACACCAGCGATATACTGCAGTTATCTAATGTAAGCATAGCCTCGAGCCTATCTGTTATAGATCCTGTGTATGCCCACAATGTGAACACGGCCTTAGGGTATGTTAGCACAATGTTTTCACTGCAGTATATTCTTGTTGTGGGTACTTCAGCTTTACACGGCTTTTATGTAAGGAGCCTAAAGTAACATGCAAGGAGCATGAAGAAACATGGAATTTATGTAATGGTGTCTCAAACAAATAGTCTAACATAAAAGATTGTAGAACTTTGTCAATGCATGTAGAAATATCTATTTGTGAAGCTGTTTCCTCATTTCACACATAGTAATGGATGCAGAGACTGCCTGGGGAAATAATGGAAGTCTCTGTGCACTCCCCATTTGTGACACGTAGTGTATGCATCTTCAGGCAATAAGTATAGAAGTCACGTGTACTGGACATACAGGATCAGCTTTTCATTCTTTTTTGCCCCTCCCAAGTTTAAACTATTATACAATATAATATGAATCTCCAGAATGATGAGAATTCTGCATGAGAAATTGCTAGTGTATATAGGCTGAGACTACAAACCTGTTCTTGCTATCAAAACTTTATAGAAACTCAATGGATCCTATCTGCATGATCACTCAGGTATCCTCCATATACATTGATTGTAGCATAGATCCAATGTCACAGCTTCAATATCAACAGAAGATAAAACAGAGTTGTGAATAGAGACAGGTTATTCAGGTTATCTGACAGATTGTGACAGTTTTAATTATTCCTTACAATGTGGTCAGGGAGCATTGAAGAAAGAGGCTTATAGAAATACTTATGCCTCTCATCATTCCCTACATATGTAAATCACAGCAAATCAATAATACAGCCAATAAAACAGTAAAATGGCCATATAATGACCCTATAGTGGTCAGAGGGCAGTGCTGCACACTATAGTCTGAGAATACAGGCACTGATCATACGTAAGCCGAGTAGTATGCATAGCAAACGTCATGCTGAGATAATCTCATTTAATTGATATTCATTGGGCTTGGGTGGTCTGGAGGGCTCTGACTGCGGCTTCTGACCACTATACCTGTAATTCTTATATACTGGTTTACTTGTATCCTGCATAAATAAGCCTTGATATCTTTATGTTTAAAAATGTAATATTTGGGTCATATGACTAACTAGGTGACAGTTTTCATTTGCTATCGTTCTTTTACAAATAATTGTTTTATGATTATCTGACAGATAATAAAATTCAGAATGAGCTGTGTCGACTACACATGAGAAGGCCATTTACATAAGATAGCTGTCAGTCACATGACCAACAACCATCTATCCCTATCCCCCATACACATAAATGGGTAGCTCAGATGAGTATGCAGCTAAAATCCAACATGCCAGGAGACGTCAGAGGAGAGTTGAGAGGCCAGTTTTAGCGTGTGTTGACATGTTGCAGATTTGCATTAAAAACAAAAAAGAAACTATACTCACCTCTCCCAAATCCACCACTGTAGCTGTGATGTCTTCCGATCCCCACTGCTGTTTCTTTCTTCCTGTTTCTCATGCTATTTCATGTGGACAGGAACTGTCCACTGGACCCAGTGATTGGCTGAGTGAGCAGTACCTGCCTGCACAAAGCTGTAAGGACAACAGGGAGCAGCGGAAGATGACAGGGAGGCAGTAGTGGGGGAGTGGTGAGTGAGTAAAGCTTTATATTTAGTTTAACTGCACAGTGAGACATATAGCAATAAAAGATTTTAGCCCAGAAAAGCCCTTTAATATCCAGCTGAAGCCGCAGACATCATACCACAATGTTATGTCTCCGGTCTCTGATACTTAGTAGAGGACTCTTTATTTTTATCTCATTTTGTTGCTATTATAGCATTCTCCCATGATGCCTTTCCTAATCTCCTAAATGTATCGCAAGAGTATAAAATAGTCTAGTCAAACAGATTGGGTTAACAGAGCTTCTGGAAGGTTATTAAATCTCTGAGACAGCACGGGAGCTGCAAGAATCCTGAGCTCAGCGAGACCTTAGTATACAGCACAAAGCAAAGGAAAAGCTCAACCTGAACTCGGAAATAGAGATAAGGGAGGGAGTGTCTGAGGATTAGAGGCTAAATAAGAATCCACATATTATGTGAGTAGGCGCTACAAGTGTGATGCCCTAACAAAATGTATAGTATAACAATTCCCATTTGTTAGGTAGATGGTGACTGTAGTAGACACTTCTTGTGGTCTGTGGTGCAACCAGGCAGCTCATAAACTATGATTAAGACCCTAGTGTGAGGATGAAGCATTGCAATAATCTTTTTTTGTGTGGAGTAAGGCTGGGTTCACACTACGTTTTTGCAATTTGTTTTTTTTTTCATCTGTTTTTGCAAAAACGCATGGAAAAATGGAAGCATCCTTTTTTTAAGGTACACCGAAATGCGGTTGACTACGTTTTTTTGTATGTTAAAAGAACAGATGCATTTTTATTCTTTTTTTAATAATGGAAGTCAATGGAAAAACTGTACAAAATGAATGCACGCAAATCATCTGTTTTTCCATCTGTTTTGTCATCCTTTTTTTTTCAAAAACGGATAAAAAAAAAAACAGATTGCAAAAACATAGTGTGAACCCAGCCTAATACATTCTTCTCATTTTTTTTAATCTATTGTTACATCCTATTGGGTAGACATTATCAGTCTGAATTGAGTTCTAGGTAAATTGTTGCAGCCAAAGTCCTATTAAGGGGCAGTTTACAGTGTGCTGTGGACATTTATTTTTTAGTGCATAAATCACAATGTTTTATGAGCTGTGTCATGATGCAATGGTCATAAACACTCTCAGGGATAGAAGGCATGGGATGGGCTGACTTGCATGAAAAGTCATTGTGAACCATTTTTGCAATTCTTTACATTGAGGAGTAAGACTCTGTAGACACCATGTTAGGGCACTATGTTTGGCTTATATTGGGATACCTTCCCAATGTAAATATCTAGCAGGCGTATAAATTGTCTTCCCAAAGCGTTTTACATCTGGCATACATTTATCTGGAATACAGTAGCCCTATAGTTGATATTCCCTTTTTGTCATATGAACTAAAAAATTTAGCCTGTTTCAGTCTAAAATTATTTAGCAGGAAAGTGCTGCAATCCGAATCTCCAGCCATTGTGTATAACTAGAATAGCTGCTGAAGTCACGTGTGATTGTGAACCATAGTAGTGTACTGTAACTGCAGCCAGTGACTTCATGAATTTATGGTTGGTACATTTCTGACATTGCAGGGAAAGTCAAGTTTAGTGTCGGTCAAAGATCCATATCTGTCATAGTGTTTATGGGGTTAATACTTACAGCTATGATGTTTTTGCTGAACGCCATGTTTACGAAGCTCATGCAGAACTTCTTTTTTTACAGTATGTTTCAAAAGTTGGCATGGTTTCAGTTTCACCTGGTGCCTTTCATTAAAACTTTAGTAATAATGTTTTTTTTCTTCATCAGAATACCCCTTTAAGGCTTTGTTTTTACAATGTCTTTCTTTTGTGAAAAAATGGCCATTGATTGATAATGACGGCCGGTAATAATTGTCATCCCCATTATTTATGGATGCCATTATAAAATACATGCCATCATTAAATTTTTTTTTGCAGAAATCAATAGTACAAGCGCTTTTTAAAAAACTCTGTAATAGATTTTATTAGGCAAAAAACCCTCTTTTTGTACTCAAAAAGCTATTTCCCAGCCTCCCCCCTCACTTCTTATCTGTGCATTATCAGTCAAATCCGACTTCATTACAGAGGAGCAAAGTAAAGACGGGTTCTGCTGTGTCCATTATAACCTAGGGAAGGGGAAAGGGCCGCGGGGGATGAGTGAGTAGGAAGAGGACAGAGACAGCTTGTGTCGTTTGTAGACTGTCTGGGCTGGATTCATAGGTCAGAAAGGTGAGTGCTTATCTGGGAGCTTGTTGAAAGAAGATTGCAGGATGATGTTTTGTACAGCTCTGCTTTTCTCCTCTCTGTGCTCACTCATCCCCAGCGCCCCCCCCCCCCTCCATGGAGCATAATGGACACAGAAATCCTGCTTCGTCTGAAGTGAGGGGGGAGGTTGGAAAATAGCTTTTTGAGTACAGATGGAAACTCTTTTGCCTAATAAAACCTATTACACAGTTTCTTAAAATTGCTTGTACTATTGATATTTATATATTTATATTTATAATATTTATATATTTCTGAAAAAAGACATTTAAATGACAGTAACGTTTTAAGGCCTTAACCAAAAGAAAATGTACCTACCATTTAGTTCAGCTGGTCATACGTCACTTGTTATTGGTTCTTAGGCCCCTTTTAGTAGCCTGTACATTGCATTGGTATGTTTGAATGGAGCTGCACTATGGTACTATGTTCTAAATGCTGCTATATAGTAGAAATAAAGAAACTAGCATTGTTCAGTGTGTAGTGTGATTCAAAATAGCATTGAAGTGGAAAGCTTTATTCTCTTTCATTAGCATAATGGAAGGTTCATGTACTACCAAGGATTGTGACACAGAAACATAGAGAGTTTCCTCCTGTGGGTTTGTCTGTAATCCAATTTTATTGAAAAATTCTCTCGGCTAGGACTGCTGCAGTAATGTAGGTCACTATATGCCTGTTGACTTGATACGGATAAGCGGGATTACATTATTTGCCGTCAGATTAAGTCTGGAAATGTTGACAGCAGATAACTTGTTGCAGTGAGCAGAACAAGTGTTACATTAGGCTACCTCATGTAATGGTAACGGCACGCCGCCGTGTCCATTACCCCACCTGCTGCAGGTTGCTCTGTCCTGTGGTCATCTCTACACTCTCCTGCTTTTACTCCAGCAGTTTCTCCTGGTCTGAGCTGGCCTCTTGGAGGATTGGGCTCCCTCTAGTGACAGGTGTGCGCCTGTTCAGCAGTATTTATAGCTCAGCCCACAGCTTCTGGAGAATTCCAGGCTGTTCACCTGAGGATATATATAGCCACCACCTCCACATCTCTGTGTTTAGTTGTTGGTGTGTTTCTGTCCTAAAACCACTCCTATGCTTCCTGGCTATCTGCCACTTCCTCGCTTCCTAGCGTCCTTCTAGCCGCTTGGATTTTGCGCCATTTCTAATTCTTAGCTCAGCCTTATTCTGAACAGTGCCTTCTCATCATATTTTGAGGTGTGAGCATCTAGTTCCAGGCTCCAGTACTTCTTCGCCACCATCTGTCGGTCACCTAGGACCTTCTCTGAGGGTAGCGACCTGGGAATTGTCTGGAGCAAAGCTCAGTCCGCCTTGCAGCGGGCTATAGTAAAAACTGTGGGTTCTTTAGACTCTGCTCCTTGGAGAAGGCTCATCAGCACTCCTCAGTGATCTATGAGATCCACCTTCTTGTGCCTGTTTCATCGTTACACTTTACCGACTATGTCTAATTATCATAGGCTGCTTCCATGTGGAGGTAAAGAAGTAGTCTCCATATACTCCATTCTGGAATTATTTCCTAATAAATAGGGATCTTATATTTGGAATTCTCCATAGTTCAATAGTTTACATACAGTCTGCCCTGTCCGTTTCCACATTAGATGGACAGTCCATGAATTTCAGTGGGTGATGTAATGCAGGAGAAGGGAGTGCAGCTAGAACAGTAGTTGTCACTGAATGGAAGGAAGCCAAGTGCCATCCGCACGTCCTGAATGCTCAGAGTCATCAAGTCTCATAACACAGACACTTTATGATCATGAGAAACATACTTGCAGACAGGTGTTCCCAAACTTTAGACTGTTTATACCCCTTAAGCTCAGGTAGGAAAAGCATCCCCTGACAAGAACAGACATTTACATTGTGAATATATAAGAACACGTTTTGGGATGACAGTTGTTCGATATCTGTCCTTGTTTTCCATCCTCTGATACGCTGCACAATTCTCATGGTTTTTGCATATTTTTGGTTTTCTGATTTCAGGGAAGCAAACGGGGCACATTTTTTGTTTTATTTGGACATTCTTTTCCACTTCAATATCCTTTCTGCATGAGAGTTTTAATGAGTAGATTTGCTCAAGGCTGTATGGAACTTGCTCACCCATGCAGAATCAGCCACGACCTATCAGAGGAAGTTTGGCTACGAGCACGGATGATCTGACACGTATTTAAGCTGACAGGTTGGTAGACAGTAACAACAAGAGTCACTGTCATACAGATCAGCAGCAGCATTCCTAGTCACTAGTGAAAAGTGCAACCACTACTCCTCAGCCCAGCACCATACTATGATCCGAAGCATAGCATATGTCTTCCCTGTATTATTATGTACAGGAAATGGGTGGTATTGCTTCATGTCCCACAACAAGTAGATTGTGAGATTCATCCCCCAGGGCAATCAGCTGTTTCCTCTGGATCCCACCCATAAGCTTATTTTACCAATAGCAGGGAAAATGTAAAATTACATAGCGGCCATTCATATGCAGGCCATTCATATAATATATAATAAATATCATATTATATAAAATAAAGTGGCATTACAGGTGTATGTTTCTCATTTGTGGTATATCCTTGTGCTTATGTGCAGCTTGAAGCCAGCTGCAGTATAAAGCGTGTGCATCAAGCCTTTGATGACAATAGGCCACCTTATACTCTAAATGCTCACAGCTTTGTGCTAAAGGAATAGAGTTAAAGGGATTGTTCTGAGCTTATGAAAAATACCGAAATATATGTGTATTTGTCTAATTGCTGACCAGATAGAGCTGCCATAGATCAGACATGCAGTTCCATCTCCCTTCTTACAGGTCGGGCCTCTGTTTTTGGGTACGTGAATGCACCCATATTACAAGATGCTGTAAATACACCGTTGTCATAGTCAACCCAGTTCTGTTACTGAAAAACTGCTCTACTGCTCAATATGTGAAACACAATCCTTTAGGGGACAGTGTCGGGATAGTGGGGATGTGTGATATACAGTGTATCAGGAAGGGGAAGATCAACATGTGTATATAAGTAGCAGATACCAACACTCCTACTTATATGGGACTTCATGTCGGACGGGCTTACAGGGGCATCTAAACTAGACACACTACCTTCGTGACCACTCTTACAGAATGTAAATCATTTGCTCACAGTCTGGAAAACTGCTTTAATAAGTTTTGAGCTGAACATATGTTTGCGTCCACCACTTATAATAGCCAGGAGCGATGGTTCAGGTAGTCACTAATAACATCTCGAGAGGTTGCATGTACAATACTTAAAGCTAGTAAGGTTGTGTGATGGACTCCATGACCTTTTTCACCATGATTGACCATTTAGTACTGTTTAAGCTCCATACCCTACTATAAATTAACTGCGTTATTGTGTTTTATTGATAAGGAATTCACTATTTGCTTTGATGACAATGGTTGCATATACTATTGGCCTCTAAACTTACGATGGCCTTAGGTTGCAGTATTTTTTTTACTACACAATGGACTTTTTTGGACAATTTTATCTTGAAACCACACTTAACATACAATGCCACAGACAATCCAGGAGATCTGACCAGTCAGAGAGGTCAGTTCTCTTATAGTTCCTGTACTACTGTAGTACATGCACTTAATGGCACCTCTCTACACTATAGTGCAGTACTGTAGTGCTCCAGAACTATGACAGGATAATCTGCTCCTTTGGATACCAGGTGAGGACAGGTATATTTTATTTTTCTGTTGTGCATATGTAATGTTTAGGACCCTAAAGAAACTCCTGCTATTTACAGTGAAAGTGATTTACAGCCTCCGGCAGTTCTCTCTGACTTCTATGTGTAAGGACTTGCTTTAGCTGTAATACCCATCTGTTTATTTTTTTAAATAAGTTAAAACTAGTTTTCCATAGAGTTATGCACTCAAGATACAATAGTAATTGCCTTGGAACCAATTAATATTGTGACTTGACAGTCCGCTGTACCTGTTCTTTTTTCCAATGGTCGATATTCATCTGACAGCTAGATCAAAGAAATTTACCATAAAAATGCATGCTCAGCTAAACCCTGGGTCCTTGTGCAAAATCAGGTGTCCTCCTATTTAGCCCACTGCAGTCTACAACCTTTGTCATCTTTAACTAGCGGTGAAAAGATATGGACCCAAAGTAAGAAAGTACCCAACTCCATCTGTGGGAGTACACAAAGTATCCCTATTAAATGCAATAAAAAATAACTTGGGCCATCTGTGGCAAAATGTCATAATGGGAAGCCAACCTATAAGTACATAGAAAGGCATGGCACCCATTGACCTTAATGGCCAAACGTAGTCAGCTGATTTCCTACACATATACACGTAGTTACTTGGAATCACAACTTGCAGAACAACATGCTTTTGAATATTAATAAATAACTGTATACTTGTGGGAAATGACCCTAACATAGTCACTGTCTTACTACATTCAGGCCATGCCTGTCTGGCACATATTTTGTCTATTTTGCTGATGTATATGTGCCACAGGTGCCACAATGGTTATGTGAACCTAGCCTTATAATTGTAAACAATGAGAGTCATACATTATTTTGATTGAAGTACATGAATCATTCGGATTGTTCTTAGTGTGTTTGATTGACAGGTTACATGTTTTGTGTTACTTCTTAGGAATGGCCTTCCCTGCCGACATCTTGGAGAACTGTAGCCATGAAGAGCTGGATAGCCTATCGGAGGATTATTTGTCCTACCTCCGGTGTGCGGACCCTGATAACCCAGAGTATATATCATCGCAAGACGGAAGGGAGGTAATATGTTCAATGATTCCCCTATTTCTGCACTTGGAAGATTTTGCTTTGGACTTGAGGGTCCCACAGTATAATCCACATGTTCCTTGTGTCTATGTGTAAATGACCATCGTCACCAGTAAGTGATACTGTTGTAGTGATCGGGTAGTTGTCAGACCTTTTTCAGACTTCCCCGAGAGTAATCAAGAATTCATGGTAAAATTCATATATTAACCGTTAATGGATTTCTTTCCAGGTACCGATCAGTCTTAGCACAGTAGGGTATGTCCCGCTTTATGGAGGAGATCAGACACACAAAGTTCTCGCTCTTTTTGCACCAGAAGATCCACTGACAGGTAGGACATTGTGTAAGGACTTTATTGTATGTCTGTTAGTTATAAGAGACAAATTTTTAGGCTATGTTCACACGTGTGTAATCTGCTGTGAATTCATGCTGTGGATGTGATGATGCGGATTTTGTATAATGTTCACACACCGTCAAAATGACTGATGTTTTTATTGGACGCTGTTAGTTAACGGCAAATAGCTGCCGTTGCTTTATAGCAACAGCCGGTATTATGCGAATATGACGGTTGTTATTTGCAGTTATTTGACGGCTGCTCAGTAAAAACAGCCATCATTTTTATGGTGTGTGAACATAGCCCTAACCAGTTTAAATGAATAGCTTTAATCTGCTAGACCAAATTTGCAGCAGGTTACGTACATGTGAACACACCACAAAGATTACTTATAGCTTATAAGCACTTATATAAGCACTTATAATTCCAGATGTCTCGGGGATAATAACTAATCTGCGTTAGAAAGAGC
Source organism: Dendropsophus ebraccatus (assembly GCF_027789765.1). Classification (NCBI taxonomy): domain Eukaryota; kingdom Metazoa; phylum Chordata; class Amphibia; order Anura; family Hylidae; genus Dendropsophus; species Dendropsophus ebraccatus. Next base: position 140,476,136 of record NC_091456.1, read on the forward strand.
AGAAAGCAGAACCCTATCTGAGAGCACAGTTTAATAGCCTTTAAGACTCCAAGTGCAATAATCAGTGGATGTAGACCCACTGCGCCATCTAACCAATTTGGGATCTGTCAGCACTCAGACCCGGCCCGAGTTGCTGGCAGTGTTATATAGGTCACAGCAACCTATTTAACATGGTACCTGTAGCTATATGTGTAATCTTACTGTAACCAAGTGTCAAAGAGAAGTTGCGGCTCTCCGGCCGTGCCACGCTCTGTCACTTCTCATCCTTGGTTCCTCCTCCTTTTGAATAATAATTTCGTTTCGGCCTCTAGTTCCTGTGCCGCTAATGACGTGTGTGTCCTGCGTCCCTAAACTCATACGTGCTGTAGCCAGGAAAAGTGACGCATGCACGCTGAGCAGTGGCGCTTATTTCTGTCAATGCTCGTGTGTCGCTCTTCCAGGCTACGTTGCTTGAATGAGTTTAGGACGCTGGATGCGCATGTCATCAGCAGCACGGGAACTGGAGGCCGATATGAAATTAATATTCAAAAGGAGGAGGGATTAGGAACCAAGGATGAGGGGTGACAGATTGCGGCATGGCCGCAACTCCTCTTTAACACTTGGTCACACTAAGATTACACATTTTCTGCCACATGGACGGATAAGCTATAGGTACCATGTTGAATAGGATGCGGTGACCTATATAACACTGTCAGCAACTTGGGTTGTGTCTGAGTGCTGACAGAATCCCTTTAAGTAGCCCTTTGGCTTTCTCCCTTTAACCTTCTCCAGATGAGGGTCTGGTCATTGCTGCAGGGGACAACAAGCTGGCGGATGTTGGTGGAGAGAAGGCAGATTTTCACTGCCTGACCATTTTGATCTTGGAAGGATAAGGGTATATGCACACAGAGTAGTTCAGTCAGAAAACTCCATGCGTAATCTGCCGCTTGTCCCCGCGTGCTCCGGCTGCCCTCTCCGCTGGCTCCATAGGCACCACTATTTGCTCCCGCAGCTTCTGCTGTCCACCCAAAAATTGTCATGTCAATTCTTCAGGCAGACAGCGGAATCCGCTATAGCATATAATGGTGCCTATAAAACCAGCGGAGAGGGTGGTGGGAGCACGGGGACGAGCAGTGGATTGCGCACAGAATTTTCCGACTGAATTACTCCGTGTGCATATACCCTAAAGTGGTGCCAGAGTTGTCTGGCTGTGTCTTACCCCTCCCTTTGTAAAATACATGAACATTCAGTTTTCCAGGGGGAGGCCTGGAAAGATAACATTGTATGGCCGCCTTTAGTGGCTTGATGATTGTTCCATTTAAACAGGGACTCAGAAACCTTCTCATGATTGTGAGGGTCCCTGAGGTCTGACACCAAGTGATTTTATCCTATGGATAAGAGATAAATCGTGTCCCTTTTATTCTTTACATCTGTACACTCGGCTTCTCTAGAGTTATTAAATGGTGCCCTCATGTCAGGCACTGTTCTCCTGCTGGCAGGTTCCCTTTAAAAAGTGCTGTTTGTGTTGCTTTTGGCTAAGGCTATGGTAACACCAACCAGTTTTTGCACACATAAGAAGATAGGTGGGGGTTACTGTTAGAATAAACACGTTTATGAAAAATATGTCATTATGATATAGAGAACAGTGTCTGTCCAGTTGAGTATATGATATTATTCCTCTACAGCTGTGGCGCTATATCTTGCTCACCAGTGGTGGACTATTGATGATATTGTTAGGACATCAAACTCCTCTCGGGAAGGCCTGCAACAGGTAAGAACTGGGTCATGATCTTATGCTGTATAGTGGATGAATTACTGATTGTTGGGGGTCTGACCACTGGGACCAACAATGATCATGGGAACAGGGGTCTTAGGGCCCTATTCCACCGGACGATTATCGTTCAGATTATCGTTAAATCGTTCGAATCTAAACGATAATCGTTCGGTTGAAATGCAGTTAACGATTAACGACCGAACGAGAAATCGTTGATCGCTTTATAAGACCTGGACCTATTTTTATCGTTGCTCGTTCGCAAATCGTTCGCATTGAATAAGACATCGTTCGGTCGTTCGCAATAGATACGAACGCAATAGCGAATAAATACGGAAGAAGAAACGATCGCAATTACGATCATAAGTAACGATTATCGTTCCATGGAAATGAGTGAACGTTTTCAGGTCTTTCGCAATAGCGGTCGTTTGAGATAGTTAATCGTTAACAATTATGCTAACGATAATCGTCCGGTGGAATAGGGCCCTTATGTCCCCACAGTTTAAATGTAGCTGCAGTTTGACATGCAGCCTGGGAGGACCCCTGTTCTGTTGGGAAGAAAGGTTCCCGGTGGTTAGATCCCACAGATTAAACACTTACCCCTAAGCTGCAGATAAGGCATGAGTTTGTTCCAGTAGAAGACCCTTTTATTGCAAATAACCATGAATCCTTGTGAAGAGATATTCTTGGATCCTTTTTGCAGGTCAGGTCACTAGGAGAAAGAATTGTTCTATATGTGCTGAACCGAATTATATATCGAAAGAAAGAAATGGAGAGAAATGAAGTTCCCTTCTTGTGCCACAGCAGCACAGACTTTGCTAAGATTTTATGGAGAAAGGGAGAAGCCATTGGATTCTACTCGGCAAAGCTTCCAGGTCAGTATTTATTTTTAGTTTTTACACTTACTATTAGCATGTACCATTATTCTGATCTGTAGAATAAAGTATTAAAGTGACAGAAAAAGTGCTAAATTCAGCTCACTTCAAGCATGAGGTCAGGGTTGCCCCAGCTGGATTACCCCTCCTCCGATCAAAGCCTTGTAACCCATTGCATCAGCTGCTATGGCCGGAAAAAGTGACTAGTACCCACACCTCTCCTTGAAAGTGGCCAATAGAGTGACTGAACCCACTATCACTCCCACTGGGGGGAGGGGGGGGGGGGGCGATCGGAGCGGCGGCGGTTGGGGGTGGCGATCGGAGCGGCGGGGGTGCCGATCAGAGCGGCGGCGGGGGGGGCGATCCGGGGGGGGGGGGGGGGGGGGGCGCGCGTGGCCGGACTATCGCGCGACGACTGTTTACACGGAGCGATCGGCGAATTTCTTGCGAACGACGATTTATGAACATGTTAAAAGATCAAAATGAACGATTTTTCGATCGTTCGCCGCGTTTACACGTACGATTATCGTTCGAATTCGATCGTTATCGCGAAAATTCGCCCGATAATCGTTTCGTGTAATTGTAGCATTAGTATGGCTAGTAACAGAGTTCCAAACCATCAGGCTATATTTGATCCTCTAATGGTGCGTTTACAAAGGCAGATTTATCTGACAGATTTTGGAAGCCAAAGCCAGGACTGGATTTGAAAAAAGGAGAAAGCTCAGTCTTTCCTTTATGACCCGTTCCCTGTTTATGGTCTGTTTCTGGCATTGGCTTCAAAAATCTGTCAGATAAATCTGCCTGTGTAAACGCACCATAAGGCTGGGTTCACACTATGTATATTTGAGGCTGTATTTGTGAGGCTGTATAGCAACCAAAACCAGGAGTGGATTGAAAACACAGAAAGGCTCTGTTCACACAATGTTGTAATTGAGTGGATGGCCGTCATTTAATGGCAAATATTTGCTGTTATTTTAAAACAACGGCTGTTATATTGAAATAATGGAAGTTATTTACCGTTATATGACGGCCATCCACTCAATTTCAACATTGTGTGAACAGAGCCTTTCTGTGTTTTCAATCCACTCCTGGTTTTGGTTGCTATGAGGACCTGACTTGAGGACCAAATACTGCCTGAAGTATACTGTGTGTGAACCCAGCCTTAGCCTGTGTTGCAGAGGAACCATATAGAACTGCTGCTAGGACATAACCATTGCTTCTATATACCACTGAAAACTCCATTTGCTGTTTTAGTAAAAAAAAGAGTTGGGAATGTTGGATTATTCATACGAATATTCTTTTATTTTATATATGTTTGTGATTTACCAGGAAGTGTGTGCAAAGCATATCTAACACAAAGCTACACCCTCCCAATCCTGGACACCATGTTTGTGAGGAAGAGATATTGTGATAAAGATTTTGCACTTCAGATGCTTGAAGATTTTGTTGACTGTTTCACAGCAGATGAACTTGGACTGAAGTATCCTCTGTCACCTTTAATGTATACAGGTAATGTGCTACTTATTGCTATATAGTGTACACCTTACAGACATCGTATGCCATCTAATTTTATTTCTTGGTGATTTTGTAACTTGTCCAGGCAGAGGTGCACCCAGAAATATTACACAGACAGGGTCTGGGGTTGGTATCATTATTTTTTAGTGACTGTTGGATACAGACTGCTTCATATGGCATCATATTGATTTTTGGTAGAGACTGGACAAGGTTTGATTTATTTTCTTGAGTGGAATATCCCAGGTAAAAGTCATTTTGTTATGGCTAGTGCAGGGCCAGTGGTATTGCACTACACAGGATTCTCTGTTTCTTTTTCATGCACTTGCCCATAAGACCCTGCACTTCACATAATACCTGTTACCTGGAAAACTTTTGAACTGTTTTTGTATTTTTACACTAAGTATATGTATCACATTACTGTGTATATTGTTTGGTTTTCCATCATTGCTTATGGTCTCCTTTAATATCTGTATATTTTAGCCTGCAAACAGTATTTAGACAAGTACCCTGGAGACCAGGAGCTGCTTTGGGAAGTTGAAGGAGTCGGTCATTGGTTCCAGAGAACTGTCATCACAAGTATTATAAAAAGAGAATCACAGAGATTATTGGGTAAGATATATATTAATCAATAGAATCATTGCTCACAACATTATTCAAGCTGTTGCAGCCAATTGCAGTATGGTAGAAAAGGAGCCTCTTGGCCAGATTTAACAAGAGCTAATAACATAACAGACCTTAAAGGGGCATTCTCTTCTCAACCAACATAGTTATAGGACTCGTCAAGGTAAATATTTTGTAAATACATTCATTTAGCAAACCTGCCACCTTTTCCTGATATGCTGCTGTATGTCTGATAACATACATTACAAAACTTTTTATTTTTGCTTGTACTATTGATCTATGCAAGCTTGTTAAAACAACAGTGCCTATTTTAAAGGGGTACATGCACAAAAAAGGAGAGAGAACCATAAGGTATGAAAATGAGGCGCACACCTTAGATATAATGCAAAAATAACTTTATTACTACCGGCTACAAACAGGTTAAAACATCTAAAATCTAAACCGGGGTATCTGGTTCTCTGTTACACTGGGACTACATATTTTCAGGTGGTATTCATTGTATGCCATTATGTATTATGTTTATTTTATGTATTGAACACATTCTGGTATGTTTTGCTCTAGTCCCTCCATAGCCCATTGAGCACAGCTGTGTAGCAGTGAGCAACCTCCTGTATCCTAGGAGGATGCCATTGTTTGGATTTTAGATGTTTTTAACCTGTTTGTAGCCGATAGTAATAAAGTTATTTTATTTTTGCATTATGTCAGGTGTGCACCTCATTTTCATACCCTATGGTTCTCTCTCCTTTTTTGTGCATGTATACATTTTTTCATAGGGTAGTAGGCGGCACCCTATAGATTGCATCACTTACTATTTTTGTGGTGCCCACCTCTCCCTCTATAACTAGTTCTATTTTAAAGGGGTCTCCGATTAAAACTTAATAAGATATCGCAGGGGGTTGGACCTCTGTGCCCCCCGGTGAGCTGTATTCAAAACAGAGGAGCCGGGGGCTGATCTGGAGATCACCGGAATCTCCTACTTGTCTCCTATCCTTTAATTATGATCTGTTCTGTAGTTAATGTTTGTCTCTGGATATTACATGATTGTATGTTTGGTTAAATGCAGTGACAGCAGCAACAAGTGTGAATACATTGCAATTTGCTGCAAAATATCTCTAATTAAACTCTATGGGGGACATGTATCAACGGGCGTACAGGGGTTTTTCGGCGGAAAGTGTCGATTTGCGCATTATTTTATTTGCAAATGGCCGATTTGCGAATAAAATATTCGCAAATCGGCACTTTCCTCCGGGTATGCCGGGGAGGGGGTGTGAAGGGGGCGGAACGGAGGGCGCGGACTCAGAGTCCGCGCGATTCACCATCCGTTCCGCCAAAAGATACGCCGAAAACCTACTCCACCTTTCAGGTTTTCGGCCGTGTGCACCGGAGCGCACGGGATTTATGTAAAGGCAGTCCGCCTCTACATAAATACCCGTAGCGCCGGAGATGCGGGGACATTTTTAAGTCCGGCGTAAAAAACGTCGGACTTAATAAATGTCCCCCTATGTGTGAACATAGCCTTATACACAGTTTCATGATAAGTATCCAATTTCATCCATCATGGATCATTCTAGTCATTTTTCACTTTTTGTTTATTCCACCAGATATAGATGTTGCCAAAGATGATCAAGTATCTCAATCTACAGAGAAGAAGTCAGTGCAGCCACCAGCCGAATCCCAGATCGAAGAGGCACTGGATTTAGAGACTGAACAAAAGGAAGACATTCAGATAGTGGACACCAAGGACCAAGATGAACAGGTGGGATTATTGCTCCATATTACCATCTACTGTCTGCTCATTTACTCATAATGCCAGAAACAAGGTTCTGTAGAACAGCAGCATTAAGGTATATCACATATCACTATTTTTCACCTTCACTGAATCTAGTAATACCTGTGACATACACCCACAAATCCATTCTTCTTCGTCTGGTCCCCTGATCTTCTTTCTTCTTCTTTCTGTTTCTGAGATGACTGCTAAGGAGCAGGACCTGCTAGAGAGAGGTCAGGGGACCAAATGGAGTTGAACGGGTACTGAGGGGGAACAGCAGAGGACTTATAAGGTGCCTGGCACAATATTGTTTTTATAGCCTAGGACCGGAATACCCATTTAAATCTGGGCTAGCTAAGACCAAGAATAGATTTCAGCTATAGCTTACGCCAATTGTATAGAATAATGGCCGTTGTTCGCAGCGGCCGTCAAATTAATGTTCATGACATTAATTTGCTGCCTTTATTTTGCAGACAGCAGCCATTATTTTCAGTTGTTCACACATTGATTTTCTTTTGGCCATTATTCTGCCTTTTTAACTTAAATTCTATTTAACCTTTTAATAGCCAAACCAAAAAGGGTGTTAAAAGCCGCCAACCTGAACCTGAGTAATGAACCAACAGCCGTTATTGCAATGATGCAGCCAAAGTATGCTAAACAACCCCTATTATTTTAGATTTAAAACTAGAGATGAGCGACGCAGATTTGTTTCGCTTTATATGAAGCAAAACTGATCTGTGCTCGTATCCCTCAGGCTGCTGTCTCTGTGCAGAGGGAGGGTACCGCTCAAGGACCATCTGGAAGATGCCATAGTGGTATCCATGTTTTCCAGGGATACATGATGGACTCTTGTCTTTTTTTAACTATGTAACTATACTATGTAGCAAAATAAAAAAGAAGCAACTTTAAATATAGAAATATAGAAGTACACAGCACTTATGAAAAAGTATGTGTCTCTACAAATAGAGGCTGTGTGTACTGTGATTGGAGCCTTAGACTCTGTCCCTTTTATTTGTAATCTATTGACCATGGAGAGAAGAAGGTTTAAATAACTATTTCTCAGCATCCATTAGAAAATATTAACCTTCTTAAAGGAGAAGTCTGGCGATAATTTTTATTAAAGTATCGTATTGCCCCCCAAAAGTTATACAAATCACCAATATACACTTATTATGGGAAATTCTTAAAAAGTGCTCTTTCCCTGCACTTACTACTGCATCAAGGCTTCACTTCCTGGATAAAATGGTGATGTCACGACCAGACCGCCATCATCCTCTCTAGCAGCCACAGCCTGCACAGCTCTCGGAGGCGGGTCGTGACATCACCATTTTATCCAGGAAATGAAGCCTTGATGCAGTAGTGAGTGCAGGGAAAAAAGCACTTTTTAAGCATTTCCCGTAATAAGTGATTATTGGTGATTTGTATAACTTTTTGGGGGCAATACAATACTTTAAGAAAACCTTTTGCCGGACTTCTCCTTTAATGCACTAACATCAAATAATAACTTCAACAAAACCCATTTCTTATGCACATGGCCTCACAATATAATGGTATTGGGTCACACCGTATATATGACCCATGGATGCCTTCACAGTTCTGTTATTTTTTTAGGTAGAACCAGTTGAGGAGACAAGTCTTATAAAGGCTGATGCTGACACTATTGAGGGTAAGGATAATTTTTTAAAAATATAAATATTATGTAGTGTGGTCCAGCAGATATAGACTGACCGTGGTACCAACAATTAATCATTGCATTTGTTTATTCCACCTTTATTCCAGAACATGATGTGACCCCTGTCTCCACTCGCACAAGAAGCAGTCAGCTAAAGCGGCCAAAGATTGGAAAGAAAGTTGGTGAAGTAATGGAGGAGAAGACTACCAGCCTTGATATTACACCCAAGAAGTAATGGTGGCTTTCTGTGTACTCTTACTGGTTTCTGTTATTCTCCTAATGCAGATAGCTACATATCTGGTTTAGAAGAGAACATAATTAAAGTGTAACTCTTATTCCAGGTGACTTTTCAGGATTTTCTGTCCTGTGTATGGATATAAGTAGCAGGACATATATCTGGCCATTCTATCGCTAGTATATGCCCCACTCTGTGCTGCCTCTTATACACTATATACACAATAAAAACAGGGTCTTGTAATCCTACCTCACTGTATCATACCTTCAGAAGTTCTCAAATCAACACTGAGCCGTCTAACATGTGAATCCAACAAATTTTATGGCCAAAAAGTCTGCATAGTGCACAGGCTGTTTCTTTTCCCTGCCCACCCATCCCCTTTAGAACTCCCCCCCTCCTTAGACTTTTATGGGTAATGCAAATCCATCTTCATTCTGTGGTAGACAGCTTTCTCTTGACGATAAACAGATAAAAATTGAGGGGGGAGAGGAGGAAACGAGCTTTGTGAGCCTAGAAGGAAGCTCTTTTGCCTAATAAAAATCTATTACAGACTTTAATTTATTCGCTTGTACTATTGGTTTCTGCAAAGTTGTTTGAAATGACGGTTACACTTATCATATTCAGGAATTCTAGTGGAGTCATTGTGGCCTCTGGTATATCCCTGAAGATTTTTGCAGGCTTCTTATCTTTTTATGTTTTGGTCGCAGACTGGATTCTAAAGAACAAATAGTGGAAAACTTCAAAGAACTCATTCAGCAGCTTGCAGAAGAAAAGGAGGAGTCGGAAATGAGCAAGCTACAGGAGGAGATCTCAGCAAATCCTGTGGAGCACATGTTCTGCGACAGCCAGGATTCTCTGAAAGAGGAAAAGATTGAGGACAAACAGGTAGAGAAATCATAAGTATAGTTATAGGACTGTACAAGGACCTAAAATGGGAGTACTCTGGTAAATTGAGTTATTCCAACAAGTTCTCCATTAAATAGTACATGCGCTTCTAGAGATATTGATGACAAAGAGAGGGGGCATTGCAGTCATTGGCATTGACATGTTTAGGGCTGATGCCCATTCTGTATGAACCCATAATACAGCTGCCTGCTTTGGGCCCATACTGTATTACACAGTGCCCCTCATGTCCCAGCAGTTGCCCTATTCCGCAATCAGTTAGTTATCCCCACTTCTTAGGATAGAGCATGACTTGATTTTGTGGAACAATTTGTGTACCACTTGTCAAATACCTACTGAATTATAAAAATAGCTATGGCTGATAGAATACAGGGTGGTTTGTATCTATTCCAGCCGCCCAATTTTCAGTACAGACCAGCATTGAAGCTATGTAGAGGTAAGTTAGTTCTGACAGGATGGCACTGTCTGGCAATCATGGAGCACTGTGGTGAACTGCTCAGCTGGTGCATAGACACTGTCTGGCACTTACTTTGTTATGGAAGGTGTCTGACAATAAAGTAAGATGCATGAAGGAAGAGGTAATAGTTCTCTTATATTTCTATTCTAGCAAGTGGAATTGGAGCCGGTGAATGGTGATATCACAAAGGACGTCTTTGTGCCTCAGCTGGTAGATGCACATGAAGTAGCAAGAGAAGCCTTAGATACAGAATCCAATTTAGAACCAGGGGACAGTGATGGAAAATCTCTCACCACGCTGGTTTCTGTTAACATGGACCTGGAGAAATCCTTTGAAGACTCATTTCCAGACCAGGTATGTAAGACTTATTGTTCTCTAACAGGAATGGAGAATCTTCGGTCCTCCAGCTGTTGCAGAAGTACAATTCCCATAATGCTTTGGCTGTCTGTTTACTGCATGAATAGTCATTCGCTAGTGGATGTGCTGTCCAAGGTGCTGGTGTTATGGCAGATAGTGAGGGGAAAATGATGTGATATGCATCTACTATGGCTAGTGAGGTTCATATGAGTCAGCCTTGGTTCACACCACAGTATTATTATTAATAATGATAATTATATTTATTTGTAGATTCCGCAGCGCTTTTTAAAAAAATTTTTTATACAATACACAGGTTTTATTTATATTACATTATACAACAAATTAATAAAAATAAATAAAGATACAAAGAGATCTAGAGACCTGCTTGCAAGAGCTTACAGACTAGGAGGACTGAAGGTGACATGAGAGGCAACTAGTGCTTTATTTGCCGATGGTCCAGCTATTGTACATAGAAAGTGCCTATAGGTGATTGGGCGAGCCAGTCACACACCATTGTCTGAGTTCAGGTAGAATGTACATGGCACCAAGGAGATTACAGAGCAGATGGAGAAGGGATAACAGAGAGAGAGAGAGAGACGAGTTTAGGGAATGTTATAAGCATTATAGTGCAGATGTGTCTGGTATTAATGATGCCTGGCTGTGTTTCTTTCAAATATCTTCTTCATGGAAACTTTTCATAACAACAGTTTGTGAAGGTTATAGACCTGATAGGACAAAAGTTCTGAGGGGAATCAAGGGACCGACTCCAACCTCCAAAGTGCTCCTTGAGTGTCGTGGCGCAGATGTATCGTGATGTCCACAAAATTCAACATCCAACCGATGGGATAATGATACAAAGTAGCGGTTTATTGAGGCAACGCGTTTCGGCTTGTGTAGTAACAGACAAGCCTTTCTCAAGCCATAAAACCCATCTCAATACAACAACATATATATACATATACATACCACCCTATGATGTGGCCTCCAAACACTTCCGGGTGAGGACTCGCCTCTAACTAAGATTGATATGATGTCTAAACTATAATAGATATAAATCTCCATGTAATAGTGACAAAATAAATCATATTACCTTCGACTACTTGATAAGACTCCATTTTCCGTACTGTCCGTGGTCCAAAACCCAGGGGACACCGCAACAGGAAATGACGTTGCATGTTCAACGCAAATAGCGTATCTGCTGGAGTGGGAATAGCACTCAGGGAGAGATCTAACTAAGATTAGCGTAGGACCTTTTGGTCTAAATCGTGCTGGAACGCAACTCCTAACGCTAACTACGTAGCGCATGCGCATGAGAGACATGCGTAGAACCACAAGGCCCATAAGAGCCTATTAACCCCATTTATGCTGGTAAAGAATTCATTCAAGGGCATGTAGTGCATTCGCAACTCTATCCTTACTGTTCATGATACTTAAACATGCTCAATGACCTCATTTAGACCATTGGGTACTAAACTTTGTATTTTGTAGATCCAAAACGACTCACGTCTATTGAGACGTGTGTATCCATCAGCAATATTTAATGGGATCTGTTCAATCGGTAAAATTGTGATTTTGTTGAAGTCACTGTTGTGTTCCTGTAACAAATGTCTTGACACACTGTGTTTTTCAAATTTCCTATTCGTATTACATCTATGATTATTCATGCGAAGGTGCAGAGGCTGTATGGTCCGCCCGATGTATTGGAGACCACATGTACAATTAAGCAAATAAATAACAAATGATGAAGTACAATCTAAATTATGTCTGATCTTAAAAACTTCCCCTGTTACAGTAGATTTAAATGAGGTGATTCCATCAGCTATATTGAGGCAACATTTACATCCTTTTTTGCCGCATTTATGTATGCCTATATTTTCTAAATCATCTTTTTTGTCTGCAATGCTCCTGCGATTTCTAAGTTTACTTGGAGCTATTGTTTCTTTGATGGTTCTCCCCCTACGAAAAAGTGAGGGCAGGTCTATCCGGAATTATTTTATTTAGAACTGGATCTTTTTTCAATAGATACCAATATTTTTCCAATATTCTTTTAATGTGTCCATTACTATTATTATATGCTGTAATAAAATTAGTACAATATTTTGAAGATATAAATCGTACTAATATCTAATATCGTACTAAGTACGATATTTTGAAGATATAAATCGTACTAATATACTAATATCGTACTAATTTTATTACAGCATATAATAATAGTAATGGACACATTAAAAGAATATTGGAAAAATATTGGTATCTATTGAAAAAACATCCAGTTCTAAATAAAATAATTCCGGATAGACCTGCCCTCACTTTTCGTAGGGGGAGAACCATCAAAGAAACAATAGCTCCAAAGTAAACTTAGAAATCGCAGGAGCATTGCAGACAAAAAAGATGATTTAGAAAATATAGGCATACATAAATGCGGCAAAAAAGGATGTAAATGTTGCCTCAATATAGCTGATGGAATCACCTCATTTAAATCTACTGTAACAGGGGAAGTTTTTAAGATCAGACATAATTTAGATTGTACTTCATCATTTGTTATTTATTTGCTTAATTGTACATGTGGTCTCCAATACATCGGGCGGACCATACAGCCTCTGCACCTTCGCATGAATAATCATAGATGTAATACGAATAGGAAATTTGAAAAACACAGTGTGTCAAGGCATTTGTTACAGGAACACAACAGTGACTTCAACAAAATCACAATTTTACCGATTGAACAGATCCCATTAAATATTGCTGATGGATACACACGTCTCAATAGACGTGAGTCGTTTTGGATCTACAAAATACAAAGTTTAGTACCCAATGGTCTAAATGAGGTCATTGAGCATGTTTAAGTATCATGAACAGTAAGGATAGAGTTGCGAATGCACTACATGCCCTTGAATGAATTCTTTACTAGCATAAATGGGGTTAATAGGCTCTTATGGGCCTTGTGGTTCTACGCATGTCTCTCATGCGCATGCGCTACGTAGTTAGCGTTAGGAGTTGCGTTCCAGCACGATTTAGACCAAAAGGTCCTACGCTAATCTTAGTTAGATCTCTCCCTGAGTGCTATTCCCACTCCAGCAGATACGCTATTTGCGTTGAACATGCAACGTCATTTCCTGTTGCGGTGTCCCCTGGGTTTTGGACCACGGACAGTACGGAAAATGGAGTCTTATCAAGTAGTCGAAGGTAATATGATTTATTTTGTCACTATTACATGGAGATTTATATCTATTATAGTTTAGACATCATATCAATCTTAGTTAGAGGCGAGTCCTCACCCGGAAGTGTTTGGAGGCCACATCATAGGGTGGTATGTATATGTATATATATGTTGTTGTATTGAGATGGGTTTTATGGCTTGAGAAAGGCTTGTCTGTTACTACACAAGCCGAAACGCGTTGCCTCAATAAACCACTACTTTGTATCATTATCCCATCGGTTGGATGTTGAATTTTGTGGACATCACGATACATCTGCGCCACGACACTCAAGGAGCACTTTGGAGGTTGGAGTCGGTCCCTTGATTCCCCTCAGAAATTTTGTTGGATCTACCCGCTGGCAATTGGGCCAGTTGGAATACTCCGAGTGGTACCGGCTGCGGTGTATATTGTGAGCCTTCAATAGTGTTGTGCCTATACTAGCACAACACCAAAAGGTGAGTGCATTTGCACATACATTTCTAAGATACCAGCTGCCCAAGTGATATTGCACCAGAAGGCGCCTTTTTTTCCTATTTTTTTCTTCTATTTTTTTCTTATAGACCTGATAGGTTAACTCGGTCAATAGTTCTCTTTGTCATTTTGAATTATATGATGCTCAATGATTATGGAGGCCAAATTATATTTTAAAAAGTAATTTAGTCTCTGTATACCATGATGTCAGCAGGGCAGCTGCTCTGCTTCAGAGCCCCATTTAGGACCCCCCCATCCCCCCAACTACTCATCATAGTGACCCCCATTTACCCAGTACTCATAGTGACCCCCATTTACCCAGTACTCATAGTAACCCCATTCACCCAGTACTTATAGTGACCCCCATTTACCCAGTACTCATAGTGATCCCCATCCCCCCAATACTCATCATAGTGATTCTATTCACCCAGTACTCATAGTAACCCCATTCACCCAGTACTCATAGCGACCCCCATTCACTCAGTACTCATAGTGACCCCCATTCACTCAGTACTCCTCGTGATCCTATTAACCTAGTACTTATAGTGGCCCCATTCACCCAGTACTCATATTGATCCCCATTAACCCAGTACTCATAGTGATCCCCATCTACCCAGTACTCATAGTGATCCCCATTCACCTAGTACTCATAGTGATCCCCATCCCCCCAATACTCATAGCGACCCCCATTCACCCAGTACTCGTAGTGATCCCATTAACCTAGTACTCATAGTGGCCCCATTGACCCAGCACTCATAGTGATCCGCATTTACCCAGTACTCATAGTGATCCCCTTTCACCCAGCACTCATAGCGACCCCCATTCACCCAGTACTCATAGTGATCCCCATTCACCCAGTACTCATAGTGATTCCCATTCACCCAGTACTCATAGTGATCCCCATTCACCCAGTACTCATAGTGATCCCCATTCACCCAGTACTCATAGTAACCCCATTCACCCAGTACTCATAGCGACCCCCATTCACTCAGTACTCCTCGTGATCCTATTAACCTAGTACTCATAGTGATCCCCATTCACCCAGTACTCATAGTGATCCCCATTCACCCAGTACTCATAGTGATCCCCATCTACCCAGTACTCATAGTGATCCCCATTCACCCAGTACTCATAGCGACCCCCATTGCCCAGTACTCCTAGTGATCCCATTAACCTAGTACTCATAGTGGCCCCATTCACCCAGTACTCATAGTGATCCCCATTCACCCAGTACTCCTAGTGATCCCAATTCATCAGTACTCATAGTGATCCCTATTTACCCAGTACTCACAGTAATCCCCAATTACCCAGCACTCATAGTGATCCGCATTTACCCAGTACTCATAGTGGCCCCATTCACCCAGTACTCATAGTGGCCCCATTCACCCAGTACTCATAGTGATCCCATTCACCCAGTACTCATAGTGATCCCCATTCACCCAGTACTCATAGTGATCCCCATCTACCCAGTACTCATAGTGATCCCCATTCACCTAGTACTCATAGTGATCCCCATCCCCCCAATACTCATAGCGACCCCCATTCACCCAGTACTCCCTAGTGATCCCATTAACCTAGTACTCATAGTGGCCCCATTGACCCAGCACTCATAGTGATCCGCATTTACCCAGTACTCATAGTGATCCCCATTCACCCAGTACTCATAGTGATTCCCATTCACCCAGTACTCATAGTGATTCCCTTTCACCCAGTACTCATAGTGATTCCCTTTCACCCAGTACTCATAGTGATTCCCATTCACCCAGTACTCATAGTGATCCCCATTCACCCAGTACTCATAGTGATCCCCATTCACCCAGTACTCATAGTGATCCCCATTCACCCAGTACTCATAGTGGCCCCATTCACCCAGTACTCATAGTGGCCCCATTCACCCAGTACTCATAGTGATCCCCATTCACCCAGTACTCATAGTGATCCCCATCTACCCAGTACTCATAGTGATCCCCATTCACCTAGTACTCATAGCGACCCCCATTCACCCAGTACTCCCTAGTGATCCCATTAACCTAGTACTCATAGTGGCCCCATTGACCCAGCACTCATAGTGATCCGCATTTACCCAGTACTCATAGTGATCCCCATTCACCCAGTACTCATAGTGATTCCCATTCACCCAGTACTCATAGTGATTCCCTTTCACCCAGTACTCATAGTGATTCCCTTTCACCCAGTACTCATAGTGATTCCCATTCACCCAGTACTCATAGTGATCCCCATTTACCCAGTACTCATAGTGATCCCCATTCACCCAGTACTCATAGTGGCCCCATTCACCCAGTACTCATAGTGGCCCCATTCACCCAGTACTCATAGTGATCCCCATTCACCCAGTACTCATAGTGATCCCCATCTACCCAGTACTCATAGTGATCCCCATTCACCTAGTACTCATAGTGATCCCCATCCCCCCAATACTCATAGCGACCCCCATTCACCCAGTACTCCCTAGTGATCCCATTAACCTAGTACTCATAGTGGCCCCATTGACCCAGCACTCATAGTGATCCGCATTTACCCAGTACTCATAGTGATCCCCATTCACCCAGTACTCATAGTGATTCCCATTCACCCAGTACTCATAGTGATTCCCTTTCACCCAGTACTCATAGTGATTCCCTTTCACCCAGTACTCATAGTGATTCCCATTCACCCAGTACTCATAGTGATCCCCATTCACCCAGTACTCATAGTGATCCCCATTCACCCAGTACTCATAGTAACCCCATTCACCCAGTACTCATAGCGACCCCCATTCACTCAGTACTCCTCGTGATCCTATTAACCTAGTACTCATAGTGATCCCCATTCACCCAGTACTCATAGTGATCCCCATTCACCCAGTACTCATAGTGATCCCCATCTACCCAGTACTTATAGTGATCCGCATTTACCCAGTACTCATAGTGATCCCCTTTCACCCAGCACTCATAGCGACCCCCATTCACCCAGTACTCATAGTGATCCCCATTCACCCAGTACTCGTAGTGATTCCCATTCACCCAGTACTCATAGTGATTCCCATTCACCCAGTACTCATAGTGATCCCCATTCACCCAGTACTCATAGTGATCCCCATTCACCCAGTACTCATAGTAACCCCATTCACCCAGTACTCATAGTGATCCCCATCTACCCAGTACTCATAGTGATCCGCATTTACCCAGTACTCATAGTGATCCCCTTTCACCCAGCACTCATAGCGACCCCCATTCACCCAGTACTCATAGTGATTCCCTTTCACCCAGTACTCATAGTGATTCCCTTTCACCCAGTACTCATAGTGATTCCCATTCACCCAGTACTCATAGTGATCCCCATTTACCCAGTACTCATAGTGATCCCCATTCACCCAGTACTCATAGTGGCCCCATTCACCCAGTACTCATAGTGGCCCCATTCACCCAGTACTCATAGTGATCCCCATTCACCCAGTACTCATAGTGATCCCCATCTACCCAGTACTCATAGTGATCCCCATTCACCTAGTACTCATAGTGATCCCCATCCCCCCAATACTCATAGCGACCCCCATTCACCCAGTACTCCCTAGTGATCCCATTAACCTAGTACTCATAGTGGCCCCATTGACCCAGCACTCATAGTGATCCGCATTTACCCAGTACTCATAGTGATCCCCATTCACCCAGTACTCATAGTGATTCCCTTTCACCCAGTACTCATAGTGATTCCCTTTCACCCAGTACTCATAGTGATTCCCATTCACCCAGTACTCATAGTGATCCCCATTCACCCAGTACTCATAGTGATCCCCATTCACCCAGTACTCATAGTAACCCCATTCACCCAGTACTCATAGCGACCCCCATTCACTCAGTACTCCTCGTGATCCTATTAACCTAGTACTCATAGTGATCCCCATTCACCCAGTACTCATAGTGATCCCCATTCACCCAGTACTCATAGTGATCCCCATCTACCCAGTACTCATAGTGATCCGCATTTACCCAGTACTCATAGTGATCCCCTTTCACCCAGCACTCATAGCGACCCCCATTCACCCAGTACTCATAGTGATCCCCATTCACCCAGTACTCGTAGTGATTCCCATTCACCCAGTACTCATAGTGATTCCCATTCACCCAGTACTCATAGTGATCCCCATTCACCCAGTACTCATAGTGATCCCCATTCACCCAGTACTCATAGTAACCCCATTCACCCAGTACTCATAGTGATCCCCATCTACCCAGTACTCATAGTGATCCGCATTTACCCAGTACTCATAGTGATCCCCTTTCACCCAGCACTCATAGCGACCCCCATTCACCCAGTACTCATAGTGATCCCCATTCACCCAGTACTCGTAGTGATTCCCATTCACCCAGTACTCATAGTGATCCCCATTCACCCAGTACTCATAGTGATCCCCATTCACCCAGTACTCATAGTGATCCCCATTCACCCAGCACTCATAGTGATCCCCATTCACCCAGTACTCATAGTGATCCCCATTCACTCAGTACTCATAGTGATCCCCATTCACCCAGTACTCATAGTGATCCCCATTTACCCAGTACTCATAGTGATCCCCATTCACCCAGCACTTATAGTGATCCCCATTCACCCAGCACTCATAGTGATCCCCATTCACCCAGTACTCATAGTGATCCCCATTCACCCAATACTCATAGCGACCCCCATTCACCCAGCACTCAATTATCCGCATTTACCCAGTACTCCTAGTGATCCCATTAACCTAGTACTCATAGTGGCCCCATTCACCCAGTACTCATAGTGATCCCAATTCACCCAGTACTCATAGTGATCCCCATTCACCCAGTACTCATAGTGATTCCCATTCACCCAGTACTCATAGTGATTCCCATTCACCCAGTACTCATAGTGATCCCCATTCACCCAGTACTCATAGTAACCCCATTCACCCAGTACTCATAGCGACCCCCATTCACTCAGTACTCCTCGTGATCCTATTAACCTAGTACTCATAGTGATCCCCATCTACCCAGTACTCATAGTGATCCCCATTCGCCCAGTACTCATAGTGATCCCCATCCCCCCAATACTCATAGCGACCCCCATTGCCCAGTATTCCTAGTGATCCCATTAACCTAGTACTCATAGTGGCCCCATTCACCCAGTACTCATAGTGATCCCCATTCACCCAGTACTCCTAGTGATCCCAATTCATCCAGTACTCATAGTGATCCCCATTCACCCAGTACTCGTAGTGATTCCCATTCACCCAGTACTCATAGTGATCCCCATTCACCCAGTACTCATAGTGATCCCCATTCACCCAGTACTCATAGTGATCCCCATTCACCCAGCACTCATAGTGATCCCCATTCACCCAGTACTCATAGTGATCCCCATTCACTCAGTACTCATAGTGATCCCCATTCACCCAGTACTCATAGTGATCCCCATTCACCCAGTACTCATAGTGATCCCCATTCACCCAGCACTTATAGTGATCCCCATTCACCCAGCACTCATAGTGATCCCCATTCACCCAGTACTCATAGTGATCCCCATTCACCCAATACTCATAGCGACCCCCATTCACCCAGCACTCAATTATCCGCATTTACCCAGTACTCCTAGTGATCCCATAACCTAGTACTCATAGTGGCCCCATTCACCCAGTACTCATAGTGATCCCAATTCACCCAGTACTCATAGTGATCCCCATTCACCCAGTACTCATAGTGATTCCCATTCACCCAGTACTCATAGTGATTCCCATTCACCCAGTACTCATAGTGATCCCCATTCACCCAGTACTCATAGTAACCCCATTCACCCAGTACTCATAGTAACCCCATTCACCCAGTACTCATAGCGACCCCTATTCACTCAGTACTCCTCGTGATCCTATTAACCTAGTACTCATAGTGATCCCCATCTACCCAGTACTCATAGTGATCCCCATTCGCCCAGTACTCATAGTGATCCCCATCCCCCCAATACTCATAGCGACCCCCATTGCCCAGTATTCCTAGTGATCCCATTAACCTAGTACTCATAGTGGCCCCATTCACCCAGTACTCATAGTGATCCCCATTCACCCAGTACTCCTAGTGATCCCAATTCATCCAGTACTCATAGTGATCCCTATTTACCCAGTACTCACAGTAATCCCCAATTACCCAGCACTCATAGTGATCCGCATTTACCCAGTACTCATAGTGATCCCCATTCACCCAGTACTCATAGTGATCCCCATTCACCCAGTACTCATAGTGATCCTCATTTACCCAGTACTCATAGTGATCCCCATTCACCCAGCACTCATAGTGATCCCCATTCACCCAGCACTCATAGTGATCCCCATTCACCCAGCACTCATAGTGATCCCCATTCACCCAGTACTCAAAGTGATCCCCATTCACCCAATACTCATAGCGACCCCCATTCACCCATCACTCAGTTATCCGCATTTACCCAGTACTTTCTAGTGATCCCATTAACCTAGTGCTCATAGTGGCCCCATTCACCCAGTACTCATAGTGATCCCAATTCACCCAGTACTCATAGTGATCCCCATTCACCCAGTACTCATAGTGATTCCCATTCACCCAGTACTCATAGTGATTCCCATTCACCCAGTACTCATAGTGATCCCCATTCACCCAGTACTCATAGTGATCCCCATTCACCCAGCACTCATAGTGATCCCCATTCACCCAGTACTCAAAGTGATCCCCATTCACCTAATACTCATAGCGACCCCCATTCACCCAGCACTTAGTTATCCGCATTTACCCAGTACTCCTAGTGATCCCATTAACCTAGTACTCATAGTGGCCCCATTCACCCAGTACTCATAGTGACCCCAATTCATCCAGTACTCATAGTGGTCTCCATTCACCCAGTACTCATAGTGATCCCCATTTACCCAGTACTCACAGTAATCCCCAATTACCCAGCACTCATAGTGATCCGCATTTACCCAGTACTCATAGTGATCCCCATTCACCCAGCCCTCATAGTGATCCCCATTCACCCAGTACTCATAGTGATCCCCATCCCC
Source organism: Dendropsophus ebraccatus (assembly GCF_027789765.1). Taxonomy (NCBI): domain Eukaryota; kingdom Metazoa; phylum Chordata; class Amphibia; order Anura; family Hylidae; genus Dendropsophus; species Dendropsophus ebraccatus. Next base: position 140,496,999 of record NC_091456.1, read on the forward strand.
CCGATACTCATAGCGACCCCCATTCACCCAGCACTCAGTTATCCGCATTTACCCAGTACTCCTAGTGATCCCATTAACCTAGTACTCATAGTGGCCCCATTCACCCAGTACTCATAGTGACCCCCATTCACCCAGTACTCATAGTGATCCCAATTCACCCAGTACTCATAGTGATCCCCATTCACCCAGTACTTATAGTGATCCGCATTTACCTAGTACTCATAGTGATCCCCATTCATCATTACTCATAGTGATCCCCATTCACCCAGCACTCATAGTGATCCCCATCCCCCCAATACTGATAGCGACCCCCATTCACCCAGCACTCAGTTATCCGCATTTACCCAGTACTCATAGTGATCCCCATTCACCCAGTACTCATAGTGATCCCCATTCACCCAGTACTCATAGTGATCCCCATTCACCCAGTACTCATAGTAATCCCCATTCACCCAGTACTCATAGTAATCCCCATTCACCCAGTACTCATAGTGACCCCAATTCACCCAGTACTCATAGTGACCCCAATTCACCCAGTACTCATTAGTGACCCCAATTCACCCAGTACTCATAGTGATTCTCATTCACCCAGTACTCATAGTGATTCTCATTTACCCAGTACTCATAGTGATCCCCATCCCCCCAATACTCATCATAGTGATTCTATTCACCCAGTACTCATAGTGATCCCCATCCCCCCAATACTCATCATAGTGATTCTATTCACCCAGTACTCATAGTGATCCCCATCCCCCCAATACTCATCATAGTGATTCTATTCACCCAGTACTCCTAGTAATCCCATTTACCTAGTACTTATATTGGCCCGATTCACCCAGCCCTTACAGCAAAAAAAAATAAAAAAAATAAACGTTTTTTGGGATATTAGATGTACTTTTCAAAAATAAGAGTAAGTGTGATTAGAGTTTTTATTTATTGGGAATTGTTTAGTTTTTTTTTTTTCTCATGACTGTGATTCTTTGGTTGCCTGTACATGACACTGCAGTATATACGTCTAGACCAGGGCTGTGTTAACAGAATTATGGGCCCCTGGGCAGAGCTGTAAACTTTCCCCTGGGTAGAGCTGTGAACCCCCCCCCCCCCCCCCCCCCCTCCCAAGCTTGCAACCCCATCTGAAGCCACCCCTTGCCCCGGACGTCTCCTAGCCACACGCACGATGATTATGATGTAATGTGCGGCGCATGAATCCATCAGCCTCTGATCACAGGGATATGTGAAACGCAGCACAGCCTCTAGTAAGTGTGGCTTGGGGGGAGGGGGTGCCCCTTCTTACAAGAGAGAATGACATTGACAGAGGAGCAAATTGCTCACCCCTTCTTTGTCCGTCAGTGTTTTACAGCTAGTTCAGAATGCAGAAGGACCCCCTATAAGTCGTGGGCCCCCAGGCAGCCGCCTACCCTGACCAAATTTAAAAGACGGCTTTAGGCTATGTTCACTCGTCGTATATAGCCGGCTGATGGCAACAACAGCTGTAGTTTTACATAGTGTGAACATAGCCTTAAGCTAGATGCCCTTTATACACCCCATTAGTGTGATTCCACAAGCCTCAGGATTATCTCATGGAGCTCTGACAGAGAGGCATAGCATCTAACTCAAGATGCTGTGATCCCATTTGAAGCATGGCATATATACAATGAACTGATTTCCACCAGCCACCATCAAGGAGCCTTATCTAGGTGACTGGTCCTGCAGTCCAGTGTCAATTTTATCAGTGAAATCCTGCAGCACTACAACTCCCAGCATGTCCTGACATCAGAAGGAACCGGTTTCTAGCAGATGTTAAAGAGACTTTTGAAATAATTTCTGATCCTTCATTATTGTGCACTGTAAAGAAGATGAGAGGAGTGATACTACTGCTAGTGACACTACATAGCATATAGGTATCAGATGCAGTACCGCTATCAGCCACATGGTGTCGCTGCACATTTACCTCAGTTTCTACGTGACCTGACGCACGTTACGTAGCGCGTCTCCTTAGGAACGGTTACCGAGTAACGGAGGACGCTAGATTGTAACAGACCTGCTTGTGTTTCCGTGAGAGCGGCTGTACGGAGAAGCTTGCCCCGGTCCGCTCGCCGCCATGCCGCTCCCAGAGCCCATGTTCTGCGCTCAGCAGATTAACATCCCGCCCGAGCTCCCGGACCTGCTGAAGCAGTTCACCAAGGCCGCCATCCGCACGCAGCCCCACGATGTGCTGCAGTGGTCGGCGGCGTACTTCAGCAGCCTGTCCCGAGGAGAGCCGCTGCCGGTCAAGGAGAGAGTGGAGATGCCGGTGGCCACCCAGAAGACGGATACCGGCCTGACCCCGGGGCTGCTGAGGGTGCTGCACAGACAGCTGGCCGCCTTGGTCCTGGTCCCTGTGGAGGAGGTGGAGCAGAGGTGGAGGGATCTGTGTCTGCCCCACGATCAGCTGCTCAGCATCCTGGAGCTGGACCATCAGGTCAGAGAGGTGGAGTGGCTGAAGTTTCTGGCCTTGGCCTGCAGTGCCCTGGGGGGCAGCATCACCACAGCCCTGAAGTATGCCTGTGAGATCCTGAGCCAGGACCCTGAGGGGGGCGCCGCTCGCATCCCATACCAGACATTTGTATACCTCTACAAGTACCTGGCCCAGATCGATGGCGACATCTCCGACACCACCATAGAAGAAGTGCTGGGGGTCCTGCAGGAGGAGGCGGGCAAGCAGGGGGGCATGATCCAGCCCAGAAACTTCCTCAGCCCTCAGTGCCCACCTCTGGCCTAGAACAATGTATCTGGGGGTCTACAATATTGTATCCCGTTATTTAAAATAAAACTGTGTACCACATCATGGAACCTTATGGCGTGGCTTCATGATTGTAACCATACTACATGTTATGGCTCCCCAACCTGCCACTCTCAAAAACTACTTGCCCAGACTCTCAGGGCATGATGGGATGGATATTTCAAACCGGGAGGGGGGGGGGGGCCTGCAGATTTTATGCCGTGTAAATCAAAACCTCAAAGCGGTACTCCAGCGAAAATCTTTTTCTTTCAAATCAACTGGTGTCAGAAAGTTATATAGATTTGAAATTTACTCCTATTAAAAAAATCTCAAGTCTTCCCATACTTATTAGCTGCTGCATGTCCTGCAGGAAATTTTTGTTTTATTTTCAGTCTGACACAGTGCTGCTGACATCTCTGGCTGAGACAGGAACTGTCCAGAGCAGGAAAGCTTTTCTATGGGGATCAGCAGAGAGCACTGTGTCAAAATGGAAATAAAACAGCATTTCCTGCAGGACATACAGCAGCTGATTAAGTATGGGAAGACTTGAGATTATTTAATAGAAGTAAATTACAAATTTATATAACTTTCTGACACCAGTTGATTTGAAAGAAAAAGATTTTCACTGGCGTACCACTTTAAAATCTGCAGCTTATACATTAAGCGTGATAATATCCTAAGAGGGGTTGCCTGGTGTACCATGTTACATGCCTGCTGTGGACTTGTTTAGACAGGCATTGTGTTAGGGATGTATTGAAGGCAGAAGACACAGAGGCTTCTCTGAGATCAGTTTGTCTCCATTGGGTAATACATATATTTATTGTATTGTAGTAATATTAGTCATTCTCACCAGTGAAATAAGCTGCCGCCATACCTACACGGTGGGTTCAGTTCACACCATGTCTGTGCTGCCCAGGCTATGATCCGAATTTCTCATTGTAATGCTTGGCTATTATAGATAGGGATACTGGATACTATAGGCATAACTACATATCATGGTGTGTACAGCATAACAGTAGATGATTCTAGCTATACAATTACATATGTCTGGTGTATGTGTTTGGCGGCAAACTTCGGGTGCCTTTACACAGAGAGCTTTATCTAATTTATGAAGCCAAAGCTGGGAACAGACTATAAACAGGGAACAGGTCATAAAAGAATCACTGAGATTTCTCCTCTTTTCAAATCCATTTTTGGCTTTGGCTTCAAAAATCTGTCAGATAAATCTGTCTGTGTAAAGCAGGGATGGAGAAGCAACAGCTGGAGGGCTGAAGGTTCCCCATCTCTGGTGTAAAGGCGCCCTAAAGGCCCTATTCCACAGGCCGACTGAGAGGAGCAAACAAGAGCTATTAGCGCTCTCTTGCTTCTCGTTCCCCGCTCGCTGTCGCCGCTATTCCACGTGGCAGCAGCAGTGAGCGGGTGAGTGCCGGAGGGGCCGCGGGGGGGTGTTGGGGGGCTGCCCAGGTAATCGCTGATCGTCCGGGCAGCCTATAGCATACAGCAGCGGTCTGCTGCCGCCGCTCCTATTCCACAGAGCAACGGCAGCAGATCGTTGCTGTATGAGTCGTTTGTCTTTCAACATGTTTGAAAGACAAACAACACAACGATCAGCTGACATGAACGATGTCGGCTGATCGCTGCCTTCTATTCCACGGGACGATTATCAACTAAATACGGCCGATAATCGTTCCGTGGAATAGGGTCTTTACAGTTTAACCAGTGTAGTAGCTGAACATGGTATGAACCAAGCCACTTATTGGCTTTTCTTTAACCTTTCATGGCCTTTGTGACCAGAGTGTCACCTTTCCACTTGCTGTATTCTAAACCTGGTTATTTATTTATTTTTTCTTACACCAAAGTTTTTGGCTTCTTTTTTTGCAGGACACATTGGGAGTTCTAATTATTTAAAAGTATAGCAGGTGTCAATTTGTTTTGTAGGCAAAACTTGAAATCAGAAAAACAAAATCTAATTATTTCCCTTCTAGCACTAAACTACTGTATCGCCCTGCCCTATCCTTAAATGCCGCCTTTGTACATGGCTGATGACCTTCCAACTACAGGAATCATGTGAAAGCAAAAAAGGGATGGGAAAGAGCTAACTAAAACTGGTGGCCGGGGAAGGGGGGGGGGGGGGGTACGGAGGGGTTAATTTTATTTTTAGTGTAATGTATACTCTGATATAGGTCCATGTGCAGTGGGAGAGGTGCTATATCTGTTGCTGAGTTTTTGTTTTTTTTTTTACTATATCTTTTCAAATTTCTTATTTTATTTATGTTTAGGAACACTTTACCTCATTCATTTAGGGAACAACTTTCCTGCATCCTCTGGAGCAGTGGGGGTTCCAGTGGTTGGACCAGCATTTTATTCTTCATTCTGTTTATAGGAGATACCGTTATTATAAGTAGTGTATACTCTTTTATTGTTGGTTTAATACACTGATACACCTCCAGCAGTGTATGAAGTTTAAGTACCCAGAGACCTGATTTTTCATCTCAGTGCATTTGGGCATTTAGCATACAACATGCCTGATGCTTCATTCCTTTGACATGATCTGGCAGGAGGAGGGGAAGGTGGCAGACCCCTCACACACAGTGGGCCAGACCTGCCAAACTGTTCAAACAACCTTCTTATAATTGTATGGTGGATCTAAACCATAAGATACTTGTGATATAACTGGTTATGGGATAGATTTGTGCTGCTAATATATGTTGTAGAGATACAGTACACACAGTTTAGAGAACCAGGCAATCAACAAACACCCAATTGAGGTATGCACCCACAGTTTTTGTATACATGCTCGTGTGTAGTGGCCGGACGCTGAATATCTTTGCCCATAATGCCACAGCCTTACCATCAAACCCATGTGACCTAGCTTGTTGCTAACAGATATGGGCTCATTATCGGACTTCACAGGATCCCAGTATTTTTCTCATTTCTCCTGCCATCTGTTGTCTCCCATAGCAACCAGGGGACAATATAATGGCACACAGGGGCATCATATAGCGGCACATAAACTAAACTTAGGGTCTGTACTGCAGTGTGTGTGGTTCTATACGTATGAATGGCATGACTCTGACATGGCATAGGTCAGGGGTGTCAAACTCGCTGCCCTCCAGCTGTTGTAAAATTATTATTTCCATCATGCCTGAACAGCCAAAGCCTTAGCTGACCAGGTATGATGTGAATTGTAGTTGCGCAACAGCTGGAGGGTCGCAAGTTTGACACCCGTGGCACGTCTGGAGTTATCATGTAGCACAGGCTATATCACTTGTATTGTCTTGTGGGTATTGTGTAGCTCGTGGTACCACACTATTTACACGACTTTCAATAACATCTGTCATTTGGCATGATACTGTGAACACATGACTACATCATACTGCCTAGGTCTGTGCCTGAGGCGGCTCCTGTAACTTTCCTTTGTATAATTCTCCTCAGGTCCTTAACCCGGATGATCTAGAGACTGCTCCACATGACAACATGATAACCGAAGAAACAGAAATACAAGACGAGGAATTCAAAGAGAGAATGGCAGCAAAACCCTCTGAAGCCTGTCTTACGGGTGAGGACCTAACCGATAATGGTCTTCCTGGCTACACAGAGGGCAGTCCTGCAGAAGAGTGTCCAACAGCAGATGAAACCTCTGCCCTGGACACCGGTTCCCTAGAGGAAACAACAGTTCATGTTTCAGCAGAAGCATTGCCTCTTCTCCGGCAAGGTCCTCTCCTTGTGGTGGAACTTCAGGATGTAGCATTCCAGCAACAATCCGATGGACAAAGGAGCATTGCTGGAGACCAGTCAGAAGGATCAGTGGAGACCGATCAGTCAGCTCAGAAATCCAGAGGTGGTGAGAGCAGTTCAGAAGAGGTGGAGACAGAGACCCCCAATGCAGACAGAAGAGGCGGTCTGCGCAGGAAGGCCAGGGGATACAAAGGACCACCCAAGAGGAGAGCCAAGTTATCAGCTTAGCTGTATGTAACTTACATGTTCTTCAATATTTGTAAAACAGGATAATTTAGAATTTTTTCTAAAGTTCTATAAAGTTGTGCAACATAGGTCACAGACATTTGTATCTGTTCAATTTTAAAGTTTTATGGTTCATGTTATTTTTTTCTATTTGTGTTTTTTCTGTGTTTTACCCGAGTCATGTTTCTTACTACTTTACACACAATGGCACCAAGGTGCCCAAGCTTAACAAATAGCACAAGTGTTAAATGATTGGAAGAGTTTGTTACAGGAACGTTTTCAAGTTTGACCAAGTAAAGCCACTTTTGAGTATTATTTTTCCCAGAAATTGTGTATGACTGACTTTAATACTATCTCTCTGATAAATGTTACCAGTATTGTCTGTCTTTTAGAAAGCCAAATGCACAGCACTGCAGTTCCCGACTCATTGGTGGCAGCAGAGATGCTTTTGTCACCCCTTACTGCTAACACTTCGTTAATATATATAGAAAAAAAAAAGGAATACATTTGTTTTAATAAAGATATATTACAAAGTAATATAACTTATTAAAACAATGTATAAAGGAAAAAAAAAAAAAAAACTTTGTAGTAAAGCTGAGTGAATTTACAGTAATAAAGCTAAGAGCTTCAGTATCTCTGAAATCAGCCTGCTGCCTTCTAACTCACTGCCGCTCTTCTCTGGGTGCTGGCAAAGGCTGGATCCAGTCCTAGATCCAGCTTTTCCCAGCACCTGGGGAGGAACGGCACTGAGCGACAGTCAGTTAGAAGGTGGCAGACTGCTGAGCGGATTTCAGGGATACCGAAGCACTTAGCTTCATTATTACTGTAAACTCGCTCATCTCTACTCTTCAGAGTAATCCTTTAATGTAATGTATTGCTGCACTAAAAATTGTACAAAGAAAGTGCTTTGTGCGAGACCTGCTTTAGTCACGTTTGAGAATACAGCAGACCTCCTATAACCTGTGGAAAATCATCCAGACTGGATACAATATCAGCAGATATCTCACTGTGAGGGTTTTTAGCTGCTTAATTTTAAGACTCTAAGGGTCCTTTTACACGGCCTGGTTAGCGCTTGAGAATTGGTAGCCAAAACCACCCCACCACTCAGGCTCATCACAGCAGGGTGCCACCCCAATATTCTTAAAGCGACTCTGTACCCACAATCTGACTCCCTCCAAACAGCTTGTACTTTCACATAGCTGCTTCCCCCCCCCCCCCCCAAATATTTTTCTTAGATTTTTCAAATTTTATCTATAACAATACAGTTACATATCAAAAGAAGACATAAATAGGATACAATATAGTAAGTTTGAAAACAATTTTGCTATAAGATAGCTGCTTTTAATCCAAGATCTGTCCTGGGGTCCATTCGGCAGGTGATGCAGTTAATGTCATAAAAAACAACTTTTAAAACTGGCAGCCCAGTGCCTTTTGGCCGTGGCTTACATTGTGTATGCATTAGGGCCCTTTTACACAGAAAGGTTATCTGACAGATTATCTGCCAAAGATATGAAGCAAAAGCCAGGACTGGATTTAAGAAGAGGAGAAATCGCAGGCTTTCCTGTATGACCTGATCTCTGTTTATAGTCTGTTCCTGGTTTTGGCTTCAAATCTTTGGCAGATAATCTGTCAGATAATCTTTCTGTGTAGAAGGGCCCTTCGACTGGCACAACCTCTCTGTCCCTCCTCATCATTAGTAATGCTCCAGGCAGATTGCCTCCTATTTGTCAGCTGTGAGAGCCCGACACATGAGCTGGATCGTTAAGGCACCTGTGTAGTTTTCACTGCAGAGGAATAGGAAAAATGCTGAGGAGGGTGGGGAGGAGGGACTGAGAGGGTGTGCCAGCCTAATGCATACACAAACTAAGCCACGGCTAAAGGGCACAGGGCTGCCAGTTTAAAAGTTGTTTTTTATCACAATAACTGCATCACCTGCCGAACGGACCACAGGACAAATCTTGGATTAAAAGCAGCTATTCGAAGGTACAAATGGTTTGGGGGGGGGGGGGGGGTTTAAATTGTGGGTACAGAGTCACTTTAAGGTGCGACGGGCTGGTTGAGTGCAAAAAAAGAGGAGGGTCCCAGTGTAATTGTCATTACACCTATGTTTTCATGGTAAGTGCCATACATCTCCTATCCTCTTAATAGTTACAAAATGCACCTGTAATGCACGCTTGTGTGAAGCAAGCCTTAGGTTAGTTTCACAAGTGCATAATACAGCTGCATTTCTTGTGTCTGTATTACCACTGCAGGAGCCAGCAAATGCACCTGCTGCAAACCTTATGAAATATCTAAGCCTGACTGTTCCTCTGGATAGTACCTGCAGAATGCAATGTGTTTGCCAATAAACCACCCCAGATACATGGATCAGATTTTCAGTAGCGTAGCAGTCGTGTTTTGCTAATTTTGACAATTGTACAGGGCCTAATGTCTATATTTTCCAAAATATAAATCAAGAGGATACTGGTAAATTTTTAGCTTAGTAGCTTGCAGAACCGTGAATGACAGTGATCTCTAGTACTGGCAACTACAAAGTCAACTTTTACTCCTCAATGTTATGGGCAAACTTAATAAAAAATTGGTAATGGATTATTGGGGAAATAAAATTCAAGTGGGCAAATGAGAGCAGGCAAACGACAAATCGTCAAACACATTTGTTAGATAATATCTAAATACTCGTTTTCTAGGTACATTAGGGCCTAGCCGACCATAATTCGGGCCATTAAAGTAAATGGCTGTGTGCTGTGGTATGCATTGGTGGATACAGCAATAGTGCTGTGTGGTCCAAGTTGCCTAAAGCCTGGTAATACAATATATTGCGGGGGAAAGCAGGCATTTACCCTGCAGTGGCTGGGGCTGTAACATTAAAGAAAAACAATACAAACTTATCAACACAAACTTTATTAGCAAATTCAGCAGAAGGTGATCTCCCAATATGGGCCTTGTTAAGAGCAGAATCCAGTCCATGTTATACCAAAGAGAACATTATACGAGTAAAACTGCATTGATGCAGCCGTCATTCTCAGGATTATTTGTAACTTGGGCATATTTTCCTAAAGGATGGACAAAAAAAATAGGCTATTTTATTACAGTTACAAAGTCACATCACATACATCACTCTAGAAATCAAAACCTTACCCCATATAACTTTGCCTCCTTGCGTGACGAGACCAAGCTCGCTGACATTCACCTCGATGACTGTTCCCTTTGTGATGACGCCTAAAGTTGTGTAAAGTGGTGATGATGGGTTCTTCTTTACACCCAGGATAGGTAAGCAGAACGTGGCTTTGAGTTCTGGATGAGTCACGTGAGCCTTTTTAAAACGTAAGCCCTGAAACACACACAAAACAGAATGAGAACTTATGATACGTCAAAGTTATAAGGGTAACACTACAGTATACAGCGAAATCCTAATCCTGCATATGGTGCGTGTCTGGAAATGTGAAAATCACAGAAGACCAAGTATAGAGTTAACCTGCAGAGACTGGACCTCATAATTAGGTGAACGTTTTATTCTAGGACATTTTCCCACAGAGGTTCTATATTCTTACCAGTAAATTACCAATTCCAAATGTGACCCATGAGCTCTGGATTACAAGAATTATACAGACCTTTTTGCTTTATTCATTTTGCCAGCTACCATACTATTTATCGCCATGGATGTAAAATTATTAAAGGGGTTATTCAGGATTTAGAAAACATAGCTGAATTTCTCCAGAAACAGCACCACAGCTGTCCTCAGTTTGTGTGTTGTATTGCAGCTCAGTTCTAATGAAGTGAATGGAGCAGAGTTGTAATACCACATGCAGCCTGATGGCAGGTGTAGAGCTGTTTTTTGTAAGAAAGCTGTGTTTTGCAATACTGAATAACTCCTTTAGGGTACGTTCAAACGTACCAACTGTGCAGCTAATGACAAACTTCAAGTTCCACAGTGAAATCAGCAGCGATACCCTGTTTTGTCATGGCTGTTATGGCTTTACATTCTCGCAGCGGATTTTCATTCCACTACGAGATAGTAGTCCCTGTCTGCTTAATCCACAGCTTACTGACATCGCGCTCAGCCACTGATTGGTTAAAAGGGATATCAGAGCCAGGAGCTGAGAAAGCAAGCAATGTATCAGCCTGGCAGCTTGTGGCAAACTCGGTATGTGTGAACGTACCCTTAAGAAATTCTACAGGGCTACGGCCAATAAACCAGCTTACCCTATGTAGAAACCCAGCATGAATTAATCACAACATGTTATACCACAAAACACTGACAACTGTCATAATGGGGGTATATCCAGCCTGTAAAATTTGATGGCCTGTCCTCTGCTTGACAAAGGGGAACTCCCCAAAGCGTAGCATCCTGATGTCATTTCACCTGCTTCTACTGGACAGCGAGAGTCTCTGAGGACCAGGGAACGGAGGAGCGCCACAGCTGCGGTGTGAAGACCAGAACCTAGACCTCCTCTGCACTGTGGTAACATGCTTTATGTGTTCGTTTGGATTTGATGTCTATGTGAATAGCTTTCAATTATGAAGAAAGATTTTGCTATTTGAATATACTGGAGTTAGGGCTGGGCGGTATACCGTGAAAATACCGATACCGTCCCTGGTGTTGTGTCTGCAGCATTTTCACCCCGCCCACGTGTCAGACTCCCTGCCCCCTCTGGCATGTCCATGTGTCCCCCTCACCCCTGACCTCCCCACCCAGCGTGTCCATGCGTCCAGGGCTTTGCTGAGGCCCCTAATAATGACAAATAATAATGGAAATAGACTAAATGTCACAGCCTCGGGCTGCTGATCAGTGAACAACTACTCCCCCACACACACACACACACACACACACTTTTTTTTAAACAAAATATCGACAGTTTAGCATGGCCAGGTGGGTTTGGCTTGCAAAAGAGGCGTGGCTTAGAAAAGGGATGTGGCATAATTATCGTTACCGCATCTACATGTGCGATTAAGCGCAAAATTCATTTAGGCCTATATTGCCCAGCCCTAACTGGAGTGAATACCAAGATTAGCAACTTGATTTGGGACAAAGTCACACAGTGCACACAGGCACCAGCAGGCATATTTTTTATTGCTGTCCCCAGGAGAGGCTCACTAAATTAGATCAGTGGGGGGCTAAACTCCAGCTCCTCTGTCAATCAGCTTTTTGACCACCATAACTCAGCCTGTTCAGTTTTTACTTCCTTGCAATCACCATACTATTAGTACTATTCCTGTTATAAGGTGGCAAAAAGGTCAGAAGCCCAGTGAATGCATTTATGTGCTCACCATTGGTCTAATAAATCTTTCATATTTAGGAGGTTTTCGTGTGAATCCATCTCCAACAAAGCAAACTTTGGTGACCATTCTCTTCCAAGCCTTCTTCTTCCTCTTTCCTGTGCGGATAACTTTAAGCACCTCTGTTTCACCTTGAGCCCGGACTTTAGGGAGAGGAACTTCCCATTTACCCTAAGATAAATACAAACAATTATGTTTTGTGTAAAGACTTCTAGCACATTGACACTAAGCTCCACTGAGCTATCACTTACTGCTTTCTCTTTTCGCTTTTGTTTGATCATATTGGAGAGAACTTTGGCACGACTTTGTCCTTCTCTGTCCAGCAGATAAGCTGGAACAGCTCCTTCTGGTGTCTTCTCATCATTCTTCTGCTTGCTGTTCCTCTTTTCATGCATTTTAATTCTAAACATCAAGGGAAAAAAAAGACATGAAATTGTGGTCTAGTGCCTTTCACTGTATTACTACACAGGGTAACAAAAGGTATCTGCATAATTCAGTCTAATAGTATTACCCCACAGTTCATCAGTAAGTAACAGGACAGCACACTGATTGGCTGAGCGGGACCAGACGCCGGGAGCTACAGAAGCCGGAGCGCGAACCAGGTAATGTATGCTCCAGGCCGTGGGGGGTTGAGGGGGCTGCTACTTACACACTACTCTGAGAGTATGTAATCCTATTGAAACTGACAGGAGGGGAATTGCAGTGGATTTTGCATTGGAAAATATGTTGCGATTCAGTTACGTGTGAACCCACCCCCTTAACCCCTTAAGGTCAAAGCCAATTTTCGTTTTTGCACTTTTGCTTTTTCCATTTTATGTTTAAAAGTCCATAGCGCTTGCATTTTTTCACCTAGAGACTTATATGAGCGCTTATTTTTTGTGAAACCAATTGTGCTTTGCAATGACAGGCATTATTTTTCCATAAAATATGCTGCGAAACCGGAAAAAAATCATTTGCGCTGTCAAATTGAAAAAAAAAAAACGAATTTGTTTTGATTTCGGGGAGTTTTGCATTTACGCTGTTCGCCCTATGGTAAAACTGACTTGTTATGCATGTTCCTCAAGTCGTTACGATTACAACGATATATAACATGTATAACTTTTATATTATGTGATGGCTTTTAAAAAATTCAAACCATTGTTAACAAATATATGTTCCTTAAAATCGCTCTATTCCCAGGCTTATAGCGCTTTTATCCTTTGGTCTATGGGGCTGTGTGAGGTGTAATTTTTTTGCACCATGATGTGTTCTTTCTATCGGTACCTTGATTGCGCATATACGGCTTTGATCACTTTTTATTACATTTTTCCTGGATTTGATGCGACCAAAATTGCGCAATTTTGCACTTTGGAATTTTTTGGCGCTTACGCCATTTACCGTGCGAGATCAGGAATGTGATTAATTAATAGTTCAGGCGACTATGTGCGCAGCGATAGCAAACATGTTTATTTATTTATTTAATAATTTATAAAATGGGAAAAGGAGGGTGATTTGGACTTTTATTAGGGGAGGGGATTTTATTAATAAAAACACTTTTTTACTTTTATTTTTACATAAGCTAGAAGTCCCCCTGGGGGACTTGTATATACACAGCAATGATCTCTCATAGAGATCATTGCTGTGTATATACACAGCAATGATCCATCATATCGGTGATAGATTGCTATGGCCTGCTGCAGGCCATAGCAATCTATTGCCGAGCCGGGATCAGCGTCATTCCGACGCTGAGACCCGGGCCGGGCCAGAAGAACGGATCTCCCCCCCCACGATGGCATCGCGGGGGGGAAATCCGTGCCACTAGACACCAGGGATGTGCAATACAAAGCACTTCAACGCAGCTGTCAGGTTTGACAGCTGCATTGAAGTGCTTAATTAGCCGGCGCGGCAACGGGACCCGCGCCGGCTAATAGAGGCACTGCCCGGCTGCAGATTGCAGCCGGGATCGGTGCCGTTCAGAGCAGGGTCCCGGCGGGACCCCGCTCTGAACACCCCCCGCGGCACCATGACGTACCAGGTACGTCATGGGTCGCTAAGGGGTTAAAGGGAACCTGTTATTGCATAGACGACCCCCCCCTCACATTGTGTAGTACAGAAATGGTCAATTTCCACTGATTTGTTTTAACTTAATCCAAGAACATACCAAAAGTACATGGTCATGTTTTAGCCAGAGGGCCCTTGGCTTGAAATAAGTTCTGTTCTGCACTTTTTGTAATAAATGGATGTACTTAAAGCATAGAAGAATGATGTTGTCCTTGTGCATTGCTATCTAGAAAAATAAAAGGGTACTTACGTTTTCTTCATCTGAACCTTCTCGGCATGGCGCTGCTTGTGGTACAGTTTGGCCTTCAGACCGATAAGTTTCTTAGCTTTCTGTGACCGCTCATGAGCCTCACGGCTCTCCTTCTTCCTCTTCTTCTCATGGTAATCCAAGCGATATCCATACCGCTTACGGTGCAATTCGATGTAGTCGTTCTGAGGCTATAGTTATTGAAAAAAAAAAAACAGTGAATGAAATCCTGACGGCAAAGAATACAGACAAGATTAAAACTTTAAAATATTATTAAATACTAATTTTGCCGACAGCTACCAGAATCCAGAATTATTGTTACAATGTATAATTCAAGCTGTCTGGCTAACAGGATTTCCTAAAAGAGACCCTTTCACTACACTACAAGGAGGTAATGTATACAGAGCTGAGCGGGAGGCGGCTGGCCGGCATCAGAAGGGGTTAAGTGGCCGGCAGATTTACATACACGCAGCAGTCGTTCAGACCGCTGCGTGTATGTACTGACAGTGATCTGCCAGGACCTAGCCGACTCACAGCGTTATTAACGCTGCGAGTCGGTAGGTGTGAAGGCACCCTTATAGAAAGTTTGCGGCAGCAGTGCCATTATCTCCTGGGCCACTCACTAATTACGACACTTTAGCCCCATTATAGTCCGTGCGGCTAAAGTGTCAGAATTAGTGAGTGGCCAGGGAGTGGAGCACACAGCCTCCGTGCTCTCTTCCCAGCTGTATCTTCATATTGCAGCAGAGACCGGCTGCAAACTATAGGTTTTGACATGCCTGACGACATGTCAAAAGTTATTTATATTGACCCTGACTCTTCAATACACACAAGAAAATGTTCAACTGTAAGAAGTTTTAAATTTTCGGCCCCTATGCCACCAGTTAGTCACCCCCTATCCTGAGGTTAGGGCATAAATTTAATTTATTAAAAAAACAACAACTTTAAAATAAGTTTTCTATAATAATTATAATTATTAGTTCTATAGTGTATAGTAATCATCCTTTGTATGTATTGGGTGTAGGAGGAAACTCACACAAACTTGGGGAAAACATACAAACTCCTTGCAGATGTTGCCCTTGGTGGGATATGAACCCAGTACCCCCAGAGCTGGAAGGCTACAGTGCTAACCACTGAGCCACCGTGCTGTGATATAAGAAAATCTCACTTTAGGTCTGAATAGTTAAAATGGCAATACACTTTCAATAGCTGTTAATAGACTCTCCCTCCAAGCAGATTTTCAGCACAGCCAAAGATTCATATATTCTCAATGAAGAGAGGGAGTAAGCTGCTACCAGACAGCTGAGAACAAATAGACTGGGAAGTTGAAATCTAACATGCCGGACCCCACACAAACTTTAGGAAAACTGTCAGACTTGTGGCCCTCCAGCTGTTGCAAAACTACAACTCCTATCATCCCTGGATAGCTGTTCAGGCATGATGGGAATTGTAGTTTTGCGACAGCTGGAGGGCCGCAAGCTTGACACCTATGCTTTAGACAGCTGACCATTTCTGCCAAAGTTAGTGCGTTTGGCCAACTTAAAGATGTACTACCCGGTACATCCTCTTTAACCTGAACCCACGGATCGATCGGAGGCGGCACGGGGAAGCCGGTGCTGAAGCACTGGAGGTCGGCCGGGCAGCCCCCAGTGGGAGGAAATTCCCTCCTCTGTATGACGTGGCTCGCTTAGAATGAATGGAGCCGCGTCATACAGGGCGGGGGAATTCCCTCCCACTGGGGGCGGTCCGGCCGACCTCCAGTGCTTCAGCACTGGCCGGTACCGCTGGATCGAACGGCGCCGTGCACGGGACCGCGGCACTGGCTTCCCCGTGCCGGCGCCGATTGATCTATGGGTTCAGGTTAAAGAGGATGTACCGGGTGGTACATCCTCTTTAAGCTTATGCAACCTTTATATGTATATCTGTATGAACTGTATGAAAGGGTCTAGTCCAAATGTTCGGGTTCTTCAACCTTATTTAAACCCAATCACTCAGCAGTTGATTTCCCACGGACACAGGCTTGTTTGCCTGGCAGCCCTAGGGTGGCATCCAACTTCTGCAGCTGCAGGGATCCAAGCGCTGACCAACTGAGATCGGATACGGTTAAAGGGGTACTCCAGCGTCGGGGCTATTTTTGGATCTGGCCGGGGAGGAGGTGGCTGAAAGAAAAGACGTCCACTCACCTCCCCGATTCCAGCGGCGGGTCCTGCATCGCGGCGCTCCAGTGCCTGGCCGCTTCTGGGTGTCTGACGCGGGCCCGAGAAGTGACGTCTCAGGTCCGCTCAGCCACTCAGTGAAGGAGGCGGGATCCTTTTCAAGTCCTCTCAGACCCCACCTCTGTCACTGAGTGGCCGAGCGGACCTGAGACGTCACGTCTTGGGCCCGCGTCAGACACCTGGAAGCGTCTGGGCACCGGAGCGCCGCAATGTGGGACCCGCCGCTGGAACCGGGGAGGTGAGTGGACGTCTTTTCCCTCGGCCACCTCCCAGCAAAAAAAGTGCCCCCACGCTGGAGTACCCCTTTAACAAACTCAAACATTTTGACAGGTCCACTCAACACTAGTCCTGAATACTGTGAAAAGTCATACGTGATACTTAGGTCCCCTAGATATCAGCATTTAAAATCTATATATCTTTTACATTTCACCTGTAGAAGGTAGGGATACTAGCTGCAGTATGGAGCATGATGGATGACACAGGAGATGTGTGGCTGGGGAGGGGCAGCAGTGGCCACAATAACCTGTAGAAGGTAGGGATACTAGCTGCAGTATGGAGCATGATGGATGACACAGGAGATGTGTGGCTGGGGAGGGGCAGCAGTGGCCACAATAACCTGTAGAAGGTACGGATACTAGCTGCAGTATGGAGCATGATGGATGACACAGGAGATGTGTGGCTGGGGAGGGGCACTAGTGGCCACAATAACCTGTAGAAGGTAGGGATACTAGCTGCAGTATGGAGCATGATGGATGACACAGGAGATGTGTGGCTGGGGAGGGGCACTAGTGGCCACAATAACCTGTAGAAGGTAGGGATACTAGCTGCAGTATGGAGCATGATGGATGACACAGGAGATGTGTGGCTGGGGAGGGGCACTAGTGGCCACAATAACCTGTAGAAGGTAGGGATACTAGCTGCAGTATGGAGCATGATGGATGACACAGGAGATGTGTGGCTGGGGAGGGGCACTAGTGGCCACAATAACCTGTAGAAGGTAGGGATACTAGCTGCAGTATGGAGCATGATGGATGACACAGGAGATGAGTGGCTGGGGAGGGGCAGCAGTGGCCACAATAACCTGTAGAAGGTAGGGATACTAGCTGCAGTATGGAGCATGATGGATGACACAGGAGATGTGTGGTTGGGGAGGGGCAGCAGTGGCCACAATAACCTGTAGAAGGTACGGATACTAGCTGCAGTATGGAGCATGATGGATGACACAGGAGATGTGTGGCTGGGGAGGGGCAGCAGTGGCCACAATAACCTGTAGAAGGTAGGGATACTAGCTGCAGTATGGAGCATGATGGATGACACAGGAGATGTGTGGCTGGGGAGGGGCACTAGTGGCCACAATAACCTGTAGAAGGTAGGGATACTAGCTGCAGTATGGAGCATGATGGATGACACAGGAGATGTGTGGCTGGGGAGGGGCAGCAGTGGCCACAATTTTCAGGGATACATTCAATACAAATCCATAGACAATGGAGCTCTACGTGTTACATCAGATTCCTGTATCATAAGAACAACAACAATAGAATATATACAGTCACTGGATACATTTTAGTAATACCGGATGCCAGTCATCGCATCAGTGCTCCCTAACTGCCGCAAAACTACAGCTCCCAGCATCCCTTTACGGACGAAAGTTGTATCTGCGTAGCAGCTGGATAATGACAGGTTGGCGAACACTGCTGTAATATCACTAACTATTAGGGTGCAAATACACACACACACACACACACACACACATCGTATACGCAGCAGATATAAAGCAGATTTGATGCGGTGTTCAATTATTTAGATCTAATCTGCTGCGTATCGCAGCAGTAAATACGCTGCGTATACGGTGTGTGTAAGGCAGCAGAGCCCGGTAATGGCTGTGGTACCACAGGCCCTGCACCAGCTGGTAGCTCTCCAGCCTGTATCCAGCACAGACATGTCAGGGCAGGCACATGTAGTGGCCAGCCCTGCACCAGGCTACACACAGCGGCTTCTCACCATGGCGGCTCGGTTCTTCTAGGCTGCTCCGGTTCCTGTACGGCCTTGGTGCGGTTTCTATATCCCGGGTAGGCTCAGTAGATGGTAACTTATGAACCCGGAGGCCGGGACCACAGCCACCGAGCAAGATGGTAATGGAAAAGAAGGCTCCGCCCACAGTGTGGCCATGACGTCACTTCCGGTCAATACCAACATCAACAGCAACGACAATCTCCACTGCGATCACTAGAATGACACTGATATTCTATCTATATCGAACAAGAATATGGAGGCTATAATATGAGCTCGGTATAGGACGAAGAGGAGGATATTTAACGCTTCTCAATCATAACGCGCTATTAGTACAGTCCTCCAGTGGAATGCTGGGAAGAAAGTCAAACGTGTTATGGTTGCGTAATGACGTCATTGCGCATTCCAGTCCTGTCATCACGTGGGTAAAAGATGTGCAGGGCATGGAGGTCACATGGTGTGTAAGCTGCACGGCGCCGCTACACTGACAGGTGAGACGTGAGGGCTTGTAGGTCGGTACAATGTGTCACAATCCTAATAGCATTAGTTACAGAATCTACAACATAGCTCAGTAAGAGTGGACATGTCCTTAAAGTCTGAACTGATGCAGAATGTAGGGATAATATACACTACTGTTGGTAATTCTGCTCAGTTCCTTATATTATTATGGTGTGGCTGCTGGGACCATTGCCAGAACAGCTACAGACTGTTACTGCACCTTCCATAGAGCTCTATGGGCTCACACACTGCCATCAGATCCCTAGGTCTGTGGCTAGGTTTGCTGCATTGGCCTGGAGGTCCCCGGCACATATCCTCAGTGTGCTCTTTGTTTCCACAGCTGATGAACTCTGTAACATTAAATAGAAGATGTGTTTTCCAGGTTATTCTGCTGTATATGTAAAACAGAGAAGGAAGGATGTTAGCAGTGTGGAAGTCTGTGCTTGGAAAGTCGTCTATGTACCCAGAGGTAAGTGGCCTGGTGTGAGGTAAGCTATTGCACTGTAATCTTAAAGGGGTACTCCAGTGAAATGTTATTTTTTTTTTCAAATCAGCTGGTGTCAGAAAGTTTATATAGAACTGTAAATTACATCTATTTAAAAATCTCAAGTCGTCCCATACTTATCAGCTTCTGTATGTCCTGCAGGAAGTATTGTATGATGACACCTCTGTCCCAGTCAGGAACTGTCCAGAGCAGGAGAGGTTTTCTATGGGGATTTGCTACTGCTCCAGACAGTTCCTGACATGGACAGAGGTGGCAGCAGAGAGCATTGTGTCAGACTGGAAAGAATACACCACCTCCTGCCGGGCATACAGCAGCTGATAAGTACTGGAACACTTGTGATTTTTAAATAGAAACAATGTACAAATGTGTATAACTTTCTGATACCAGTTGATTTGAAAAAAAAAAAGATTTTCACCAGTTCACCTGTTATCAGTTCCATGCTGCCCGAACAACAGTCAGCATAAATCAGGGACAGGCTTCGTTATAACATCTCCATGCGACTAACCGTAAAACACTGCAGCTCCTTAAGAAAAATAATAATTTACCTGCTTTCACTACCCTTCGCAACCAGACCTTATAATTTGAATATATATATAATATTTATTATACTTTTTTATTCTATTTTACATATTGTGGCCCCAATGAGAACGTAAAAGACCTGTGTGTGTTGGAGGGGGGTGGGGGGTGGTAATGGTACTACTGACAATGATGTACATGTACAGTTGCCCCAATGATCCAGCTTTTATTCATGTGGCCGTTTTCATGAGTCCTTTTAATGAGCGCTGAATGATTGAACATAGTAAATGGGCTAATCGGGGAGCAGAAAAGCCTCTACCCGTTCTGCCTCCTGACACTGCACTGCAGGGACATGTCAGAAGGGTGTAACCACGCTCACATATGATGTTTAATAGCTGGGTAATGCAGCCACATTGGGCAGCTATTGAACATTGCATACAGGTATAGTTTTGCCCGCATAAAGGGTTTCTGACATGCACCCCCCTTTCTCATCTTCGAAGGTATATTGGCGAGGTATACTACCTTTTTTAGCTCTCAGGATAACCCCCTTTAATATACAGCCATTTGACCCGTGGAAAAGAAGCCTTATTGATGACTACTATGAAAAAATGCAAAAAGAGTAGTAGATGCTTGGAACAAACTTTCAGCAAATGTGGTCGGTAAATCTACAGTAAGTGAATGTAAACAGGATGAACATATATACTTATCCTAAGCTAAATAAAAAGGCAAAAACATAAGGGCAGGCTAGATGGAGCAGGTGGTGTTCTTCTACCGACACCCTTCTATCTATCTTTCTGAATGGGGGAGATGTTGTCCAGTCATATTACACACAGATGCACTCGGTATTGGTAGGGTGGCTGGCAGTAGCCTGGTGTACAATGTAACAGTATTCAGCAGTTTTCTGCTATTGATGGAGTGATTTGTATCTCTGTTACCTGCAGTGTGTTCGGTGCTGTAGAAGACAACGCTTACAGTGCAGTAGACCAGCACATCATAATGGCCATTCCAGGAACTACAGCATGCCAGCAGGTATGTCAGCACATCTGTTATTGCCCAGGGAATCTATGTAAAATGGCTGATGAACTGTTTGGGAATAATCCGAAAAACATCAATTGTCTTTTAATGCAGCAATCTTAGAAAATCAGTGTGCATCTCCCGCACCTGATATACTCCATATATGAGCAGCCGCTGCTGCCGCCATCTGATACCTTATATTTGCAGCTTGGCTGGCTGGACAGGGCTAAATGCTGAATATATGAGATCTACTGCATGGAAAGAGAAACATTGTTAGCAATCAATGTGTCTGTGGCAAGTTTGTGCTAGCATTAGATTCCCTTTAATAGAAGTCTGAATCACTAGAAGTGTGGGATCAATAGCAAAATTTGTAACATTCCAGTGATGGTTAGAACTGCAGCCATGCTATCAGCTATGCTACTATTGTTATCATCCAGGACATGACAGCCACATGCTTGTCCTAAACCCCATGGAACATCTCAGTGCTGCTCTTAGGTTATACAGTGAGTTCAGTCCATTGCCTGATTAACAGCAGCTCGGAAGTAAAAGCCTAAAATGTGGGTAAGACAATAGTTTGCTAGAAACCATGACGGTGTTTAGTACTTTGAATAAGTGTGAGGCTATATTATTATATGGTGCAAACTGTGCTGCTACGTAACCTTGAGCACATCCACCTCCCAACCCCAGTATTTAATACAACAACCTTTAGCTTTCCAACAGTTGCTCCACAGTCTGCAGTTGTCAACATTGTATATTACACTTTTTATGCTAAGGCTCTTTTTACATTTAGGGGGAAATTATCAAGGGCTTTGTGCCTATTTTTAGGTGAATAATTGGATTTTTTTACCCATTTTTTGGTCTAAGTTCTATTTATGAACCAGTATTTGACAGGCAACTTTTTTTAATCTGCTTGTTTAGAGTATTTACCCCAAAATTCACATAATCCAGGATTTCCGCCCGATTTATCATTTACTTTTTAAAAAGTTGCAAAAACTGTTGTAGGCCTATGTCTACTCAGTACAAGGTGAATTTGTTTGCGACTTTTTACTTAGACCTATTTAGTAAGACTGCAACTTTTCCACATTAGAATAGTCACACACATTAGACTCCTTAGTAAATGCCTCCTTAGCTTTTATACACATTGGAGGTATATGCTTGGGGGTATTACTGGATATATGCTTCTGATCTGTCTATAGGCCCCATGCTTCCTTGTCTGCCAAGAGTCTCTTTTTGGTATACACTGAGCTGTTATGCATGGTCATACCTTTTTCCACTGTATAGGAAAGTATGGTTTATTATGCTTTTCTATGCAGAGAGACACCATGATATAGGATATACCAGATAATAAAATCTTTTTACAATGAACAACATAACCCGCTGTATGCCTTTTAGAGTGAGAAGTGTTGCAGTCTTCTTGCATCTCAAGAGATCCTTTCATCATATACCTTCAACATAAAACTAAAAAAGAGTTGTGAACAGAGCCGTACATTCATGTTTGCTTTCTTTTTTTCTTAAGGGTAGCTTCACACATACTGGATCTACAGCGGATTTCACGCTGAGAGTTTGCAGGGAAATCCGCTGCGGATCCTGCTAGTGTGAAGTGAATATGTTACATACCCGCAGACGAATTTTCATTCCACTGCACCTGTTCGGTGCCACGGCTGTGTGAGACTCCCGGCTGCCCTTGCTCCCCATCAGCCAATCAGTGCTGCAGTGCTCTGATTGGCTGATGAGGAGCAAGGGGAGCTGGGAGCCTCATATGCAGCCGAGCAGGTAATGTATGCTGCGGGATGTGGGGGGTTAAAGGAGTGGGTATGTGACCCATTTACTTCACACTACCAGGATCTGCAGCGGATTTCGCTGCAAACTCGCAGCGTGAAATCCGCTGCGGATCCGGTACGTGTGAAACCCTAAATGAATATTTTTATTGCATGTACTGCACAAATAGCTGAGGCCATAGTCATTTCTTCTGCCGCTGTTTTCCAGGTGATGTCAAATCTTTGCGGAGCATCATCACCCCTCCAATATCTAAGTAAGAAAAGCACACACTACTGCCTTGCTGCGCTCTAACAAAGTATACATAAAGGTGTGATTGCATAGACGCTAGTTAAAAACCTCATGGAATATACAGCGGGTAATAGAAGAAGGGGAAGACCATGTATCCTTCCTGGAATAATGTGGATGAATGAAAGTTGGTGTGTTGCAGGAGCCATTAATCATCTAGCAAATCACTGCTTCTGTGTTGGGGGAAAATTAGGGGAACAAGCCTCTTCAGTTGCTGCAGTTTCTTGTGTTTGATTTTCATACTTTTTTTTTTTTCCCCCCATACATTTTCTCCTATATTGATTTACTGCAGGATCAGAAACATAGGGATCATGGCTCACATTGATGCTGGAAAAACCACAACCACAGAGAGGATGTTGTATTATTCCGGTTATACCCGCGCCCTCGGTGGTAAGAGAAATGCGCTGTATATTGTCTGACAATATATGATGATGCATTCTCTGCATCTCTCTATACCTGCCTGTCTCTTTGTATCTACATGTACAAATTTGCTTCCTCATCGTTGAACAATTAAATTATATTCCTTTCAAACAGATGTTGACGATGGGGACACAGTGACTGATTTTATGGTGCAGGAAAGGGAACGTGGGATCACCATTCAGTCAGCCGCTGTCACATTTGACTGGAATGGACACAGGATCAACCTGATAGACACTCCAGGTTGTCTCTGAGTTGCTTCTGTTGAATAATATACTAGAAACATGACTTCTGTCATCCTCTGAATAATGTTTTATGTCTCTTTACAGGACATGTGGATTTCACAGTAGAGGTGGAGCGCTCATTGCGGGTGCTGGATGGAGCAGTCGCTGTGTTTGATGCTTCAGCTGGTGTGGAGGTATTACATGTGGACAGTTTTCTCATCTGGGTGTAAATATATTCTCTAATAATGTGGAACAATATCATTGATGTCAGCTAGGTGAACAGGAAATCACTTAAATGCGTACTTTAAAACTTTAAAACTTTTGACATGCCCCTAGGACATGTCAAAAGTTTTTCTTTATCAGTTGAGGTCTCGCTGCCTTTTCTATCTTTTTGCTGGAGATGGTCTCCTCTATAAGTGCATAGAACATATGTCCTGCAGCAAGCTGAGGAGTGAGTTCTTAGCCGAGCGCTTCTCCTAGGTCTGTCTAATAATCAGTAGTAGTCTGAACAGTCACATCCTGCCATATCAAAACTATTCACATGTTATACATTGCTCTACTGCTTCTAAGCAAAATGAACCACTAAAATCAGGTAGTTAGTATACATTTTGATCAAACCGTATTAACCCACTTGCCACTTCATGGCTGATTTCAAGTGGGTCCCTAACTTAAATTCTATGGTGCCACATCTGGAAATTAGAAGCATCATCAATTTTCTAAGCTATTCCCAGTCATGGCTTAAAGGGGTCAAGCATTAACTTATAAAGATGTTACATGCAATAGGTGGCACCAGAGAGCAAGCTCTGTTCCTTCTAGAGGAGAGTTACTCTGCATATCCTTTATAGTAGCATGAACGTGGCATTCCCCTAATATCAAAATTTTACCCCCAGGCCTATATCATGATTGGGGAGCACAGTGTATTGGGGAATAAAAAGATCTTTTTCCCTCCTAAGGCTCAGACCATGACCGTGTGGAGACAAGCAGATAAGCATTCCGTACCACGAATGTGTTTTTTGAACAAGATGGACAAGACTGGAGCCAGGTATTTCATGTTATATTATGGGGATAACTTGGTGTCTTTAAAGGGGTATTCCTATCTCCAGAAGTAATCCCCTATCCACAGGATGGGTTAGCAAGATGATCAGTGGGGGTCTGAGACCTGTTGAGCGAATTTGCCAAACTATTTAGGTTCGGCAACGTTCTCCAAACCCAAAACTCTCTGCATTTGCCTTCAGGAGGCTGGAGAAGTCGAATGCCGCTCTAGGGAGTACTTGAAAGCATGGATAAAGCCTATGGTATCCAGTGTCTACAGCTGTCAGGAGTCAAATGCCGAGTCTTCTAGTTTGCAGAAGGTTGCTGAACCCAAATAGTTTGGCAAGTTCACTCAACACTAACCACCACCTATCATGGGAATGCTGAAGCTCAGTCTTTGGCAATGTATGGAAGCCCCGTAGAGAATAAATGGAGCCCTGGCAGGGGGACCTCCACTGATCAGCTTGTTATTCCCTGTCCATAAGGTTTGAAAATGGGAATACATCTTTGTGATTTCTGTATAGTGTAATAATCTGAAGAGTGGAGGTAAACATATATATACACACTCACCGGCCACTTAATTAGGTACACCTGTCCAACTGCACGTTACCACTTAATTTCTAATCAGCCAATCACATGGCGGCAACTCAGTGCATTTAGGCATGTAGACATGGTCAAGACAATCTCCTGCAGTTCAAACCGAGCATCAGTATGGGGAAAAAAGGTGATTTGAGTGCCTTTGAACGTGGCATGGTTGTTGGTGCCAGAAGGGCTGGTCTGAGCATTTCAGAAACTGCTGATCTACTGGGATTTTGACGCACAACCATCTCTAGGGTTTACAGAGAATGGTCCGAAAAAGAAAAAACATCCAGTGAGCTGCAGTTCTGTGGGCGGAAATGTCTTGTTGATGCCAGAGGTCAGAGGAGAATGGGCAGACTGGTTTGAGCTGATAGAAAGGCAACAGTGACTCAAATAGCCAACCGTTACAACCAAGGTAGGCAGAAGAGCATCTCTGAATGCACAGTACGTCGAACTTTGAGGCAGATGGGCTACAGCAGCAGAAGACCACACTGGGTGCCACTCCTTTCAGCTAAGAACAGGAAACTGAGGCTACAATTTGCACAAGCTCATCGAAATTGGACAGTAGAAGATTGGAAAAACGTTGCCTAGTCTGATGAGTCTCGATTTCTGCTGCGACATTTGGATGGTAGGGTCAGAATTTGGCGTCAACAACATGAAAGCATGGATCCATCCTGCCTTGTATCAACGGTTCAAGGTTGGTGGTGGTGGTGTCATGGTGTGGGGAATATTTTCTTGGCACTCTTTGGGCCCCTTGGTACCAATTGAGCATCGTTGCAACGCCACAGCCTACCTGAGTATTGTTGCTGACCATGTCCATCCCTTTATGACCACAATGTACCCAACATCTGATGGCTACTTTCAGCAGGATAATGCGCCATGTCATAAAGCTAGAATCATCTCAGACTGGTTTCTTGAACATGACAATGAGCTCACTGTACTCAAATGGCCTCCACAGTCACCAGATCTCAATCCAATAGAGCATCTTTGGGATGTGGTGGAACGGGAGATTTGCATCATGGATGTGCAGCCGACAAATCTGCGGCAACTGTGTGATGCCATCATGTCAATATGGACCAAAATCTCTGAGGAATGCTTCCAGCACCTTGTTGTATCTATGCCACGAAGAATTGAGGCAGTTCTGAAGGCAAAAGGGGGTCCAACCCGTTACTAGCATGGTGTACCTAGTAAAGTGGCCGGTGAGTGTATAATGCAAGAGTGATGGCAATCATGTTTGTCTTGCTTCTTTAGTATGTTTGCACAGCATAGGTGAACACACAATTTTTACTATTTCTTTGTTGCTATTTTAGTTTTACATATTCCGTTGAAAGCATTAAAGAGAAGTTGAAAGCCAGACCTTTATTATTACAGGTAAAATGATGAAATGTGTCAATGGCCTTCATGTTATGAGTCTATTACTTCACATGCTCCAGCACATGGTGGATTGGGTTGTTATACTGACAGCCTTTAGTGGCACAATAAAAAAAAAAAAATCCCCATTGGTCACACAAAAAGTAAAGTTTTGTTTCGTGTGTCCAATATCCAATATCATCCCAAGTTATCAATGGTTCAGCAATGCAGATTAGTTAACATTGTTCCCAGACTTCCAAATGCAAGCAGACTACTTGGAAGTTGTAGAATGGCTTGTGTGCACTGTTCTTTTGTTTGGGGCTACATGACAATTTTGGCTGTGATGTTGGTTGCGAAGCCAAAGATGTTGCGCTGCTGCATGATGGAGTTTGTGTTGCAACTTGCAAATGGCAGCGAATTTCAGGTCACAACTTCACCCCATTCCCTTACATTAGCTGCAATTCAGGCATACTCCAACATTATATAAATTTCAACTGATGCGATCATCTTCTACTGTATCTGCATGTACTTTTTATGCTTTCCTTTTTTTCCATGTATAGCTTCCTATAGGAGAGGGAAAATCCTTCCAGGGTCTGATAGACTTAGTAACCATGGAAGCTCTCAGCTGGAGCCCACAATCCAGTGAAGATGATGGGAGACGATATCAGCGGAAACCTCTGAGTGACATAATGGATCCTGACATTCGGCATTCAGCCAAAGAAGCCAGAAATTCCTTATTAGAACAAGTAAAGTTTTAAAGTAAATATACAGTATGTGAACCGGAGAAAAACAATTATAGGATCGGTCATAGGAAGGTTCTGTTTAATCTAGGCTCTGTATTAAAAGATCTGTTCAAAAAGGACCCAACCATACTGTTGCACCTGCTCTCTAAGTAACAATAACGTCTGCATAGTACATGCACAACAATATTATTATATTCTTAAACAATCTTCATAAACTTGTTTTGTAGCAGTGCAGCACAGCGTTAATGCAACATGGCCCACCTATAGCATAGAAGAGCGGGTAAGGTGCAGGCTCTATTAGTTACTATATAGAAATAGCAGAATGAGACTTATGTACTGTATTCAGGAGCCTGTGCTTTGCTTTTCAATACATGATCATTGTGCTGCATCAGTACAGGAAAGATTCAAATGTTTGACATAAAGTTGTTTTTCCCTGACCCACCAGCGTTTATAGACAGATCTCTCTCTGTATTGGTATAGAAAATGATCTATCAACCAGTAGAGCAGGCAGAAACCTAAAGGGACTTCCCTAATATATTGTGGTTCAGGCAACATAATGGTCAGGCTCTAGGTTCCTGACACTGAGCTGACTGCTAGATATCTTACAGTAAACAAGCCTGGCTTACTGACCTATGTAAGTGTTAGTTCGGTATGTATGTATGTATGTATGTACGTACGGTATGTATGTTTCTCTTATACTGGAAATATTGTCCTTCGTTGCAGATTGCAGATTTAGATGATGATTTTGCTTCACTAATGCTTGAAGAATACAGCGAGGATTTTAATCTTATACCTGTAGAAAAGGTACAGTAGCTATAGATGTAATGCATAGTAGGTGCAGTACAAGTATATCCACTTGATTCTCTATTTCTCCTATTATCATTAATGTTTCCACAGTTTATAGACTTGTGTGCAACATCCAGACTCATTGTAATGTTCAGCCAGCTCAGTTCCACTTAAGAGAATTAGATGCTCCTTGTAGTCTACCCCTCATCTCTCCCCCCCCATTCCTTAGTCACATAAGTACCATATTTAAAAAATGTGTTTTCTAAGCAAAACAGAAAAAAGAGAGAGAAAAGAAATGTGTAAATTTGGAGAATCAAGAAGAGGGTGAGAGAAGAAAGTAAGAAATGCTGAGGGGTTTGTTCTAGAGACAGCCAATCATATTCAATTTGAGACTAGCCGAATTTCAGGAGCATTTCTTGGCATGACCATTTAGAGTTGAGCGAACCTCAAGCATGCTCAGGTTTCTTCTAAACCAAGTGTGCAGCATGTGATCCCAGTTGCTTTCAGCTAGGGCTGGGCGATATGGCCAAAAAATAAAATCTCGATTTTTAAAAAATTTTGGACGATTCTCGATTTAAATCTCGATTTTTTTGTTTTTGCTAAATAAATAGGACATTTTTCTCCCTGCAGCATCAGATACGATTTTATTGACGTTTGAGACAACTATATTGTTTCCCAGTGTAACAGTGCTCCTCCTGTGCCCCCATGTAGTAGACAAACACATTGTGTGCCCCATATAAGTAGTTTTCCCAAATATGTGCCCTATGTACTCTGTGCCCCCATATAGTATAGGCGATCTTCTTTGTGCCTTCATCTAGGTAGGAAGTAGTAGTGAGGGTATAGTGGATAAGGGGTGTAATAGTACAGGTAAAGATGAGGAGTGTGGTAGTAGTACAGGTATAGATGATGGGTGTAGTAGTACTACTGAGGGGGTATGGGGTGGACTGGGGGTCACTGAGTGGGTATGGGGCAGGCTGGGGGTCACTGAGGGGTATGAGGCAGGCTGGGGGTCACTGAGGGGTATGAAGCAGGCTAAGGGTCACTGAGGGGTATGGGGCAGGCTGGGGGTCACTGAGGGGTATGAGGCAGGCTGGGGGTCACTGAGGGGTATGGGGCAGGCTAAGGGTCACTGAGGGGTATGGGGCAGGCTGGGGGTCACTGAGGGGTATGAGGCAGGCTGGGGGTCACTGAGGGGTATGAGGCAGGCTGGGGGTCACTGAGGGGTATGGGGCAGGCTAAGGGTCACTGAGGGGTATGGGGCAGGCTGGGGGTCACTGAGGGGTATGGGGCAGGCTGGGGGTCACTGAGGGGTATGGGGCAGGCTGGGGGTCACTGAGGGGTATGGGGCAGGCTGGGGGTCACTGAGGGGTATGGGGCAGCTGAGGGGACACTGAGGGGTATGGGGCAGGCTGGGGGTCACTGAGGGGTATGGGGCAGGCTGGGGGTCACTGAGGGGTATGGGGCAGGCTGGGGGTCACTGAGGGATATGAAGCCGGCTGGGGGTCACTCAGGGGTATGGGGCAGCTGAGGGGACACTGAGGGGGTATGGGGCAGCTGAGGGGGTATGGGGCAGCTGAGGGGGTATGGGGCAGCTGAGGGGACACTGAGGGGGTATGGGGCAGCTGAGGGGACACTGAGGGGGTATGGGGCAGCTGAGGGGACACTGAGGGGGTAGGGGGCAGCTGAGGGGACACTGAGGGGGTATGGGGCAGCTGAGGGGACACTGAGGGGGTATGGGGCAGCTGAGGGGGACTAGGCAGGCGTGGTAAAGTGTCAGGACTGCGCGGTGAGGTGCAGGGCCGGCAGTCAGGAGAGATGTGGTACCGGCGGCTCCAGCCTCTTCACAGAGCCGCGGCTGACCTCTCCCGCCCCTTACACGTTAGTGCCGCGCTGAGCTGCGTCCCGCTCTCTTCCTGTCACACGTGCAGGTCCCGTTCTGTGGAGGAGGCGGCAGGGATCGCAGCAGAAGGAGAGAACGTCGCTGCGGGTCCTGGAGCTGTACAGCGGGCAGCGACGTTCTCTCCTTCTGCTGCGATCCCTGCCGCCTCCTCCACAGAACAGGACCTGCACGTGTGACAGGAAGAGAGCGGGACGCAGCTCAGCGCGGCACTAACGTGTAAGGGGCGGGAGAGGTCAGCCGCGGCTCTGTGAAGAGGCTGGAGCCGCCAGTACCACATCTCTCCTGACCGCCGGCCCTGCACCTCACCGCGCCGTCCTGCAACTCTCTCCGGACCCGACACTTTACCGCGCCGCCCGCAATGATTTTTTGTGAAAATCGAATTTACGATTTTCACAAAAAATCAAATCGATTCTAACTGTCTGGGCGATTAATCGAATTAATTCGATTAATCGCCCAGCCCTACTTTCAGCCCTAAGGCCACCTGGAAAACATACAGCAATAGGCCATAGGCTGTATCCATGTTTTCCAGGACTCCCTAGGGCTACATTCTTCAGCCACTGGTAATCAAATGCTGCACGCTTGGGTTCGCTCATCTCTAATGATAATTTATTTAATTGGGCACTAACTTCTTTATAAAATGTGTACATGGCTTCACCAACCTGCACATCAGTGGGGAGCAACAATATATGAAGAGTTGGTCATAATGGGAGAAATCTTTTTGCGGAAACTGAAGAAGGATTTTAGATTCTTATTGTTGTATTTTGCAGGTACAAGCGGCTATTCGTAGGATTACGCTGGCACGCTCAGTGGTTCCAGTGCTATGTGGCAGTGCTTTGAAGAATAAAGGCGTTCAGCCTCTGCTAGATGCCATCACGTTGTACTTGCCCTCACCAGACGACTGTTCTCATGACTTCATGTAAGTAGATTTTAGAATAGGTGACCAGGTCATAAAATCCTTGATATCCCTCTGACCTCTTAACTTTCAGGCTCTTTTAAGTTCCCCTTATGAAATTTAAGTGTACTGGATGTTATAAAAAAATCATAGATATCTAGTGTATTCTCTTTTATAGGTCGTGGTACAAGGATGACCTATGTGCTCTGGCATTCAAGGTTGTTCATGACAGGCAGCGTGGACCCATGGTGTTTGTCCGAATTTACTCTGGAACGATGAAGGCGCAGTCAGCTGTGTATAATGTGAACAAAAACTGCACGTATGTATTATTCATTTACTAAATTGTTGAAAATACCAAATGTTTGACAGGGCCATGGCACGGAGACTAGTGCTGCAGTCTAATCATAGTTTAAATTGCTGGACATGCTATTGCAGCCTTCTAACATTCAAGTGAATAGGAGAAGACTGCAGTACCCTGCACAGCTTCTACTATATGTATGACATTTACAAAGTCTAAGGATAGGCCATCAGTATTGTGATCCTTGCAATCCCCCTTTTCTGTATATTTGAGGGATGTAAAGTATGGGATAGTTAAGTTTTTATCCAATAGCACAATGTATGCAAAATAAAATGTTGTGAAATGCGATTGATTTATATTGGCTGAAATGTGTTACAGCCCTAGGAATCCTGACACCCTGGTGTAGTTTGTTGCTGTGTATCAGGGTATGTATACCCACCAATTGCTAAAACAAAGAAGGAGGAACACTTAGCTAAGTGCTGAGTCCTTTTACTTTATATAAATTCTTAAACTGCTCGCTCCACTCTCTGGGGAAAGTGAAAAAAATGAACACAGGCATAGCACTCAGCTGAGTTTGCCGGTCCCTCTATTTTTGTACTTACTGGGGATTTGGCAGCCAGACCCCCACAAATCAAAGGTTCTGACATGTCACACCTTTGGTATAAAGATAGTTTGTATTTAAGTTTTCTTTACATAAAGATGGACAGCCAATTTAACAAGTTTTCTGTTTTAATGCTTTTTGTACAGGGAAAGAATGAGCCGACTGCTATTACCATTTGCTGATCAGCAGGTTGAAATCTCCTCTTTGCCCCCTGGCAATATTGCTCTAACTGTGGGACTTAAGCAGGTAAGTGTGTACTCTATCACTGATGTGATATATATATATGTGACTATATGCCTTCTGTAGGATCGAAAAAGGTGACAGGTGACATTGTTGGAACTGTGTGGTCTTTTGTAGATATATTGAGATCACCTGCATAGAGGTGAAGGGCAGGAAGTGTGTAGTCATATGCGAAACCAGCACCTCCTGTCCCAGCTGTGAGGGAATGGTTGGGTTACAGCTGTGGATCATGTAAATTCTTATTGGACCAAGCAGGGTGGTGGAACAGACCATGCACAGTTTTAGTTATTATCTGTAATTTACATTGATGTACAAAAAGTGAGTACTCGTTATATTGAGGCGACCGGCCTATACTGTCATACTGCTATGTTTACCTATTATCAATATATTGAAGTGACCGGCCTATACTGTCCTACTGATTTGTTTACCTATTTGTGTTCCACAGACTGCAACTGGAGACACCATTGTATCCTCAAAGGCATCTGCATCAGCTGCTGCTCGCAGAGCAGGTCGAGCTGGGGAGAAGAGCAAGGACAAGAAATCACAGGACCAACTTGTGTTAGCTGGAGTGGAAATTCCAGAGCCAGTCTTTTTCTGTACTATTGAACCCCCATCTGTTGCCAAACAACCTGGTAAATCTTTAACTAGGCACTTCAGCTACAATGTCATTTTACTGAGCATAAGGCTGGTGGGGATAAACTGCTGCCCTGCTCAGTTTCCCTGATTCCAGAGCACTATACAAGCGATAAGGGGTAATCCAAAACAAAAGAAAACGCCCAAAAATAACTAGTCCCAAATGCAAATGCTTTTGAAGCGATAAGGGGTGACAACCAAACATTACAAAATCAAAACACATTACATGAATAAGGTAAATGGCAAACTGGTGCATAGGGAGGGAGGGAGGACCCTGCTTGGGAGGGCTTATAATCTACAAGGTAAGGAAGGGGCGGGGGCAGAAGGTAAAAGGGCAGCTAGTCAAAGTGTGGTGCAGAGATATTGTAGGTTGTAGCTTAGTTTAAACAGATGTGTTTTCAGGTTACTTTGAGAGGTCTTGATGGAGGGTGAGAGCCGGATGTGTCTGGGTAGGGAGTTCCAGAGTATGAGGGAGGCTCGGGCAAAGTCTTGGAGACTGTTGTGTGAGGTATAAACAAGAGGGAGCAAAAAGAAGGTGATTGGAGGTTGTATAAGAGATGGTAGTGGGATATTAGGTCAGAGATATACGGAGGGGACAGGTTGTGGATGTCCTTTGTACTTCATGGTCTACAATTTAAAATGAATTTGTTTGGCAATGGGGAGCCAGTGAGGGAAGAGGTGGATTAGTCGGGCAGCAGAGACAGCACATCATGCTGCATTAGACCGCGACCGCACAGCTCTCAGGTTGGCCGTATAGACTGGGGTATGGATTGCCACCACAATATCGCATCTGATCGTAGATGTTATCACTAACAGGGTGAGAGGTGGACATTCCACCACCATTTACTTGACTTTTATTTTATTCTCCCTCCCATGATTTCAATCTAAAAGGAGAATTATCCATCTAAAGCACAAGTATAACGGCTCAACAACGATACGAGCCTAGGTAAAATACCGTGATTCGGGACTACTGCTGTTACTATTTAAGTGGGGTGTCCGCGCTGGGCCCGGCGCGGTACTCATCACTTGGCTCTCTTATTATATTTATATATATATATATATTTTACCATTTGTTAGACATCTTATTGTCCATGTTGACGTTTTTATCAGATATATATGTTTATTTATTTTATTTTATCAATTTTTCTATGCATCTAGACTGTTGTCGTTTATGAATTTAAGTATTAAATATTGTCATTCAGTCATTTAGGCGTACAATTATCATTCTAGTCACACAATATCATATTAGCATTATATCACCCACTTCTGGAGAGCCTACTACACTGGTATACATTTGTTATTTATTCTATCCCGTTAGCGCTGGGATAGTAGTGCACTCGAAGAGGGTGGATCCCATTTCTACGGAGTAGGTGTAGCAGACCTCTACCCCTTTTTTTCAGAGTAAGGGATAGATTGGAGTGTTAGATGGAAGGCCAGAAGAGGATATTACAGTAGTCTAAGCGGGAGATAATGAGAGCATGTACCGCATTTTTCTGGAGTCAGGGTTGAGAAAAGCAGATTCTGGAATTTTTTTTTGAGGTGGAGGCGGCAGAAGGTGGTCAAGGTCTGCAGTGCGGTTTAAAAAAACAGGGTAGCATCAACAGCGACGTCAAGGCAGCGGACTTGGCAGACAAAATGTAGCCGTTCATTATGATTGACAGATTAGATGGAGGGGTGGAGCGAGATGGGGGAAAGATGATTAGTTCTGTTTTGTCCATGTTTATTTTTGGAAAGCGGGAGGAGAAGGAAGATATAGCCGATAGATAGAGATGAGCTGAAGTGCTCATCAAGCGAAGCGAATCACTTAATTTGATCGGCGCTCTGCTGATCACGCCGCCGGGCGTTCCTCACTGCTCTGCTCCCTACCACTCCTCCCAGGATGCTGGAAAAAGCTGGATCAAGCTTTTCCCTGGCACCCAGAGTGGTGCGGCAGGGAGCAGAGCAGTGTGGGAAGCCCGGCGGCTTGATAAGCGGAGCTCTGATCAAACAAAGCGATTCGCTTCGCTTGATAAGCGCTTGGGCTCATTTCTACCAATTCTGGGGTCCTAGACAGCAGAGACTTGACATCCGGACCAGAGAGGCAGATGGGCCCCTGCTGCTGTCCAGTGTGATTAACCAGTTCAACCAGTTTGCGAATGGACCAGAAGTCCTTGTCCTTATAGCCTATGGGTATGTGCACACTGAGCAATTGTTGCGAATTGCGCAAGGAATTGAAGAGGAAAGATTTCTGCTTGAAATTCCTCCCCCTTTCTGCTTCGGCAGAATTTGAGCGAAATGCAAGTAGAATTTCGAGTAGAATTTAAGCCCCATTGACTTCTATTGGATTCCATTAGTGGAATCCGCCAAAAGAATGAACCTGTCCATTCTTCGGGCAGAAATTTGTGCCGCAAACACTAATGCTTGGAAATACACTAGAAAACAATGGGAGCCAAGACTGCTCATTTTTATGGGCGGAATTTCGAGCGGATTCTGTGCACATTTTGATGTGGAATCCACTCAAAAATCTGCAAGAATTGCTCATTTTTCCCTTCCCCTAACATGAGAAATGTTACTCCAGTTAACCCAGCAAGTATTGTGTGAATATGTACTGGACTGGAGCAGGTAGCTGGAAAAATGGAGCAGGGGGAAGTGGGGCAGCCATTTATCTTCACCAGCAAGTTATACTTGCCTATTGCTTGCCAATCTAGAGATGCACAGCCATATTTTGGCATGACAGTCCTGCAGCCTACTGTTTTCTCAATTTCTCATTCAAGATTTTGAATGTGGCATTAATAGAGATGTGTGTAACTCTAGCATGCTCCGGTCCATCCGAACCTGAGGCAATTAATTTTTAGTGGCTGAAGTTGGATGCAGCCCTAAGGCGTGCACATTTGATTAGCAGTGGCTGAGGAAGTTGACAAAAAACACAAAGGAGACAGCACATCCAGCAGAAAACCTTGGGGTTTTATTCACACACCAGTGCACTAGTGTGTGAATAAAACCCCAAGGTTTTCTGCTGGATGTGCTGCCTCCTTTGCGTTTTTTGGATACTTGAAACCAGCCTGGTCCGGTTTGGTGAGGCGTGCACCCACACTCAATGTTTATCTGAACTGCGCTGCTGAGATACTGTGTTTTTGATTGGCTGAGGAAGTTGGATGCAGCCCTAGAGTGTCCTGGAAAACATGGAAGATTTTGCCATAGTTATTATTTAGTGGGAACATACCCTTAACCCTTTCCTGCACGAGGACGTAACTGTACGTCCTCGGGCGGGTGTGGGCGTTCACAGCAGGGCCACGCGGCGACCCCGCTCTGAACCGAGGCGGTCCCGGGTGCCGCTTGTAGCCCGGGACCGCCGGTATTAGCAGGCACGGTCCGATCGCCGTGCCCGCTAATACAGTAATCAGATGCAGCTGTCAAACATGACAGCTGCATCCGATTACCGGATACAGCCGTTCCCTGGTGTCTAGTGGTGGAGATCACTGTCTGATGCCGGCCAGGGACTCGTCCAAGATGGCGCCGTCCCCGACTCGGCACTCATTTGTTATCGGCTGCAGCAGCCGAAAGCAAACGAGTGCCGATCTCATTGATCTTTGATCTTAATGAGAGATCTGAGTGCATATACTAGAAGTCCCCCAGGGGGGCTTCTAGTATATGTATAAAAAAAAAAAAAAAGTATTGTTATAAGTAAAAATCCCTCCCCTAATAAAAGTCTGAATCACCCCCCTTTTCCCAGGTTATAAATAAAAGTAAACAAATAAATAAACATGTTTGCTATCGCCGCGTGTGTAATCGCCCAAACTATTAATCACATTCCTGATCTCGCACGGTAAACGGCGTCAGCGCAAAAAAATCCCAAAGTGCAAAATCGCGCATTTTTGGTCGCATCAAATCCAGAAAAAATGTAATAAAAAGCGATCAAAAAGTCGTATATGCGCAATCAAGGTAT
This sequence comes from Dendropsophus ebraccatus, assembly GCF_027789765.1. Lineage (NCBI taxonomy): Eukaryota > Metazoa > Chordata > Amphibia > Anura > Hylidae > Dendropsophus > Dendropsophus ebraccatus. Next base: position 140,533,730 of record NC_091456.1, read on the forward strand.
CGATAGAAAGTAAACATCATGGCGCAAAAAATGACATCTTACACAGCCCCATAGACCAAAGGATAAAAGCGCTATAAGCCTGGGAATGGAGCGGTTTTAAGTGACGTATATTTGTTAACAATGGGTTTGAATTTTTTACAGGCCATCAGATAAAATATAAGTTATACATGTTTTATATCGTTTTAATCATAACGACTTGAGGAACATGCATAACGACTTGAGGAACATGCATAACAAGTCAGTTTTACCCCAGGGTGAATGGCGTAAAAACAGATTCCCCCCAAATAAAAGAAATGCGTTTTTTTTTTTCAATTTCACCACACTTTTAATTTTTTTCTGGTTTCGTAGTATACTTTATGCAAAAATTCAGCCTGTCATTGCAAAGTACAATTAGTGACGCAAAAAATAAGGGCTCATGTGGGTTTCTAAATGGAAAAATGCAAGTGCTATGGCCTTTTAAGCACAAGGAGGAGAAAACGAAAACGCAAAAACGAAAATTTGCCTGGTCCCGAAGGGGTTAAGCTGCAAACAGAAAAACCCAACCATGAAATTGCTACAATATTAGGAATGGCAAAATCTACAGTTTGTTACATCAAGAAAAAAGACTGATCAATGCAAAAAGACCTGGACACCCATGGAAGACAACAGTCGTGAATGATGGCAGAATAATTTCCATGGTGAAGAGAAACCCTTTCACAACAGCCAACCAAGTGACCAACACTCTCCAGGATGTAGGTGTATTATTATCCAAATCTTCCATAAAAAGAAGTCTGCATGAAAGTAAATACATAGGGGGACATATATCAACGGGCGTACATTTTTTTTTTTGGCGGAAAGTGCCGATTTGCGCATGATTTAATTCGCAAATGTCCGTTTTGCGAATAAAATATTTGCAAATCGCCACTTTCCGCTGCATACGCTGGGGGGGGGGGGGGGGGGGGGGGCGGAGAGGGGGCGCGCGATTCATCATTTTTTTAAACTGAAAGATACGCCGAAAACCTACTCCACCTTTCAGGTGGCTTAGGTTTTCGGCTGTGCACACCGACGCGCACAGGATTTATGTAGAGGCAGTCCGCCTCTACATAAATCTCCGTAGCGCCGGAGATGTGGGGACATAAGTCCGGCGTAAAAAGCGTCGGACTTAATAAATGTCCCCCATAGGGTTCACTGCACAATGGTAACCACTCATAAGCCTCAAGAATACGAAAGCTAGATTGGACTTTGTTTAACCCCTTATTGACGCATGACTGGTCTACCCGTCATGCGGCCGTTAAGGGGGAGCAGAGAGGGCTTCCTGCGTGAGCCCTCTCTGCAGCCCGCGGTCCCCTTTGCTATGTGTAGCCAGGGACCGCGGGAATTAGCCGCTGCGGACAGCTAATTAACTATTCAAATGCAGCTGTCAAAGCTGACAGCTGCATTTGAATAGTAACTGTGCCCCCTGTCCCTGGTGTCTAGTGGGGGATCTCCCCCCCGCGATGCGATCGCGGAGGGGAGATCCGTTGTAATTAGCCGGCCAGGCCTCGGCGTCGGAATGACGCTGATCCCGGCTCGACATTCCATGTATGTGGTCTGCAGCAGACCAGTATAATAGAGCACCGATCTGATGGATCATTGCTCTATTGTATACACAGCATTGATCTCAATGGGAGATCAGTGCTGTGTATATAGAAGTCCCCCAGGGGGCTTCTAATTACTGTTAGTGAAAAAAAGTGTTTTTATTAATAAAAAAAAACCCTTCCCTAATAAAAGTTTGAATCACCCCCCTTTTCCCATTTTATAAACAAAAATAAATAAACAAACATATTTGGTATCGCTGCGTGCGTAATCGCCCAAACTATTAAATTATTACATTCCTGATCTCGCACGGTAAACGGCGTCAGCGCAAAAAACCACCAAAGTGCGAAACTGTGCATTTTTGTTTACATTAAATCCAGAAAAAAATGTAATAAAGTGATCAAAAAGTCGCATATACACAAACAAGGTATCGAAAAAAAGAACAGATTGTGGTGCAAAAAATTACACCTCACCCAGCCCCATAGACCAAACAATAAAAGCGTTATAAGCCTGGGAATAGAGCACTTTTAAACATACTTAGTTTTCTTTAAAAGGTTTGAATTTTTCAAAAGCCATCAAATAATATAAAAGTTATGCAAGTTACATATCGTTGTAATCGTACTGACTTGAGGAACATAGATAACATGTCAGTTTTACCATAGGGCGAACGGCGTAAATACCAAACCCCTCAAAATAAAAGGAATTCCACTTTTTTTTTCAAATTTCACTGCACATATAATTTTTTCTGGGTTTTTCAGCATATTTTATAGAAAAATCAAGTCTGTATTTGCAAAGTATAATTGGGGTCGCAAAAAATTAGTGCTCATTTGGGTCTGTAGGGGGAAATATGCAAACACAGTGGCCTTTAAAACAGGAGGAAAAAACGAAAGAGCAAAAATAAAGACTGGTTCCATCCGTAAGCTTAAAAAAAAAAAAAATTAAAAAGCCAGCACCGTTCTGGATGAACATTCTTTACACAGATAAAACAAGATTAATGTCTACCAGAATGATGGAAAGGAAAAAGTATGACTTGGGTGTGGGTGCAGCTCATGATCCAAACCATACCACATCATGTGTAAAACACAGCGAGGTAGCGTGATGGCTGGGGCCAGTGGCAGCCATGAAAAATTTGAAAAATGTCTCTATCCAAATACTTATGGACCTAACTGTATATATTCATTTTATCTTTTTACCTAGATTTAGAAAATGCACTAAAATGTCTCCAGTTAGAAGATCCAAGCCTCAAAGTGAAGACCGACCCTGACTCGGGACAAGTACGCGTTTTTATTGAATGTTTCCCAGATCCAAGAAACTTGAATTTGCCCACTTATGTTTGTGCTTCAATGGTCTTATCATCAGATCTCTTAGCTTTACTGTGCAAAAACTCTTCAACAACTTAGGTTTTTGTATTTGAGACTGGACATCTATTTTACAGACTGCTGGTTAAGAAATGGAACAGCTGTGTCAACTTTTTTTTACAGTTAAATGTTTTTACAGGGAGTATGGTGGGGGGTCTGAACCCATTAGAATTTTTGACATGTCAAAAGTTTTGTTTTCTTATTTTAAATATTACAGGGACAATTTAAGTAATTGCAGTGTTTTCTTCTATCACTTTTAGAGTTGCATACACCAAACTGAAATGACATTTCTAAAATGTGCTTTATATTTTGTTTCTTTCCTGAATTGCAGCTAATTCTCTGTGGAATGGGAGAACTTCATATAGAGATAATACATGACCGTATACGGAGGGAGTATGGTTTGGAGACTTACTTGGGACCCCTTCAGATTGCATATAGAGAAACCATTCTCAGTGCTTCTCGGGCTTCAGGTACAGTCTAGAAAACATTTAGCCTAAAGGGGGCAGCAGCACTTTTTTTTTTTTTTTTTTTTGTAGTGAAGTCTTGTGTTTTTTTTATTACTCCCAGCTTTTCATGTAGCCAGCACTCCAGGGGGAAATTAGAAAGCCAGGAAGATAGAATCTCTTATTGTGCACCAAGTGAGGGGAAAATATAAATCTTAAAGAAGCAGTTCACCAAAAAATTATTATTGGCCCCCCCGCAAGGCGCTAGCACATATACTCGCCGCAGGTGATCGGTGTCCCGTGGCGTGGCTTCGTTCTGGTCCCATAGCGCCGTTCAACTCTGACGCGCGCTCGCATCAGCCACTGCTGTGACTCCTCTTCTGTTTCCTGTGATTGAACGCCGGAAGTCACGCTTTACAATGCATTTTCTATAGAAGCGCTTGACAGAAGAGGAGTCACAGCAGCGGCTGACGTGAGCGCGTGCTGTATTTGAACAGTGCCGCGGGACACCGATCACCTGTGGTGAGTATACGCGCCAGCCCCTAGCGCGGGGGGGAATAATTTTTTGTGAACTGCTTCTTTAAAGCATGAAGCAATTGATAAGGTTGATGACTGTTTACTTGACTTGTCAGTCAAATTAAAGGTGTAATATTACTTTATCCATTCATCTGACTGTGACTTGCTGAAGATCATGGTCCATCTGAGTAAATCCACACCAGCTGAGCACTTTATTTTTTTTATTACGGTTATTCTGTCCTACCTTTCTTTCTGTTAATAATTATAGATACCCTGGATAGAACAATGGGTGACACCCGACATCAGGCGACGGTAGAGCTGGAAATAAAACCCTTATCTGATGACAGTCCAGTTATTGAATATTGCAGTAATCTCTCATCTAGTATGAACAGCTATAAAGAAGCAGTAGAGAATGGCATTCATAGCTCTTACCTCACAGGTGAGATGGTTAAAGATTCATCTCTTGTTGCCTTATTATATCTTTTTACAGAAGCCTTATAAAGAGATCTACTGCCACAGTCTTGTGAGCATAAGAAGGGCCAGGTTCCAAAGCAACCAGTCTTGCCTTGGTCTATTGCCGCCACTGGGTGACCTTATGTTAAATATCAAACTCTTGTGTACCTGAGGTTTCAGAAGAAAAAAAAATGCAAAACAAAAAAGAGCGGCTCAGCAAGGAAGGGGTTACACTCAGCACTAATCTGCCAATGTTGCTGCTGACAAAAGATAGGGGAAGATTGTTTTTAGGAGGCAGCACTGTGTATACATGCTATAGTATGGCATTTTTTCAAGGCACAGCTGTCCAAGACCTTATGGGTGGCAGGAGATGAAAGGAATTTCTTGATTTCATTTACTATGTGGATTCCCTGGTCTTTCTGATACCATAGACCAGTGATTTTCAACCTTTTTTGAGCCGCGGCACACTTTTTATACTTAAAAAATCCCGGGGCACACCACCAACCAAAATGGCACAAAATGACACTAAAACAGTACCTATTATACATATAGTTAATAATATAGATTCTAAATGTATTTATACTCACTCAGTGTGAAACCTGGGCCTGTTTGCTTCTCTCCACCATACTTCTCCCCCCTGCTTCTCTCCCCCATCCCCATGTTTCTCTCCCCTGCTTCTCCCCCATCCCCAGGTTTCTCTCCCCCATTGTTTTCTCCTGTTTCACAGGGGCACCAGTTTGGGGAACTTTCCCCGCGGCACACCCGACCATGTGTCGTGGCACACTAGTTGAAAATCACTGCCATAGACAGACTTTTTTTTGTAAATTAAGTGATCTACAAATAGGTTGGGAATTACATGGAGGGAATGTGTTAGAAATTAAAAGCAGTTTTACATTTTAGTGATAGTGATTGCATTCATCGTGGCTAACATGTTATATGCGGGCGAATTTTCCTCCTGTTGTCATAAAACCCTTTTAGGATGTGGTCTTGACACTTTTTTTTTTTTTTTTTTTTATGAAATCCTTGCAAAATTTCTTCAATGTTGGCATAAGCAATTTCAGTAAAATGTTGCAGTAAACATTTTTGCAGCACATTTCCCAAGAATGTTAGAGTGAAATGTTCTATTTTCCCCCAGGTCCTTTGCTCGGTTCCCCCCTGCAGGATGTTGGAGTGATGGTTCATGAAGTTAATATTCTGCCTGGTACCTCAATGACAGTGGTGTCTGCTTGTGTATCGCGCTGCATGCAGAAGGTAAGTGTGCACTTTATAACCCAACTGTTTATAACCCCATTCTGTAGCAATATACAGCATCTTGGCATTGTAGTTTTCTACGACATTTCTGTATTTTTCATAGGCGTTAAAGGCAGCAGAAAAGCAAATTCTCGAGCCAATGATGAGATTGGAAATCACTATGGGGGAGGATTACCTGAGCAGTGTCTTGGCCGATCTTTCACAGAGAAGAGGCAATGTTCAGGAAATACAGGACCGCTTGGATAATAAAGTTGTGCTAGCCCTTGCTCCACTGGCAGAACTGATGGTAAATCTAAATTTTTGTATGTTCAGTTACCTGAAGCCTGTCGTCACCTTCATGTTTCCTGAACCATGAGTTATTGCGGCAGTCCCCTTGTGGCTTCTCCTCACTCCTGCACCTCTACCCAATCTCTTAAAGGAAACCTGTCACACACACCCCCGTGCCTGGGTGACAGGCTCCCGACCCCCTGTTAGATCCCCCTATACTTACCTCATTGCACCGGGTCCCGCTTCCTGAGCCGGTCGCGTGACTGAGATTTCAGCGCCCGAAGCCCGGCGCACGCGCTCACAGGAGAGTCCGATGCCCATAGAGAATGACGGAGCATCGGACTCCCCGTTCATTCTCTATGAGCAACTGACTCTCCTGTGAGCACACGCGCCGGGCTTCGGGCGCTGAAATCTCAGTCACCCGACCGGCTCAGGAAGTGGGACCCAGCGCGATGAGGTATGTATAGGGGGATCTAACAGGGGGTTGGAAGCCTGTCACTCTGGCACGGGGGGTGACAGGTTCTCTTTAATCGTGGGGGAAAAGCTGCCAGAGCCTACTCAGTGATGGTTCAGGCACCATGAAAGGGAATATATTTTAGATTAACCTCTTAAGGACATAGGACGTACCGGTACGTCCTATGTCCTCATTAGCACTTCAAAGCGGGGCCGCGCGGCGGCCCCGCTTTAAAGTGCCGCGATCCCGGGTGCCGCGTGTAGCCCGGGACCGCCGCTATTAGCGGGCACGGTCCGATCGCCGTGCCCGCTAATTAGCTAATCGGAGGCAGCTGTCAAAGTTGACAGCTGCCTCCGATTACCGGAGGCAACGTTTCCCTGGTGTCTAGTGGGGGAGATCGCTCCTCCGGGACCTTGTCCCGGAGGAGCGATCTCCGTTACTGATGCCGGCCGGGGACGCGTCCAAGATGGCGCCGTCCTCGGCTCGGCACACGTTTGTTTCCGGCTGCAGCAGCCGAAAGCAAACGAGTGCCGATCTCATGGATCTCTGCAGCATATCTATGCTGCAGAGATCTCTATGAGAGATCACAGTGTATATACTAGAAGTCCCCTAGGGGGGCTTCTAGTATATGTGTAAAAAAAAAAAAAAAAAACGTGTTGTTAATAGTAAAAATCCCCCTCCCCTAATAAAAGTCTGAATCACCCCCCTTTTCCCAGGTTTTAAATAAAAGTAAACAAATAAATAAATAAATAAACATGTTTGGTATCGCCGCGTGCGTAATCGCCCGAACTATTAATTAATCACATTCCTGATCTCGTACGGTAAACGGCGTCAGCGCAAAAAAATCCCAAAGTGCAAAATTGCGCATTTTTGGTCGCATCAAATCCAGAAAAAATGTAATAAAAAGCGATCAAAAAGTCGTATATGCGCAATCAAGGTACCGATAGAAAGATCACATCATGGCGCAAAAAATGACACCTCGCACAGCCCCATAGACTAAAGGATAAAAGCGCTATAAGCCTGGGAATGGAGCGATTTTAAGGAATGTATATTGGTTAACAACGGTTTGAATTTTTTACAGGCCATCAGATACAATATAAGTTATACATGTTATATATCGTTTTAATCTTAACGACTTGAGGAACATGCATAACAAGTCAGTTTTACCCCAGGGCGAATGGCGTAAAAACACATTTCCCCCAAATAAAAGAAATGCGTTTTTTTTTTTCAATTTCACCACACTTTGAATTTTTTTCTGGTTTCGCAGTGTACTTTATGCAAAAATTCAGCCTGTAATTGCAAAGTACAATTAGTGACGCAAGAAATAAGGGGTCATGTGGGTTTCTAGGTGGAAAAATGCAAGTGCTATGACCTTTTAAACACAAGGAGGAAAAACCGAAAACGTAAAAACGAAAATGGGCCATGTCCTTAAAGGGTTAAAAAGGTCAAAAAAAGACCATGCACATCTTGCCCTTCAGTGATGTCTATTGGATATATATTAAACTGAGGAAACATCTCAGTACATGATACAATGAAGTATTGCTAGTCTAAAGCTTTTACCTACTATCTCTTTTAGGGCTATTCTACGGATCTGCGCTCAGTAACATCAGGGAGTGCCACTTTTACTCTAGAGCTAGCCAACTATGAAGCCATGAACTCCCAGGACCAGAATTCCCTTCTTCGGAAGAAGGGACTTGTATGAACGTTACAGGTTGCTTTGATTTCTTGCTCTATACTGTATTAATTATTTATATAAAAAAAGATCTACAGTCTACTAGTCCAAGAGTCGTCATTCGTGGATAAGTGTTACACCTTTTGTGGTTCTCTCCCTACTTTAGATTGGTCGTGCAAAGACATGAAAGGACAAGCCAGGGGTGTGTGTGTGTGTGTGTTTCAAATAAAGTTACAATAAAACTATTTATGAATCAGAATGGGGAAAACTGTGTGATCCTTGGGACCCCAAGAAATCTTAAGAGGGTGTTCCATCTGAATTGAGGTGGCACAAAAGTTATTATATTTGATTTTTAAACCTGTGATGTTTCTATACTGACATGAATTAACTAAAGGTTCCTGTAAAAAACTTTATTACATGAAACTGTACATAAAGTTTACAATTCAACTTTTTCAAAATTAAGGAAATCACAAATGATTTAAAGTTTTAGAGGATAAAATCACTGATGTGATTGGTACATTATATTTGGCCCAAAATGCAGCATCCTCTTGCTCCTTTTTCCTGGATCTACGCATTGATCTCATGATCACAGAATCCCACATATAGTGGCTCTGCAGCGATTCCACGCCTAGAAGAAATATAAAGCCAAATTGTAAATCCTGCTGATCCAGTAACTGTACTTGAGGTTCTCTATCTACCAAACTGTTCTATAGTGATTTTTCATAAAAGGACAGTGATATAGTTTAAAGGTACCTTCATACGTACCGGTTCCGCAGCAAATTTCACACTGCGGATCCAGTGCCATTCATCCCTATGAGTGCACATACTTGCATGACAGCACTGATTGGCTGAGCAGGACCGATTTGAGACGGGAGCTTCACATGCAGCGTTGGCACGGAACAGGTAATGTATGCTCTCGACAGCGGGCTGCGGGGGGTTAACTCACATACCGTGGGATGTCAATCCCGCTGGGAGTATGTGCTCGCATAGGAATGAATGGCACTGGATCAGCAGTGGATTTTGCAGCGTGAAATCCGATGCGGATCGGGTACGTGTGAAGGCACCCTAAAGGAAAAATCCAGGGTGGGTGGAATTATAAAAAAAACTATGCTTCCCTGTACCCCCCACTGTGCAGCATCATCCACTGTTTGGATCCTGTTTCACCTGGCATCCTGCAACGTAACATCCAGGCAGGAAGTATCCGCTCAGCCAGTCAGTGACTGCAGAGATGTCCTAGCCTATATACTGAATGGTTAAGCGGGCATTTCTGAAATGTGATGTACAGAGCAGTACAAAGCTCCTGCTCCTATGACAAGGGTCAAGTTGCACATAAATGTTTTGCTGTCCCCAAGTTCCATTTAAATGTCATAAAAAAACCAAACTGCACAATATTGTCTCGGTCTCCTCTCATCTAGAGCAAAAGCAGAATACATATGCAATAGTAAACTTTATATGGTTAATGTGACATCTGAAATGCTTGAGAGCTCGTAGAGAAGGGCTGTGGATTTACCTGACCATACGGCAGCGATGCTTGATAAGTCTGGTATAAGCATCCCCCACGGAGGTCACATCTTTGCTGCTCCAAAGTCTTTCTGCAACAGCGCTGGCTCTGGGCCTGTGCAATGGGAGCAATGAGATGATCTCTGTAAATACTTTGTATAATATACAGATTATTAGCAAGGATAGGAGACAACATTACCCACTGCCTTGTAGGCAACGAATTATGGGAGTCTTTGTGAAACAACCCATGTACTTGCTACATATGTGATGAAGAGGTAGGGACTAGGGATGGTCCAAACCTGCCGAGGTTCGGGTTCGTACAAACCCGAACCCTCAGCAATGATTCCCGCTGTGTTAAACCTCTGTGGAGAGGGTGGATAAAGCGGGAAGACCACCTGGAAAACTGGGATACAGCCTATGGCTGTGGCTGTATTCCGGTTTTCCAGGCGGTCCTCCCGCTGTATCCACCCTCTGCACGGAGGTTTAACACAGCGGGAATCATTGCAGAGAGTTCGGGTTTGTACGAACCCGAACCTCGGCAGGTTGGGACCATCCCTAGTAGGGACTGTTAACTTACCACAATCTTGGAGTGAGATTTGAAGCATCCACAAACTCCCCCCATAAACAAGCTTCACCGCCAATTACAAGCTGCTTCTGCTGAGTAGTCCCTGCAACACCAAAGAAAGTCCATCAGTCTGTATGTCCACATCAGCCATATTAACAGGCTGAACCCAAAGCCAGTGGTTGTATCTCATGTAGAGGGTGACCATTTACAAAGATCACTACAGTTGTATTAATAAATAAAAATATATGGCCAAGACCGTATTGCTGGTCTAAATTTAGACACATTTATATAATTTCCACCATTTTACAGATCTGTCATATAGAAGTGTGCACAAGGCCGACTGTAGGTAAGGAGCGTAGCTAGGTTTGACACATGTAAAAGTTTAATGAAACATCAAGAAAGTGCCTGCTCAATAGCTGATGGCATCTTTTAAACGACCCTATAATGATTGTTCCACATCTCTATGTATAAGCGGGAGATGTGCAGCAGACAGCAATGAATTTATATGGCCGCACAAACAAAACTGATTGTTAGTGTTGCCTGGCTGCTCGCTTAGTTTTGGTCATGCAAAAGACACTACAAACGAGCAACAATCTCACTGAACATTGCTTGTTTGCTTCAGTAGACGGCACCATAGTGGGCCATTTAAAAGGACCCTTAGATTTGGGTGTTTGAAGAAGAATTGCAGCTCTATGATCAATCTGAATAAAAAAAAAAGGAAAGCATGCACCAATGCCCTTAGTGTAAAGGTTCATGTTTCAAATACAACAGCAATCTAAGCAATTCCTCACAAAATAGTCACAATGGGTTTTATTACTATAGAGAATAGTCCTGTGCACATAATAAGAAGAGGCTTTTCTAGATCCGACCTGTCATACCCAGAACAAAGCTCATTGCTATGATACATAGGAGAATGCAGGTTCAAGACATGACATTAAAACCTCACTGTAGCCTTAAAAAGGAGAATCGCTGGTGGCTGCATACTGCCACTCCAGTCCCCGGCCACTTCTGGTTTTAGAGGAGACCTGGGACGTGAGGTTACAGGCCCAGTCAATGGCATAGGTGCGACCCCGCTATGGCTGCTGACTGGGTGAGCGGGCCTGTAACATCCCATCCCAGGTCCCCTCTCAAAGCAGGAAGTGGCCATGGACTGGAGTGGCGGTATGCAGCCACCAGCACTGGAGCCAGGTAGGCAAGTGCATGATATTTTTTCATTCTCCCCTTCATTTTTAGGGGGGGGGGGGGGTTAGTCCCTTTCTGGAATTCTCCTTTAATGCACTACAGTGAGGTTCTATATGGCCTCCTTAAACTGAACTCAATCTTGCTAAGCTTTTATTTATTTTTATTTTATTTCATTTTTATAGCCGCATGTTGCCATGCTTGCCCAGATAGGTGTACTGGACGGATGCACAATGGCATACAGCCATATAGGCTCCATTAACCTATTGGTAAGGAAAAAGAAAAAAAAAAAAAAAAAAAAAAGATTCGACAGGAAAAAAAGCCTCATGCAATTCTCTGGAAGCCATATTACAGCTTCAATACAAAAACACATAATACAACACTGTAGAGGGGACTGAAGAGGTAATACAGCAAAACCATCATCACGTATCATACTGTATCATCACAAAGCAGCAACTCAATGAAGAAAACCTGAAGACATGATCAAGGCACTGAATCTGTGGCCAGGCCAATAAGATTTAGGAGACCCTGAACATGAAATTCTTGCTCGAAATCCATTAGTACTAGTTATACTCCTAGCACATGTTGAATACCACAGGCTAGTTAGCAATGACAAAATAATAATTAGGTTGCTGCATCTGCCATGGGTCTACATGACTACTAAACCACTACCTTTTACATATCCACTTCACTCTTCATTGCACTTTGAATTGGGATAGTCCTTGGGCCACAGGTTGATTATCTCAGTCCTTGTCATTTTTTGTAAAGAGGCACTAGGTCTTCAAAGAACCGCTTTAGTTAACAGTTAGTTAACATTGTAGCAATATACCAGCATCTCACACACACACACACACACACACACACTAGAATGATTATATCTGCCGTATGAACTTTATTCTACGTGTTGGGTCGGTTCCGTACCCGAGCCCTATTGAATCAGAATTGGGCTTGTGTACAATACTGTTCTGGTGTGGTTGTATTCACGGATACACAAACTGCAGAAGAATTAAACGCTTGCCCATCAGGTCAGTGTACATTGTGACAGTAAGATTTAGGCCCCACCAGTCCACTCACTGCTGTGGAACGTATCCATCCACATTTGACAGTCTCTCACTATTCCCTGGTCTTGCACACAAGGCTACAGCACACACAGCTCTGACTAACCAAGTAATGGCTCACAAAGTCTTCCTAGATCTCATGTTGGCTCCCTTGGCCCTTAAAGGGAACCAATCAGCCCAAACGGGCTGATATGGTTCCCTGAACCGCTGTATACAGCTCCTGCGGCAGCCGTGGCACGTACCGGCTGCGGCGAGAGCTGTTAAAAAAAAAAAAAAAAAAAAAAAAAAAAAAGGCACTTTAATCCCCGGGCACATGACAGGCAGAGGCGGGGAGGTAGTCATCTGGGCGTCTCCCCACCCACCACTAGTCACCACACTCTGCCTGTCAGCGCGCTCTGAGGGATTATTGACAAGCAGAGCCTGTCATTCATCCCCTCTGAGCATGCCGACTAGACACAGGCAGGGAGCCGCCCAGATGACTACCTCCGCTCTCTGCCTGTCACACGCCCGGGGGATTAAAGTGCTTTTCCCGGTTATACAGCTCCTGCTGCAGCCGTGGCCGGTACGTGCCACGGCTGCTGCAGGAGCTGCATACAGCAGATGAGGGAACCATATCAGCGCAATTGGTTCCCTTTAAGCTCCCTAAGCCCTTGTTGCTTAGCTCTATGACCATCTCACACTGTCTGCACTAGCTTCTTGTACAACAGCACACCTCAGGTATTTCAGGTGGTTACAATGGACTCTAGTTACCTGGTGCTACAACAAAAAGTTTTAACAACCTGACATCACCTCATGGTAAAAAGATTTTTAGCAGAATCTCAAAGTTCTGAACTAACCAATATTACATTGGTTGAGGAGCAGTACGCTACTTGTTCCGATTTCTTGTAATGCTGTCACATAGATACAGTAGGTTTGCTGAGGTTTAAAAAGAAAGACACTAGAACACACCATTAAAGTTTGTCGGCTCGACGCCATAGGCTTTGATCCAGTCCTGACCATAGGAAATGCGGTTTAGATACCAGGGAGCTGTCAGAAGGACCTGAAACCTGGCAGCCGTAACAGCCGCCATCTCCTGCTGGTAATCTTTTTCCTTCCAAACTTCAACAACGGTGTCTGGTTTCAACTGGGGAATTTAAAGACTTATTTAATAAAATATCTTACACCTGCAAAGAGAGCAACATCAGTATGGTCAAAAAGCCAAGCCAGACACCCCATGTGGAGCCTGAGAAATGGAGGATGCAGAGGAACAATGACTTCCCTGGAAAGCAGTGCAGGTAACATAGAAAAAAATACCAATATGAACTTTGCCCATGTGGCTGCTGAAGACCTGGGTAACAGAGGAGCTATTGGGAAACTTTACATTCTAAAAAAACAATTCAAAGATGGCGGTGACACCAATGCACAGGGTATCCAAGCAAAGAAGCGAGAACAGCCAGATATGTATAAGCAATGACCACCTCTGGAAACTTGGAGAAACTACATTTACTGTATATATCTGCTCACAGGTCCGGGGCCTCAGTGGTCCAAGCAAAGAAGCGAGAGCAGCCAGACATGTATAAGCAATGATGAACTCTGAGAAAATGGAAGAAAATGATGCACACTTCAGCCACCCTGTTATCCAATCATGCCACCTCTCTAATATTACTTCGCTAGTGGCAGCCATATTTGTTTAAAACGTAGTTATTCCAAAATACAGTATTTTATAACAATTCCACAAATGTGAGGATAATTCATGAGCTATAGTCCAGTCCCTAAAGCTTTGCTACATCCTAGAAGCCTCTACACACAAGCCAAGGATTTAGGATCAATGCTTCTTAAAATCAAATGTCCAGTTTGTAATATACAACTTTCAACTCCCAAAACTTGTGCTGAATTACAAATCTATGCAAGTGTGCTACAATATCACACACAAACTGAGGACAAGAGTGGCGCTGTTTCTAGAAGGCGGCAAATAATTTCTAATTCTGGATTACACAGACTAACAGGCCAGTTTTACTGCGGTCTACAGAACGGTGTGTGTGGCGAGCTGTAGTCTTTATTTAACATTTTGGCGTTTATGTGACTGTCGGGCCCCTTATTAACCACTTAACGCAATATCAGAATATCATGTACATGCAGAAAACACAACTCAGCACAGAGAACACACTTAACCCCTTGATACAAAAACACGTGCAAGTACATCTGTGGTTGCTGCCCGTTAGCACAACCCTATAAACTGTTTCCAAGCACGAGTTTAACTCTGAGTGATGTCATCAAGTGATGACAGATCCTGCCATCCAGCAGTGGAATCGCTGTAATTTGGTCGGCCTGTAAATAGACTAATTGCGGCAAGAATGACAGAAGGGGCCAGCCCCTGACAGCTTCTTCGACCCTGATCTCCTCCTCTGTGTGTGCGAGGAGTTCAGGGCTGGGAAAGAACACCAGAGCTGGCACAGTAAAGGTAAGCACCAACATGCACATTAACCTCCTCCTGCCCTGTTGCTGTATCTAATAGTTGCCCCATCATGTTGCAGTAACTGATACTGTTTCCTGCCTCTTGTTGCTGTACCCGATAATCTACCCTGTGCCCTTTTGCTATACGTGATCTTCCCTCCTGTTACTGTAACTAATCATCGCTCCTGTTGGTCTATCGCATTGTCATCGCTGTTAGTGTATGTGATTGCTGCTTCTGTTAGTGTACTCAACTTTAGCCGCTGTTGCTGTATGTAAATTTAGAAACATTTCCTGCTCTATGGTATCCTAAAACTTCAAACCTGGAGAGATGCTCATTTTTAATTTTTTAAATGACATTTTAGCTTTCTGGTGGGGGGAGCATGCGCGGCATGACGTAACGCCGCTGCGATCGCTCCCGCCTCCTACCTTCCCGCAGCACCCAGACTCCCGCATGCGGGGGGCCTTCCGCTGAGATGCTGGGCCGGCTTGTTACCTTGATGTGGGTCGGTTCCATGGTGCCGGACTGACTGGCCCGCTGGCTGGGTTTCGCGGACTGGCCTGGCTGCGCTGGGGGCCGGCGTCCGGGCGATGTTAGAGGCAGCAGCATGGCCGCTGAGGACGGAGAGGACGCGCGGTCACGGGGTCTGAAGGATCCGCCTGTGATTGGAGGACGCGCAGGAGCAAGCATTGCTGGGAGTTCCAGGCAGAGGCAGTCGACTCCCGTGGGCGTGCAATCGCTGGCTGGAGTCAGGCCTGTGCGTTTTGCTTGTTGGGGGAGTAAGAGAGCTGTTCGTTGCCGGACTGGATGCTGTGATTCGGTCGCTATTTCATTAATACGCTCCTGTAAGTGCACAAGCTGGGATGCAGAACTCGGCAGTTGATTGTGGCTGCCTGGGCCAGGCATATATAAGGCAATGTCGGCAGTAAGAAAGTCTCTCCAGGCCCCCATGCTGGGGAGCTGAACAGGAACTCGCTTGTTACCGCCGGGAGGTAAAATAGGTTGCCGCACTCTGGCTGAATGGGGCAGAGAGGGTTTTTCTTTTTTCTTTCCCCTGTGTTATGCAGCGGTTTTTTCCTGTTCCCCTCAGACAGCCGCTCGGTGCCTTGTCTTAAGCTGCCCGCTTAGAGGAGCTCTCTATAACTGCCTTCAGTGACTGACTCGCTTAAGCACCCGGTGCCTTGCCTACAGGTACTAGTTTTGAGGAACTAGGTATGACTGCTCTACGCGGTTAACCAGGCGAGGATAAAGGAAAAATTAAAAGAAAAATATGGCGGGTGTTTTAAGCTACTTGGGGTTGCATGGATATTTTCCCCTGAACTTACGATTCCTTTTTGTGTGTCTTCCTAGACTGTTACCCTGTGATCTTTTAGATCCTCCACTGGGGATGCTGGGACTTGAAAGATGATCCCGGGCCGCTAGGGACCAGACGGTGGACTGCTTGGCTATCCCTCTCGGTTCTGTCCTGGAGGATTCGCTTTTTTATGGGACTGGTGGCCTGGGGCTTTAGGCGTCAAGCTGGATTTGATGCATTTTCAACAGCGTACATGTGGCTCGGAGTAAATGACATATGGTCCTAAATTTATATGTGGGTGGAACTTGGCTTTTTTGCTGAAAATGATATAACTGTAGATCCCCCTCACCTGACCCGTTAGCAGCAAGGTTTTTTTTTTTTTTTTTTTTTTCCTGTATATTATAGCTTGACTTCCCAAATTACCTATAGAGTTTTATCATCCTGTGACATATATTTAATGTGTGGGGCAGCAAGATTTTCACTGCATATTATATCTTGACTTCCCAAAGTACCTATAGAGTTGTATCATCCTGAGACATATATTTAATGTGTTGGGCAGCAAGGTTTTCACTGTATATTATATCTTGACCTCCCAAAGCACCTATAGAGTTTTATCACCCTGTGACATATATTTAATGTGTTGGGCAGCAATGCCTACTAAAACTGGTAGCAAAGGTGCGTCTAAAGTATCTCCAAAAGATAAAGGGGAAACTGTTAAGATGGATAGATTTTTAAAGACTCCGCCAGTGGGGAAAAGGGTGGCGGGCAAGGACAGGCTCTCACTCTCCTCATCGGGAGGCACCCCGGGATCGAGGTTTTCGGTGCTCGGCGAGGTCCCTCCCGATGAGGCGACTGGGGGGGATGAGTCCCGCTCTCAGCCCGAACTTGGAGAAATTTTGGGTGAAGTTCAAAAATGTGTTAAAGCTATTGGTGATCTCTCCACACAAGTACTGCAGGTTTCTGCAGATATTACTTTAATAAGAGATGACCTGAGCAAGGTCAAGGATAGAGTGGTTAATATTGAGAAAGACATGCCTGGGCTAGACGGTTTGGTAAAGCACATACAAAAGGAGGTTGAGACTCTTAAGAAAGAGAATACAGACATCAGAATTAAATTACAGGATATGGAGGATAGGTCCAGGAGATGTAATCTCAGAATCGTAGGGCTCCCGGAGGGCTCAGAAGGGAATAATATGTCTGAATTCTGTTATGGTTGGTTTAAAGAATTGCTGGGCGACTCTACCCTTTCCCCGTTATTTGGTATAGAACGGGCTCATAGGATGCCTGCTAAGGCTCCCCCTCCGGGGGCTCCGCCGCGCACTGTTATAGCTAAGGTGCTGTGCTCTGGGGATAGGGATTTAATCTTAAAGAAATTACGAGTCCAGGCTAAGTTGGAATATAACGGTAACAGGGTGGCGGTTTATCCTGATTTCTCAAGGGCCACTCAGGTACAGAGGGCTAGCTTCCTGGCGGTCAAGAA
Source organism: Dendropsophus ebraccatus (assembly GCF_027789765.1). Classification (NCBI taxonomy): domain Eukaryota; kingdom Metazoa; phylum Chordata; class Amphibia; order Anura; family Hylidae; genus Dendropsophus; species Dendropsophus ebraccatus. The sequence goes on from NC_091456.1 coordinate 140,551,205, forward strand.
GCGGTTACATCAAGCAGAAATAAAGTTCTCTCTGTTATTTCCGGCCAAATTGAGAATTGTGTATAATAATACAGTATTGTTTTTTGCTGATCCCCAGCTGGCTGCTGATTGGTTAGACAAGGAATCCTTATGAGGGGATGTAAGGATGTAATTTAAATTAAGCGGTTCTTGGCTCTCTGTGTGCGGTGGGGGTTGTGGGAGGGGGGGGGGGGGCGGGAGAGGTGGAGGATGCAGGTTACAGGAATCTTTGCACTATGCAGAGATTGGATAGGGGGGGGGTGGGAGGGGGGATGGGGAGGGGGGCCTGCTGGGAGGGTTTTTTTTTTTTTTTTTTTTTTTTTTTTTTTTTTTTTTCTCTCTTCCCTCGTTTCCATGCTATTATCAATGTATTACTCTGTACACTCTTACCTCACTGGCATAAGGGTCCCCACTCTGGAGCTAATGTTAGATATAGATAGATGGTTCGGGTGATCACGTGGAACATTCGGGGGCTGGGTGACCGTCTTAAGAGGTGTAGTATTTTTGATAGGGTTAGCTCGTATCTTCCAGCTATTATTTGTCTTCTTGAGACGCACCTTAGTAGTCACACAGCTAATATAATAACCAAAAGATGGACCTCTTTAGTATTACACTCATTTGGGTCCCCATACTCAGCTGGGGTAACAGTAATGGTACACAAAAAAGTAGACCTGAAAGTTAAGAATTCTCGAATAGATGGTAGGGGAAGGTATGTATTCTTGTGGGCTGTATTGGAAGGGGTGTCCACCATTCTGGCATTTGTATATATTCCTCCGCCCTACTCCCCTGAGGTGTTAGTGGAATTAGTGGATTTTGTAAAGGATAAAGAGTATCAGAATATCTTCATATCAGGGGATTATAACTGTGTAATGGAACCCTGTGATAGGAGGTCATCAGCTATGAGGGGGGGGGGGGGGGGGTAGTTAGGTCCCCGCTTAAGAACTTTGCAGTAGAGGGGGGTTGGGTGGATGCTTGGAGAATCTTGCACCCTAGTGCCAATGTGTTCTCTTGCTTCAGCGCGTCATATAATTCGGCCTCAAGGATTGATCTCCTGTTGTGCAACCACTGTGGGCTCAGGGATTTAAGCAAGGTTCACTATGCCCCTAAAACTGTCTCGGACCATGCCTTATTGGTATGGGAGACTCTGGGTGTGAGAGGTAGACAGAGTTCGCCTAAACAGTTCAGACTGAGCCCGCAGTGGTTGCGCTTGCTGGATAATAGTGAGCGTATTGGTAAAGAAATTACGTTATTTTTGGAAGTTAATACGGGCTCAGCGTCTATACAAGTGGTATGGGATACTTTAAAAGCTTATGCTAGGGGTTTGTACTTTAAAGAGATCTGTGTAAAGAAACGGGAATTTAGGGCTAGAGAGGCACAGCTATTACTTAATATACAACAGGCGCAGGAGAGTTACTCGGCGGATTCTGCCTTAAGCAGACTTGAGGCCCTAAGATTAGCCCAGGAAGAGTATACGGTGTACATACAGGAGAAGGTTAGGAATAAAAGGCTCTTTTGGGATAAACAAGTTTATCAGGAAGGCAGTAGACCCGGTAAGTTACTGGCCTCCCTAGTAAGAAATCAGAGAGAAAATAATGAGATAAAAGTGATCAGGGGGGAGGGTGGGGATTTAATTAGGGATCCCAACCGGATTCTGGGAAAATTTAGAGAATATTTCTCTGGGTTGTACACTTCATCTAATCCTCATATGGATATGCTGGATGATGAATTGTTCGCTCAGATAAACTTGCCCACTCTAGAAGCTGAGCAGAAGTTGCAACTTGAGGAGCCGATCACTGCCTCTGAACTCGAGGAGACTCTTGCCTCTATTAAGGGAAACTCAGCTCCCGGCCCAGATGGGCTTCCCTATGAATTCTATCGCAGATTTGCTAGCATTCTCATCCCAGTTCTGTCAAGGGTTCTTAATGAATCCTGCGCGGAGGGGGCACTGCCTGGTTCCATGGAAGAGGCCACCATCATTTTGATTAAAAAGAAGGGTAAAGAAGCATCCGAGATTGAGGCTTATCGCCCGATCTCGCTGCTTAATACTGATTGTAAAATTTTCTCTAAGTTGTTGGCTAGGAGATTGGGGAGGGTAATCGGGGGGTTAATCAATAATGATCAAAGTGGGTTCATGCCTGGTAGGACAGTTTTTTCCAATATTAAACGGACTTATATGAATATGCAAATTAAGGAGGGGGAGGACAGAGCGTTGGTGGCACTGGATGCCACCAAGGCTTTTGATCGGGTAGAATGGACATACCTCTGGAAAGCCCTGGGGAAATTTGGTTTTGGGGATTTGTTTTTGGGGATGATTCAATTACTTTATAGAAACCCGCAAGCCCGGATTAGTATTAATGGGACCTCCTCCCCTTCTTTTAAGATTAATAGAGGTACCAGGCAAGGTTGCCCCCTCTCTCCCATGTTGTTTTGTCTCTATGTTGAACCCTTGGCAGAATGGTTGAGGGAATGCTGTGCGTTCCAGGGATTTGGGATTAGAGGGCCCAGGGAAAAAATTCTTTTGTATGCCGACGACTTGCTCCTCTTCGTCTCCAGGCCCGAGGATAGTCTGGAGGGAATCATGGAAGGTTTTCGGAAAATGGGAGGTCCTATGGGCCTGGAGATAAATTGGACCAAGTCGTCGGTACTTCCTCTAGATAGACCAATAGAAAGCCCCATCAGGGATATTAAGATCCTCTCTGTAGACGAGGGGTTAGAATATCTCGGTATTGTTATAACAGCAGATCCACGTAGATTTAAGGAAGACAACCTCAATAAAATACTAAAGAAAACAGAGGATAGGGTTAAGGTCTGGGAGAGACTACCACTGTCTATGGTATCCAGGATGGCTTTGATTAAAATGGTGATCCTCCCCCAGATTGGGTTTTATCTATCTGCAGCACCTATATGGATCAAGGACAAATGGTTTAAGGGTCTGGAGCGGATACTGAACCGGTTGATTTGGGGGAGGAAAAGAATTAGATTAAAATATTCACACTTTTGCCCAAGGATCCAGACTGGGGGTTTTAGTCTCCCTGACTTTAGACTTTACTATATAGCGTCACAGCTGGCATTCATGCTGGGCAGGGAGAGTTTTGATTTCATTGAGCAAAATGAGGCTAGTCTCTTGAATAGGGATATTTTTGTGGTTCTGGAGTCAGGTGCTAATTGGGGGAGGGGGGGAGGGAAGGATTGGGCTGGAGAACTCCTGGTTAAAATTTGGAGGGAGATTAGGAGAATTTGTAGGGTTAGGCACAGTTTAGAGTTCACTGAATTATGGGATAATCACAATCTTGGGGAGTTTTTGAAGCTCCCTTCTCAGTGGTATTGGAAACAGAGGTCACTGTATAAGGTCACAGATTTTTTTGTAGAAGGTTCACTTAAAGGGAGCGAGTTGCTAGGGGATAGGCAGGAATGGGCTCATATATTTAGATATCACTCAATTAAAAGAGCAGTCTCTAAAACACAAAATAAGGAATTATTTACGGTTATGCACTCAGAGGGTATTGATAGGATTAAAAAGTTAGATAAGAGTAGACACTTGATCTCTAAAATATACAACATTTTACTGGAACAGAAATATGGTAATGCACTAATGGGATTTAGGGAACAATGGGAGAAGGAGGTAGGCCCTTTTACAGAGGAGGGTTGGGAAAGTATAGTTGGAGGGATAGTGAGGGCATCCTCGAACCCGGAACATAGACTTATCCAATTTAAGATACTACATAGGTCCTATTACACGCCGGTCCTCATGAAACGAATTGGTTTGCGCGAGGACTCTTGTTGTCTTAGATGTGGCCTAGAAGGTGCCGGTTTGGTACACTCATTTTGGTCCTGCCAGCTGCTTGAAAGGTACTGGTCACAGGTAACAGAAGAGCTACGGAATAGGGGTATATTCACTGGTATCTTGTCCTTTGAGAATGCGATATTGGGGGAAGCGGTAATGACGAAAAAGCATAATGCCCTTATTAACGCTCTTTTATTCCAAGCAAGGTTGGTGGTCCTGAGGAACTGGCTGAGCGTCTCCGGACCATCAAAACAGGAATGGTTAAATCAGGTGGACAGGGTTAGAAGCCTGGAAGGGCCTAGTCGTAAGAAATGGCTTGGCTGGTAGAGGGGAGGGCTTTATTATTTTTTTTTTTTTTTTTTTTTTTTTTTCCCGGAGCAGGCAGGGGTGGGGGTGGGGGGTTTATTTATATTTATAGATATATATATATATATAGGATACTGTACGGATTTAAGTTGTCATGGATCAATAGGGAACTTCTTTTTAGTACCTGGTTTTTGGCAACTTTGGTTTAAGTGGGGAGGAGGGTGTCCTTATGGATTGACTTTATTTATAATCAATGTTGTAATCTGTAACCTTTGTTATCTGAGAAATAATGTTTCCTGGTACCTTTCTCACTATTGATGTACTTTTTTATGTGAAAAAGAAATAAAGAATTTAAAAAAAAAAATGACATTTTAGAGTACCCCCCTACAAAGAAAGGGTAATAAATGTAACAACCAAAATTTACTACTAACATGAAATAAATTTTTTCACACGAAAATAAAACTCACTTGCATAACTTTAAGTGTTATAAAATTATTAGGCCATAAGACAAGACCAAAAGTGGCTGTGGAGTTAAGGGGGTTAATCCATGATATTAGCAAGACAAGGTGACCAAAAACTGCAGTTTTTGGTCACCAAGTACATTTTTCTCTCATGGTGTTTACCATGCAGTGTAAATAATGTCACTGTATTTCCATGTGAGGCAATAGGTATTATGTTTATCTATTCTGTAATTTAAACTTCCCAGTAAAAAAATATGAGAAATTGAATTTTTCCTATGGGGAACAGACAGATGTCACCTGGCATCTTGCTGCCTACATGCCGCAGTCACCATTAAACTGCAGCATCTAGGGAGTTAAATGACTAGAATCTAGAGTTATCTCCAATCCCGGCCACTGACACAAGCTGTAGCATCAACCACCAATCTGAACCTTCTCCATACTGCTAATTACACACCATAACTTGTTATTTCTTTTATGTCAGACAGATGTCTTACACTTAATCTATTTACTCCATAAAAGAGGAGGGGGATAATTATTAGTCTAAGAGGTGGTAACTTTTGTGATCCAAGTATAAAAAGAAAACTCAAGAACACTGATGAACAAGCCGTAACGTAAACCAAAAATAGTAATATTCTACGAATTGACAAATGTTAAATGAAGGTTAAAAAGTTAACAAACCATTGAAATTTAGCGGCTCAACTTTGTAGTATCTTTGCCAGTCCTGGCCATAGCTAATGTAATCTAGGTACCAGGGGGCTGCGAGGATGGCAGAAAAGCCCGCATCTGTCACTTGGTGCAATTCTTGCTGATAGTTTTCTCCCTTCCACACCTCCACTATAGTATCAGGGTTAATCTGTAAAGATTGCAATAGATAAGCGTTTTAATAGGAATGTGTAGGTTAATAGGAATGTGTAGGTACAAGTCTAGTTATCACACACCTACATAAAGAGGCTGGGACCACATGCTGACTATCAGTAGTGACATGGAGTCACCATTTATGACCTTCTCAGGACAAGACTTGTAAGTTATAATGCTGTGCTGACACCAGAGTGTATGAAGCCCCATTTACACTAATCTACAAGCATTTTTCTTGGGTGAAGAAAATGCCGGGTTCTGTCGGCACATGATGGGAGTTGTAGTTTTTCAACAGTTTGGGGGCGACTGGTTGGATGTCACTGCCTAGCTCAAAACTCTAAACACTATTATTTCTATGAATGGCCTCCAATTTCTACTCTAAAGCTTTTCCTTACCATCCATACACGTAATATTGTTACCGGCCTTTGTTGTTCTGTTCACTTTAAACATTTGGAAATTCAAAATGGAAGTAGAAGCTGCCTGACCCTTCCCAGCATTATAGTACTGTGAGGATGCCCCCATACACATTGCATCACTCTGGATTAGCCAACATTTATCTTATGTGTGTGGGCAGATTTATCTGGAGCTGAGATGCGTACAGCACCAACCAAATCTTCTATGGGGCAAAGCAAATGAAAAACCCTGTTTTTTATCTAAATTAGTTAATATGACTTCACATTCTAATACACTCATTTTATTATGGAAGCCTGATCACTTTATACCACAATGAGAGCATGAGAGGTGTAATGGCATCAGATAAGAGGTGTTAGGAGAAGCAAAACAGCGGCATCTTTGGCTTTGTGGTGGCCAATTTAGAATGATAACATGTTCCATATACTTTGGATTGGTAGGTCTATCAGCAGCCACTAAGAACCCACATAGATAACAGAGAGGAAGGTGAGTGGTATGAAATATATGTATAGGTATATTCACACCTGGCAGATGGGTTACAGGAATTTCTACAACTAAAAAGTCCCATACATTTTTTTTTTTTTTGCCCGTGTGGTTGAATGTGTATGACTCAGTCTGCCTTGTGTGAACATGCCTAAAGAAACAGGGGATGGAGAGCAACATAAGAACGCAACTAGCAGCAGAATCTCTAGTTTATGGACGGAGATCCATTACATCACGTACCTTGTCATGATTATCAAATACCTCCTGCCAGACCATGTAGCCCTTATGGTATTCTGCAACTATCTCCAATATTCTGGGGAAAAAAATGGTATGCACACAGTATTATAGATACAGATTTCTGCAACTACAACCAAGAATAAGTATTTTTCTGTAAGGTAGCAAATCAGATTTTCCTATAGATGTCAATGGACTCTCTGCTGGCTACAGCTACTTCACTAGTAAAGTGTAATGGTACTAGATATTTCACATAGGAAATATACAGGATAACAAAAGTCATGTTCCTGATGTATTGCTGTTATGCAATACATTATTTTCTACATCTGCATGTTTTGGCTTGACACAGCATAGTATTGGGGTTTATTTTTTATTTCAACCTGTCTAAACCTCAATGAACAAGAATGTAATGGTCTGCGTGATGCCTTAAGACAAGGAACCTTGCTGTACCTGTACATCATGGGATCTTATGAGCACAATGTGTAATCTGGGTGACACTCAGACTAATTATCTTCACTGACTTCTGAATGAGATTACAGTTACTTTCCCCATGTACATTACATTATAGGGCTCATCATTACACCCGACTGCTCCTTTTACTGATTTGTGCATTATCTTATACAGCCATACTGGAGTCTCTGGCACTTCATAAGCTCCCCCTGTCAGAAGGCAGAGAACAGGCAGACAGGCAAGTAGTGACTTCCTAAGGACATCATAAATAGCAAAGAACTTACTTTTGGATATAGTAAGATTCTAGTTTACGGTAATCTGTGCCAAAGCCTTGTTCATCCATGAATTTGGCGATATCAGGATTGGATTTCCTGCAAAGATTAAAGACACAAGATTATATTGTACAACCGCCACAGAGCTTGCAGAGCGTGTTTACTGGGAAAGATTCACACCAACTGCATATTGACATCTGTATGTTTTTTTTTGTTTGTTTTTAATAAATCACTTTTTTCCAGGGTTAACAATTCAAGTTATCCTGTTTCTATGGACAAAAGGTGACTTAACTTGAACAGTTTTAATGCCCAACGCCATAGAAGGGTGATAGACTAAGGGTCCTATTAAACAAAGCGATTTTTAACGATTAACTAGCGATAAACGATTGCAAATTACATTGTTTACCGTTAACCTGAAATCGTTCACCATATTAACGTCCATTTACACAGAAAGATTATCTGCCAAAGATTTGAAGCCAAAGCCAGGAATGGATATGAAAAGAGGAGAAATCTCAGGCTTTCCTTTATGACCTGTTCTCTGATTTTTTTTGTTCTTGGTATTGGCAGGGGTCCATGAAATCTCATACCCACCAAGGAGTGACACCACTGAGCCACCTTTATACAGCTAGGGAAATACCTGTCAGTCATGCTGAGAGGGGTCGTTAAAGCCATTAGGGACCATCCTGGTGACTCGTAGCCCTGTTTCCAGACAACATTCAATTTTACTTATTCATCTAGCAATGAACTTACCAGCAAGAGAAATCAACCTCGTCTCCTCCAAGGTGGATATAAGCGTCAGGAAACACATAACTGAGTTCCTTAAAAAAACTCTGTATAAAGTTGTAGGTCTCATTTACTATAGGGTTTATGGGCCCAAAGGATCCACTGGGTTGCCCATCCTGGTAACATGGAGTCAGAAGGTCTTTCTGTCCTAAAAGACAAGCAACATAATTTCTGCTGATCTACAGATTACACACATACAGATATTTACTGTTATTGAAGAGGCAATTTCATAAGACCCATAGAGGAAAATTCATTGATGTGCTGTAAGCCACAGGCTAGTGTAAGAGGGACCCGAAAATCATCAAAATGTGTTACTTGCCACCATTTTATTTTTCTTACACTACACTATGTGAAGTACTGGTCCCCACCTCTTATTCACTGCCAAAGGTGGATAACATCCAGACCCTAATATGTAGTCTGTTTAACAACATCTGTGATAGAATGGGAAGTTCTACAGCTAGTCAGTTCCTGTAGTTTCTTCCCTGATCAGCTGTACAAGGTATTAATAAAAATCGGAAGCATTTTGAAGCCAAACAACTTAGCTATGTAAAGTTACATAGTGGGGTGACCGAGTGCTGAGGGGCATAGTGCATAAAAGTCCCCAACACTCTGATGATTCAGTAACTGCAGAGACCAAACCTCGCCTGGCACTGAATTCTACATAAAAGAGCATAACTGTGCTCCAGAGCATACAGCAAGGAACATAAAAGCATGGAGGGAGAGTCTAGTGTGGAAGAACTTGAATGGGATATCTTAACAGCTCCTGTAGGTGTCCATATAGTGTATGCGAGTATGGCAGCGGCAACAGAGGAGCTTCCTGCTTTGGAAACAGCATTCCCATGCAATAAACTGACAGATTTCACTGAGATGGTTCACTTATACAATAGTGAGAAAAAGCATGCAGCTGCATCCCCCTCCTCCTTATTATACACAGTATAAGAAGGGACTGAAAGAGCCAGGTAGGTAAAGAATATGGAACAATAGAATAATCTCAAGGGAGAACAAGAAAGTTTTCTATGCCAGCAACACTTACCTTTACCCCAAGAGCTAGTATGTCCTGGAGTGTCAAACTCTGGAATAACTCTAATGCCTCGGAGGCGGGCAAACTCAATCACCAAGCGGACATCAGTGACGCTGTAAATATGTGTGGATGGGTGGTAGGCGCCCTGCAAAGCAGAACAAATATGAGCACTGGACAAAACTCCCCAAAACAGGGACATTCCTACAGCTATCTCGCAGAAAAATAACCTCACAGTAGTTGGTCTAGCGGCGGTCTCTTGGGCCTATACCATTTTGATAAAAATGTGTGCTAAGAACCTCATGTTCATTTTTATTGTTGATCTCTTGATGGGTCAGCCTGGATTACTGGACCCACTATTATTTATTAATAAAGCGCCCTTGATTCCAGAGTGATATACACTCAGCGGCCACTTTATTAGGTACACCATGCTAGTAACGGGTTGGACCCCCTTTTGACTTCAGAACTGCCTCAATTCTTTGTGGCATAGATTCAACAAGGTGCTGGAAGCATTCCTCAGAGATTTTGGTCCATATTGACATGATGGCATCACACAGTTGCCGCAGATTTGTCGGCTGCACATCCATGATGCGAATCTCCCGTTCCACCACATCCCAAAGATGCTCTATTGGATTGAGATCTGGTGACTGTGGAGGCCATTGGAGTACAGTGAACTCATTGTCATGTTCAAGAAACCAGTCTGAGATGATTCTAGCTTTACGACATGGCGCATTATCCTGCTGAAAGTAGCCATCAGATGTTGGGTACATTGTGGTCATAAAGGGATGGACATGGTCAGCAACAATACTCAGGTAGGCTGTGGCGTTGCAACGATGCTCAATTGGTACCAAGGGGCCCAAAGAGTGCCAAGAAAATATTCCCCACACCATGACACCACCACCACCAGCCTGAACCGTTGATACAAGGCAGGATGGATCCATGCTTTCATGTTGTTGACGCCAAATTCTGACCCTACCATCCGAATGTCTCAGCAGAAATCGAGACTCATCAGACCAGGCAACGTTTTTCCAGTCTTCTACGGTCCAATTTCGATGAGCTTGTGCAAATTGTAGCCTCAGTTTCCTGTTCTTAGCTGAAAGTTGTGGTCTTCTGCTACTGTAGCCCATCTGCCTCAAAGTTCGACGTACTGTGCGTTCAGAGATGCTCTTCTGCCTACCTTGGTTGTAACGGTTGGCTATTTGAGTCACTGTTGCCTTTCTATCAGCTTGAACCAGTCTGCCCATTCTCCTCTGACCTCTGGCATCAACAAGGCATTTCCGCCCACAGAACTGCCGCTCACTGGATGTTTTTTCTTTTTCGGACCATTCTCTGTAAACCCTAGAGATGGTTGTGCGTGAAAATCCCAGTAGATCAGCAGTTTCTGAAATACTCAGACCAGCCCTTCTGGCACCAACAACCATGCCACGTTCAAAGGCCCTCAAATCACCTTTCTTCCCCATACTGATGCTTGGTTTGAACTGCAGGAGATTGTCTTGACCATGTCTACATGCCTAAATGCACTGAGTTGCCGCCATGTGATTGGCTGATTAGAAATTAAGTGGTAACGTGCAGTTGGACAGGTGTACCTAATAAAGTGGCCAGGCAGTGTACAAGCAATAGGGGTAGCAAAGAGGAACATTACAAGATCAAACAGAGGTAATTTACACAAGGTAAATGGCAGACTGGTACATGAGGAAAGAGGACCCTGCACGCCATGGCTTACAATCTACAATTGGCACATGTGGCCATCATGCTTTTTGCCACTTTCTAGCTTTCAGCACCAGCAATCATTGTCAGACTATTAGAGATTCCAGATAACAACCTACCATAGGACTGGACTCTTAGGGTGGTATTACACAAAGCGATTTTTTTCAATTAACGATTTCCAACGATCGCAATAGCGGTTGCCTAATAATCGTTCGTTTTACTACACGGAAAGATTATCGGTTGAATTGGAGCAACAAAGTTCAAGAACACTCCCCTTTCAATTTGCGAATGAACAGGGAACGGCTAACGACATCTTATTCAAACGAACGATGTGCGAACGATGTGTAAAAGACAAACGATAAAAATAGATCCAAAACCTATTAAACGACCAACGACCAATCGTTCGTCGTTTAATCGTTGTCTACTATTACACTTAAAGATAATCGTTCAAATACGACCGATTGAACGATTATTCGAACGATAATCGCTTCGTGTAATACCACCCTTACAGTACACACAGATATAGTATGGGAATCAGATCTCTCCTGCCATAGGAATCTGGTAAGGTTACGTACCTTGTTACTTAGTTCTGGAAACAGGACGCTCTGGTAGGGAAATGACTGATCATCTACGATATGCCAGTGAAAAACATTCATCTTGTTGAAAGCCATTGCATCCTGGAAGAAAATTAAGACTCCTATTATCAAAACCCAACAATAAAAAGGTTTTTTCCTTAAAGTAAAAGTAGATGATGAGATCCTTAAACTTATGATGAATCTATGATGGTCATGCTGCCCAGACTACAAGACTTCAAGGAGGTCCCCAGTGACTTCTCTCTGTCCTACTACCTAATTCCCTGCATGCTATATAAAGGGGAATAAGCCACTGCCTTACTATGTCCCCCAGGAACAAAGCATCAGACATGTTTAAATCCAACATATCAGATTGCTGCTTTCTTCCAATATTTAAAAAAAAAACAAATGAGAGATGAAGTACTATTAAGAGGATGTATTTTTGCAGCAATAAGTAAGAGATTTAGAGGAGTAAATCTAAAAGGATATGTTATAGAGGTGAGATCTCTAGAAATGGTTCCTGCTGCTGGCCCTATCCTGCCTGGTTAGGGACAGCAGGATTCTGAAAACAGATCAGGGCTATTCTAGTAACTCCCATGGAAGTAAATGCAAGCTGCATATACCGCTTAAAAGAAATTTCTTCTTAGGCTCCGCTCCCACGGAGTATTCTGTGGCGGAGAATCTGCCAGCCTCCGTGAAAAACTGGCAGTCTATGGGAGGTTCACGCGCCTCCTCTCTCTGCGCTGTCTGACCTGTCTATTCTTCCTTGCGGAGAGAGGAGGTGCCTCCCATAGACTGCCAGTATCTCATGGAGGCTGGCAGGATTCTGCCATTTTTACTCCGTGTGAATGGAGCCTTACAGACCATTGATACCTGCAAATAGAGCAAGGGGCTTTAGTTGAAGTGATTTTTTTAATGCCTTATAATAGACTGTCACTGTGGAGCTCTGCCTGTATAGGTGACTTCACATGACTTTTTTTCATAAATGCTGCCAGTTTTGCAACTGCCTCTAAGATGAAAGAACCTAATATATGGCCTCAAATTATACACAGATAACAATGGAAAAATAAATCAATGCGTTTACTGGGAGAACTAACAACTCACCAAGTTCAAGAGAATAGATTTTAAAGGCAGGTAATGCCTGGATGTATCCAGCAGGACTCCCCTGTGTGCAAACCTGGGAGCATCTGCGATTCTGGTTTTGTTTACAAGGAACTAGTTATAAAAGGAGGAAACACAAGGTTAATACTAACATAAATCTCTGTATAACTATGTATATATATATATATATCATACATACATACACACACATTATTACACAGACAATTATTCCAATGGAAATGCCTCCGTTGTGGAAGGTGAAACCTACTTATAATATTATCCAAGGTATTCACATCTAAGGCTATCAACATATCCAGATCACATTAATGTGACTTACCGCCCCAGTACTGTCCTCATACACTAGTTGGCTGAAAGTCTCTAGACCTTTAAAGAAAAAAAAATATCCACTATTAACATGGTATTTTGTTATTTACCACATTGATGGGGCTGTTTAGGATTAGAAAAGGATCAGCTCTCATGCTTTCCACCCAGAAGAGAGAAAAAAAAAAGCTTGGTTTTATAGTTAAAGGGGATCTCTGATTAAAAATTACTTGTCCCCTTACCACAGGATAGGGTACAAGTAAGATTGCTGGGGGTCTGACCTCCATCCCCCCGATGCTCCTGTACTATGCTTTCTCCAGCAGCTCCATACAAAACTAATCGAACTGCGGTTCACATTCTGACCCATGGTTATACTCAAAACAAAGGAGCCAGAGGCCAATACGTAGATCCGGGCAGGGGTGACAAGTCTTAATTGGAGAACCCCTTAATACCAAGTATTAAGGGGTCTATTCTTGGACAGTACCTTTAAAAGGAGAAATCCGGCATTTTCTAAAAGCAGTCAGCTTGCAGGGGGAGGGGGGAAATTGATTTTAAGTATGCACTTACCTCTCCCCGTGCCTGGGGTGAGTGGCTGGAGCGGCCTCAGGACCCCCGCCAGAAGTCATTATCCCCATGAGCTGTGATGTCATGTCGTGGAAAATGCCTGTCCCGTGTGATGGACTGGCAGCTCAGCCAATCAGTGACCAGAGTGTCGTCCCGTCACTGACTGGCTAAACCGGGTTGCCGGTTGTGGCGTGGACACCCTGGAGGTCCTGGAGCCCGGCAGGGGTCCTGAGGCCACTCACCACAGGCATGGAGAGAGGTAAATACCTACTTGTAATTAATTTTCCCCCCTCTCCCTGCAGGCTGCTGGCTTTTAAGAAATGCTGGACTTCTCCTGACATTTTAACTACATGTAAGGAAAAATATTGGCTGGGATGTATGAAGTGGGTCAAAGGCAGGGTGTAATAGGTTCATAGTCATAGACCAAGTAATCAGAATAGGATCTGTGCATGATTTATAAATTTAACTTTAATAACGCTGAAGGTTCCCAAACACCTTAGACTTTAGTCAGCTATACCCTATTGGCAGCAGGCTTTTCCATCAATATAAGGTGCATGGGAGTCTTTTGAAAAACCACTGACAGAGCCACTCCCAGTGCTCTCTTGCTGCCGTCTACCCCTCCCCATAGAGGACACAGGAGCACATGGCCAATGCCGAAGGATCCTGTGTATGAGGAGGATGGGTTGGAGAATGGAAACTGAAGCCATAACCTAGCAAGATCATAGATTTCCAGCCATTTACTGAACAAATACTGAACACATTTAATGCAAACCACAGCCTGCAATAGACATGTCACATAGTGAAAGCACTTACCTCGCAGGGCACCCCAGACCTGACTGGCCTGTAGCACAGCGCCATCATCATCAATTATCAGTTTATCTGCAAAGAACAAGGAAAGCTCATAGGATGTCATTACAATAGAACATAGCAGCTCTGCTACATGTCACAATTAGGGTCTAGGGGTTGGTCTGCAGGACTGTCTTCAGTACGAAGGATACAGCAATGACTACAGTGTTCCTGCATATAGAGATTAGGCTCTTCACATCTACGTCATTGCTTTAGGTTTTAGCTGCTGGGTACCAACTGAGCCCCACAGTCCCCATTGACTTATGCAGTAGACAGAAGAAAAAAACCTACCCAGGTACTTTTTTCTTCTGTCTACTGCATGAAACCACGGGTCCCGACACTGGGAGAGTCCCGTTTCCTGGATCCTTCGGCCGGCAGCCATCATCCGACGCTACAAGATACCCCATAGTGGGGTGATACGCACAAAGCCCAAGGGGCTAAAAGGTGAGAGTCCACCTATACTTTTATTTCACTCATTTTCATGTAACAGGATTACACGAGGCGCCATCCTCCCGGCTCCTTTTTTTCCCTCTTGTCTTATTCCCATTGACTTATTACAGGGTCAGTCTGGGTTTCATCATTTTGATAGAAAGGCTAGTAAGTCTTACAAATGGGAGTTTGACACAAATGCGAACACACTTTAAGCTTTACAGTGGGGGTATCCTGCATGCAACTCCCTAGATCTCATCAAAATATAGCAGCTTCTTCCCCAGAATGGCTCGACTTCTGTTCAACAGCTGTGTCCTGTATCACAGATCAGGTCCATTCAAACATATAAGGCTGGGCTGCAATTCACAACATGCCCATGTGCAAAAGTGGCGCTGTTACAGAAAGTAAGAAGCTTGTAAAGACCAGTGGGGGACTGGCTGAACATCTGATTGATTGGTTATTTTATAAAATCCCCCTTCTTGCTAAAGGGAAAAACACGTGACTGAAGTATCTGACTACACACAACCTAAGTCTGTAACCAAGGAGACACAAATAGCCTGCATAGGAGCTGTGGAGAAGACTGCAGAATATTTCTAATAAATGTTATTTGCAAAGTGTAAGGGCCCTATTACACCAAATGATTATCAGCCATTGCGGACAATAATCATTTGGTGTAATAGGTCATATGTTAAAAGGCAATGATCATCAGACACGCAAAATGTCGGCTGATTGTTGTCTTAAAACATGGCCCATCAAATGACAATAGCAGCAATGGTATGCTGGCCATCGCTCCGTGTAATAGGAGCAGCGGAGTCAGACTGCTGCTATCCTCTATGGGCCACCTGTACGATCTAAGGACTGTCTGAACAGCCTCTCCCGCTGCTCCCCATGCCGCATAATAGCAAAGACATCGAGCAGGGAGGGCGTTTGCTTGCTCCTAAATATTGGGTCGTGTAATAAGGCCCTGCTTTCCCAGTTAAATGCCACCTACCACTAATTCATACCAGGAGTACATACACAGTCTAGATACTTACATGACTCATCGGACTTGACGTGAGGATACAAAAAACATTCATTTTGGTCAGAAGTAAGAATAACCTGAAGCTGAAGCAGCCGACCGGATGATGGACCATTGGTATTTACAGCACTGTACTTGAATGGTGAGTATCCAAAAATATATTCATAATATCTGTGAGAGAAAAAAAGAACAATGCTACAGATAACAGGAATAAAGTGCTGCCCCCCTGCTTTTCCAGACTACTGAATGCTTTCTATTTCTCTCTCTACACATTAAAGAGGAGCTATTAGCAGGTTAGACAAATCTAATCCGCTGATCGCTCCTTAGTGGGCACAGGGTGCTGAGGATGAAGGCATGTCTGTTACCCACATCCTTGTGTCTGTTAAGTCCGTTTGGAGCACTGGGGGTAGGGCTACCGCCGCCTGAGCGCTGATTCCCCCGGCTGGCACACCCTTTCTATTAATTGGAGACATACCTTCATCCACAGCACCCTGTGCGCAATAGGAACATCATGATTTGTCTAACCTGCTGATGGGTGTCCATCGCCTTATCACTGAACAGGAAGTGGTGGGTAAAACCATTTTGGTTTTCACATACCTTTCATATCAAATATAAAACAGCTACATTTTTATTTATTTTACTTAAATTAAAGTTGACAGGCTTATTCAGAACTACAAAACTAATGATCCATGGCAGGGATGGGAAACCTGAGGCCCTCCAGCTGTTGTAAAACTACAATTCCCATCATGCCTGGACAGCCAAAGCTGGAGGGGTGCGGGTTCCTCATACTTACCTGTGTCCATCCATAATATCGCATCTCCATGCAGTTCAGCCCCATCCAGGTGACTGAAACAAAGCTGCAGAACCAAGTAGAGCCAGTACTAAAAAGAAAGTGTCATTAAGCTGGCCACACAGACATGTGCTGGCCAAACCCGCCAATTTTGGTAAGACTGGCCGACCATCTAACACTTTCCTCAGAGGACAGATGTCAACGGAGAAGGGGATGAGCATGTTGGATTTCTAATCCCCAAAACCTTTTTTTCCCTATAAATTCAAAACAAGTAAACATTCGACCGAGGGTGGGAGAAGAAATAACAGGCTGCCAAATAAGTAACTGACCAATAGCTATCGTATGTGTATTAGCCAGCTTTAGATCAGGGTATCAATACATGTGGTCCAAGATAACCCCTAAAGTTAAAGACGTCGGCCAATTTATAGTAAAGTTGTTAAGTGAACAGTATTAGTAAGTGTCCTCACAGCACCTACTGACAGCAGCTCCCTGTGTACCTTATAGAGCTAAAATCAGTCCATAAGATGGCTGACATGGAGGAGCATGTGACCATGCCCCTTCCACTGTGTCCAGCACTGAGCCTGTATATGTCTATGTAGGACACTGTAGGTCACATGCTCCTCCATGTCGGCCATTTTATGGACAGACTCACCACAGAGCAGGGCAGCCCAGCCTGGAGGAAGGGAGTCTGATATTAGCTCTATGAGGTACACAGGGAGCTGCTGTCAGTATATACAGTGAGTACACTTAATGTACACTGAATATTAGTAAAAAAATGACCAACCCCTTTAAGTTCACACCTGTGTTCAAAGCTTTGCCCCAGCACTGTTTACACCTTTAAACCAACGTCCATGAATGGTGAATAAAATAAGCCTGAACAACCTCACATGTTATAGAGCAGACCTTGATGGAAAAAACAAAATCCCATAGCTTATGGCAAGGTTTTCTATAGGAAGGGCTGTTTATCAGGTTCTGCTCTTGTGAAATGTGATGCAAGTCTGTGCACCGAGCTGAACTGTCTCTTAACTTTCATTCTGCCTATGTGTGTGTATACACAAGTATGGAAAAAGAAACCCTACATCCGTAAGAATAACACTACAGCATTATCCCAGGAAAAATAAACTGCATGTAAAAAAGGCAACCGTCAGCATCTCCTATATTCTAGTCCTGTGCCAGTATAATTGCCGCCCGTGTTTACCCAGGACTACATTAAAGAATTGCATAAGAGGCAATTGCCCAATATATATTTATTATGGCAATCACTCCCTTGCCAAGTAATACTGACAGTGTTCCCTGCACCCTTCCAGCTTATTACCTAAACTGCTGCATAAATGATTCCTTCACCCAGACATACCTGTACATCACGCAGAAATGTTAGCTTAAAGGGGTATTCCCACCTAAAGCACTTGTAGCATAGAATTGGGGGGGGTCAATTGGGGGCTCAGGGCGTCAAACTTACAACCCTGAAACTGTTGCAAAACTACAATTCCCATTAAGCCTGGACAGCCAAAGATTTCTGAAATGAAGGGTATAAAGTAGCTTATGATCTACCCAATTCTAAAAGGACATGTCCCTGGGGAATCTGAACCCAAAATAATGCACAGGATGTGTTTTAACGCCCAACGTATTCGCTAAAGTCCCTGCGCAACTGAAGCCTGGGAGTTCAATGTGCAGTGTCATTCAGTGATGAACAGTACGCCCTGCCTGAGCATGCCCACAGTACGCCCTGCCTGAGCATGCCCACAGTACGCCCTGTCCGCGCATGCCCACAGTACGCCCTGCCTGAGCATGCCCACAGTACGCCCTGCCTGAGCATGCCCACAGTACACCCTGCCTGAGCATGCCCACAGTACGCCCTGTCCACGCATGCCCACAGTGCGCCGTGCCTGCTCCTAAAGAAAGCCGTCAACCACTGATAGGACCACCCACTGGACTCCTGCAGATATTGTGATTATAAATGACAGCGCCTCCTGTTGTCTGCAGATCAGATGGCTTGTACTTGTTCTATGTATGAGGTTCCCTTTAATCATCTGCACAATACAAGATACATTACTAAGCCCCTGCCTCCCTATGCCTCCAGTAAGTAGCTGCTCTGAGTGCCCAGTGTCATCAGGGAACACACAATGGTAATGTGCAATCTTTATGATGTCTGCACTGTGGCCGGGGCGTGGCAGCTCTGGAAGGAAAAAAACAATAAGAAATAGGACGGGTTCTGCAGGTTACATACAAGGAAGGAGATCCTCGCTGCATGGGCTCTATGGTCACTGGTGGCCGGGCTCATATGGCTGAAACAGTCTATATAGTGATCTACATTTTAAATGTCCCTGCTTAAAAGTTTTGACCTTTTAAGGTCTGGGTGTTCAGACTCCACTGATCAATAGAGGCAGGAGAAGTGCCACACTGAGTGCTTCTCTCCCTGGCTGACTGCTGTGTCCATGTAAATCAGTAGAGCAGCAGGCGGTTGGGTGTGGAAGCTGTAATATGAATGATAAGATGGCGCCATATTGCTACATGTACACTGGTCTACACTAGAAGAAGCAGCCAGGACACAGGTCACATGATGTATAAGTGCTGTCACTGACCTCACTGGCTGCATTAACAATTCTGCTGAGCAAGCAAAAGGAAACCAGTGCCTAGGCGGCAGCAATGTCACCGGCATATACAGGATCTATGCAAAGGAAAGGGAAGGCCAGCATCCGGGCCATAGAGAGGACTCACAATAACCCTTACTGCGATCATATCTGTATGGCTACATTGACTGACATGTTATAATGCATCTACTGATAGAAGTGGGGGTCACAGAGCACAGTCCTCAGATCAGGACCCCCACTGACAGAAAATAATAAACCCTGCAACATACTGCCGCAGTCACATGACCATGGTAAATACATACACATCACTGGGGGGGGGGGGGGGGGGTCACATGTGGCTGTCACAGAACAGGCTTCACAATGCTGTCCACAGAAGTGATCAGTATAGTTGTCCCCAACATTTGAGAGACTACTACAACTTCCAGCATTCCCTAACTTACAGCACTTGTCCAGGCATGATGGGATTTGTTATGGCACCAGACAGAATGCAGACCACTGAACTACACACTGTACAAGGGCTTCAGGGCTTAAATTGTGCTGCTGTCACACCAGGGCTGAAGAATCGCATGCGGCAGCACTATACATGGGGCTGAAGAATAGCATGCGGCAGCGCTATACACTGTGAATGAAGAATCGCATGCGGCAGCGCTATACACGGGGCTGAAGAGTCGCACGCGGCAGCGCTATACACGGGGCTGAAAAGTCGCACGCGGCAGCCCTGTACTTGGGGCTGGAGAGTCGCACGGGGCAGCCCTGTACTTGGGGCTGGAGAGTCGCACGGGGCAGCCCTGTACTTGGGGCTGGAGAGTCGCACGGGGCAGCCCTGTACTTGGGGCTGGAGAGTCGCACGGGGCAGTGCTATACACCGGGATGGAGAGTCGCATGCAGCAGTGCTATACACCGGGATGGAGAGTCGCATGCAGCAGTGCTATACACCGGGATGGAGAGTCGCATGCAGCAGTGCTATACACCGGGATGGAGAGTCGCATGCAGCAGTGCTATACACCGGGCTGGAGAGTCGCATGCGGCGGCGCTGTACTTGGGGCTGGAGAGTCACATGCAGCAGTGCTATACAGCGGGCTGGAGAGTCGCATGCGGCGGCGCTGTACTTGGGGCTGGAGAGTTGCATGCAGCAGTGCTATACAGCGGGCTGGAGAGTCGCATGCAGCAGTGCTATACAGCGGGCTGGAGAGTCGCATGCAGCAGTGCTATACAGCGGGCTGGAGAGTCGCATGCAGCAGTGCTATACACCGGGCTGGAGAGTCGCATGCAGCAGTGCTATACACCGGGCTGGAGAGTCGCATGCAGCAGTGCTATACACCGGGCTGGAGAGTCGCATGCAGCAGTGCTATACACGGGGCTGGAGAGTCGCATGCAGCAGTGCTATACACCGGGCTGGAGAGTCGCATGCGGCGGCGCTGTACTTGGGGCTGGAGAGTCGCATGCAGCAGTGCTATACACCGGGCTGGAGAGTCGCATGCAGCAGTGCTATACACCGGGCTGGAGAGTCGCATTCAGCAGTGCTATACACCGGGCTGGAGAGTCGCATGCAGCAGTGCTATACACCGGGCTGGAGAGTCGCATGCAGCAGTGCTATACACCGGGCTGGAGAGTCGCATGCGGCGGCGCTGTACTTGGGGCTGGAGAGTCGCATGCAGCAGTGCTATACACCGGGCTGGAGAGTCGCATGCAGCAGTGCTATACACCGGGCTGGAGAGTCGCATGCAGCAGTGCTATACACCGGGCTGGAGAGTCGCATGCAGCAGTGCTATACACCGGGCTGGAGAGTCGCATGCAGCAGTGCTATACACCGGGCTGGAGAGTTGCATGCAGCAGTGCTATACACCGGGCTGGAGAGTTGCATGCAGCGGCGCTGTACAGGCACGGGTTCCCGGCACTCACCTCCGGAAGGCGTCCTGCAGCACCATACACAGCGGGCTGCCGGTGGAGCCTGCTCCGTGCACGATGCTGAACTCAGCCGGGGGGATGTAGTAGACATCGTTAGACTGCTGCACCGTCTGCGGTAACGGCCATAGGGAGCCGTACGGGGATTCCTCCTTCGCCGCCTGCAGCAAGTATTCTTCTTCTTCCGACAAGTGATGGGGCCGGTGACTCCAGCACCGGGGGGAGAGGAGGAGAAGACCGAACAGGGGAAGAAGCCGCGCACCCATCACTACGCCGGACCCGGGGGATCACACTCTGCTGTCACCTGCATCTACCGGGTCACGGGACAGTGCGGTCACATGACAGCCGGCAAACCACGCCCCCTGCTGCTGATTGGTTGGACTGTGAAGATTGGACGTTAGCCCCGCCTCTCCGCTGTCTTCTGGGGTAGAGGTGGTCACCGGCAGGAAACAGGCTGGGAGCCAATGTACTCTTGTAATGTTGGAGGAATTACCATTGTGTGGGATGGATCATGTTGCTGCAGCCTAACTTTTACCTACAAAGTGTTGATTGGTTGGGGTCTGGGTGCTCAGTCCTCAGGCAGAACAGGCGGGAGAAGCGCTCAGCTAAATACTTCCTGTGCTTGCTGGTGGCTGCACACCATGGGCTCCATACCCTCCATATTATAGAAGATGCAGTGATGAGCAAGATGGGAGATCAGCATGTATCCAGGTGCTTCTCCCACCTTGTCCAGACCCCGAGCAATAAAAACTTTCCAAAGATGTTTTCTTTAATGTAAAAGGGAACGTGAAGTGATGTTACTGTATATTCTCTGTGTATTGTATTGAGCCACATAAAAAAAAAAACACTTCATAAAACACGCAAATGGGAAAATGCCTCTAAAAACGTAAAATATGTATTTCTGCTGGGAGCTCACATGTATTTTACTATTTTAGACCATGAGGAACATAACAAAGTGCTATTCTGGTCTAAAACACTTTTCACCTTTTCCAACTTTGAAACTTTTTTGCTTATACAGAAAATGGTTATACCACATAAATTATATATTAAATAGCATTAGCAACATGTCTACTTTATGTTGGCGGCATTTATTAAACAATCTTTGTTTTTTTTAGACAATAGGAAGCCTAAAACATTAGCAGCAAATTTCCAAATTTTCAGTAAAATTTCAAAATCAGATATTTTTAGGGACCTGTTCAGGTTCAAAGTGTATTTGAGGGGCCAGTATGTTAGAAAGCCCCACAAAGCACCCCATTTCAGAAACTGCACCCCCCAAACTCTGCAAAAGCACATCCAGAAAGTGTTTGAGGGTACAAACACACACAGCAGATACGCAGCAGATTTGATACTGTGTTCAGTTATTTAGATCTAATCTGCTGCGCATCGCAGCAGTAAATACGCAGCGTATATGCCGTGTGTGTTTGTACCCTTAACCCTTTAGGGGAGTCACAGAAATAAAAGCCAAGTGTGTAAGAAATTAGAAAATTTTAATTTTCTGTGCAGAGATTTTATTGTAATCCAATATTTTTCATAATTATAAACCTATTACCTGAGAAATGCACCCCAATATTGATTGCTCCGTTTCTGCAGTTTATAGAAATACCCCATATGTGGCCCTATTGCGCTATTTGACACAACCACAAGCCTCAGATATAAAGGAGCGCCTAGTGTATTTCAACGCCTCCGTTATATTTGGTCATTTTTGACTGTACCACTTCAGGTTGGCAGAGGCTCTGGGGTACCAAAACCTAAAAAACACCCCTAAAGGGACACTATTTAGAAAACTACACCCCTCAAGGAATGTAACAAGGGGTGCGGTGAGCATCTGGACCCCACAGGTGCTTCACAGATTTTCCGAACAATATGGCGTGAAAAAGAAAAATTATTTTTTTACACTAAAACGTTCTAGCCTTCAATTTTTCATTTTCTTAAAGGGATAAGAGGAAAAAAAAGACACAAAATGTGTAGCGATAAAGCGCCAAGCGGGTGCAGGACGAGCCTCCAAAGGGAAGAAGCGCCAATTGGCTTTTGGAAGCTGAATTTCACTGGAAAGGATTTCAAGGGTCATGTCGCATTTACAGAGCCCTCGTGCTGCCAAGACACTGGAAACCCCCCACAAGTGACCCCATTCTGGAAACTACACCCCTCAAGGAATCTAACAAGGGGTGCAGTGAGCATATGGACCCCACTGGTGACGGGCACAAATGTGGAACAATGTGACGTGAAAGGGAAAATTTTCATTTTTTCACTTTCATGGCACAAATGTGCCGTCATCAAGGGGTCCATATCCTCACTGCACCCCTTGTTAAATTCCCTGAGGGCTGCAGTTTCCAGAATGGGGTCACTTGTGGGGGGTTTCCAATGTTTTGGCAGCACGAGGGCTCTGTAAATGCGACATGGCGTTC
Organism: Dendropsophus ebraccatus; assembly: GCF_027789765.1. Classification (NCBI taxonomy): domain Eukaryota; kingdom Metazoa; phylum Chordata; class Amphibia; order Anura; family Hylidae; genus Dendropsophus; species Dendropsophus ebraccatus. Next base: position 140,574,529 of record NC_091456.1, read on the forward strand.
ATCATCCATTCTAGCCAAATCCAAAATCCAAATGGCGCTCCTTCCCTTCGGAGGCTTGCCCTGCGCCCACATGGCGCTTTATGTCCACATGTGGGGTATTTACGGTCTCGGGGGAAATTGCTCTACATATTTTGTTTTTTATTTCCTCTTTTAACCCCTTGTGAAAATTATAAATTCAAGGCTAAACCAACATTATAGTGTAAAAAATGTAATATTTCATTTTCACGCCACATTGTTCCATATTTGTGCCCGTCACCAGTGGGGTCCATATGCTCACTACACCCCTTGTTACATTCCCTGAGGGGTGTAGTTTCCATAATGGGGTCACTTGTGGGGGGTTTCAACTGTCTTGGCAACACAGGGGCCTTTTGAATGCAACATGGCCCCTCGAAATCCATTCCATCCAAATCCAGCCTTCAAAAACCAAATGGCGCTCCTTCCCTTCGGAGGCTTACCCTGCACCCGCATGGCGCTTTATGTCCACATGTGGGGTATTTACGTACTCAGGGAAAATTGCGCTACACATTTAGTGTTTTTTTTATCTTTTAGCCCCTTGTGAAAATGAAAAAATCATGACAAGATTAATGATTTAGAGTAAAAATTTTACAAAAATTACACTAAATGTTGGTCTAGCCTTGATTTTTTTCCACAAGGGGTTAAAAAAGAAAATGAACACAAAACGTGTAGGGTAGTTTCCCCTGAGTACGAAAATACCCCACATGTGGGCATAATGTGCCATATGGGCACAGGGCAAGCCACCAAAGGGACAGAGCGCCATTTAGAGGCTGGAATGGAGGATGGAGGCCATGTCGCAATTACAAAGCTCCTGTGCTGCCAGGTCAATAGAAACCCCCCACAAGTGACCCCATTCTGGAAACTACACCCCATAAGGAATCTAACAAGGGGTGCAGTGAGCATATGGACCCCACTGGTGACGGGCACTTACGTAGAACATGTGCAGAGAAAATAAAAAATACCATTTTTTTCATTTTCACGTCCCAAATGTGGCCGTCACCAGGGGGCCATATCCCCGCTGCCCCCCTTGTTAGATTCCTTATCGGGTGTAGTTTCCAGAATGGGGTCACTTGTGGGGGGTTTCTACTGTCCTGGCCGCACAGAGGCTTTGTAATTGCATCATGGCATCCTCTAATGGGAATGGTGGCCATACCTATTTAGCTGGGAAAAAGGGACAATTCTAATTTATTTGGGGGTATTAGGCCAATTATTGGTTTATAAGGTTGGAAATGACAGGTGTCCATCAAACTCAACCTGTGTTGACCCAGAGGAAGGCAAAAAACCCTCGTGAGGCAGACGACAGTAGCCTCATCACTGGGAAAAATTCCTTCCCGACTCCATAATGGCGATCAGAATAATCCCTGGATCAATGTGAAATAGGAATAAGGGACAGAATTTAGATAATGTAGAACCCCAATGACGTGTAGTACGCCTTGAAGCGATCCAGTATGCAGAGGCTGGGGGGATCAGGACAGGTGTCACACTGGAAAATGGTGTCCTTCCTGATCCCCCTGTTACGCCACACTCTGCACTTCTTCTGGGGTCTCCTGTTTTCCAGTGTGGGGGACGTCACCTGGAAAATGTTGCCCTGGTGCGATACGGGGTCCTTCATATCCAGAAGCGCTGGGTCCGCTCCATGGCTGCTAAATATTAGGGCTCTATTACTGCTTCTGATATGTTCGGATCGTGCCGCAAGCTACAGGGCAGCGAGGGACCGGAAGAGGGGGTGCTGGTATAAAAGTTATCCCCGTACAGGTGGGGACCTTTATCCAGCAGTGGGAAGATCAGTTCCCGGACGATCTTCCCACTTGTTCCGAGGATGGGGGGGGGAGGGGGAATCTGGGGGCTGGATTCGGGTGTCCCTTCCTACATACACTCTAAGGATACGTGCACACTGCGAAATCGCGACAGATAACCCTTCGCGTATTCCGCAGTTGGCACCCGCCGGCGGAGTGATGCAGGCACACGTCTCCACACGTGTCATAGACTCCAATCTATGCACGGGCGGATTCCGCTCTCCGTCCAACGTATTCATTCTTTGGATGGACGATGGAATCCGCCTGTGCATAGAATGGAGTCTATAACACGGGTAGAGACATGCGCCTGTCACGGCCGCGGCGGCGTCCCGTGCTCCGGGCCGCCGCCGCGACCTCCCTCCATCCCATGCAGCTGCCGGGGTCCCTGTGCAGGGACCCGGCGCTGCCACACGTTCGGCCCCGGGGGGCGCCTCACCTCTCCACACTCCTGTCTCTCGCTGTGCCGGCCGGCGCGCGCGTCCCCGCCTCCTAGGGCGCGCGCGCGCCGGCTGTCTCAGATTTAAAGGGGCAGTGCGCTCCTAATTGGTAGTTGCACCCATCACTCCCCTATAAATCCCAGCATGCCCTGTCCCCTGTGTTGGAGCCTCTACATGCTTCCCATAGCGTTTGGCCCAGCTCCCTGTTGTTCCTGTGTCCTGTCCGTTACCTGGTCCCAAGTCCCTGTTCCTGAGTCCTGTCCGTTACCTGGTCCCAAGTCCCCGTTCCTGGTTCCTGTTTCCCTGTCACGCCACCTGTTCCCGTGTCCAGCCTGTCACGTGCTCTCTCATCTGCAGACTATTGCCTGTGCCATCTCCTGCCACGCCTCGCCTGCCGACACCAGCAACCAAGCCAGGGGTAGCGACCTGGGGGTCGCCTGCCGCAGCAAGTCCATCCCGCCTTGCGGCGGGCTCTGGTGAAAACCAGCGGCCCCTTAGACTCCGCTCCCTGGTGAGGTTTGTGCCATCGCTGGTGCCGGTCCAGTGGATCCACTACTCCGGGCGTTACAGTAGGCTCCAACCATGGATCCCGGCGAGGTGCCTGATATCCGTGAGGTAGCCCGAGTGGTCGCCCTACAGGCTCAACAGATCCAGCAACAGTCACAGCTGATCCAACAACTGACTGCAGCCGTACAGCAGCATACCACAGCTCAGCAGTCATCACCCCCGGCAACCTCTTCAAAACTACGACTGGCTCTCCCAAGTAAATATGGAGGTGACCCCAAGTTGTGCAGAGGATTCCTGACCCAGTGCACTATGTATATCGAACTTTTAAGCAGTCAGTTTACCACCGAGCGCTCTAAAGTGGCTTTCATTATCAGCCTATTGGAAGGTCGAGCTCTGGCCTGGGCCACACCACTATGGGACCGTAATGATCCGGTTGCTGCCAATTTCCGAATCTTCTTGGACGAGTTCCGCTCTGTCTTTGAGGAGCCTGCCCGTGCGTCTTCAGCTGAGACTGCTCTTCTCAATCTATCCCAAGGTACTTCCTCCGTTGGTGACTACGCCATCCAGTTCCGCACCCTGGCTGCGGAGCTAGACTGGAATGAGGCCACTCTGATTGCCACCTTTAAAAAGGGCCTGTCCAGTCAAGTGAAGGATGTGCTCGCTGCCCGGGACCTGCCTACCTCCCTGAACGAACTTATCCTACTGGCTACCAGAGTCTACACCAGGTTCGCCGAGAGAGAGGAGGAGGTCCGGCAAGGACGGCGTCTGAGTCTGCCCCGTCGCCATCCCCGGCTGGCACCGGTGTTCCAGAATCCCGTGGCTCCCATGTCCCAGTCGCCTCCAGAGGTTCCTATGCAGGTGGAACGTGCTCGCCTGACGACTGATGAGAGGAACCGTCGACTGGCCCAAAATCTCTGCCTCTATTGCGGTGGCGCGGATCACTATCGGCAGAGATGTCCCCAACGCCCTCAGCGTCCGGGAAACGCTCGCACCTAGGTCCGGTGGGAGAGGCCTCCCTAGGTGTGAATGCCACCTCTCCAAGGTTGACTATGCCCGTCTCCATCCAGACACCCTCAGGGCAAGTTTTTCAGTCTACTGCCCTCATCGACTCTGGCTCTGCTGGCAGTTTCATCTCTGCTTCGTTGGTCCAAAGATGGCGGCTACCCGTTATCCAGCTTGCCCAACCCCGGTCTATCTCTTCGGTTACGGGGGAGATTCTTTCCGAAGCTGTGTACAGCCAGACGGCACCCCTAGTCCTCCAGGTGGGCGCCTTACATCAGGAGAAGATCTCCTTCTATGTCTTGCGCCATTCCTCTTCCAACCTCCTGCTGGGTCTTCCTTGGCTGCAATTCCATACCCCTAAGCTGGACTGGAGAACTGGGGAGGTTCTCAGCTGGGGTCAGGACTGTCATAACCGCTGTCTGAGATCTCCTCAACCCAAGTGCTCTACAAGGTCACCTGCTTATGTCAAGCCTCTATCCGGGCTACCGGAGGACTACCAAGACTTTGTCGATGTTTTCTCGGCCAAGGAGGCGGACTCACTACCACCCCATCGGGCCTATGATTGCCCTATAGACCTCCTTCCAGGGGCTTCTCCTCCACGTGGTCGAGTATACCCTCTCTCTGTGCCCGAGACTGAAGCCATGTCCTCCTACATCCAGGAGAACTTACAAAAGGGCTTCATCCGTAAATCCACGTCTCCAGCTGGCGCCGGATTTTTCTTTGTTCAGAAGAAGGACGGTTCCCTCCGCCCATGCATAGACTATCGGGGCTTAAATAAGGTGACTGTTAAGAACCGCTATCCTCTTCCGCTTATTCCGGAACTATTCGACCGTCTTCGTGGAGCTAAGATCTTCTCCAAGCTGGATCTCAGGGGAGCGTATAACTTGGTCCGAATTCGTAAAGGAGACGAATGGAAGACCGCTTTCAACACCAGGGATGGGCACTACGAATATCTGGTCATGCCATTCGGCCTATGCAATGCCCCAGCGGTCTTCCAGGAATTCGTGAACGATATCTTCCGAGACCTCCTCTATGTCTGCGTCATTGTCTATTTGGATGACATTTTGGTCTTCTCCCCGGACCAGCAGACTCATGTGGCACAAGTGCGTCAGGTTCTACGAAGACTACGGGCCAATCATCTATACGCCAAGCTTGAGAAGTGTGTTTTCCATCAGCGCAGTCTTCCATTTCTTGGCTATATCGTCTCCGATCAGGGCCTACAAATGGATCCAGCCAAGCTCGCAGCTGTCCTTCAATGGCCACGCCCTGTGGGACTTAGAGCTATCCAACGTTTCCTGGGCTTCGCCAACTATTACCGGCAATTCATCCCTCACTTCTCTACCCTGGTCGCACCCATTGTGGCTCTCACTAAAAAGAAGGCGGACCCCAGACGTTGGCCTCCAGAGGCCGAACAAGCCTTCAATAGCCTCAAGTCTGCCTTTGCCTCTGCTCCTGCTCTAGTCCGCCCGGATGTCTCCAGGCCGTTTTCTCTCGAGGTCGATGCTTCTTCTGTGGGCGCAGGAGCCATTCTCTCGCAAAGGGACACATCAGGCAAGACCAGAACCTGCGGGTTCTTTTCCAAGACTTTCTCCCCTGCCGAGAGGAACTACACCATTGGGGACCGCGAACTCCTGGCCATTAAGTTGGCACTGGAGGAGTGGCGTCATCTACTAGAGGGGGCTAAACACCCTGTTAACATTTACACGGACCACAAGAACCTCCTCTACCTCCAGTCGGCTCAACGCCTCAATCCCAGGCAGGCTCGGTGGTCCCTCTTCTTTTCTCGGTTCAACTATACCATCCACTTCCGTCCAGCCGAGAAGAACCTAAAGGCCGATGCATTATCCCGAGCATCCGATGTCATGGGGCAAGAGGAATCTCCTCGTCACATAATACCTCCCGACCGCCTAGTACCAGTTGCCACTTCTGCTCTGCAGAGACTGCCTCCCGGGAAGACTTATGTGCGCCCCGCACTCCGTAAACGCATCTTGAGGTGGGGGCATTCCTCCTTGGTAGCCGGGCATCCAGGAACCCAAAAGACCGGGCAATTGATCTCCCGTCACTACTGGTGGCCCAATCTCCTCCAGGATGTCAAGGATTTTGTGGCTTCCTGTGCAGTTTGTGCCAGGAATAAGTCTCCCCGTCAGAGACCTGCCGGCCTACTTTTACCCTTGCCAGTCCCGGACCATCCCTGGCACCACATTGGGATGGATTTTATCACAGACCTACCTCCATCTGCGGGCAATACAGTCATTTGGGTGGTGACGGACCGCTTCTCCAAAATGGCTCACTTCGTGGCCCTTCCTGGTCTGCCCTCGGCTCCTCGTCTGGCTCAGTTGTTCTTCCGACACATCTTCCGCCTGCATGGACTTCCTCTTCACATTGTATCCGACCGAGGCTCTCAATTTGTCTCTAAGTTTTGGCGTGCCCTCTGCTCGCAACTCCAAGTGAAGCTGGACTTCTCTTCGGCCTATCATCCTCAGACTAACGGGCAAGTGGAGAGAGTCAATCAGATTCTGGGTAACTACCTACGCCATTTTGTTTCCAGCCGCCAAGACAACTGGGCCGATCTACTCCCATGGGCAGAATTCTCATATAACCATCTGGACTCGACTTCCACAGGCAAGTCTCCTTTCTATGTGGTCTACGGGCATCATCCTCGTCCTCCTCTGCCTCTCTCTCCATCCTCCGAGGTCCCTGCCGTGGAGGAGTTGTTATCTGACCTGCAATCGATCTGGGAACAAACTCGACAGTCATTACTCAAAGCCTCTAAACGCATGAAGGATCAGGCTGATAAGAGGAGGAGACCTGCCACAAATTTTCTCCCAGGTGACAAAGTCTGGCTCTCGGCCAAATATGTCCGACTCAAGATTCCCAGTTACAAGTTGGGTCCTCGATTCCTCGGTCCTTTCTCGGTGCTAAGACGCATCAACCCTGTCACCTACAAGCTCCGCCTACCCCCCACTATGCGGATTCCGAACTCCTTTCATGTTTCCCTCTTAAAACCAGTGGTTCTGAACCGGTTCTCAGATAAGTCTTCGTTCTCTGCTCCTCAAGCCGTCTCTGACGACGTCTACGCTGTTAAAGACATTCTGGCCATGAAGACTGTCAGAGGGAGAAGGTTCTTCCTGGTGGATTGGAAAGGATTTGGTCCTGAGGAGAGGTCCTGGGAACCCGAGGCTAACATCCTGGACCAAGATCTCATCAAGAGGTTCCTGCAGGTTAGAAAGAGGGGGAGGCCAAAGGGGGGGGGTACTGTCACGGCCGCGGCGGCGTCCCGTGCTCCGGGCCGCCGCCGCGACCTCCCTCCATCCCATGCAGCTGCCGGGGTCCCTGTGCAGGGACCCGGCGCTGCTACACGTTCGGCCCCGGGGGGCGCCTCACCTCTCCACGCTCCTGTCTCTCGCTGTGCCGGCCGGCGCGCGCGTCCCCGCCTCCTAGGGCGCGCGCGCGCCGGCTGTCTCAGATTTAAAGGGGCAGTGCGCTCCTAATTGGTAGTTGCACCCATCACTCCCCTATAAATCCCAGCATGCCCTGTCCCCTGTGTTGGAGCCTCTACATGCTTCCCATAGCGTTTGGCCCAGCTCCCTGTTGTTCCTGTGTCCTGTCCGTTACCTGGTCCCAAGTCCCTGTTCCTGAGTCCTGTCCGTTACCTGGTCCCAAGTCCCCGTTCCTGGTTTCTGTTTCCCTGTCACGCCACCTGTTCCCGTGTCCAGCCTGTCACGTGCTCTCTCATCTGCAGACTATTGCCTGTGCCATCTCCTGCCACGCCTCGCCTGCCGACACCAGCAACCAAGCCAGGGGTAGCGACCTGGGGGTCGCCTGCCGCAGCAAGTCCATCCCGCCTTGCGGCGGGCTCTGGTGAAAACCAGCGGCCCCTTAGACTCCGCTCCCTGGTGAGGTTTGTGCCATCGCTGGTGCCGGTCCAGTGGATCCACTACTCCGGGCGTTACAGCGCCCGCATCAGTCCGCCGGCGGGTGCCAGCTGCGGAATGCACAAAGGATTATCCTTCGCCATTCCGCAGTGTGCACGTACCCTAAATCTGTAAGAGTACCCAGAGGTACGCTCACAGAGTTTGTAGAATTTCACGCCATATCGTCATCTCTTATTGGGACGGTACTGGCGGAAAAGACGTGTCTGGGGGGCAGCGTAGCGTACGCTACCCCCCAGACATGTCACTGGATGATGAGGATGAATGGAGGAAAGAAGGATCCCCCCCATTCATCCTTACTGGCTGTTTCGTTGTCGGAGGCAACAATAACGTATCCCTCTGACGCCGAAAACATCTTTATACGGGGACTAGTATATGGGGTATGTAGTGGTGTAGTGTCAAACTTTATTCAATGTAGTGTGGTGTAATGTAGTGTTTTTTACGTGGTTTTTTTTTACAGTAAGTATAAAAAAAACCTACGCCAACAAAGGAGTTGCTGATAAATGCCGCACTTATGTGCGGCACTTATCAGCAGACCGTGGCAGTAGGATATAGAAAAAAAACACCCTACGCCAAAAAGGAGGAGTTGCTGATTAGCAGCGCACTTTCGTGCAATGCTGATCAACACTCAGCGGCGATAGGGTGCGGAAAATAGAAAAAAAAAAATTTGGAAAAAACTTTTTCTACATTCTGAACATCCCTGTAGCTGCTGATAAGTGTATTACACATATCAGCCGCTAGGGGGCAGCAGAGCGCAAAATCCGGAAAAAGACGAGGCTGGAACCGAAAATAGCCGAAAAAAGCCGATGGGGACCGCCGGAAAGAGCCGAAGACCGAATGAGAAGACGGAGGACGCCGCAAACCCGGAAGACGCCGATCAGGACCCCGGGACAGGTGAGTAATGTACAAATACCTGCTCTGGACCCCTCAGCTACCTAGCTGAGGGGTCCAGAGCAGGTATTTACTATTTTGGGGGACTCTGATCGCCGTGCCACCGGCCCGATTGCCGTGAATGGCCGGCCGGTACCGGCCGGCCGTTCACGGCGATCGGGCTGGTGGCACCGTGACCACCATTACTTTTTACAGTAATGGCAGTCGGTGCCGTCCTCGGACAGCACCGACCGCCATTTTTTTCTGGGTCATCGATGACCCGGAAAGGTTCCGATCGCCGCTATTGGCTGATCTGAATTGATCAGCCAATAGCGGTGATCGTAAGCACGGGGGGTGTTAACCACCCCCCGTGCCGAGAAGCTAAGATGGCCTGCTATGATTTATAGCAGGCCATCTTCCCCGATCGCTGTGTGCGAACACGCAGCGATCGGGGAAACATCGGGCGTAAATTTACGCCCTGATGCGCTAAGTACCAGGGCGCGAGGGCGTAAGTTTACGCCCGATGTCGTTAAGGGGTTAATGCAAAAAAGAAAAAAAAAAAAAACAGGATAAAAAGCAGATGTATTTGTGTGCATCCGTTTTGATCTGTTAAACCATTGACTTCTATTTATAAAAAAAAAAATCAAAACACATCCTTTTTTTTTTTAAGTACCCAAACATGTGGTCAACCTCGTTTTTGTTTACTTTAAAAAAAACTGACGTGTTTTGATGTGTTGTTTTTTAAGTCAATGGAAAAACAGATCAAATGGATGCACAAAAATACATCCGCTTTTCATCAGTTTTTTTTTGCATAAAACGGATGAAAAGAAAAAAAAACGAACTGCAAAAACGTAGTGTACACCCAGCCTAAGGCAGTGTGAGCCACAGGTCAGGGGTAAGGTGGGGGTCTGGTACTCTTCAAAGGAGAAGTCTGGCAAAAAAAATTTATTTAAGCATTGTATTGCTCCCCAGAAGTTATACAAATCACCAATATACACTTATTATGGGAAATCCTTATAAAGTGCTTTTTTCCCTGCACTTACTACTGCATCAAGGCTTCACTTCCTGGTGATGTCACGACTCATGATGTCACAATGTCAACATGGTGATGTCACGACCCGACTCCCAGAGCTGTGCGGGCTGTGGCTGCTGGAGAGGATAATGGCAGAGGGATGCTCAGTGTCCCTCCAGTGCCCTGTGTCCCTCAGTGTCCCCCTGCCACCATCCTCTCCAGCAGCCACAGCCCGCACAGCTCTGGGAGTCGGGTCGTGACATCACCATGTTATCCGGGAAGTGAAGCCTTGATGCAGTAGTAAGTGCAGGGAAAAAGCACTTAATAGGCCTTAATAAAACTTTTCACCGGACTTCTCCTTTAAACTTTGTTAATCTAGACACTAGAGCCAGGGCCGGACTGGTAATAAAATTCAGCCCTGTAATTGGACAGCATAGAGGACCAGCGCTTGGGAGGTATGTATTGGGAAGGGCTGGCTACTATATAAGAGACTATTGGGGAGGACTAGCTTCTATATAAGACACTATGGGGGAGGGCTGAATACTATATAAGATACTATTGGGGGCTGGCTATTATATGGGGCACTACTGGGAGGACTGGCTACTATATGGGTACTATGTGGGGCAATATTGGGAGGGCTGGTTACTATGTGAGACACTATGGGGGTTGGCTACTGCATAGGGCACAGTTATGGGATTTCCCTAATGCTTGGGGGGGAAAAGGGTAACTAACATGTGGGGAAAATTACTTTAGGGGGTGCTAGTAAGGTAACTAGCACAGCATGGGTTACAGAAGGGGGCATTGTTACCATTTTGGGCACTATGGATTAGGAGCTTGTATATAGGTGGGTAGGAGACCTTATAAAAGTGAAGATGAACTATAGCCTGAGGCCCATGGTACATTTAATCTGCCACTGGTGTCCACGTCACTGCTGTACATACCACCCAGGGGCTGGCTGGCAAATTTTAGCCTGGGGGGCAGGTACACAGCAGTGGCCCATGAGTAGCCGGCTAGCGGCCCATCCTTCAAGGACCACTCTGGTCCTTACCTTTTATTACGCTCCCCACATCGGTGCGAGGAAGGTAGATGCCACCCACTCCAATACTTCCTCCAGCGGCAATGTTCTCACACTTCGGATAACACATTGAGCCCTTCCAGTCATTTGTAAACAAGGAATTCCTACTGTTCCCTGTGAAGGGGACGGAAGACACTTTCCTGTATAAGTCCATGGGACGGCTCAGCGCTGACACCGAACCATAGTCCCATAGACTTACATTGACAAAGAGACTTCTGGCCCCTTCACACAGAGCAGTAGGAATTCCCTGGTCACAAATGTCCAGAAGGGCTGGAGACATTATCCAAACTGTGCTGCTGGCAGAAGTACAGGCCCGGGTTATCATCCACCATCCCTGCACTGATGTTGGGAGGGTAATATTTGGTAAGAGCACAATTGTGCTGATATGGTTTTCAGCTGCACAGTATAGATTTACTGTGCATCTCCCCGAGGCTACCAACCACTGGGTATAAGATGCTGGGAAAGCTGGGTGACCTCCATTACACTGACTACTATACAAGATGCTGGGAAACTGGGGTTTCTGTATTTTCACCATAGTCACTTTTCCCTTCACATGATCACTTTTGCTGTCAAAATTCCCCCGCCCCCCTCATGTGCGCACCCCCTATTAGTAAAAATAATAATAAACATGGGATGCTGTGTGTGTGTGGAGGGGGGGGGGCTGCAGGGGATGCTGTGTGTGTGGGGATGGGGGGGGGGGGCTGCAGGGGATGCTGTGTGTGTGGGGATGGAGGGGGGGCTGCAGGGGATGCTGTGTGTGTGGGAGGGTAGGATGGAGGGCTGCAGGGGATGCTGGGAGGGGGGGAGGGTAGGATGGGGGGCTGCAGGGGATGCTGGGAGGGGGGGAGGGTAGGATGGGGGGCTGCAGGGGATGCTGGGAGGGTAGGATGGGGGGCTGCAGGGGATGCTGGGAGGGGGGAGGGTAGGATGGGGGGCTGCAGGGGATGCTGGGAGGGTAGGATGGGGGGCTGCAGGGGATGCTGGGAGGGGGGGAGGGTAGGATGGGGGGCTGCAGGGGATGCTGTGTGTGTGTGTAGATGGGGGAGGGCTGCAGGTTATGCTGTGGGGGGGGATGGGGGGGCTGCAGGGGATGCTGTGTGTGGGGATTGGGGGGCTGCAGGGGATGCTGTGTGTGGGGGGGGGGTATGGGGGGCTGCAGGGGATGCTGTGTGTGTGGAGGGGGGCTGCAGGAGATGCTGTGTGTAAGGATGGGAGGGGTGCAGGGGATGCTGTGTGTGTGGGGATGGGGGGGCTGCAGGGGATGCTGTGTTTGCGGATAGGGGGCTGCAGGGGATGCTGTGTGGGGGGGATGGAGGGGGCTGCAGGGGATGCTGTGTGTGTGGGGGGATGGAGGGGGCTGCAGGGGATGCTGTGTGTGTGGGGATAGGGGGGGCTGCAGGGGATGCTGTGTGTGTGTGGGGATAGGGGGGGGCTGCAGGGGATGCTGTGTTTGGGGATAGGGGGGTCTGCAGGGGATGCTGTGTTTGGGGATAGGGGGGGCTGCAGGGGATGCTGTGTGTGGGGATGGGGGGGCTGCAGGGGATGCTGTGTGTGGAAGGATGGGGGTCTGCAGGGGATGCTGTGTGTGTAGGGATGGGGGGCTGGAGGGGATGCTGTGTGTGTAGGGATGGGGGTCTGCAGGGGATGCTGTGTGTGGGGATAGGGGGGGCTGCAGGGGATGCTGTGTGTGTGGGGATGGGGGTCTGCAGGGGATTCTTTGTTTGGAGATAGGGGGGTCTGCAGGGGATGCTGTGTGTGTAGGGATGGGGGGAGCTGCAGGGGATACTCTGTGTGTGGGGATGGGGGTCTGCAGGGGATGCTGTGTGTAAGGATGGGGGGGTGCAGGGGATGCTGTGTGTGGGGGGATGGGGGGCTACAGGGGATGCTGTGTGGGGGGGGATGGGGGGCTGCAGGGGATGCTGTGTGTGGGGATAGGGGGCTGCAGGGGATGCTGTGTGGGGGGGATGGAGGGGTCTGCAGGGGATGCTGTGTGTGTGGGCATAGGGGGTCTGCAGGGGATGCTGTGTTTGGAAATAGGGGGGTCTGCAGGGGATGCTGTGTTTGGGGATAGGGGGGGGTCTGCAGGGGATGCTGTGTGTGTTGGGATGGGGGGCTGCAGGGGATGCTATGTTCGGGAAAAGGGGGTCTGCAGGGGATGCTGTGTTTGGGGATAGGGGGGGGGTCTGCAGGAGATGCTGTGTGTGTGGGGATGGGGGAGGGGGTCTGCAGGAGATGCTGTGTGTGTGGGGATGGGGGAGGGCTGCAGGGGATGCTGTGTATGGGGGGCTGCAGGGGATGCTGTGTGTGTGGAGGGGGGCTGCAGGAGATGCTGTGTTTAAGGATGGGGAGGGGGTGCAGGGGATGCTGTGTGGGGGGGGATGGGGGGGCTGCAGGGGATGCTGTGTGTGTGTGGGGATAGGGGGGGGCTGCAGGGGATGCTGTGTGTGTGGGGATGGGGGTCTGCAGGGGATGCTGTGTTTGGGGATAGGGGGGGGTCTGCAGGGGATGCTGTGTTTGGGGATAGGGGGGGGGGCTGCAGGGGATGCTGTGTGTGTGGGAGGATGGGGGGCTGCAGGGGATGCTGTGTGTGTAGGGATGGGGGGGCTGCAGGGGATGCTGTGTGTGGGGATAGGGGGGTCTGATGGGGATGCTGTGTGTGTGGGGATGGGGGTCTGCAGGGGATGCTGTGTGTGTGGGGATGGGGGTCTGCAGGGGATGCTGTGTGTAAGGATGGGGGGGTGCAGGGGATGCTGTGTGTGGGGGATGGGGGGCTACAGGGGATGCTGTGTGTGGGGGGATGGGGGGCTGCAGGGGATGCTGTGTTTGGGGATAGGGGTCTGCAGCGGATGCTGTGTGGGGGGGATGGAGGGGTCTGCAGGGGATGCTGTGTGTGTGGGGATAGGGGGTCTGCAGGGGATGCTGTGTTTGGAGATAGGGGGGTCTGCAGGGGATGCTGTGTTTGGGGATAGGGGGGGCTGGAGGGGATGCTGTGTGTGGGAGGATGGGGGGCTGCAGGGGATGCTGTGTGGGGGGGATGGAGGGGTCTGCAGGGGATGCTGTGTGTGTGGGGATGGGGGTCTGCAGGAGATGCTGTGTGGGGGGGATGGGGGGGCTACAGGGGATGCTGTGTGTGGGGGGATGGGGGGCTGCAGGGGATGCTGTGTTTGGGGATGAGGGGGCTGCAGGGGATGCTGTGTGGGTGGGGATGGGGGTCTGCAGGGGATGCTGTGTGTGGGGGGATGGGGGGGCTACAGGGGATGCTGTGTTTGGGGATAGGGGGGGCTGCAGGGGATGCTGTGTTTGGAGATAGGGGGGGCTGCAGGGGATGCTGTGTTTGGAGATAGAGGGTCTGCAGGGGATGCTGTGTTTTTGGGGATAGGGGTGGCTGCAGGGGATGCTGTGTGTGTAGGGATGGGGGTCTGCAGGGGATGCTGTGTGTGGGGGGATGGGGGGCTACAGGGGATGCTGTGTTTGGGGATAGGGGGGGGTCTGCAGGGGATGCTGTGTGGGGATGGGGGGCTGCAGGGGATGCTGTGTGGGGATGGGGGTCTGCAGGGGATGCTGTGTGGGGATGGGGGGCTGCAGGGGATGCTGTGTGGGGATGGGGGGCTGCAGGGGATGCTGTGTGGGGATGGGGGTCTGCAGGGGATGCTGTGTGGGGATGGGGGTCTGCAGGGGATGCTGTGTGGGGATGGGGGGCTGCAGGGGATGCTGTGTGGGGATGGGGGGCTGCAGGGGATGCTGTGTGGGGATGGGGGTCTGCAGGGGATGCTGTGTGTGTGGGGGATGGGGGGCTGCAGGGGATGCTGTGTGGGGATGGGGGGCTGCAGGGGATGCTGTGTGGGGATGGGGGGCTGCAGGGGATGCTGTGTGGGGATGGGGGGCTGCAGGGGATGCTGTGTGGGGATGGGGGGCTGCAGGGGATGCTGTGTGGGGATGGGGGTCTGCAGGGGATGCTGTGTGGGGATGGGGGTCTGCAGGGGATGCTGTGTGGGGATGGGGGGCTGCAGGGGATGCTGTGTGGGGATGGGGGGCTGCAGGGGATGCTGTGTGTGTGGGGATGCTGTGTGTGTGGGGAGGGATAGAGGGGCTGCAGGGATTGCTCTGTAGGCCTCCCCTGTACAGTAATTACCTGGCTCCCTGCAGACCACCATCTTCTCTATTTTCCGGCTCCTCTATCCAGGCTGTATTAGTGGCAGCTGGGGGGAGAGAGCAGCCTCTAGTGGCCGGAGGGAGAAGGTGCAGCAGTTTACTTTTAACTATAAGCCTCATAGGCTTTAGTTAAAAGTATAGGAGTCTGCTGAGGGGGCGGGGTTTGACGGCGTGGAGGGGGCGGGGTTTGACGGCGTGGAGGGGGCGGAGCTTCAGCGGCGGCCCGCAATACAGCCTGGCCTCTCAGCGCTCTTAGGTGACAGAGATAAGAGCGCTGGGGAGGCAAGAAGCTGCAGGGCCGCCCTGACACCATCAACCAGCTGTCAGTGAGTGACAGCTGTGCGGCCCTTTAATGAAGTGGGGAAGAACGGCCCGGGGGGCAGATGCCACCCTGCCCCCCGGCCCAGCCCGCCCCTGATACCACCCATGGTGCCGGATGCTTTCTGCCATAGAGGAGCCAGCATACTGGGCCACTACATGTGTCATGGGTGGTACATGCAGCAGTGACGTAGTTGCTTCCCTCCAGAGAGGAGCCTTCTGTCTAGCTACGCCAACTGCTCTTGCACACCACAATTGGCTGCCCCTAGCAGAGGGGGTTGGGGTTTAATCATGTCATAGAAATTTATCTTATCATTTATCATAGTGCACAGCGCTGGGAGACACACACCACTCCAGTGCCATGAATGCTGCACACTGCTCTGACAGTGCCAGGAGCGCCGCATGCATTCTTCAATAAATATTAAGGTTGACCCGCGACTTTGTCTAATGTTTTAATTTTGGCCCACGGTGTATTTGAGTTTGACCCCCCTGGTGTAGAGGTACCAGCGTTGTACTGTTGTGCTTATTACGGCGTTTCATATAATTTATGCTGTGCTACTTCTTAGCTGGAGCTGCTGCACAGTAAATTGTATGTATGTTAAAAACAACTAGTTCTTAATAAAGCTATATCAATAAAAAAAAGTATTTGTCCAGTCACTGAATGTTATGATTTAGGGTGCGTTCACACCTACAGGATCTGCAGCAGATTTGATGCTGTGTTCAGTTATTTAAATGAAATCTGCTGCAGAAAATCAGCTGCAGATCCTGTAGGTGTGAACGCACCATTAGGGTACAAACCCACTTGACGTATTTGCTGCGTGAATCAGTCTTAAAAATAAGCAGGCAAAAGGCAGGTTGGCTTTATACAATTGTTCTGCGTTAAAATACGCAATTGCGTATTTTTGAAGCGTGAAGCTTGTTGTTAGCAAAGCATCAGTTGTTAACAACCTGTGCGAAAAACGCATGTAGCTTCACGCTTCAAAGATACGCAATTGCGTATTTTAACGCAGAGCAATTGTATAAAGCCAACCTGCGTTTTGCCTGCTTATTTTTAAGACTGATTCACGCAGCAAATACGTCAAGTGGGTTTGTACCCTTACACTGACTTGGTGAGGCTGGTGACCAACTGCCACCATCATTGGAGCTGTAAACAAGTCTTGAGGGAACTTGTGGTTTTTTAACCCCTTAGTGGTGCAGCTAGTTTGAGCCTTAATGACCAGGCTAATTTTTCAAAATCTGACCTGTCTCACTTTATGCTCTTATAGCTCAGTGATGGTTTAACGTATGCTAGCGATTCTGAGATAGTTTTTTCGTCACATATGGCACTTTATGTTAGTGGCAAAATTTGGTGACTACTTTGTGTGTTTTTTGTGAAAATATCAAAATATCATGAAAAATTAAAAAAATTAGCATTTTATGAACTTTGAAATTCTCTGCTTCTAAAAAAAGAAAGTCGTATCACATAAATTAGTTACTGAGTCACATTACCAATATGTCTTCTTTATTCTGGCATAATTTGGTAAACATATGTTACTTTTTTAGGGTGTTACAGCAAATTACCACATTTTCATGAAAGTTTCCAAAACTGATTTTTTTAGGGACCAGTTCTTTTTTTAAATGGATTTAGAAGTCTGGTATCCTGAAAACCCCCATAAGTGACCTTATTTTAGAAACTACACACCTTAAAGAATTAATCTAGGTGGTATAATGAGCATTTTGACCCTACAGGGGCTGGACGAAAGTATTTACAATTAGGCAGTAAAAAAATGGAAAATTAAAATTTTCCAATAATATATACGTTTAGATTAAAGTTTCTCATTTTCAAATGAAACATGAGAGAAAAAGCACCTCAAAATTTGTAACTCAGGTACCCCATATGTAGGCGTAAACCACTGTATGGGCACACAGGAGGGCTCAGAAGGAAGGGAGCGCCAATTAGCTTTTCCAATGCAGATTTTGCTGAAGAAGTTTTTGAGCGCCAGGTGCGTTTGCAGAGCCCCTGTAGTGTCAGCAGAGAGAAAACCCCCCATAAGTCACCCCATTTTCGAAAGTACACCCCTCAAAGAATTCATCTTGGGGTAGGATGAGCATTTTGACCCCACAGGTATTAGAGGAAAGTATTCAAAATTAGACAGTAAAAATGAAAAACTCAAATTTTTCCAATATTATGTTCTTTTAGTTTGAAATTTCTCAATTTTACGAGGAAAAAGAGAAAAAAAGTACCCCATTTGTAACGCAGGTTCTCCTGAGTAAAAAGGTACCTCATATGTCGATATAAACCACTGTATGGGTGCACAGGAAAGGAGCGGCAATTAGCTTTTTCAATGCAGATTTTGATGGAGAAGTTTCTGAGCGCCAGGTGTGTTTACAGGGCCCGTACAGGTATTAGAGGAAAGTATTCAAAAGTAGACAGTAAAAATGAAAAACTCAAATTTTTCCAATAATATGTTCCTTTAGTTTGAAATTTCTCAATTTCACGAGGAACAGGAGAGAAAATTCACCCCAAAATCTGTAACGCAGGTTCTCCTGAGTAGAAGGTACCCCATATGTGGGGATAAACCACTGTATGGGCACACAGCCGGGCTCAGAAGGAAGGGAGCGCCAATTTTCAGTGCAGATTTTTCTGAAGAAGTTTCTGAGCACCAGGAGCGTTTGCAGAGCCCCTGTAGTGTCAGCAGAAGAGAACCCCCCCAAAAGACACCCCATTTTGGAGAGTACACCCCTCAAAGAATTCATCTTGGGGTGCAGTGAGCATTTTGACCCCACAGGTATTAGAGGAAAGTATTCAAAATTGGCCAGTAAAAATTACAAACTCGAATTTTTCCAATAATAAGTTGGTTTAGTTTGAAGTTTCTCAATTTCACGAGGAACAGGAGAGAAAACGTACCCCATAATCTGTAACGCAGGTTCTCCTGAGTACAACGGTACCCCATATGTGGGCATAAACCACTGTATGGGCACAGGTTTAGAAGGAAGGGAGTGCCAATTTACTGGAGCAAAACCGCAGCTAGTAATAGTTATTAGAATAGCGCAGTTACTAAAATACAATTAAAAAAAATGAGATTACAGGTAATGCGGGGTGGTTACGGACAGTCTGGGGTGGTTATGGGCAACCTGAGGTGGTTACAGGTAATCTGGGGTGGATACGGACAACATGGGGTGGTTACGGCAACCTGCTGTGGTTACGGCAACCTGGGGTGGTTACGGGCAACGTGGGGTGGTTACGGGCAACCTGCAGTGCTTACAGACAATCTGGGGTGGTTACAGGCAACAAGGGGTGGTTACGGGCAACCTGCAGTGCTTACAGACAATCTTGGGTGGTTACAGGCAACAAGGGGTGGTTACGGGCAACGTGGGGTGGTTACGGGCAACCTGCAGTGCTTACAGACAATCTGGGGTGGTTACACGCAACGTGGGGTGGTTACGGGCAACCTGCAGTGCTTACAGACAATCTGGGGTGGTTACAGGCAACAAGGGGTGGTTACGGGCAACCTGCAGTGCTTACAGACAATCTGGGGTGGTTACAGGCAACGTGGGGTCGTTACGGGCAACCTGCAGTGCTTACAGACAATCTGAGGTGGTTACAGGCAACGTAGGGTGGTTACGGGCAACGAGGGGTGGTTACGGGCAACCTGCAGTGCTTACAGACAATCTGGGGTGGTTACAGGCAAAGTGGGGTGGTTACGGGCAACGTGGGGTGGTTACGGGCAACCTGCAGTGCTTACAGACAATCTGGGGTGGTTACAGGCAACGTGGGGTGGTTACGGGCAACATGGGGTGGTTACGGGCAACCTGCAGTGCTTACAGACAATCTGAGGTGGTTACGGGCAACGTGGAGTGGTTATGGGCAACCTGCAGTGCTTACAGACAATCTGTGGTGGTTACGGGCATCGTGGGGTGGTTACGGGCAATGTGGGGTGGTTACGGATAAACTGAAGTGCTTATAGGTAATCTGGGGTGGGTACCTGTAATCTGGCATGGTTACCGCAATCTGGAGGGGTAATTTGGGGTGGTCAGAGGCAAAGTGCAGTGGTCAGAGGCAACCTGCGATGGTCAGAGGCAACCTGCGATGGTCAGAGGCAAAGTGGCGTGGTCAGAGGCGACGTGGCGTGGTCAGAGGCGACGTGGCGTGGGCAGAGGCGACGTGCGGTTGTCAGAGGCGACGTGCGGTGGTCAGAGGCGACGTGGCATGGTCAGAGGAAACGTGGCGAGGTCAGAGGCGACGTGGCATGGTCAGAGGCGACATGGCGTGGTCAGAGGCGAAGTGGCGTGGTCAGAGGCGACGTGGCGTGGTAAGAGGCGACGTGGCGTGGTCAGAGGCGACGTGGTGTGGTCAGAGGCGAAGTGGCGTAGTCAGAGGTAATGCGCGGTGCTCAGAGGCGACGTGCGGTGGTTATGTGCAATCTGGGGGGGGTTACATGTAATCTAGCGTGATTACGGGCAACCTGGGGGGGTTATGGGCAACCTGGGGAGGTTACAGACAATCTGGGATTGTTACTGATAAACTGAAGTGCTTATAGGTAATCTGGGGTGGGTACATGTAATTTGGGGTGGTTATGGGCAATCTGGGGTGATTACAGACAATCTGGAGGGGGTCACTGGCAATTTGGGGTGGTTATGGGCAATGTGCGGTGGTTACGGGTAATCTGGGAGTAAACTGCAATTATTACTATAATAAATAGTGTGTGTTTTATTTTTTTTTGTGTTTTTCACTTTTTGTACTCTTACACATTCATTTTCACTGTAATACTATGATTACTGTGATATTTTCTATCACAGTAATCATAGTTCAGTGACAGAGACCAAATTGGTCTCTGTCACTTTAAATTTTCAGAGTTGGCTGGTTATGGAGCGCATGCACACTTCACAACCAGCCAGGACGTCGAAGGACCTCCCTGGATCAGGTGAGTATATGGGGAAGGGGGGGTGACTGGGGGACGGGGGGTTACTGGGGGGGTGGGGGGCGACTTGGGGGGCGGGACACTATCACTTTTTTATCCCCTGTCACCAATCATGGTGACAGGGGATAAAAACTGCCGGGAGCACATGGTACAAGCGATCAGTGGTATATAGTATATACCGCTGATCGCTTGTACCGGGACCCCACAGGGGGGTCCCTGATCACTGCCCCATGCTCTCCGCTACCTCTGGTGGCGGAGAGCATGGGACTTTGATTTATTTTCACTTTTCCACGGCGGGGGGATGATGAAAGGCAGCGGTGGCGCCGGCAATGCCGTTACCTACGGGCGCCACTATAACGTTAATAGCGGCGATCGTCGGCAAGGGGGGCAGCTGGGACGGACCCCACACACTGCCCCAACCCCTCAGCTACCTCCGGTAGCTGGGGGGATGGGGTGGGGGCCTTCCCGTCCCTGCAATCTTATTCTCTGCCATCGCCGTAAAAAGTAGATGGCAGCAGAATAAGGCCCATTAGTGACCGCCGACAAAAAGCTGTATCGGCGGTCACTAAGGGGTTAAGCAGCAATAATGTGTACCCATAGTGTGTATGGGAATGGCATCAGTATAAAATCACTAGGAGGCCTGGGCTGGGAAGGGCACCATAGTGGTCTGTGTTAGAGGGCTGGAAAGGGCGCCAGGAGAGTCCACGATAGGGGGCTAGGGCAAGCCTGGGCTGGGAAGGGTGTTGAGAGGGTCCACAGTAGGGGGCTGGGGCAGGCCTGGGTAGGTGAGGGCGCCAGTAAGGGCTTGGGCTGAAGGTTTTAAGGAATTCTAGGTAGGTTTTAGCGAAGGAAAGGCAAATTAAGGGTGGGATGGGTAATCGGGTTAGGGTGGAGGGGCCTTTGTGATCCAATGAGCTAAGCTGGCAGGAGTAATACTCCTGGCGGGGTCACCCGTGCCAGACAGGTCAATGGAGAGAGGCCAGACTAAGAAAGGCACCCAGAAGAAAGGGCTGGTATTATTTTATTCATTTTATAAATATTTTATTCATTATTATTTTTTTTACATTACCCCGGGCATCCCGGTGGCGCAGTCCTTTTTTCTTTTCAAAACGTCACCCAGTTCCCTCGCTCAGCACCGTTCTCTTCTTGTGCAATTGAGGTAATCCCATTGCCCCCCAGTGTAACAATATCCCCTCCCGTCTGTGATATGACCTTGTTCATTCTAATGGAGACGTAACAGGGGGAAAGGATATCATCACACTGAGGGGTGTCGCATACTGGGGCAGTGCATAGAGCCGGGCTGGTGCACAAGAAGAGGACTGCTCCGAGCGTGAAGGACCACGCCACCGGGATCCCCAGATTGGTGCTGACCAGGTAAAAAAAAGGGGATGTACCTTATGGTACATTCGCTTTAAAATACAATGGACATATACTATCAACAATACATCTAGCACTCTCACTACCTATATCAGTTAGCAGGACACACCACACACATTGCTATTGTCATCTGCTTTTGGCCTATATTCATGATAAGCCTAATCCCTTCATTAAAGGGAACCGATCAGCACATTTATACTGATTGGGTTCCCAGAACGGCAGCACACACCTCTCAGCCGGCTCTCAGGTGGTGTCGGGAGGTGTTGGGAGGTCGATGTGTATACGCTCTGGCCGGGGTCCCATAGAAGCAGAGGCAGTGTTCCACCCCGCAAAAACTACGGCTGTTGTTGCCATAGGCAACAACGGACGTAGTTTTTCATAGTGTGAACATAGCCTAACAGTAGAATGCACAGTTTGGATAAACGGTACAGCATTTTTTTTTTATTTTTTTTTTTTATATAGGGAAGGCAAATGTTAGCTAAATGACATGTTAAGAGAGCTGTATAACCAGCATTATTTCTGTATTCCAGATTCACATTTGTGACAGTGAGTTTCTTCCTTGTAGAACCTGTTACAGCTCTTTGTCCCCAAATATTTTACTACTTCCTTATTGTTTCTCAGCACTCTACAAGCCTTATACCTAGGACTTCCCTTAGGCTTCATGGTGCAAAAAATCGCCCTCTGGTTCCTCCTCTACCCACCATTCCTATATTGCTGAATTCCAAGCTTGCCTAGTTAAATAGTGATAATTCCCTCATATACAGCAAGACAAAATTTCCATTAAGGCTATGTTCCCACACAGTATTTTGCAACCAAAAACAGGAGTGGATTGAAAACACAGAAAGACCATGTTCAAACACTGTTGAAATTTAGTGGATGGCCGTCATTTAATGCATATAAAATACTAAGCAAAAATACTGTGTAGGAACATAGCCTTAGGCTAGGTTCACATGTCTTTTTTTTGGCCATTTGACGGCCGTCTTTTCGGATATTCGTCATTTTGAGGCCAAATAACGTCCATTATTTTCAAATCGCGGATGTCATTGCAAAATAATGGACTCAATGGCCTCAAAAAGATGGAAGTCCAAAAAGACAGCTGTCGAACGGCCAAAAAAAGACTTTGTGTGAGCCTAACCTAAGGGCGCTATTACAAGGGACGATTATCGTTCGAAAAATCGTTAGATCGTTTGGATTGGATCGTTAGATCGTATGTGAACGATAATCGTTTAGTGTAATAGCAGACAACAATTAAACGACCAACGAGAAATCGTAGGTCGTTTAATAGAATTTGGACCTATTTTTATTGTTGATCATTCGCAAATCATTCGCATTGAAAAAGACGTCGCTCAGTTGTTTGCAGTAGCGACGACAAGACGACCGCAAGAAAGATCCTAAGTAATGATCATCGTTCTGTGTAATTGAGTGAACGATTTCAGGTCGTTCGCCATGACGGTCGTTTGAATTAGTTAATCGTTGATCGTTGAAAAATCTCTTTTTGTAATAGTACCCTAATGGTCCTTTTACTCTGAGCCATTATTGTTTGAATTTTCGCAATAACATTCGCATTTAAGCGATAATCAGCTCGAAGTCTTTCAACATTTTGGTCTTTCAACATATTCTCAAATCATCGTTGGTCGTTCACTTAAAATTCGCAGATCTCTTCGTCTAAACAGTCTTTCATCGATTTACCCTATGTGTGAGATGGGCTTAAGCGATCTTAAAACGATCGCAATAATGATTTTTTCATACGATATATCGTTCTGTCTAAACGCTTGTGTATAAGTGCTGGTGCAATGATCACTGATGGTCCCAGTAGAATAAATAAACTCTCTTTTTACTGACAAGTCTTCTGTGGTACAAGTGATTCATATAAAACAAAACTGATACAGACTTGACTTTCACTGGATCTGTACCGGGAGCTGATAAGGTAGAGTAGCGTAGCAGTGCGGACTTGGTTGCGTGATAAGAAGAGTAGAGAGAGTTTAGAGTAGTGGAGAGGAGCCTGTCTTGAGAGTCCCAGCCCAATGTAGTTCTGTGCTCTAACGGAACTTTTAGAAGAAGAAGAATACTTTAAAAAAAAAACACTTAAAAGAAGAATACTTGTGCCCTTGTTTCGACCTTTGTCGCTATACCACCTTTTGCCCTGCAGTGTCGAGTTACCCATCCTATCAGGTTGACACAAGCCCCAGTCCTACTTACCTGCGATGTGTCCAAGGGTGTCCCGGTATCCCCTGCGTTGCGAGATAGAGTACGTAGGCTCTTAGCAGCTTTGCTCTATCTTTTTTTTTTTTTTTTTTTTTTTTTTCTCCCCCCCCCTCCCCCGGGCTTCTTCCTTCTACCAATTTGACCACTTGCTTTCATATTCCTCTAATCTATTGGACTGTAGGGCTTTTACATAATCCATCAATTTTAGGCTCTTTATCTCCTTTTTCCAATCCTCCACTGACGGTGCACTCGGGGAAATCCATTTTTTTAGTACACAAAACCTAGCTGCAAACATTACTCTATTTACTATACTTTTTTGCACTCTAGTGATCTCTAACCCCCCCATATCCCCCAACAATGCAATCTTCGGACATACCTTCAATTCCAACCTTAATCTATCCTTAATTATACCAAATATTTCTCCCCAATACCTTTTAAGTTTAGGACATCTCCACATCAAGTGAATTAAATCCCCCTTATCCACTTTACATCTATCACACAAATCTGTATCCCGTGATTTCATTTTAAATAACTTATCTGGTGTATAGTGTAACCTTCTAATTATAAATATCTGTGACACTCTGTGGTTCATTCTCAGACTACACTCCTTTATATTACCCAGAGCACTTCCCCAGTCTATTTCATTGTTCCCCAAATCTTCTTCCCATTTATATTTAAACTTCTCCTCCAGTGACTCATTTACCGTGTCCATCAACATCTTATACAACTTCCCCACCGTGCCTTTACCCATTTTCATTGTCTTATCATTAAATAAAAAAAAATCCTCCACCACGAACCTATCTTTTTCTTTAGAGTCTCTCACCAAATATTTGAGCTGAAGATATCGTATGGCGTCCCCCTTACTCAATCCCCACTCCTCAGACAGGGCCTCAAATGACTTTAATTCTCCATCACTCTCAAATATATCGTTTATGTTTACAGCCCCCCGCTTTGCCCAAAATGGCCAATCTGAGAATGTACCAAATTGGTCTAAGTTTTTATTGCACCACAGTGGAGTAAATTGGTTACTCTTATGTAGACCCAATAGCTTTTTACTATAGGACCACACCTTCCTATAAAGACCATTTAGGGGTTTGTTTTTCACCTCAACCCTCCCCGCTTCCAACATTGCCATTAAATTTGGGCTACATATATCTAGCTGATCTTGCCACACTCCCCCAGAGTCATACTCTTTCCATTTCACTATATAGGCCAACTGCGCCGCCAGAAAGTAGATCTCAAAGTTCGGAAGGTTAAATCCCCCCTGCTCCCACTTTTTCGTCAACATTTCATACTTAACCCTTGGGATTTTCCCATTCCAAATTAGTTCATTACATAAACCCCTTATTTCACCCAGGACTTTTTTCCCTAACCATACCGGGCTATTGGCCAAGACATACAGAACCTGTGGTAACACGATCATTTTAACTAAACCCACCCTATCGGCCAAACTAAGCGGGAACTTCCCCCAGACTTTAATTTTCCCCTGTATTTTCCTCATTAACGGGGTCCAGTTCAATTTTATAAAGCTCTCCAACTTAGGTGACACCTCTACCCCTAAGTATTTAATTGGAACCTCGGGAGCACAAACCTTCAGCTGACCATAGTTATCTCCCTCCCTACCATCCAACAGCAGAAGTGATGACTTCCCCCAGTTGATGGAGAAGCCCGAAAACCTCCCATAAAGCTCAACTGCCTCCATTACCCCCCTTATTGAGGGCCCCACACACCCCAGGAACAGCATCACATCGTCTGCAAACAATGATATTTTCTCGGTTCGTGAGGAGTGCTCGAAACCCCTAATTTCTCTTGAACATCTAATGTATTCCGCCAGTGGCTCCATTGCTATTGCGAACAGGAGAGGGGACAGCGGACACCCCTGTCTCGTACCTCTGGACAACGGGAAAGGATCTGATACCTGCCCATTGACCGATATCCTTGCTCTAGGCTCTGAATAAAAAAGTTTAACACAGTTGATATATCCTTCTCCAATGCCCATTTTCTTCATAATTCTCCACAGGTAGGGCCATTCCACCCTATCGAAAGCTTTTGTTGCATCCAGGGTAAGAATGGCCCTACCCCCTGGATCTCTACTCTCCTCCTGTATATTGCTATAGGCCCTCCTGATATTATAATATACCCCTCTCCCTGGTATCAACCCCGACTGGTCTTTGTGTATTAATTTACTAATTACACTCTTAAGCCTATTGGCTAACATCTTAGTGGCCACCTTAGCATCCACATTGATAAGGGAGATGGGTCTGTAAGACTCCGGGCCCCTAGAGCCTTTCCCCTCCTTCGGCAACATAATAATTACAGCTTCCTTCATGGATTCTGGCAGCCTCCCACTCTGCCATGCACCATTTACCACCTCCAATAGTTCTTCTAGCAACCTCCCTCCTGCTACTTTATATAGTTCAGCTGGTAAACCATCCGAGCCCGGAGCCTTACCGTCCCCCATCTCCCCTAGTGCTTTCTTAAGTTCCTCCAGCGTAAATGGGTCATCTAACCGTTCCCTCTCATTATCCTCAAGTACCGGTAGTAGGATACCCTCCAAATAGTCCTCTAACTCCTCTGGTCCATAACTTCCTTCCGAGGTATTTATCTTACTGTAGTACTGTACGAAGGCCTCCAAGATCTCCTTGGTTGTAGAAACCTGTCTTCCCTGCCATTCTACTGTCACTATCCCTGCCGAACCCCGGTTACTCTCCACCAGTCTAGACAACATTCTTCCTGGGCGCTCTCCCTCCACTCCCCCTCTAGCCTTCCAAAACATCTGCCTAACCGCACTCTTCTCCAATAGTATTTTCTCCAGCTGTTCTTGTTCCTCCACCCATTTACTCCACTTCTCCTGTACTGGGTCCACTTTATACTCTCTTTCTGCTTCTTCCACCCCTTCATAATATTTCTTTTCTTTCTCTTTCGTTTCTCTCTTTTTATGTACGATTTTCTGAAAGAGCAAACCCCTCAATGTTGCCTTCATGGCATCCCACACTATTCTACTCTCTGCTGTCCCCTTGTTAAACCGGAAAAACTCTTCTATACTATCCCGCCAATCTAAGTTGATAATATTCAACCATGACGCGTTCAACCTGAATGGCTTACCTGGGCCACTTCCTTTACTTTCTACTACTATCATCAGAGGTATATGGTCGGAAAACCCCCTATGGCCAAATTTAGCCTTCTTAACATACTCAACCATTTGTCTATCGCCCAGCACCAGATCTATTCTAGACATACATTTATGGGTTTTGTTCACACATGAGTACTCCTCCCTGTCACCGTTTTTGATCCGCCATATATCGTGCCAATTCAGCTCTGCACAGATCTTAGCCAGTTGTGATCTACCCTTCCCCTGAACCCTTTCCCCCGTGTAGCATCTATCTCTCTCAATATCAAATACTTCATTGAAGTCCCCCAACCACACTTTAGGGCACTCTGCCATCCTATCCATTATTCTATCTATCTCCACAAACAGTTTCCTTGTAAACGGTGGGGGGCAATATACCGTACAGAGAAGGAACTCCACATCCTCGCAGACTAAGTGTAGTATAATAAATCTCCCTAACTCATCCACCCTTTTCTGAAGTACCTCCACCTTCAGGGCCCTATGGATAAGCACGCTCACTCCTCTAGAGTAGTTAGAGAAAATGGAGTGGAAACTAGTACCTATCCATCTTCTATTGATGCCATTCAGGGACTCCTGTGTCAAATGGGTCTCCTGGAGACATATGATCGCCGGCAAGTATCCATGTAAGGCATTAAAGATAGCAACCCTTTTCTCTCTACTCGCCAACCCCCTTATGTTCCATGTCACAATTTTAAACTTGCCCATCTTCCTTTCCAGCGCCCTAATCCACTCCCTCTATTCCTCCACATTCTCCTCTTACTTATATAAAGAAACCCAGGTACAAAAAAAAAGAAAATAAGTAAATAAATCAATAAGTGACCCCCCCCCCCCAACCCCCCCTCCCCCCCCTCCCCTTCCCCCCACCCCCACATCTGGCTAGACTTCACCGTTAGGCTCAGTCCTAAAACCCCTTACTTGGTCAAAACCCTCCCCCCCCCCAACCGACTTATACTACTTAACCCTAGACTTAGCATTTACCCTTTGTTACTGTCTATAACCCCTTTAGTTCCAACCATTTATCCACTTCTCCCGGGTCTGTGAAGAAATGAGATCTATCGTCATGAATGATTTTCAATTTCGCAGGGAACAGCAAGGAATAACCTATCCCAGCTTCCCTCAATCTTTTTTTTACCCCAACAAAACTCGTTCTAAGTTTATTTGTTGTGTACGAGAAATCTGGGTAAATTGCGATCTTGCTGCCCCCAAAGTATAGATCTCCTCTCCTCCTACTGAAGGCAAGAAGCTTATCTCTGTCACCATAAAAAAATAGCTTAGCCAATATCGGCCTAGGGTTAGATCCTGTAGGGTAAGGTCGCATGGGGATTCTATGGGCCCTCTCTATCCCAAAGAACTTTGACAGGATATCCATTCCACAGACGGACAATAACCAGTTATAGATAAAGGATACACAGTCCTCCCCCTCCGCCTTCTCAGGAAACCCCACCAGTTTGATATTAGCTCTTCTCTGTCTATCCTCCATATCCAAGATTTTCTTCTGGTTCAAGTCTACTGTTTTTTTTAGATCCTGCACCTCTTTTTTAAGGTTGTTTTGTTCGTCCTCCACCTGTGATATTCTAATTTCCGCCTCCCCCACCCTTTCTCTCATCTTACCTAATTCGTTTTTTATAATGGACACATCCGATCCAATGCTTCCTGTTTGCACCAAAACTTCCTTAACTGCTAAATCCAATTTCTGAATCATAGATACCATTGCTGACATCTGGTCTATATTGCCCACCACCAACTCCCCCTCTGCCTCTAGTGATACAGGCCGTGGGCAACCCCCCTCTATTTCTTCTCTTTCCTCCTCGGGGCCCTCCCCCTGTATCACCGGGGTGACTTTTAAGGGCTTGTCTTTCGTTGACGGGGATTGCAAGAATCTATCCATTTTCTGACCACTCAGCTTAGACTGACTCCCAGTCCCCGACCCCCCTCCCCCTGATCTTCGCACATTAGGATCCTCCTTAGCTTTTTTAGGGGCCATTTTAGGGGCCAAGTTCCACAGTGAGCAATACACCCTTCAGGAAACGGAGCAAACAAACAAAACAACAACAGAAAACCCCCAGTTATGGCATATAAAATGAAGTAGATGGAAAAAGGAGAAGAGAGAGACGAACACAGTGAGCGATACACCCTTCAGGAAAAGGAGCAAACAAACAAAACAACAACAGAGAACCCCCAGTTATGGCATATAAAATGAAGCAGATGGAAAAAGGAGAAGAGAGAGACGAACCCAGGCCACTATTGCCCTCTATTTATACTATGGAACAAAACCTCCCAATCCACCACAGCTCTTAGTTATAAGCCCTCTTTACCCGGAGTTCATAGTTCTACTGACAGACCATATGCAAACGAGCTAAATATAGCCGGATTCTGTTATTACCAGCCAAGTCCCACCAGCAGGCAGCCTGCGGCCACGGTATATATGCCAGTCTCTAGTCCTTCCAGCAGGCCACGTTTCAGGCAGGCAACCAGCTGATACCATAGGTGGGTCTCCTATCCACTGAAGACACAATCTCCCTCTAACTTTCCCCCCAATAGCTCAACACTCTGGATCTTGAGTTTGAGGTCTCTCTTTGCCACCACTGATCCGCCACTTACACCAACATCCCCTATCTCAGTTCAGTCAAAAAAAGGTTTTTTTTTTTTGGTTTTTTTTTCAGTGCGGCCTCTATCCTCCACGTGTCTGGCCCCCCTTCAGAAAGATCTCACCCAGTGGCACAGTTCTCTCTCCAGTCCTCCACTCGCTCCACACCAACACCGCCAAGGCCCCTGCGTCGCTCCGTCCCTGGCTCCCGCCTTGCTTCACTCCCTTGCCGGTTACACCTCTTCCTCGGACCCGATCTCCCTCTGTCCTCTCCACCGCGATGGGTGCACCGCGTCCACGCCGTGCCTCAGACTCCTCTCGACTCGTCCACTCTCCACCTCCACTGCACGTCACCGGCTAGATCCTCAGCTGGCCATCATCTGCCCTCTCCGTCCTTACTGCACGTCTGCCGCCAGTTCACCCGCCGAGGTTCCACCTCTCTACACCTCCTCCATTACCCTCGGTCTCGTCGGTCAGGTCCGGGGGAGGGCGGGCGGGCGCTACGTGCTCACGTCCGCTCACATGACCACATCCTTCCCCACTCACAGTTCTTACTCCAGCTTTGCTCTATCTTGATCAGTTCCTCTGCTATAGGATACTGTCCTGCACTTTTAGAGATGTTCACAGCGTGGATTGGATTGTTTATCTTACTTGTCCTCTCTTCAGGTGTTTAGCACTGCATTGTGAGGATAAGTGTTGTTTTAAAGAAAGTCTCTATGTTCTCCATAGGTATACACTACAGCTGGTCTATCCTGGTCTTAGCCGGGCTCCTGGCTAAGCTCTGCAGGGATGCCTGGTCTGTGTGTCTTGCTCCACTGAGAAACAGAAAGGAACTAAGTGTGGGTCTACACTTCCTCTCCCCATGTGACAACTTCCTACAGGGTGTATGTTACAGCTCCTGTGAGTGGTGGAGAAGAGAGTGCGAGAAGAAAGGAGGATAGAGATAGGCAGAAGAAAAGAGGAGCTCTCATTGGTGTACATATCATAGACAAAACAATAACCCTTAGTTCACTACAGCTGTGCAACAGTTACCAATATACAGACAGTTACCTCTTGTGGTAAAACTCAAATATGCACCTTCATTACCACATTGTTTCTTACAGTACAAGGCTTTTGCAAGGGGTGTTCAAACTAGCAGCACTGCAAGAGTAGCTGCTTGCTGGAGTAAAACCTGCAGTTGAGTTTAAGCACTGTGGGTTTTGGTTGGATGCAACAATACACTGCCACTCTGTAGGTTACAGGGGGTTAGTTGCTGGCAGATCAAGTATACTATGACGAGTATTACTGTGGTGTCCCACCACGGGTGTTGGGTGTTTCGTGTTTCTTACACCTACGCAAAAGCTTCTTACTCTAGGTTAAGTGGTGATGAGGGTATTCTAGAGTTTCACCACAAGATCTCAATATTTTATATGTATGCTTTTATGTGTTTAACAGCTGAAGCTAACAAAGGGTTACTGTTTTATGGGTACCATGTGCTTTTACCGACCTATGGGAGGTGCTCTTTCTTTCTTGCCTATCACTTTTCTTTTTTTCATTGCACACATTCCTTTCCATCACTCACAGGGTCCCTTGAATATCCCCTGTAGGAAGTTACTTGGTGGAAGGAGGTGTAGCGTCAGTTCTACCGAGATTCTCGTGGGAGAAGGATACACAGAGCAGATATCCCTGCTGTAGCCAAGCCAGGGCCTGGCTCTGCCAGGACCCTTGTTCAGGGCAAGTTCAGTGTGTTCAGTCTAGACAGTGTGTTCAGTGAGTCGAGTCTAAGACATGTGTATGCAGGAGCAACCAGAGACACTCAGTTCTTTCAGTATTTATCCTATATCTACTATACAGTGCTAGACACTACCAAAGGGGTAAGAGTCAGGGATTATCCTAGCCTAGTCTAAAAAGTGCAGGGCAGTATCCTAATATAAAAGAGGAACTAGCCTGGATAGGAAAAAGCTACCAGAGGGTCTACGTATCCTATCTCGCAGCGCAGGTAACCGGGAAGCCTTAGACACTTAGTTTCACCCAGATAACCCCGACTGGGGCTTGTATCACCCTATAAGGATGGAAAGCTCAACACTGTAGGGCAGAAGGTGGTCAGACTATAGTCTATACATAGGTACAAGTATTTCTCACTCTCAAGTATTCTCTAAAATTCCGACAGAGCACAGGTACTACATTGGGTCAGGACTCCCTTGACAAACTCCTCTCCTTTACACTGCTCTACTCTAAACTCTTCAAGCACAAGCATCTCCGCAGCACAACCAAGTTTAAGCACTGAAGTCTGTACAAAGATTTATCTACTAGCTGCCAAATAGTTTTGTATAATCAAGAGACTACACAGTAAAGCTGTTATATTTTTTCATCACTGGGACTCAGTCATCCTTTCCTCCGCACCAGCACCTATACACACTAGCCGTACACCTTTGGTCATTTTTCTCCTTTCTGTGCGTGGCTGTACCCATAGTCTGGGTGGGTCAATTGCCACTCCTGACGACAAGAGCCCAAGAAACCCACTACAGCCCGGCAGGTCACCGACCATTTGGGGAACAGTACAGACTGGCCATACTAAAAGCAGGTACCAACATCATACCTGTGTGCTGGACTACCACTGGTGTCACAACACTACTATCACTGGCCAAGTAGTACTAAAACAGCCACCATATTACCACTACTACCACACAATAACCACTACGAATACCACCATACTGTTACTGAATAAAATCCTATACTATGCTAAGAGGGAGACCATACTATGCTTTTATAGAGACCATACCCAGCCTGTGTTTTATAAGAAGACCACTGGAAAACATACAACTTAGTCATTTATAGCCCACCCACTAGAGGACACACTCTGCACCACCCTCTGTTCTGCAGTTTGTATTTGTTTGTATTGTTCCTCAGGTTTTTTTTTGGTTGTTTTGTCCAAGACAACATAGCTATAAAGCATTTTTTTAATATGTGATACAGCTACTAAATACCAATATGCAAGGGTCAAACTGCCACTATAGAATTTGCCAATTACGTATTAACCAATTTGACCAAATTACATATATCATGACCAGCACCACCAATATACAAGTTGACAATGGGCACATAATTACAGTTACTGAACTCCACCACCACACTCTTACTGAACAAAAAACAGTATTTCAAACATTACCAATACTACCAGCATACTAATACAAATATTAGTTTGTACAATGTCCTCTCCATCCCCTCACATCTGGAGTAGGTTAGAAGTGTGTTGGGAGCGGGTTGCATGCAGTCCACAAAGTTCAAGTGATGTCACTCCTTTCGTGGCTATGGTGGCTGGTAAGGGTCAAGTTTCTAATATGTTTCTATGATCTTCACCTTTTCCCCATCCTAAGTACCCTAAATGGTAATAATGCCCCTCTTGGTAGATAGGTACCCCTTTTAGGTATCTGTTCCTCAGTAGGTATATTGGTGCCCACCAGTAGGTGGGCACATGTGGTAATCATGTGCCCATGTAGAAAGATAGGTGAAAAAGACAGGTGTCTCCCCTTCGTACATTGATAAGTGCCCCCCCAGTGGGTAAATAGGTTCTGCCAATAGGTAGTTGCCTCAGCAGGTGAATCCCTAGTAGCTTGTTTCCTCCTCTGTAGGTAGTTGCCCACAGCAAAAAAAAAAAAAAAGAAAAGAAAGCCTCTGTATTTACTACCTCTCTGTGTCTCGCTGGTATGGCCAGCTCCTCTCCAGCTATTGTCAGCATATGGAGAGCTATGATGCAGATGTAAACGCACCCATAACCCGTAATCAATGGAGCAGAGTCACAGAGGAGAGAGGGTTTCGTCACACTGGGAGCCAGTGGGCCCAGCTCCAGTGCTTCATGCCCGGCTGGTGCTCAGGAATAGACCGGTTCCTGTTCCAGTCGGCAGTGTAAAAAAAAAGGACCGCTCCACCAGCATCCCTGTGCCGGTGCCAATCCATTCATGTAAAAAACCCAAGTAAGGTACCTGATGGTACATTTGCTTTAATGTAAGCAGCTGAATGCAGTGTTTTCAGTGGTATGCCACTTAGTTCCTATTATTATAAAAGCTTGGATACTGCCATATTCCTTACCATCTAAGGCCCCGTTCCCACTGAGCAAAGCTAGCGGAATGCCGTTAGCCTCCCGCTCATAATGGGAGTCTATGGGAGGCGCGCGCTGCTGCTCTGTACGCGCTGAAGAATGAACATGTTCATTCTTCAGCGCGGACAGGGCAGGAGCGCGCGCCTCCCATAGACTCCCATTATGAGCGGGAGGCTAACGGCATTCCGCGGCGGACAATTCCGTCGCGGAATTCCGCTACCTTTGCTCAGTGGGAACGGAGCCTTAAAGATGTTTTCTGGTCTTTAACAATTCCATACAGTATAGGATATGTTAAAGTCTATGGCCCAGTGCTCATGTTTGTGTATGCCATGCCATTCCATGCATTTTCCTTGGGCCCAGTCTAAAAAAAACAGGATGTCCACAGACTTTAGGCCATCTCACATGTACACGGTCTGTAATTCTGTGGGTGCCCACAGACACACACCACGCATTATGGAGGCAAACACAGATGAACGCAGGAGGCCTAATACACATTCTCTCTATGATCACATCCGTCATCTTATTGGTTGAATAATAAAAATCAATAAATAGAACTTTTTTAATTGGCTTAATTCCTCAACATCTCTCCTTGATGCCATTTAATAAGAACCTTTGGCAGGCAGCAGGAACTACAGCAATTACAGTATATATAAATCTTCAGCACCGCTACTAGTTAAAGGGGTTGTCTAGCGAAAATCTTTTTCTTTCAAATCAACTGGTGTCAGAAAGTTATATAGATTTAACTTTTCTTCTATTCTATTTACTTCTATTAAAAAATCTCAAGTCTTCCCATACTTATCAGCTGCTGTATGTCATGCAGGAAATGTTTTATTTTCAGTCTGCTCAATGCTCTCTGCTGACATCTCTGGCCGAGACTCTAATGTCTCGGTTTTCTATGAATCCCCATAGAAAACCTCTGCTGCTCTGGACAGTTCCTGTCTCGGCCAGAGATGTCAGCAGAGAGCACTGTGTCAGACTGAAAATAAAACAAAATTTCTTGCAGGACATACAGCAGCTAATAAGTAAGGGAAGACTTGAGAATTTTTAATAGAAGTAAATTACAAATCTATATAACTTTCTGACACCAGTTGATTTGAAAGTAAAAGATTTTCGCTGGAAAACTCCTTTAATTCATTTAGATAATGTTCAAAATAACAAGATGAAAATGGAAAAAAATATAGAAACTACACTTATTAAGAAGATGAAGATGACTGCTGCTGTTGCTGCTGAGCATGTATTACATTATTTATGACATTTAAAGATCAAGGTTACACAATGGTGTGGGAAATGATATTGGAAGTCATATGATATAACTATCATCCTGTCCAGCATTAAGCTGTTTACTGGGAAATGAGGCATTGACATTGACCAGAAGCTTTCATTTCTCCAAAGTAGCTGCTAATCACAGAAACTACACATGACTTCAGTAACTTATATACAGTACTGTCACAAGCTAGATAATTTTTTTTTAATCAACTGGTGTCAGAAGGTTATTTAGATCTGTAAATTACCTCTATTCAAAATTCTCAAGTCTTCCAGTTCTTATCAGCTGCTGTATGTCCTGCAGGAAGTGGTGTACTCTTTCCAGTCTGGCACGGTGCTCTCTGCTGCCACCAGATACAAATATCTTATGCTCCTGGTAATGCTGATCACACTGCAGAGACCAGATGGACAGTTTGGGTTCTGATTAGAGATGAGCGAACCAGGTTCGGGTTCGAGTCGATCCGAACCCGAATGTTCGGTATTTGATTAGCTGGGGCTGCTGAACTTGGATAAAGCTCTAAGGTTGTCTGGAACAGATGGATACAGCCAATGACTATATCCATGATTTCCACATAGCCTTAGGGCTTTATCCAACTTCAGCAGCCGCCGCTAATCAAATGCCGAAAGTTCGGGTTCGGATGGACTCGAGCGTGCTCCAGGTTCGCTCATCTCTAGCTCTGATTATGTAAACAAAAAAATGCAACAAAAACACAAATGTGGAAACACTGCCTAACTATATCAGTTGAGATTGGAATACCCCTTTTAAACGGTTTACACTTTTAGGCTATGTTCACACTACGTAAAACTATGGCCGTAGTTCTCGCCACAGAACGACGGCCGTAGTTTTGTGGTGTGTAACAGCCTTATTTTCAATGGGATCCCGGCTGGAGCGTACACACATCGCATACGCTCTGGCCGGGATCCCGTGCGGCGCCGGAAAAAACTAACATGTCAGTTTTCTGCGGCCGGAATACAGTGAATTCCGGCTGCAGAAAGACCTGTCAGTTCACGCAGTGAAACAAGCGGCTCCGGCCGCTTGCTTCACTGCGTGCTATGGGAAGCTCTGATGCGGGCGAGTGCTGATCCGCCCACATCAGAGCTCCGCAGCCGGAAAGATCATCCGTGACTTTGATCTTCTTTCATTCTTTAGTTGATGTGAAGGAATACTTTCAGTAATTGTCATGGTAAAGGTGTACTTCCTCTTCAGCTCTTTAGCAGAGGCATAAGGGTTTTGGCCTAGGGGCCAGGATTGGCGGATATCTGGAATAGTTCATAGTTTCATCGACCTTGACTAAAGCACCAGTTCTAGCTGCAGAAAAACAACCCTATAGAATAATGCTGCCTCCATCATGTTTCACTGTGGTTATGGTGCTCTTTTGGTGATGTGCAGCGTTGGCTTTGAGCCAAATCTACCTTTTGTAATTATTAACTAGACAGTTCACACTTGATGTAGGTTTTGGCTCTTTTTAAACATGTTTTGTTTCATTTTCAAAATATATATGAAACCATACAAACAGGCAGTGACAAATCTTATATACAATTTAAGAACTGAGGAATAGGCGAGGAATTTCAAGCGGAATCCGTGCTTAATTTTACCCGTATTCTGCCGGTAAAATGTTACCCGTATTCTGCCTGTAAAATATGTACAGAGACAGGGTATGTGCACACTGAGGAAAAGGTGAGAAATTGAAGAGGAATCCACCCATATTTCAGCTTGAAATTTCTCCCGTAAAATATGAACAGAGCAATGTCCCATTGTGTTCAATGGGATTTCCACAGGTTGTTCACACTGCAGAATTTCAAGCAGAATTAAAGCCCCATTGACTTCCATAGGATTCCTCTAGCGGAATCCGCCCAAAGAATGGACATGTCAATTCTTCAGGCGGAAAACGGATCCGCAAAGGAATTTTTAGCGTGGAAATTCGCTGTGGGAACAAATAAGCGGAAAGCCCATTAAAGCCAATGTATATTCACAATGTTCTTTCTTTACGGGCGGAATTCCGTGCGGATTCTGTGCGCACTTTGCCATGGAATCCGCCTGAAAATCTGCGAGAATTCCTCAGTGTGAACCCACCCAAATTCTGCCAGAGCTGAATAGGCGAGGAATTTCAAGCAGAAAACTTTCTGCTTCAATTTCTCAAGAATTCCTCAGTGTGAACCCACCCCAATTCCTCGCTTGTTCCTCAGTGTGAACATGACAAACCGACCAATGTAAAAAGGGTAGCATTCAGCTGCAGAACGTATTGAGCCTTGCAAAGGCTGATCACACTGACTGACAATAGTTTGCGGCCTCAGGTTGGCATGTGTAAAAAGTCCCTAAGATACAACTGAGCATTCCTTCAAGAGACAGTTAAAGCAGAGCAATGTACTGTAGTGTTAAAATTAGCTGTAAAAGACATTGTTTCACCCCCACTGAAAAAGTATGAACCCAACATAACCACTGTCTGTTACATGATCTCATTTCTTCAGAAGTAAAAATTACAGATAGAAGTGATGTTTATTTCCTTGTTTCTATTAGTTATTTGTTATCCTGGATTTGCGATGCAAAGATGGCAGCAACAACGTATTCCATTGCACTTTTGGATACATCTATCATGGACTGGACTGGGTCACAGCACCAGCTGTGCTGATATATTATGCAATGCTGATATATTATGCTTTGTTACTGCCAGGCTTGTAACGTGTCCAGATGAGGAAGCAGCTTATAACTGTGTTAGATGTGACCTTGTAGTATAGCAACATTATGCTTTATCTTTTATCTCTAGTTCCTTTTTTCTTTAACTGTTAAATGTTTAGTTTCTTCCGGTGTACTTAGAATAGAGGAGAATTAATAGTAGTAATAAAAGGAACCCCCTGCAATAGTGCTGGGTTTACGACACAGGGCACCGTCTGCCGTTATTCCATGTATTTCCTCTGTAGAAGGCAGCCCTTAGCAGGCTCTAGCCTCATAACATGGTCTACCTCTTAAGAATCTTCATGTTTGGTTACAAAGTGGTTTTAGTGCTCTCACTACTATTACTGAGGCCCTGAGAGCCCACCTCTATGGTGGACAGCTATTTCTCATTCTCTCAGGGGGTAAAACTAGAGCTGGCCTATCTCTTAGCGGTATTCATGCAAGTAACATTTCCCTTACTTCTCTGACCAATCAAAGCACATTACATACTCCTCTCTGCTATGCTAAGACATAGCGCTGGTGAGAGTGCACAGGACTGAATAGGCTGCACTGTGCTGAAGGATGATTTACAAATGATGAGGATGATTTGCAAAGATCTGAGCAAAAATAGCAGCAGCACAACAATGAAGGGGTTACACTAACCACTGAACTGCTGCTGAGAAGTAAAGGCAGCGGTGGTGGTGGTGGTTGGGGGGCATACAGCAGTAAGTACACTGATGCTGACAAAAGGGACAGATCGCCTGAGCTTTATGGGTTGTTAGAGATGAGAGGAAAGCCTTAAAGGGCAACTATCAGCAGGTTAGACAAATCTAACCTGCTGATAGCCCCCCTATATCGCTGGGGATGCTGAGGAGGAAGGTGTGTGTGTTACCTTTCTTTTCTTCTTGGCACTGGCCCCGTGGTGTTAGTTGGGATAAAATTTACTCAGGAACACAGTTAGGAGCATTGCTGCGTCATCCGGCCCTCCCCTTCTAATGATAATCACTGGAATGGGTGGGCCGGATGACATGGCAGTGCTCTTATTGGTGCTCAGTAGCGGAGTTTACTCTGATTAACAGCCCAGGAGTGGCGCCCAGGAGGAAGGTAAGACACATACCTTCCTCCCCAGGATCCCTGGCAATATTGTGGATGATATTAGTCTAACCTGCTGATAGTTTCCCTTTTACTTTATCTTTTAGGAACAGTGTGGATCATGTTTAGCAGGCAGATTGCTCAGATTGCTGGTAAACAGCCTAGACGTTTTCACTTTATTCTGCAAATAGCACATGCTAAGACCTATCCCACTTCTTGTTTTCTGTCCTGACCAACTGAGACATATTTTTCCTATAAACAGGAAGTTGACAGCAGATTGCAGTAAAGGCAGGCACCTAGTGAGGTTGTTTTTTTCTGCCATAAAGAGTCATTTTTGGTAAATTATGTTTGGAATCACATAGGCAGTTGTCACGGCCGCGGCGGCTTCCCGCGTTCCGGGTCGCCGCGACCGCCTCCTGTCCCATGCAGCCGCCGGGATCCTTGTGTAGGGACCCGGCGCTGCTGCTAGTTCGGCCCCTGGGGCGCCTCACCTCTCCTCCGTTCCTGTCTCGGTCTGTGCCGGCCGCCGCGCGCGTCCCCGCCTCCTCCTCAGATTTAATCACCAGACTACTGCCTTTCTCGATTCTGGGTCAGCAGGCAGTTTTATTACGGCAACATTGGTCCAAAGATGGCGGCTACCCGTGATCCAACTAGCCAGGCCCTTGACTATCTCCTCGGTCACGGGCGAGATTCTTACCGACCAGATATATTTCCAGACCGCACCTCTAGTCCTCCAGGTGGGTCCATTACATCAGGAAAAGATGTCCTTCTACGTCCTGCCTCATTCATCCCCCGCCATCCTCCTGGGACTCCCTTGGCTGCAATTACATGCTCCTAAGCTGAACTGGGGAACCGGGGAGATTATCAGTTGGGGTCAGGACTGTTCCAACCAGTGTCTCAAGCCACCTCAGACCAAGTACTCGGTGTCGTCACCTGACCCCGCCAAGCCTCTATCCGGCCTACCGGCAGAAGACCAAGACTTGGCGGATGCCTTCTCTGCCGAGAAGGATCTCATCCACAAACCCACATCCCCTCGCCACAGTATACCTCCTGATCGCCTAGTACCAGTCGTCACCTCTACTCTTCAGAGAATACCCCCCGGAAAGACCCATGTTCTCCCTGCGCTTCGAAGAGGGATTTTGAAGTGGGGACATTCCTCATTGGAGGCCGGGCACCCTGGATTCCGAAAGACCGGGCAACGGATCTTCCGCCACTACTGGTGGCCCAGTTTGTTCCAAGATGTCAAAGACTTAGTGGCTTCCTGTGCCATTTGCAGGCAAGAAAGAGGGGGAGGCCAAAGGGGGGGGGTACTGTCACGGCCGCGGCGGCTTCCCGCGTTCCGGGTCGCCGCCGCGACCGCCTCCTGTCCCATGCAGCCGCCGGGATCCTTGTGTAGGGACCCGGCGCTGCTGCTAGTTCGGCCCCTGGGGCGCCTCACCTCTCCTCCGTTCCTGTCTCGGTCT
The DNA here is from genome assembly GCF_027789765.1 of Dendropsophus ebraccatus. Lineage (NCBI taxonomy): Eukaryota > Metazoa > Chordata > Amphibia > Anura > Hylidae > Dendropsophus > Dendropsophus ebraccatus. The sequence goes on from NC_091456.1 coordinate 140,614,394, forward strand.
GTGCCGGCCGTCGCGCGCGTCCCCGCCTCCTAGGGTGCGCGCGCGCCGGCTGTCTCAGATTTAAAGGGCCAGTCCGCCCTTAATTGGTTAGTTGCACCAATCACTCCCCTATAAATCCCAGCATGCCCTGTCCCTTGGGTTGGAGCCTCTACATGCTTCCCATAGCGTTTGGCCCAGCTCCCTGTTGTTCCTGATTCCTGTCCACTACCTGGTCCCTAGTCCTTGTTCCTGGTTCCTGCTTCCCCGTTACTCTATTGCTCCTGTCTTCAGCCTGTCTCCTGCGGTCACGACTACAGACCTCTGCCACTACCATCTCCTGCCTACTGCTCCTGCCACGCCTCGCCTGCCATCACCAGCAACCAAGCCAGGGGTAGCGACCTGGGGGTCGCCTGCCGCAGCAAGTCCATCCCGCCTTGCGGCGGGCTCTGGTGAAAACCAGCGGCCCCTTAGACTCCGCTCCCTGGTGAGGTTAGTGCCATCGCTGGTGACGGTCCAGTGGATCCACTACTCCAGGCGTTACAGCAGTCATAGGAGGTAAGTTTCTGAAATGGCAGTGCTCATTTAAAATCACTTGTTTTGTTTGGAGGTACTGATCTGTTTTGTTAAAATATGTTGTGCTGAGTAGTTGTAGTAGCTGTTTATTTACATGAGGCATAGGATATTCTTATAGGGTTTTTTCATTATTTTTTTTCCTAATAAAGTATTCAGTTGAGGATATAAAAGTATGAAAAGTATGGCTATTTATACACACAGAGCTCCTCCTAGTGGCAGCTCCATATAAACAAGGAGGAGAAGCAGAAACAGTTCAGTAATGGTAGTGGTGTGGTTTCCCTCCAAGGCAGGTATCCCCCAGGAAATACCATGACCTAATTACCTAAATACTGGGGTGTCAAACTTAAGCCCTCCAGCTGCTGCAAAACTACAACTCCCATCAAGCCTGGAAAGCCAAAGCTTTAGCTGGAGGGCCTGAGTTTGACACCCATGCCTTAATATACTGTATAGGTATACTAAAAGGGTAGTAGATGCTTGGAACAAACTTTCAGCAGATGTAGTTGTTAAAGCAACTCTGTACCCACAATCTGATCCCCCAAACCACTTGTACCTTCGTATAGCTGCTTTTAATCCAAGATCTGTCCTGGGGTTTGTTCGGCAGGTGATGCAGTTTTTGTCCTAAAAAACAACTTTTAAACTTGCAGCCGCGTGCCCAGCGGCCAAGGCTTAGAGTTTCTGTGCCCTAACTTTGCACCACCCCTCCATCCCTCCTCCCCACCCTCTTCATCATTAGGACTGTAACTGTAACTGTAACATTTTCTTCTCTCTGAACATTGCACAGGTGCCTTAACGATCCAGCCCATGTTCAGTATTCACACAGCTGAGGAATAGGAGACAATCTGCCTGGAGCATTCCTAATGATGAGGAGGGCGAGGAGAAGGGACAGAGAGGTTGTGCCAGCCTAATGCATACAGAATCTAAGCCCTGGCCGTTGGGCACGGGGCTGCCAGTTTAAAAGTTGTTTTTTAGGACAAAAACTGCATCACCTGCCAAACGGACCCCAGGACAGATCTTCGATTAAAGCTATCCGAAGGTACAAGCGATCTGGGGAGGGGGGCAGATTGTGGGTACAGAGTCGCTTTAAAGTGTCACTGTCGTTTCATTTTTTTTTTTTTGCAGAAACCAATAGTACAAGCGATTTTAAGAAACCTTGTATTCAAAAAGATTTTCCCCAGCCCCCCCCCCTCCTCTCTCTCATCCACTGCTCATTATCAGGAAATCTGGACTCTTTTACACAGTTGGATCCTGTCTGTTCTATGGAGAGCGGAGAGGAGGGAGATTAGTCACCAGCAGAGAGCAGAGAACAAAGGATTACACAGCTGTAGCTGCATTAAAGCCCCTATTCAGAGGTCAGAGAGGTAAGTGCTGACCTCAGAGGAGATAGCCTGGTGAGGTAGCTGTAAATAACTCTTTGTTGTCCTGTTTTGGTGCCTCATCTCCCTCCACCCTTCCCCTTTCCATAGAGAACAATGAAGACAGGGGAGAGAGCTTCAAACTGCTTTTTCATGATAAAAATGCATTTTTTTCGGCTAATAAACCCAATTACAAAGTTTCTTAAAATCGCCTGTACTATTGATTTTTTACTATTGAAATTTAAACGACAGTGACACTTTAAATCTACAATCACTGGGCCCAGAAGGCATCCATCCCAGAGTTTTGCAGTAATTAAGTACTGTGATAGACTGACCATTATTCCTAATACAGTGGTGTCTTGGATTACGAGCATAATTCGTTCCAGGTCTGTGATTGTAATCCAAAGAACTCTTAAACCAAAGCAAATTTTCCTATAAGGAATCATTCAAATGCAGACAAATAGTTCCACACCCCAAAAATACAGATTTTTTTTTATTCTGAATAACATGTAAAACAAACATTTAGAAAACTGGATATGTCATATTATAAGTTACTGTAGAGTATAGCAATTAGAATGTGGAGTATAATGTATAGTAAGTGTATAAGAATGAAAACACAGCAGCAGTTTGTAAATATCAAATGGAGGTGCAGATCCCCATAATGCAGTACTGTAGTACAACAGGCTAGAATAGAGAAGCAGGACTGCTGTCAGAGGTCTGTGTGGTCATATGACAGCAATGGGGAAGGGATGTGTGTTCAGCATGGACCAATCAGGAAATGGGAATTACAAAGCTGTGCAGGAGGACAGTGACAAAAACTTTATATACAGCAGTGTGTATAGCTGAGTGTAAGTGCAGGCACATTATAGCAGGAATGGAGAGGATGAAAAACATAAGGGCTGACAGAGACTGCAGGGAGCATGAAGGAATGAGCAAGACATATGTGGGCACAGTATAGTAGCACTCTCTGTCTGGGGGAGAGAGGGGTTACAGCTATGAAGAGATTACCTCACAGTCCAGTCCCCTGATGTAAGCCTCAGCCTGAAGTGAATCTGCCATGATTTGGAAGGTAAGGGAGACTTCCTGGGTCAGAGTACAGGGCTGTAGACCCTGCCATGCAGACTGTGCCCCTCACGACTTTCCCTCCCACCCAGTACAGGGAGCTCTTAAACCAAGGCAATGCTCTTATACCAAGTTACTTTTTTTTAAAAACTTGCAAAACGCTCTCAATCCAAGTTACTCTTAAACCAAGGTACCACTGAAATGTATATAATGACAGTGATTGTTCCACAAAACTGTCACATAGCCAATGTTTTGCGAATATTCAAGAAGGGGCCATAAAATGATCCGGGAAACTATAGGCCTGTAAGTCTAACATCTATTGTGGGTAAAATTTGAGAGTTTTGTAAGAGATGCTGTGCTGCAGAATCTTAATGAAAATAATCGTATAACACTACTTTTGATTCATTATGAAGTCAATGGTTGGCTGCTTACCTTGCATCTTTGTTATATTTAGTATGGCTTTAGATCAGTCCATTATGCTGCGTTTACACGGAACGATTATCGTGCGAATTTGCACGATAACGATCGAATTCAAACGATAATCGTATGTGTAAACGCAACCAACGATCGAACGACGAGTGAGAAATCGTTCATTTTGATCTTTGAACATGTTCTTAAATCGTTGTTCGTCGTTCGCAAAAAATTTGCAGATCGTTCAGTGTAATCAGTCGTTCACCTATTTTACCTATGTGCGAGATAGGCTTAAGCGATCGCAAAATGATCGCAAAACGAATTTTCCATACAATATATCGTACTGTCTAAACACTGATCGTTATGAAAAAAAAAATCGTTACTCCGACATCGCTAATCGTACGATCGGGCGAATTATCGTTCCGTGTAAACGTAGCATAACAAATACAAATGAGTCCATTTCTTTTGAATTAGGATAAAGGCGCATTCGGGTGTGGCTTCATTCCAATTACCCATAGCCAACAATGTCTGCATAGTCGGCTGTGCGGCAGCTATTCAATGAATAGCAGCCGCACAAAACTGACACACAATTTTTTTGTGCGGCCGCAAGGAATCGCTGCTGGAGTGTATAAAGGGTGTATACACTCCGGCGGGATTCCATAGACTTGCAATGTATATTTTCAATTAATCACAACTGATATTGCAATTTGCAACAATGGCCGTGATTGATTGAAAATATACGTTGTGGAGCATGCGGCCGGACTGCACGCTCCATTGCGAGCACTGACAGGGTTTTCTGCGGCCGCTATTCAACGGCATGCTAAAACATATTCTATGGTCATGCACTCTCATGCATTCTGGAACTCTATTACTTGCTCTTAACTGAGGTACTGGCAAGACCCTTTATATGTGACCACTTGAATGCTCTCCTACATATAGGGATTATAGATTTGCCCCCTGAAGAGCATTCCATAGTTTACCATGTTTTGGCAGCAACAAAAATTGTCATTAGCCAACATTGGAAGTCCCCTGTTGCCCCCACCAGACCAGAGGTGATTGTATCAGTCAATTTTAACTGCTGAATGGAACGCTCTATAGCCGCCTATCACCATACTTCTGAAAAAATGAATAAATTATGGTACAAATGGATGCCCTCTAAATATTATCAAACTTAGCACGCCTTTTCTTGTTATCCTTATTCTCTGTGTGTAAGCAGGTAATTCTTGTTGACCATGTTGGTTGTTAGTTGGCCTCCGTTAAGGCCTCTAGTTATGATAGTATAACTATATGGAAAATCTTAGTCACTTTGCATTGGTTACATGTCTTAACTGCACTACCCTGTGAATGTACATGGGGAAAACCTGTATGTACCCTGTATTGAAATTACTATGCTATGCTCATGTTTGTCTGTTACATGATTGTGACTAATAAAATATTTTAAAAAGAAAATATACGTTGTGTGAACATAGCCTTATCTTGTAATTTCTATGCTACTGGCCACTAAACTGTCCAGCAGAGGTCAATATTGGCTAACACTTTACCTATACTTCCTATTTTGTTATAGCTATAGCATATGCCAACTCATATTTCTGTGAATGACTGGTCAGACCACATATGAAATACTGTTTACAGTTTTGGGCATTGGCATATAAGAAGGACATGGCTAAAAAGGGTGCAGAAGAGGGAGACCAAGGTCATGGGTGGGTTACAGTAGCAAGACAGACTATCAAGCTTGGGGCTATTTAGTTTAGAAAAAATTTACGGAAATCTGATCAGACATAGTATACACTCCATCCGGGATCCCTAGCGTCGCTGCAAAAAACTGACATTTCAGTTTTCTGCGTCCGCCATCCATTGAATAGCGGCTGCAGAAAACCCTGTCAGTGCCCACAATGGAGCGTGCGGTCCAACCGCATGCTCCACTGTGAGCAGCTGGAAATTCGGACACGGGCACGCGCATATGCGCCCGCATTCGAATTCAGCAGCGGTAAAGATTATCCCGGTAAATGATCTTTTCTGAAACCGGCCGTTCCGTGACCCGACCGCTCACTTACATGCTGCAACACAAAAAAAGAGTTAATACAGAAGACAATTAGCTCTCTCCTTCACTACTCCTGCACTGATAACCCCTGACCTCTGCAGGAGCTCAAAGAACAGAGGTCAGAGGTTATCAGAGTAGTGAGGCAGAGAGCTAATTGTTAACCCTTTTTTGTGTTGCAGCATGTAAAAGAACACTAGGTCACTTAGGGCCCTATTCCACAGTAACGATAATCGGCCGAATCGGCCCCATTTGGCTCGATTCGCCGATTATCGCTTGGTGAAATAAAGAGAACGATCAGCCAATGATGGTGTCATCGGCTGATCGTTCATTTAGGGCCAGACCTAAAATCATCGTTCCCCCACCGCGCACTGCTACGGTTGAATAGCGGTGCGCGGCAGGCGACCGACGATTTGAGAAGCAGCAGCAGCATACATTACCTGTCAGGTCTTCTGCTCCGATTCGTCTTCCTTCCCGGGTCCCGCGTGCTCTGGCTTCAGAATGGACTGTCAGCCGACGGAGCACTTAGCCAATCACAGGCCGGGACCCCCGCGGCCTGTGATTGGCTGAGTGGCCTGTCAGCCGACAGGCCGTTCTGAAGCCAGAGCATGCGGGACCCGGGGAGGAAGACGGAGCGAGCAGAAGACCTGACAGGTAATGTTTGGTGAAAGGGCTGCAAGGACATCGGTAACTATGTCCCTGCAGCCCTTGCTCAACAATCATCGGGCCATGGAATAGGCCCAGTAAACCAGCGCCGATCTAGCAGATCGGCGCTCGTTTACATCGTTGATCGGGCCCTCCTCGGCCCGTGAAATAGTACCCTTACACACTGCAGTACATAAGGGGTTAAGCAAAAGGACACAGGAGGCTCTTATCTTCCCTGTGCAGGGCCCCCTCCCTCCAAGGGCCCCATAGCAACCGCCTTCCCTGCCTCTATGGAAGCTACGCCACTGCACACAGTATTTTTGCTCAGTATTCTGGTCCTCATATTGCAACCAAAATCAGGAGTGGATTGAAAACATAGAAAGGCTATGTTTATACACTGTTAAAATTTAGTGGATGGCCGCCATTTTATGACAAATAACGGCAGTTACTTTATAACAACGACCAATGTTTAAAACTAACGCCAATTATTTGCCATTAAATGACGGCCATCCACCAAATTTCAACAGTGTGTGAACATAGCCTATCAGTGTTTTCAATCGACTCCTGGTTTTGGTTGCAATATGAGGACCAAAATACTGAGCAAAAATCCTGTGTGTGAACCTAGCCTTATCTTGTAATTTCTATGCTAGAGATTGTGCTGGTCATAAAACTGTCCAGCAGAGGGCAATCTTAGCTAACAGTTTACCTAAATAGCTATAGCATATGCGAACTCATATTTCTGTGGATTGCAGCAGTAGCTTGTTAAAATCAATCCAGTAATGCTGCCTAAAATCTCAATGTAGCCATATATATATATATATATATATATATATATATATATATATATATATATATATTATATATATATTTATCTATCTATCTGTCTATCTATCTATCTATCTATCTATCTATCTATCTATCTATCTATCTATCTATATATATACATACACACACACATACACACAACTGCAACATCCAGGTTGTAGATCAGCAGACTTACAGTGTCAGGCCACTAAGAAACAACCTCTTTTTAGGCTCGGCACTCTTCTGGAGCAGAGTCACATGATCAGCGGTGTTAGTGGTCACGGGGCATTATGATAATAATATGCTTATGCCAGGAGTACTGCTTTGACCTTTGACACATCTGATTTGCTGCAGTGGTCACATAATTTCTGCTTCAGAAGGAAGACCATGGCAGGGCCGTTTCTAGCGGCGGGCGGGCCGGGCGACCGCACGGGGCGCCGACAGCTAGGGGGAGCTGGTGGCACCTTCCCAGACCTCACCTAGCTGCGCACGCCCCCGCCAGCTTTTCCGCCGGCCACATTATCTGCCCGACCGCAGCTCCTGCCTCCGCGCCCGCCGGCCACATTATCAGCCTCCCCCGCCCGACCGCAGCTCCTGCTGCCCCGCGCGCCGGCCGCATGATCTGCGCAGATCGCCGGACTTCAGCTCCTCCCCGGCCCATCACCTGACAGCAGGCCGCCGCCCCCGAACACATCTTCTCTATCCTCCAGCAGGCGCCGTGATATGACGTAATTCGCCTGCTTGAGGATAGAGAAGATGTGTTCGGGGGCAGCGGCCTGCTGTCAGGTGATGGGCCGGGGAGAAGCTGAAGTCCGGCGATCTGCGCAGATCATGCGGCCGGCGCGCGGAGAGGCAGGAGCTGCGGTCGGGCGGGGGAGGCAGATCATGCGGCCGCTGGGCGGGGAGGCAGGAGCGGCTCCTCGCAGGCCAGAAGAGAAGATCTGATGAGAGAGAGAGAGAGGGACCCGCTGTATGCAAGAAGGTGAGTATAATGTTTTTTTTTTTTGTTTTTTTTGTGTTGTGTTGCGGCAATGAAGGGTATCACTAAGGAGCAGAACATGGGGGGAGGGGGGGGAGATTATTATTATATAGCAAAACATGGGAGGGGGATTATTATTATATGGCAGAACATGAGAGGGAGGATTATTACTATATGGCAGATCATGGGAGGGGGGATTATTATTATATGGCAGAACATGGGAGGGGGGATTATTACTATATGGCAGAACATGGGAGGGGGGATTATTATTATATGGCAGAACATGGGAGGGAGGATTATTATTATATGGCAGAACATGAGAGGGAGGATTATTACTATATGGCAGATCATGGGAGGGGGGATTATTATTATATGGCAGAACATGGGAGGGGGGATTATTTATTATATGGCAGAACATGGGAGGGGGATTATTACTATGGGGCAGAACATGGGGGGGTTTACTATGGGGCAGAACATGGGAGGGGGAATTAATACTATGGGCAGAACATGGGGGGTTTACTATGGGGCAGAACATTGTAGGGGGATTATTACTATGGGGCAGAACATGGAAGGTGTGATTATTACTATGGGGCAGAACATGGGGGGGGTTACTATTGGGCAAAACACAGGGGGGTTATTACTATGGGGACAGAGCACAGGGGGATTATTACTATGAGGATAGAGCAAAGGGGGGATATTACTATGAGAACAGCACAGGGGGGGGGGGATTATTACTATGGGGCAGACCACAGGGAAGATTATTTCTATAGAGACAGCACAGGGCATATTATTATTATAGGGACAGCACGGGAGGGGGGGTTATTACTATGGGGCAGAGCACAGACGTCATAAAAAGGGGAAGTTGTTGTAAAAGTGTGGAGCCTAAGATGTTTGTCTGGCAGGTTCAGAAGAGACGAATTGTAGCTGCAAGAAATCATCATGGAGGTCTGGGCCAGATGGAGAGGGAAAGGAAAATGACGCCTCAGATCAAAGAAGACGTCACCTGTGAGTCACTTACTTTTTTTTTGTTTCAGTTGAAAATGGTTAAATAACACTGCTCAATGCCATAATACACACACTGCTTCTTCATAGCAACAACTCCCGCCCCCCTCCCCGACATCACTTGAGAGGGGGGGGGGGGGCGCTTTTAGCAAGATTCGCCCTGTAGTCAAAACTACCTAGAAACGGCCCTGGACCATGGTCCCAACCAGAGCCTTAACAGGGGACCAGTATGTGATCAATAAGGTGAGTACCTGCTTGTTTGTTATTTTGATGGCTACACAATGATTTGGCCACAGAGGTGAATCCCTGTATACATAGCTTGTGGCCCGCAGTGGACCCCTTTACCCTTTAAAAGTTGACACACCGCCTGTTGGCCTCTTCTATCTTTAAAGTTGCAAAACACTTGTATTAATTCCTATCTACCAAGTCTTTACAGTAGTTCTTTGTACACTTTTATCTTACCTCTGTAAGATAGAAATATTTAGTGTGCTATAAAAATAATTTGGGGATTTTGCAATGCACCCCAACATGAACTGTACAGTTGGCGCTTATTTACTGATATGAAATATTGAAAGGTGAATGGAACGCAAGGGAGCCATTTAACCATGACATAAAGATAGGCCGATGCAGGAAATAGTAACCTCTCCGGGGACGGCTCTTCTATACTGCTATGCTGTGGTGGTAATGAGACTCATCTAATCTTTCAAATTATAGTGCAAATTAGAAGTGAATGGAGCAGAGATATTACTGACTGGCTAATTCAATTAACCCCATGCCGTTCCCATATCAGCATCTCAGAGTCACATTGGTAACAAGATTCTCTGCCCCAATGACTGGAGGGAATGGAGAAAATAATGGAAAAATCTTGAGCTGAACTCTGGATTCATGAACACGGTGCCCTATGGCTCAGTCTGTGGCTTGTAGTGTATATTATGCACAGGCATGATTCAGAATAGAGTGCAGGCAACACATAGCCATCCTGCCTGTCACGGATAATGGAGGACTCCAAGTACAGTATTTATAATATAGCTATAAGTATATGAATATAGTAGGTGATAGGGGCACGTTCTGGAGACTGAAGGGATATCAGCTGCATGCATCATTCAATAGCTCTTCTGCAATAAGAACTAGTGAGAATATTTGGTTCAGAAGGACCTCACAGTGGGTGCTAACCTGGAATCTGCAGGTACTGTCTATGACATCCATCTATGACATCTATGGTTTTCCTTTGAACCACTGAGGTCTCCATAGCTAAGTCTGTGACAACTGCATTTAGAGTGGTGCACTTTCTGTTTCACCTAATTTTTATACTTGTCCAATATACAGTGGTACCTTGGTTTAAGAGTAACTTGGTTTAAGAGCGTTTTGGTTTAAGAGCTCACAGTTTTTCAAAATTGTGACCTGGTTTAAGAACATTGCTCTGGTTTAGGAGCTCCCTGTACTGGGTGGAAGGAGGAGTGGGGGAGGGGCATGGTCTGCATAGCGGGGTCTACAGCACTGTCCACTGACCCAGGAAGTCTCCCTCCCCTTTCCAAATCATAGCAGATCCACTTCAAGCTGGGGCTTGCATCAGAGGACAGGACTGGGGGAAATATCTTCATAGCTGTAACCCCTCTCTCCTCGGACAAAGAGTGCTGCTATACTGTGCCCACATCTGCCCTGCTCAGTTCTTCATGCTCCCTGCAGTCTCTGTCAGCCCTTGTGTTTCCCATCCTCTCCATTACTGTACAGTAACTTATAATATCACATATTCTGCTGTTTCTGAATGTTTGTTTCATCTGTTTTACATGGTGTGAAACCAATTGTCTGCATTTCTATGATTTCTTATGGGAAAATTTGCTTTGGTTTAATAGTAGATTTGGATTACAAGCACGGCCTCGGAACAAATTATGCTCGTAATCCAAGACACCACTGTACTAAAAAACTACTCTGTAACCCTATGGAAGCTTTTCTATTGTTGGCTGATCAAAACGTAGACGCCGTGCGGAATAGGCCTTAATGGACTCGAGGCCTCTAGTGACTTTCTATAATTAGTGCTGCATTTTGTAGATGTGCTGGAGAGAATGTTGGTGTGAATGGGGTGTGTGAGTGGGGTCCCCTGCCTGGGGAAGATGCAAATTGATGATCGGATATGTAACAGAACGTACTTATATATTTATACAAGATATATTTTTGTGATGACTGTGTTTTCTTGTTAAAACATGTGACGGGGAAGGGACATGTAGTCCTAAGGGTTCGGGGGAGGGGGAAGTTGTGGGAGGGAAAGGGTGGAGGGGTTGGGGAGGGGTTTGTTGTAAAATTGAAAAATGTTTAATAAAAAATATCTGATTAAGAAAAAAAAACTACTACAGAGACATTATAGACACTGTGGGGGACATGTATCAAAAGGCGAAAATGCCATTTGGTGCAGATGGGGCAGATTGGCATAAAAATATTCGCAAAGGGTATTTTTGCGAATATTTTATTTGCATCTGCCCCATCTGCGCCACCTTCGCCAATGGGGCGGAGAGGGGGGTGCGGCAGCACACAGAGGGGGCGCGGCCTCTGTGTGCGCCGCATTTATCATATTTCCGACGGAAAAATGACACTGAAACCTATGCCAGCTCTAAGCCGGCGTAGGTTTTTAAATTTTTGCATGGAGAGGCTTCATGTGATCGGGATTTATGTAGAAGCAATGCGCCTCTACATAAATCCCCTGAGCTCCGGAGCTGCGGGGACATTTGTAAGCCCGGCGTAAAAAATGCTGGACTTCATAAATGTACCCCAATGTGACCATATGTAGTGACCACTCTGGAGTAAATGAAATGAAGAAGATGCTGACAGATCTTGTGGTTGTAAGACTATAAAAACCTCTTAATTTTTACCATTAAATGCAGAACAGACTGATTGGCTGCAGATTTTACACATGGGAATTTACCCAGGTTAAAGTGTCACTGTCGTGAAATTTTTTTTTGCAGAAATCAATAGTCCAGGCGATTTTAAGAAACTTTGTAATTGGGTTTATTATCAGAAAAATGCATTTTGAAGCAGAAAAAGCTGTTTGAATCTCTCCCCCCTGTCTTCATTGTTCTCCTATGGAGAGAGCTAAAGAAAAGACCAAAACAGGACAACAAAGAGTTAATCTACAAATCCCTCACGGGATATCTCCTGTGACAGTCACCAGTGACCTGTCTGAGCTCGGATTACAGCTGTCACCCAGCTCCGTGCCTGTAATCCTCTGTTATCTGCTTTCTGCTGCCGGCTAACTCCCTCCTTCCTCCTCCCCCCTCCCCTCTCCCTAGAGCAGACAGGGGACGTCTCCTGCAACAAGTCACAATTTTCAGATTTTTCAGAGTGGATGAAAAAGAGGAAGGAGGGGGGGACCTGGGAAAAGGCTTTTTACATGCAGATAATGGCAGATTTGGCTAATAAACCCAATTACAAAGTTTCTTAAAATCGCCTGGACTATTGATTTCTGCAAAAAAAAAAAAAACGACAGTGACTCTTTAATATATTACCTAGCTTTCCCAGGCTGCCATATCTGCCTAGCTGCTGGGGATCAAGGTGAGGTGAGAATGTGTTTTTTTTTTTTTTAACCCCTTCACATGTGGCCAGAGATTTGGGGAGGGGGTGGCTATTCTATATGGGGGGGAAGCAGGGGGGCCGGCTATTCTGTATGGGGGGATGCAGGGGGGCGGCTATTCTGTATGGGGGGATGCAGGGGGGCGGCTATTCTGTATGGGGGGATGCAGGGGGGCGGCTATTCTATATGTCGGGGGCTATTCTGTATGGGAGGATGCAGGGGGGCGGCTATTCTATATGGCGGGGGCTATTCTATATGGGGGGGAAGCAGGGGGGCGGCTATTCTGTATGGGGGGATGCAGGGGGGCGGCTAATCTGTATGGGGGGATGCAGGGAGGCGGCTATTCTGTATGGGGGATGCAGGGGGGCGGCTATTCTATCTGTCGGGGGCTATTCTATATGGGGGGGAAGCAGGGGGGCGGCTATTCTGTATGGGGGGATGCAGGGGGCGGCTATTCTATATGGCGGGGTCTATTCTATATGGGGGGGAAGCAGGGGGGGCGGCTATTCTGTATGGGGGGATGCAGGGGGGCGGCTATTCTGTATGGGGGGATGCAGGGGGGCGGCTATTCTGTATGGGGGGATGCAGGGGGGCAGCTATTCTGTATGGGGGGATGCAGGGGGGCGGTTATTCTATATGGCGGGGGCTATTCAGTATGGGGGGGAAGCAGGGGGGTGGCTATTCTGTATGGGGGGATGCAGGGGGGCGGCTATTCTGTATGGGGGGATGCAGGGGGGCGGCTATTCTGTATGGGGGGATGCAGGGGGGCGGCTATTCTATATGGCGGGGGCTATTCTACATGGGAGGGAAGCAGGGGGGCGGCTATTCTGTATGGGGGGATGCAGGGGGGCGGCTCTTCTATATGGCGGGGGCTATTCTATATGGGGGGGATGCAGGGGGGCGGCTATTCTGTATGGGGGGGATGCAGGGGGGGCTATTCTATATGACGGGGGCTATTCTATATGAGGGGAAGCAGGGGGGCGGCTATTCTGTATGGGGGGGATGCAGGGGGCGGCTATTCTATATGGCGGGGGCTATTCTATATGGGGGGGATGCAGGGGGGCGGCTATTCTGTATGGGGGGATGCAGGGGGGCTATTCTATATGGCAGGGGCTATTCTATATGGGGGGATGCAGGGGGGGCTATTCTATATGGCGGGGGCTATTCTATATGGGGGGGATACAGGGGGGCGGCTATTCTGTATGGGGGATGCAGGGGGGCTATTCTATATGGCAGGGGCTATTCTATATGAGGGGGATGCAGGAGGCAGCTATTCTATATGGGGGGTGCAGGGGGACGGCTATTCTGTATGGGGGGATGCAGGGGGGCTATTCTATATGGGGGCTATTTTATGCAGGGGGGACTATTCTATATGGGGGGATGCAGGGGGACGGATATTCTGTATGGGGGGATGCAGGGGGGCTATTCTATAAGGGGGCTATTCTATATGGAGGGATGCAGGAGGGGCTATTGTATATGGGGGGATGCAGGGGGGGCTATTGTATATGGGGGGATGCAGGAGGGCTATTTTACATGGGGGGATGCAGGGGGCTATTTTATATGGGGGGACTATTCTATATGGGGGGATGCAGGGGGATGGCTATTCTGTATGGGGGGATGCAGGGGGGGCTATTCTATGCAGGAGGGGCTATTGTATATGGGGGGATGCAGGGGGGCTATTCTATATGGGGGGACTATTCTATATGGGGGGATGCAGGGGGACAGCTATTCTATATGGGGGCTATTCTATGCAGGGGGGCTATTCTATATGGGGGGATGCAGGGGGACGGCTATTCTGTATGGGGGGATGCAGGGGGGCTATTCTATATGGGGGCTATTCTATGCAGGGGGGGCTATTCTATATGGCGGGATGCAGGGGGACGGCTATTCTGTATGGGGGGATGCAGGGGGGGCTATTCTATATGGAGGGATGCAGGGGGACGGCTATTCTGTATGGGGGGATGCAGGGGGGGCTATTCTATATGGAGGGGACTATTCTATATGGGGGGATGCAGGCAGGGCAGTCTTACCCATTGGGCAAGGTAGGCGGCTGCCCGGGGGCCCTTGCGTCCGAGGGGGCCCCGAAAGTCTTTTTGATCCCGCCAGCGCCGAAATAACAGCAGCCGGGGCCTGTGAGAGATCACTATCAGAGGCCCCATGCTGCTGTTACTTCGGCGGGAGCGGGATCAGCCGGCATCACTTAGTGCCGTCGTACGTCCGGACACCATCGTGACGTCATCACCCCGCTCTTCATTGGACGGAGGGCCGCAGTGGACGGCTGCACGCTCCGGCCCCGCCTCTCTCCTGTCCACAAGTAGCTGTAGCGGCGTGAGGCTTCTCCCCCGCCACGCTCCTTTACCTCAGACTGCTGCACGGCCACGGGGGTGAGTATTGTAACCCCCGGAGGATTACTGTGTGTGTTTGGGGCGGGGGGATGGCGGTCTGCAGGGATAGTGTGTGGGGAATAGTGTTGGCGGCCGGGGGGTGGCAGTGTGTGTGTGTGTGTAGGAGGATGATGGGGGTAGTAGTGTGTGTCGGAGGAGGAGGATGGGGGTAATGTGTGTGGAGGAGGAGGATGGGGGTAATGTGTGTGGAGGAGGAGGATGGGGGTAATGTGTGTAGGAGGAGGAGGATGGGGGTAGTAGTGTGTGTGTGTAGGAGGAGGAGGAGGATAGGGGTAATGTGTGTGTGTAGGAGGAGGAGGAGGGTAGTAGTGTGTGTAGGAGGAGGATAGGGTTAATGTGTGTGTGTGTAGGAGGAGGATGGGGGTAGTAGTGTGTGTAGGAGGAGGAGGATGGGGGTAGTAGTGTGTGTAGGACAAGGAGGATGGGGGTAATGTGTGTGTGTGTGTGTAGGAGGAGAAGGATGGGGGTAGTAGTGTGTGTGTAGGAGGAGGAGGATGGGGGTAGTGTGTGTAGGAGGAGGAGGATGGGGGTAGTGTGTGTAGGAGGAGGAGGATGGGGGTAGTGTGTGTAGGAGGGGGAGGATGGGGGTAGTGTGTGTAGGAGGATGGGGGTAGTGTGTGTATGAGGAGGATGGGGGTAGTGTGTGTAGGAGGAGGATGGGGGTAGTAGTGTGTGTAGGAGGAGGATTGGGGTAATGTGTGTGTGTAGGAGGAGGATGGGGGTAGTAGTGTGTGTAGGAGGAGGAGGATGGGGGTAGTAGTGTGTGTAGGACAAGGAGGATGGGGGTAATGTGTGTGTAGGAGGATGGGGGTAATGTGTGTGTGTGTGTGTGTGTGTGTAGGAGGAGGAGGATGGGGGTAGTAGTGTGTGTGTAGGAGGAGGAGGATGGGGGTAGTGTGTGTAGGAGGAGGAGGATGGGGGTAGTGTGTGTAGGAGGAGGAGGATGGGGGTAGTGTGTGTAGGAGGGGGAGGATGGGGGTAGTGTGTGTAGGAGGATGGGGGTAGTGTGTGTATGAGGAGGATGGGGGTAGTGTGTGTAGGAGGAGGATGGGGGTAGTAGTGTGTGTAGGAGGAGGATTGGGGTAATGTGTGTGTGTGTAGGAGGAGGATGGGGGTAGTAGTGTGTGTAGGAGGAGGAGGATGGGGGTAGTAGTGTGTGTAGGACAAGGAGGATGGGGGTAATGTGTGTGTGTGTGTGTGTGTAGGAGGAGAAGGATGGGGGTAGTAGTGTGTGTAGGAGGAGGATGGGGGTAATGTGTGTGTAGGAGGATGGGGGTAATGTGTGTGTGTGTGTGTGTGTGTGTGTGTAGGAGGAGGATGGGGGTAGTAGTGTGTGTGTAGGAGGAGGAGGATGGGCGTAGTGTGTGTAGGAGGAGGAGGATGGGGGTAGTGTGTGTAGGAGGAGGAGGATGGGGGTAGTGTGTGTAGGAGGGGGAGGATGGGGGTAGTGTGTGTAGGAGGATGGGGGTAGTGTGTGTATGAGGAGGAGGAGGATGGGGGAAGTGTGTGTATGAGGAGGATGGGGGAAGTGTGTGTATGAGGAGGATGGGGGTAGTGTGTGTATGAGGAGGATGGGGGTAGTGTGTGTATGAGGAGGATGGGGGTAGTGTGTGTAGGAGGAGGAGGATGGGGGTAGTAGTGTGTGTGTGTAGGAGGAGGAGGATGGGGGTAGTGTGTGTGTAGGAGGAGGAGGATGGGGGTAGTGTGTGTAGGAGGAGGAGGATGGGGGTAGTGTGTGTAGGAGGAGGAGGATGGGGGTAGTGTGTGTAGGAGGAGGAGGATGGGGGTAGTGTGTGTATGAGGAGGATGGGGTAGTGTGTGTATGAGGAGGATGGGGGTAGTGTGTGTATGAGGAGGATGGGGGTAATGTGTGTAGGAGGAGGAGGATGGGGGTAGTGTGTGTAGGAGGAGGATGGGGGTAGTGTGTGTATGAGGAGGATGGGGGTAGTGTGTGTATGAGGAGGATGGGGGTAGTGTGTGTAGGAGGAGGAGGATGGGGGTAGTGTGTGTAGGAGGAGGATGGGGGTAGTGTGTGTAGGAGGAGGAGGATGGGGGTAGTGTGTGTAGGAGGAGGAGGAGGATGGGGGTAGTGTGTGGAGGAGGAGGATGGGGGTAGTGTGTGTAGGAGAAGGAGGAGGATGGGGGTAATGTGTGTAGGAGGATGGGGGTAGTGTGTGTAGGAGGATGGGGGTAGTGTGTGTAGGAGGATGGGGGTAGTGTGTGTTGGAGGATGGGGGTAGTGTGTGTAGGAGAAGGAGGAGGATGGGGGTAGTGTGTGTATGAGGAGGATGGGGGTAGTGTGTGTAGGAGAAGGAGGAGGATGGGGGTAGTGTGTGTAGGAGGATGGGGGTAGTGTGTGTAGGAGAAGGAGGAGGATGGGGGTAGTGTGTGTAGGAGGATGGGGGTAGTGTGTGTAGGAGGATGGGGGTAGTGTGTGTAGGAGGATGGGGGTAGTGTGTGTAGGA
The DNA here is from genome assembly GCF_027789765.1 of Dendropsophus ebraccatus. Lineage (NCBI taxonomy): Eukaryota > Metazoa > Chordata > Amphibia > Anura > Hylidae > Dendropsophus > Dendropsophus ebraccatus. Next base: position 140,631,671 of record NC_091456.1, read on the forward strand.
GGATGGGGTAGTGTGTGTAGGAGGATGGGGGTAGTGTGTGGAGGAGGAGGATGATGGGGGTAGTGTGTGGAGGAGGAGGATGATGATGGGGGTAGTGTGTGAAGGAGGAGTAGGATGGGGGTAGTGTGTGTGTGTATGGGTCAGGTGGGGGTTGTGTGTGTGTGTGTGTAGGGGGAGGAGAATGGGGGTAGTGTGTGTAGGAGGAGGATAGGGGTAGGGGAGGAGGATGGGGTAGTGTGTGTTTAGGGGGAGGAGGGGGGGGAAGATGGGGGTAGTGTGTTTTTAGGGGGGGCAGATGGGGGTAGTGTGTGTGTGTGTGTAGGGGGGGTCAGATGGGGTAGTGTGTGTGTGTGTGTAGGGGGGGTCAGATGGGGTAGTGTGTGTGTAGGGGGGGTAAGATGGGGGTAGGGTGTGTGTAGAGGGGGGCAGATGAGTGTAGTGTGTGTGTAGGGGGGGCAGATGGGGGTAGTGTGTGTGTAGGGGGGGGCAGATGGGGGTAGTGTGTGTGTAGGGGGGGTCAGAAGTAATTGTACTGGCTAGGGGAGGGGTTGCAAAGATGGGGGGGGGGTTTGATGGCGCAGAATGCTGTTAAGACGGCCCTGGATGCAGGGGGATGGCTATTCTGTATGGGGGGATGCAGGGGGGGCTATTCTATGCAGGAGGGGCTATTGTATATGGGGGATGCAGGGGGGGCTATTCTATATGGGGGGGACTATTCTATATGGGGGGATGCAGGGGGACGGCTATTCTATATGGGGGCTATTCTATGCAGGGGGGCTATTCTATATGGGGGGATGCAGGGGGACGGCTATTCTGTATGGGGGGATGCAGGGGGGCTATTCTATGCAGGGGGGGCTATTCTATATGGGGGGATGCAGGGGGACGGCTATTCTGTATGGGGGGATGCAGGGGGGGCTATTCTATATGGAGGGATGCAGGGGGGGCTATTCTATATGGAGGGATGCAGGGGGGGCTATTGTATATGGGGGGATGCAGGGGGTCTATTCTACATGGGGGGATGCAGGGGGGCTATTCTATATGGGGGGGACTATTCTATATGGAGGGATGCAGGGGGACGGCTATTCTGTATGGGGGGATGCAGGGGGGCTATTTTATATGGGGGCTATTCTATGCAGGGGGGGCTATTCTATATGGGGGGATGCAAGGGGAACGGCTATTCTGTATGGGGAGGAAGCAGGGGGGGGGGGGCTATTCTATATGGAGGGATGCAGGGGGGGCTATTCTATATGGAGGGATGCAGGGGGGGCTATTGTATATGGGGGGATGCAGGGGGTCTATTCTACATGGGGGGATGCAGGGGGGCTATTCTATATGGGGGGGACTATTCTATATGGAGGGATGCAGGAGGGGCTATTCAATATGGGGGGGATGCAGGGGGGGGCTATTGTATATGGGGGGATGCAGGGGGCTATTCTATATGGGGGGACTATTCTATATGGGGGGATGCAGGAGGATGGCTATTCTGTATGGGGGGATGCAGGAGGATGGCTATTCTGTATGGGGGGATGCAGGAGGGGCTATTCTATAGTAAAAAGTGAAAAAGTTTCAGCTCACCAAATGTCGGCAATCCTCGGTGTCACGGATCCACACCTGGCTTGGTGTGCGCAGAATTATGCATAAAAGAGACCAGCGATCCAGCACGTTGCAAGGAAAATTAGCCTTTATTTTCAAAATGCAGTTCTTACAAGTGAAACACCATAGTGCAGGGACCCCACTGATCAGACGTGTTTCGAGCGCATGCGCACTCTTGTTTACTGATGATCCCACCCCCTACTTCCAACCACTATAACCAGACCCACAGGTGCAACATACAGGTGTAAGAAGTAAAGAATGATTAAATGACTGCATACTATGTAGTACTTACACGTATATATGAACAGAAAAGAAAAATAATGTTGAATCAAACCATTCACATAAAAAGAATATACATAACTTACTAACGCCAAATGGCGGGTGTGTAGGGTGCACTAATCCAAAATGGTATATGAATAAAAAAGAAAAAATAATGATAACATTACTGACCATATACACCCAAATTGACCCACCAATGGAAAAACGCAGGAGGGGCTATTGTATATGGGGGGATGCAGGGGGGCTCTTCTATATGGGGGGGACTATTCTATATGGGGGGATGCAGGGGGACGGCTATTCTATATGGGGGCTATTCTATGCAGGGGGGCTATTCTATATGGGGGGATGCAGGGGGACGGCTATTCTGTATGGGGGGATGCAGGGGGGCTATTCTATATGGGGGCTATTCTATGCAGGGGGGGCTATTCTATATGGGGGGATGCAGGGGGACGGCTATTCTGTATGGGGGGATGCAGGGGGGGCTATTCTATATGGAGGGATGCAGGGGGGGCTATTCTATATGGAGGGATGCAGAGGGGGCTATTGTATATGGGGGGATGCAGGGGGGCTATTCTATATGGGGGGGACTATTCTATATGGGGGGATGCAGGGGGATGGCTATTCTGTATGGGGGGATGCAGGGGGGGCTATTCTGTATGGGGGCTATTCTATGCAGGGGGGGCTATTCTATATGGAGGGATGCAGGAGGGGCTATTCAATATGGGGGGGATGCAGGGGGGGGCTATTGTATATGGGGGATGCAGGGGGCTATTCTATATGGGGGGAATATTCTATATGGGGGGATGCAGGGGGCTATTCTATATGGGGGGACTATTCTATATGGGGAGATGCAGGGGGATGGCTATTCTGTATGGGGGGATGCAGGGGGGGCTATTCTATATGGGAGGGGATGTAGGGAGACTATTCTGTATGGGGGGTGCAGGGGGGCTATTCTATATGGAGGGATGTATAGATGAGGATGTTGCTGGAGCATGAAGCCTAAAATGTCTGTCTGGCAGATCCCGTGGAGAGGAGTCATGGCCAGAGAAGCCTTCATGATGGCCGGAGCCAGATGGAGAAGAAAAGGAAAAGTGGACGTCTCTTCATGCAGAGAAGACGCCTACTGTGAGTGACAGGATGTAACTGCACTATAATCACTTATAAGGTCCGCAAAACCTTTATACAGCTGGGATCTACCTCTGTATCCGGGGTGTCACACTCCGGCCCTCCAGGTGTTACAAAACTACAATTCCCATCATGCTTTAGCTGTCCACTCATGATGGGATTTGTAGTGATGTAACAGCTGGAGGGCTGGAGTGTGACACCTGTGTTCTATTGTCACTGCTTTGGGAGAATATTGGTCTTTTATAGTGGCTGTTATTTAGTGACAGTATAGTGGTATCCAGTCACTCTATGGTGACAGTAGTGGGCATGGTGTGATTGTATTATTCGTATTATTGGTAATATTAGTGTTTTATATAGTGGATTGTATTCAGTCACAGTGTAGTGGTGTTAGTCATTATGTGGTGATAATGGCCGTGCTAATGGTGTGGTCATAATGGCCGTGCTCATGGTGTGGTCATAATGGCCGTGCTCATGGTGTGGTGATAATGGCCGTGCTCATGGTGTGGTGATAATGGCCGTGCTCATGGTGTGGTGATAAAGGCCGTGCTCATGGTGTGGTGATAATGGCCGTGCTCATGGTGTGGTGATAATGGCCGTGCTCATGGTGTGGTGATAATGGCCGTGCTCATGGTGTGGTGATAATGGCCGTGCTCATGGTGTGGTGGTAATGGCCGTGCTCAAGGTGGGGTGATATTATGTGTTACTTATATACTGGTAGTATTGGCAATATTGGTGGGTTTGCTTAGTAACAGTATGGCAGTAACGTGTACAGTATGGTGATAATATTTGCTTACTGGTGTTATTAACTATGACAGTATTATCATGCACAGAAAATTCTTACCTATGTTACCATTATATATCCTAAAATTTGTCCTGGGGCCCTACATATACCTGAGATAGATAGGAGATAGATAGGAGATAGATAGGAGATACATAGGAGATACATAGGAGATACATAGGAGATAGATAGGAGATAGATAGATAGATAGATAGATAGATAGATAATAAATAGATAGATAGATAATAAATAGATAGGAGAAAGATAGATAGATAGATAGATAGATAGATAGATAGATAGATAGATAGGAGATAGATAGATAGATAGATAGATAGATAGATAGATAGATAGATAGGTAGATAGATATCACAGTATATAGGTAGCACTATACCCGTATGGGATCTGAGTGCCAGCAGGGATGGCTTTGACCAGGAGCCCGTTGAATATAGCAAGGAATTACCCACAGCACATAGATAGGAGATAGATAGATAGATAGATAGATAGATAGATAGATAGATAGATAGATAGATATCCAGTAGGAAATAGCTATCTAGCAGCTTATTATGTAGCTTAGATTACACGTGAGATCAGAACCAGCAGTTGAGTGGAGCAGTGGAGTGATAGTCAGGATAAAAGGGATTTAAAAAATATAGTAACTTTTGTCCAAAAACAGCAGCACCCCTGTCCTCAGACTGTGTGTGGTATTACAACTTGGCTCCATTTACTTCAATGGAACTGAGCTGCAATACCTCACACAAACTGAAGAAGAGTGTGGCGCTGTTTCTGGAAGAAGGTGGTCATGTTTTTCTCCTTTAGGGTACAAACACACACGGCATATACGCTGCGTACTTACTGCTGCGATACACAGCAGATTAGATCTAAATAACTGAACACAGTATCAAATCTGCTGCAGATCTGCTGCGTATCTGCTGTGTGTGTTTGTACCCTTAAAGAGAATCTGTGAGTTCCATACCAGGTCTAGGGCTGTAGATCTCAGCAGACAGGTGTGAGGGAGATATCACTGACCTTTAGTCCAGTGTAAACTTATATAATTGTCCTTTTCATTACCAACTAAAGTTTCACAACAGCAGCTGCAGCCGCACCACCCTATAGGTCCATCAGTCAGAGCAGGCAGGGGCGGTGCAGAAGGTGCTGCTGTGGCTCCACATCTGTGACACTTATTATAGAGGTTTACACTGGACTAAAGATCCAGTCCCTGACCTGTACGCTGGGATCTACCGCTGTGTACCTGGTATAGGCCTCACAGGTTCCCTTTAAGGGCACGTTCATACCTAATCCAATGCGGATTTGATGCTTCTGATTTAATCAGTTGAAATGAATACATTTATGCCACATCAAATCCACAACAGATTATGTTATAGCATTATTTTTAGGTGCTGATGGTGGGGTTCACATGTTTAAGGGAGTAGTGGGGACACGGCTAAATGAAGCAGAATTTGCTACAGTGCGTATTTTACACGGCTATCCATGATATGGTATGTGGGCTGCTGGGGTTTGATTGCCAGGGCTGATTTTAAGTCCCAGTCCGGCCCTGCTGACTTGTTATACATGTTCCTCAAGTTGTTACGATTACAATGATATGTAACATGTATAACTTTTATATTATTTGATGGCTTTTAAAAAATTCAAACCATTTGGTGCCAAATATATGTTCCTCAAATTGGCTCCATTCCCAGGCTTATAGCGCATTTATCCTTTGGTCTATGGGGCTGTGTGAAGAGTCATTTTTTGCGCCATGATGTGTTCTTTCTATCGGTATCTTGATTGCGCATATACGACTTTTTGATCACTTGTTATTGCATTTTTTCTGGATTTGATGCGACCAAAAATGCGCAATTTTGCACTTTGGAATTTTTTTGCGCTGACGCCGTTTACCGTGTGAGATCAGGAATCTGATAATTTAATCGTTCGGGCGATTACGTGCGCGGTGATACCAAATATGTTTATTTATTTGTTTATTTATTTATTAATTTATATTTATAAAATGGGAAAAGGGGGGTGATTTGGACTTTTATTAGGGGAGGGGATTTTTTATTAATAAAAACACTTTTTTACTTTTTTTTTTACATAAACTAAAAGTCCTCCTGGGGGACTGGTATATACACAGCACTGATCTCTCATAGAGATCAATGCTGTGTATATACACAGCAAAGATCGATTACATCGGTCATAGATTGCTTTGGCCTGCTGAAGGCCACAGCAATCTATTGCCGAGCCGGGATCAGCGTCATTGCGATGCTGAGGCCCGGGCTGGCCAGAAGAACGGGGAGATCCATTTCACTAGACACCAGGGACGTGAGGTCTGAAGCCCTTCAATGCAGCTGTCAGGTTTGACAGCTGCATTGAAGTGCTTAATTAGCCAGCGCGGCAACGGGACCCATGCCGGCTAATAGAGGCACTGCCCGGCTGCAGATTGCAGCCGGGAGCGGTGCCGTTCAGAGTGGGGTCTCGGCGGGACCCCGCTCTGAACACCCCCCGCGGCACCATGACGTACCAGGTACGTCATGGGTCGCTAAGGGCAGGGCCGGCGCCAGCACCCGGCTAAGTAGGGCAAATGCCGGGGCCCCCAGCTCCTCTAGGGGCCCACTCCCGTTTGTTACTACATTTTTTTTGTTAGTAAAAAAGAAAAAAAAGTGTAGTAACAAAGAGGACTGGGCCCCTAGAGGCCGCATGTGACAGTTAGGGGCCCGCCGATCCATACTGGGGCCCCCGAGCACCTGTCTTCCATCACAAATCTTCCCTACAGCCGAGTAGGAAAGGACCTTTGAGTCTGAAGGACCTTTGATGATGTCACGGGTCATGTGATCGGACACATGACCTGAGGGCAGCAGGTAGGCTCTGCAAACTAAGTGTTCTGTATGTGCTGGTTCTTCTACTTGTTTTGTGTATAGAGGTCCTGCTGTAATATATCTATATCTATTACAGCAGGATATATATATATTACAGCAGGACCTCTATACAGAAAACAACTAGATATCTGTATCTATCTATCTATCTATCTATTTCCCTATCTCCTATCTATCATATGAACATGGTGAGACCTCTAGTTCTCCTATATTCAGGCCCTGCAGTGATATACAGTGTGTGTGTGTGTGTGTATATATATATATATATATATATATATATATATACACACACTGTATATCACTGCAGGGCCTGAATATAGGAGAACTAGAGGTCTCACCATGTTCATATTATAAATAAATATATATATATATATATATATATATATATATATATATATATATATATATATATATATAATGCTGGTGCTGCTAGTTCTCTAGTATACAGCTCCTGCTCTGTGTGTGTGTATGTATATACACACACACAAACACACACAGAAGGAGCTGTATACTAGAGAACTAGCAGCACCAGCATGATATATATATATATAATCCTGTGACTGGGTCTGACTCCTCTAGAGTCCTGACTACTGCAGAGATCAGGAGATACAGGAGGAGAAAGATATGCAGCAGCCGCATGTTTCTTCTGCTGCATATCTTTCCTCGCCTGTCTCTCCATGATTTGCTCCTCAAAGGGGCCCGCCGAGGCTCTGTCGCCCAAGGGCCCACAAAAAACTGGAGCCGGCCCTGGCTAAGGGGTTAATATCCAAGAGCCAGGGAAAACTGAGTAAGAATTCCTGGGAATCTGTAATCTAATGTAGACAGATTCACCTTTCAGGGTCCACAAAAGCTGTATAACAAACCCTGTGGAAGTGTAATAGAGAAGGCCAAACATTAAATTTACCTAGATAAATCCATCTTGCTCTAGGCAGGATAGCTTTTCGGGAACCCAAGAAAGCTAGGTTACTCATACAACGGCTAACACTTTCTATATAGAGAGTGTGCATAGCTCCACAAAACTTGGAATGTAAGTATGTCCTATTTGTCTAGACTGTCAATATTAACATTCAGGCACCTAGGAAAGCCAGGTTGCACTTTACAGAAAAAGGTGAGATGTGTTCTAAATAGTCAGACACTGCTATTGAAGTAAATGGGTTCTATTCCCTGATCCTATCCCTGTATTTTCAGTTTTGATGTTGAGATCATAGAGATATAACAATCAGTCCTCTGCCAAAGAAGGAATGAGGAGGTATTTCTTTGTCTTGCAGATGTCCAGCTTTATGACGGCAACATGTGATGGACCCCTAACTCCCACGCAAAATGAAACCAAAGAACACAAAATAAAGACACAGCACATTGTAATCAGGTCAAATGGTCACAATTTTTTTTATTTCACATGACACTGAAAAAAATGGCAGACCCCCCAACTCACGAAGAGTCACCCTCCAGCACTCAAGCGAGGAAAAAACCCCTGTGGGGGAAACCTCAAGTGAGCCATGGCTAGGGAGCTGGGGAGCCATGCCCCTCCCCTGGGTTTAGAGGGTAATACCAATATAACATAGTGTAAGAATTTTATCTGATTTACAGACAGAATAACAAAAATAGACTATAAATATACTACACCAAATGTAAGAGAGATCTGGCTGCCATATATGTCACCTATATGTCATGTAAGGGACAAAGAGGGACAGAGGGACGTGGCTCAAAAGTGGGGACTGTCCCTCCAAAAGAGGAACACTTGGGAGGTCCGATTACATGAGACAAAATAAGCATGGCGAAAAATAATTTGATAAAGTGATTCTTTGATGGAAGGGCTATACTGCTGCTATGACAAGGAAGTCCTGGACCTTGTGTAACCAAGCAAAGTTGCTATCCTGGCTACAAAAGTAAGGACTGTGGAATTACATGTGCAGTGTGCTGTGTAGGGTGCACCTGAAATTGTAAACATATAGGGGAGATTTATCAAACTGGTATAAAATAGAATTGTCTTAGTTGCCCCTAGCAACCATTCAGATTCCACTTTTCATTTTCCAAAGAATCTGTGAGGAATGAAAAGTGGAATCTGATTGGTTGCTTGGGGTAACTAAGACAATTCTACGGTTCAGGGAAGAAAAAGAGCGCTGCACCTCACACCTATGGCTGACACTAGTGCCTCTCGAATGCATAAAAAACATCTGAATTTTGTGTATGAATGGATCAAGCCACACTGCCCCATGTACGGCGTGCAGGTATCTGATACACATGGGTCCCTACACTAAATCCACACTGTGCGGGTCAGTGACCACCACCCCCGCAGGCGTGCATGGGCAGGGATTGGAGGCCATGGAACGGCCCCCATATCACAGGACCAGACCCAAAATGCCCCCCCCAAAAACTCCCAGCCAGCACCGCCGGCGGAGGAAGCTGCCCCCAAACAGCACAAGTCTGAATAAGGTATTGCGCTCACCATTGCTACTGCAGATAGAATGGGACAAACAGGAGGGATAAAAGCACATGCACTCAGGTGTCTCCTGCTAATTGCGGTCATGTGGGTCTTCCAGGAGGAGTGCAAAAACACTGAGAAAAGAGAGAAACAAAATACGGTTAAGGGAAGAAAAAGAGCGCTGCACCTCACACCTATGGCTGACACTAGTGCCTCTCGGCTGCACAGTGTGGACTTAGTGTAGGGACCCATGTGTGTCAGATACCTGCACGCGGTACATGGGGCAGTGTGGCTTGATCAATTCATACACAAAATTCTGATGTTTTTTATGTAGCCGAGAGGCACTATTGTCAGCCATAGGTGTGAGGTGCAGCGCTCTTTTTCTTCCCTGAACCGTATTTTGTTTCTCTCTTTTCTCAGTGTTTTTGCACTCCTCCTGGAAGACCCACATGACCGCAATCAGCAGGAGACACCTGAGTGCATGTGCTTTTATCCCTCCTGTTTGTCCCATTCTATCTGCAGTAGCAATGGTGAGCGCAATACCTTATCCAGACTTGTGCTTTTTGGGGGCAGCTTCCTCCGCCGGCGGTGCTGGCTGGGAGTTTTTTTGGGGGGGCATTTTGGGTCTGGTCCTGTGGCATGGGGGTTGCAGGGCCATTCCATGGCCCCCCTTCCCTGCCCATGCATGCCTGCGGGGGTGGTGGTCACTGACCGGCACAGTGTGGACTTAGTGTAGGGACCCATGTGTATCAGATACCTGCACGTGGTACATGGGGCTTGATCAATTCATACACAAAATTCTGATGTTTTTTATGCAGCCGAGAGGCACTAGTGTCAGCCATAGGTGTGAGGTGCAGCGCTCTTTTTCTTCCCTGAACCGTAAGACAATTCTACTTTACACCAGTTTGATAAATCTCCCCCATAGTATCCCAGTTCAGTTTTTTGTTGTTGTTGTTGTTGAGTGAGGGCAGTGCTGTCAGAATCGTTCCCTGTGACAATGTAAATAGTTACATGAATGGGTCTGCTGCAGTGCTGACAAGCTTTATAATATTCTATATCAGGCATGACAAACTCTGGCCTGCAGGCTAAATCTGTCCCGCAGTGCCATTATTATTGGCCCACCGAGGAAAATAATTAATTTCCTAGAGTTGACCCTCCAAAGTCACAGCGGATTATAATATGGGTAGCCCGGATGGCCGCTTAGACCACCCATATTATAATCTTATAAGCTGCAGGCAGTTTTAAGTGGGTGGCGTCCCAGTGCAGGCAGCATGGTAATGTCCGGCATATCCTGCAGCCAGGGGAGCCAGGGGGGGGGGGCGCAGTGTGGGAACCAGAAATCTAAGTCACCAATTGGACAGTAATTAACAACTATTAGGGGAACTGGCTAGTAGCTGGCTACTATATGGGGAACTATTGTGAGGGTTTGCTATTATATAAGAAACTATTGTGAGGGCTGACTACTATGGGGAGCACTGTTGTGAGGGTTGGCTACTATATGGGGTACCGTTGTGGGGGCTGGCTACTATATAGGAAACTATTGTGAGGGCTGACTACAATATGGAGCACTATTGTGAGGGTTGGCTACTAAGTAGTGGCACTATTAGGTGGGCTGACTACTATGTGGGACATTATTGGAAGGGCTGACTACTATATGAAGCACTATTGGGTGAGCTAGCCACTATGTGGCACACTATTGGGTGGGCATGAATGCCCTATGCACGCTTTATTAAATATCAAGGTTGGCCCAGGACTTTGTCCAGTTTTTCCGTTTTGGCCCACTATATATTTGAGTTTGACACTGCTTTTCTATATGATCTGCCATATGGTGCCGAATTAATCAAAATTTTAAAACACACACATAGCTGCTCCTTACCCGGAAATCCCCACTTAGCTTATTAGTATTCAGAACCTTCTATCAGGGGGTTATCAGACTTTATTTGCTTGAGTATTGAGTATAGAGCGAGCATTGAGTGAAGGATAGAGAAAGAGCAAGAATTTAGAGTCAGGTGCCAAGGGGTACCCAGGGGTGCTTCGGACCGCACAGAACAGTACCCATATGGCTGGCCCACATATTGCTTAATCTTGGGAGCAGTTATAGCCATGTATGAGGGTCTGTCTGTAAGAGTACAATTTTCACTTTTGTACTGTAAAAAGCAAGTAAAAAAAAAAATCTTGATAGTACATCCATTAGTTCTGAAAACAGCATGTATTCAGGCTCCTGGATCTAGTATATACGAGATCACCACTTTTCTAGTAATGTAGTTTTCTCACTTTCCCGAGTGTTAAGTCTCTCAGTTGCTGTTACAATCAACACATTTATCTACCAGAAAGACGTGTGCAACACAATAAAGAGAGACGAAAGACTGGAGCTGAAGGCAGAATACAACCTTACAGGTAGGAGTACGCTGCTTCTAAATAATGAGTGCTACAGCTTCAATATCCTTTATAACTAATGATAAATCAAGTGTGTTATGGCCATTGTGCTGCTATCTGCTTTTGAAATTATGATATTTTACTGTATATATCACCCATAAAGCAGTCTGGCACACATCCAGAGCCTGTAGGGTATTTTGGAGGGCATATATAAAGGGGTATACCAAATTAAAACAGATTGCGGGGGTGGGGGGGAGTGTGGGGTGTGTGTCAAACTGCCGGTTGTTACTTTGGGATGGGGACCCACTCTATTTTTGGAACCAGGTGGTAAGTCGTGTACCATTCATTGTTTATGGAGCTCCATAGGCTATATGTGGATGATTGGCGTGCATGTGCAACTTGGAGCTCCATTCAAGAACAATATTTGGGTCCCTTTTCTCAAAATCACAACCAGAAGTTGGACGTCTGTGTCCTGTGTTTTAACTTGGAAAAACTTTATGGGCTAGTTTATTTAGGGGCTCATCCTTTTTGGGGTGGTAGTCCTGCAAGTCCCGGTGTAAGAGGGCCAAAATTTGGAGGGCATGAAAAAAATAGCCTCACTGGCACCTGATAGATAATCTCAGAGGAGATCATGTGTAAGTCCCTTGTTTCTTTGCTTCTTTGGAAGGGGTAGGATCTTTCCATTTTTACCAACCAATGTGAATTATAACAATTGCCCACCGAATCACTGAGTATGGTAAACCTGGTTGGTCATAACTCTTCTATGTTTTCTGGGATCATAGTTGATGTTGTCTTTGATATTTGGTTGTGATCTGAATTTTAAGGTGCATTCTGTGAAAGTTATTTTCTTGTTTCTTGAGGATAATTGTTGTTTCTTATAGATAAGATGTTAGTTGACAACCCTTGACAGTGTTGCTTTATTTGAGCTCATTGTAACCACCTTTTTTAGATACCTGTAAAGCCCCTATTACATGGGGCGATGCAGAGGAGCAAACATGGGCTGTCAGTGCTCACTTGCTCCTTGTTTCCTGAGCGCTGCCAGCGCTATTACATGCATCAGCAGCATGCAGGTAAGAGTTGGGGGGGGGGGGCTTTTGGAGCTGTAGGGGGGGGGGGGCGCCCTGGGTGATCGCTAGATCATTCGGGCAGCCTACAGAAGAAAGTGGCGGTCTGCTGCCGCCACTCCTATTCCACAGAGCGTCAGCAGATCGTTGCTATCTTAGTTGTTTGTCTTTCAACATGTTGAAAGACAATGACAGACAACAATAAGCGGGCATTGTTCATGTCGGCTGATTGTTGGCTTCTATTAGGGTCCATTTACACAGAATTATCTGACAGATTATCTGCCAAAGATTTGAAGCCAAAGCCAGGAATGGATTTGAGAAGAGGATAAATCTCAGGCTTTCCTTTATGACCTGATCTCTGCTTATAGTCTGTTTCTGGCTTTGGCTTCAAATCTTTGGCAGATAATCGGTCAGATAATCTTTCTGTGTAAATGGACCCTGATGCTAAGTTTACATGAGGCGATTATTGGCCCAATCGTACGATTAACGATTTCGAAGTAACGATTTTTTTATTACGATCAGCGTTTAGACGGTACGATATATCGTACGGAAAAATCGTTTTGCGATCGTGCGCCTTCAGCCCGGCCCGCCCGCAGCCTGGCCCTCCGCTCAACCGCAGCCCCCTGCGCCGCCCCGATCGCCACCCCCGCCGCTCCGATCGCCACCCCCGCCGCTCCAATCGCCACCCCCAGCCGCCGCTCCGATCGCCCCCTGCCGCCGCTCCGATCGCCCCCACAGCCGCGGCCAAAAGCATATGTTACCTGCTCCGCGTAGCAGGTCTTCCGACATCCCCGGCTCCCATCTTCAGCGCATTGATTGGCTGAAGAGATGAGCCGGGAATTTCAAACGGCTCCTCTTCAGCACTGATTGGCTGAAGGGGAGCCGTTTGAAATTCCCGGCTCCCCTCTTCAGCCAATCAGTGCTGCCGTGCATTGATTGGCTGAGGAGGGGAGCCGGGAATTTCAAACGGCTCCCCTTCAGCCAATCAGTGCTGCCTTGCATTGATTGGCTGAAGAGATGAGCCGGGAATTTTAAACGGCTCCCCTTCAGCCAATCAGTGCTGAAGAGGAGCACTGATTGGCTGAAGAGGAGGCGTTTGAAATTTCCGGCTCATCTCTTCAGCCAATCAGTGCGCTGAAGAGGGGAGCCGGGGATCTCGAAGACCTGCTGCGCGGAGCAGGTAACGTACGCTATGCGGCGGCGGGGGGGCAATCTTGAGTGGCGGCGGGGGGGCGATCGGAGCGGGGGGGCGATTGGAGCGGCGGGGGGTGATCGGAGCGGCGGCGGGGGTGGCGATTGGAGCGGCGGCGGGGGTGTTGATCGGAGCGGCAGCGGGGGTGGCGATCAGGGCGGCGGGGGTGTCGATCAGAGCGGCGGCGGGGGTGGCGATCGAGCTGGCGCAGGGGGCTGCGGATGAGCGGGGGGCCGGGCGGCGAGCACCGGGTGGCCGGACTATCGTGCAACGACTGTTTACACGGAACAATCGGCGAATTTTTTCCGATCGGCGAACGACGATTTATGAACATGTTAAAAGATCAAAATGAACGATTTTTCGATCGTTCGCATTTACACGTAAGATCGTTCTAATTCGATTGTTATCGCGAAAATTCGCCCGATAATCGTTTCGTGTAAACGTATCATAACATAGGATCATTATCATTGATTATCATTGTTGTTTCATGTAATAGGGCCTTATGAAAGGCCTCTCTACCTATGACGTAAGCAGGTTGTTTAGTTTAGAAAAAGTATTCTTAAAAATCTTAAGGAATGCAGAAATGTATAAGACACAGACTGGCATCTCTGCCAAGCAGTAATTTGGGTAAATAAGAAACTGGGTAGACTGGATTGCCAATAGGCTCTGACAATAAGAAGTCTCTTTGTGCTGAGCTCTGCCCTTTATATTAAACAGATAAAGGTGCCATAAATTAGATGTACGTGAGGTAAGAATGTGAAGCTATACCCAGCTATGGAGCAATCGGCCCTTTCCGAGCCCTGCTCCAGTCTTGTGATAATCCGTTCATTATGCTTCTGTCGTTTTATTGTTGATTGAATTTTTTACAAAAATGCAAAACATCCAACATTAAATAATTGAGAGAATGCCACATAGCCTCGGGTAAATACCAATGGAAGGGAGCTGTCAATCAGGTCTGTTTGCTCTTCATAAATCTTTTCCGGTTACATAAGTAAAAGTTATCACAGTGTTCCCCTGCCCTGCTCCTCCTGGCTCTCTTGTCACCATGAACATATTACTCAATGAGGCCTATAGGTGTGAATCTGTTGACATTTCTCCATATGTAGACATTTATCTCCACGAGCATGACTGAGTCCTATGGAAATGCATTGTTTGTTGCATCGTACAAGTGACATTTATAGCTATGAGATGCTGAAAGTTCTCTGTGTACATTGTGCTGTGGCACGCAGAACACCATGGGTCTTTTTGACAAAAGTGTTTTAATGGCATGTCAACCATATCTCTTTCTGTACAATCTTTCCTCTAGATTTGTATCAGACATTGGTCACACTAGTCGCTTGAGGATTTGCCTCCCCAGTAGCCAGAATACTGCTCCCTAGTAGTTACAACAATGCCCTGCTCAACCTCTCTAGTAGGAATAACAGTTCTTGGACTTCTCCAGCAGGACCCCATCCACTTTAGCAGTAATTACAGCTGCCTCACCTACTTCTCCAGTAGCCATAACAGGCCTCCTGCACTTCTTCATTAGTTACAGAAAGCCCTCCACACTTCTTCAGTAGTCACAGCTGCATCTCTTACTTCTTCAGTAGCCATAACTGACTCCATACACTCCCCCAGTAGTCACAGCTTCCCCCCTTACACATCTCCTGTAATCACAGCTGTCCCTTCCATATTTCCACTAGTTACATCTGCCTCCCACTTCTCCAGTAGTCACAGTTGCCTCCCTTATTTCTCCAGTAGCCATAACAGGCAACTGCACTTTTTCAGTAACCTCCCCCACACATGTCTAGTAGTCACAACTGCCCCTTCCACTTTTCCAGTAGTCACAGCAGGCCCCTCTCATGTCTTTGGTAGTCACAGCAGGCTCCTCCCATGTCTCCAGTAGTTGCAGCAGGCCCCTCCTACTTTTCAAGTAGTCACAGCAGGCTCCTCCCATATGCTCAGTAGTCACCACAGGCTCCTCCCATGTCACCAGGAATTGCAGCAGGCCCCTCCCACCTTTTCAGTAGTCACAGTATGTCTGTGGGCACAGCTGCTTCCCTTACTTACCCATATATGAGTGGTGCACTTGACTTTAAAGACGACTATAATGATTCACTACTGGATTAATAATTTAAAGCAGTGTTTAAAAGTAAAATGCGTATAATGATATGGAACCGGTTTAAAGCTAAATAGGCAATGTAGTTATAAGACATATCTTTCCACTACAGCAAGTGTTCACCAACACTCATCATCATCATCACTAGCTGGGGAATCAGAAGTTAGGGGACACTGCACTAGAGGGAGCCCTGTGGAGTGAACTGTAGAACTTTCCAGCTGTGTTCCTAAAAGAATAAGCTTGTGAATACTTAGCAGATTTAACAGCTTTATTTTTGCATGTCACTGTCCTGTAATGGTTTTTAATATTTTTTTGAATTCTTGACATGAACTTAAACATGAATTTTCATTTTTTTGTACTATGTTCTCCTGCACTCATCTAATAGGACCAATGGATTGACCTGTAGTGAACCTGACCCTAATAAACCAGAGAACAAGTGGTTGTCCAGTTGGGGCAGAACTATTTAACCCCAAGTGTCAAGTCACTGACATGTTAGGACATGTAATTCTTTGTATAAGTGAGCAGCACTGGTTGTGGTCGCTGATGTTTGAGCAGCCACTAGATGGTGCTAAACTGCTGTCACCAGTCTTGTACCTACTAGGCAAGAATACAGAAACATAGTAGGAGAACTGACTGCAAAGAAGGGTGAAACAAATACAAAGGTATACATATATATAGTTGTATAAATAATTCCATAAGAACACGATATGTCCTACTAGAACATGACTATACATATATGTTAATTTACATCTGCAAACTAATAAATTATATGTGGCGTGAAGATCCGCAGGGCAGCTATGGATTATTACTAGCTGCCAGAGACCTCTTAAGAAATGATGAGATTTTATCTGCCCATATTCCTAGGCATTTTACCACAATATGTATAAATGATATGACTTCCATCCTTTAGCCTCTGTCAGCAGGGAATAATTGCACATGCAGGAGATAACTCCCAGAAGGCTATAATTTGTGAATCAATAGGAGGTCATTGAAAGCCACCACACTAAATAGTCTTCATCAGGAAAATGTGCATTTCAATGAACTGCTTCTTTCAGACATCTTGTCTAGACCCTCTAGCTCTGAATTACTGGGATTATTCTGCCTTTGAGAGATACTATTCTTCACATACACTCGCTATACATAGGTCTATCTCTATGAATAGGAAATTAAAGAGTCACTGTCGTATTTTTTTTTTTTGCAGAAATCAATAGTCCAGGCGATTTTAAGAAACTTTGTAATTGGGTTTATTAGCCAAATCTGCCATTATCTGCATGTAAAAAGCCTTTTCCCAGGTCCCCCCCTCCTTCCTCTTTTTCATCCACTCTGAAAAATCTGAAAATTGTGACTTGTTGCAGGAGACGTCCCCTGTCTGCTCTAGGGAGAGGGGAGGGGGGAGGAGGAAGGAGGGAGTTAGTCGGCAGCAGAAAGCAGATAACAGAGGATTACAGGCACGGAGCTGGGTGACAGCTGTAATCCGAGCTCAGACAGGTCACTGGTGATGGTCAGAACAGATAAGGAGTGAGGGATTTGTAGATTAACTCTTTGTTGTCCTGTTTTGGTCTTTTCTTTAGCTCTCTCCATAGGAGAACAATGAAGACAGGGGGGAGAGCTTCAAACTGCTTTTTCATGATAAAAATGCATTTTTCGGATAATAAACCCAATTACAAAGTTTCTTAAAATCGCCTGGACTATTGATTTCTGCGAAAAAAAAATTCACGACAGTGACACTTTAAGTGTACTGCAGTCCAGTATGGGCTATGGACAATGTTTAATCATTTGCAGGCTCATGGAATGGTACTAAGTCTATGATAAACATATATATATATATATATATATATATATATATATATATATATATATATACACACACAGTAATACCTCGGTTTTCGAACGCTTTGGAACTCGAACTGCTTGGTAATCGAACGAAAATTTACCCAGAAGTGTTTGGAATTCGAACTTTGCTCGGTTTTCGAACATTTTTCGAACGTTTTTGCGAGCGTGGATGGTGGGTTGTACCTGGCGAGTTAAGCAGTGGTGAGGCTTCACATACAGTACAGTGCTGTATAAGACTGCTGGAGTGCATATACAGTGCAGTAGTAGTACAGGCAGTGCACCACCATCTCCCATACATTACAGTGCTTGGATGGGGGGGACGCTATACAGTAAAGGATGGGTGAGGAGTTGGTGACTACTGTACTATAATTGCTGGTTCTGATGAACATTTCTTATGTTTAATGTCCTGTACAGTATAGTGCTGTTCTGTACTATAGTGATTATACTGAGCACTTATCAGTGTAATAAATGAGTATTGTAGGTAATTATTGGTGGCTGCTGGAACCAATTAATCACATTTACATTATTTCCTATGGGAAGACACTGCTCGGTTTTCATACTGCTTGGTTCTCAAACTGCCTTCCGGAACCAATTAAGTTCGAGAACCGAGGTACCACTGTATATATATATATATATATATATATATATATATATATATATAGGGCCATAGCAGGGGACCAATGAGCTCAGTACATTAATTCTTATTATGTTTTTCCTGCAACTTTAGTAAAATTCTGACATCAGATTTTTGGTTCTCAAGGAATCATTTGGGGGAGTGGTGTTCCTCACTGTGGAGACCACCAATCTGGTGTATGAAATGTTACAAGCCATGCAATGCTCAATGGAAAAAAAGGTAGCTCCTGTCTACAGAAGGATAAGACATTTCTCTATACTGCCATCTATTGGAGGTGGTTGTGCAAACCTTAAAGGGGTTGCTGGAGGGGGGGGGGAGTTGGTTGGGGCAGAAAATGGCTGCCTTTTAGAGATAAGCGAACCTCGAGCATGCTCGAGTCCATCCGAACCCGATCGTTCGGCATTTAATTAGCGGTGGCTGCTAGACTTGGATAAAGCCCTAAGGCTCTGTGGAAAACATGGATACAGCCAATGACTATATCCATGTTTTCCAGACAACCTTAGAGCTTTATCCAAGTTCAGCAGCCACCGCTAATCAAATGCCGAACGTTCAGGTTCGGATGGACTCGAGCATGCTCGAGGTTCGCTCATTTCTACTGCCTTCTGATATGCAGACAATTGGTTCCACACCCCAAAATAATGATTTTATTTTCTGAATAACATGTAGAACAGATGAAACAAACAATGAGAAACAGCTGAATATGTGATATTATAAGTTACTATACAGTATAGCAATCAGCATGTGGTGTATAATGTGTAGTAATTGCATAAACCTGAAAAACATCCGCAGTTTGTAGATACAGGGTGGAACTGCAGATCCCCATAATGCAGTAGCGCAGTACAACAGGCTAGAATAGAGAAGCAGGGCTGCTGTCAGAGGTCTGTGTGGTCACATGACAGCAATGGGGAAGGGGTGTGTGTTCAGCATGGACCAATAGGACTGACAGAAACTGCAGGGAGAGAGGGCTTACAGCTATGGAGAGATTACCTCAACAGTCCTGTCCCCTGATGCAAGCCCCAGCCTGAAGTGGATCTGCTGTAATTTGGAGGGTGAGGGAAACTTCCTGGGTCGGACTACAGTGCTGTAGACCCCGCTATGCAGACCATGCCCCTCCCCCACTCCCCCTCCCACCCAAGGGAGCTATTAAACCAAAGCAATGCTCTTAAACTAAGTCACAATTTAGAAAAACTTGGAGTTCTTAAACCAAAACACTCTTAATCCAAGTTACTCTTAAACCAAGGTAGCACTGTATATATGATCAGCGCACATGTAGCAGCTTATGTATGTAAATTGCCGCATATTGTGTCTGGCACAATGGTGACCAGCAGGGACATAGTTATAGGGGGTGCAGTGGTGGCACATGTACCCATGCCCTGGTCCATGATTGAGCCCCAATGCTCTTCTGCTTATCAGTATTATACATCGCACATGGCAGATAGAGACCTGGTACAGATTGTGCATTGAAGCCAAGCAGAGGGTTGCCAAGATTCCTTGTTATACCAATGTGAATTGTGAGACCTGTATAGATAGCCCCTCACAGAGACCTCAGACTAGGGTGACAGCTTATCTGTAGCATTCTCTGTGACAATCTGTGTACAGCGCTGCAGAATATGCGGGTGCTATATAACCAGCAGGAAACTCTGTGGTATGATACATGTGCTCTATGGGAGTCTGGTACATAGAGCTGTGTCTGAGCTTCTCCTCTGCCCAGCACACTGCTAGCTATTGGCAATGCCTTTGTCCTCATTCAGGAAGAGTTTGGGGTGTATTAGCATAGTGGCAGCCCCTCCTGCAGGAGTAGTTGTGCACGGTGGGTGTGCTCCCCAGCCTTCCCTCCTCCTCTAACACCTCTGTGTGAATGAAGCCAGGCTGCAGTCAGCCACAAGCCCAGAGACAGTGTGCAGCAGCAGCGGCAGGGCAGCTCCTTCCTCCCCCTGTGTGGCATCTCCTCGCCCCTCCTCCGCCTGCAGTCCATGTGTCCTCCAGGAAGCCAGAGAAGAAGCCTTGGGAAGCTCCTCTGTGAGCCCTGGATTACTGGGCAGCTGCAGGAAGACACTGTGTAACCTTCTGCAGAGACTGGAACAAGCAGACAATTGTCCCAGTGCAATCTGCTCCATCAGGACTAGCAGTCAGCAGCACAGTGACATGAGCTGAGGGTAAGTGCATGCTGTGCTTGGGACTGGGTGCACCATGTAGACTCAGAGGAACTTTCTGTACTGGGCTATTCATATAGTCATTACAATGTGTATTCTATAGGACTACATGTAAACTCTCTGCTATATCTTAACTTGGAGAGGTAACACAATGCA
Source organism: Dendropsophus ebraccatus (assembly GCF_027789765.1). NCBI lineage: Eukaryota > Metazoa > Chordata > Amphibia > Anura > Hylidae > Dendropsophus > Dendropsophus ebraccatus. The sequence goes on from NC_091456.1 coordinate 140,652,241, forward strand.
ATGGTGTATTCAGTTCTGCTACATACTAACTCTACATAAATAGGACTAGTTATTGGAGGTGCTGTTTAGAGGACTCTCTTCTGTCTAGAATCCCCTGGAAATACAAGGGTCCTGAAGTGTTCTTGGAATTGTTATGGTAACAGCGATGCACTTATAGATTGTCCTTTTGCTGTGTGTTTCCAGTCTAGGGAGGAGCGACATTTGAATGAGAAGCGCTGTGTGTTCTGTCTGAATGCTTGTTATGTTCCCAAGCTTTCCAGCACTGTCTGTGGCTGCTACTAGACAGCATGGCTAGGGATCAGGACTGGGTTCTATACAGGAAATGCACCCTGAAACTGACTCCCTCCAACATACCTGTACCCCAGTACCCTAAAACACCTTTTCCAATATGGTTACATTAAAAATAATGCCTTGGTAGACTTATTGTAATGGTATTCATCTTTGCCTGCCTGTATTCTTTGTGCCATAGGTAGAAAATTAGACTGCGTTGATGTATTCGTATAGTATACTATACAGTTATCTTATTAGTATTTATAATTTTTATATAAATATTGTATATTTTGCATTGTATATTTAAATATTTTATATAGCACCACACTTAGCAAATAATAAGTTGTTCTATACCATAACATAGTATACAATGCACCCTATAAGACCAGGCAGACCTGGGGCTGACTAATAGGTTTGGCTTAATGACATCTGCTATTGGAAATTAATTTACCAGCAATCTTGGACAGGAAATACTTGGCAGTGTGCGGACCTGTGTACTCTAGGGTTCAGCATTAAATAATTTCTGAGACAGGGCTTTGGATACACCTAATGCTCCTTACACGTGCTGCATATTCAGCTGTCATGTTCGCTTAGGCTGAAAGCGTGTTCCCACCATGAGCTGGGGCTCAGAGGAGTGCTTGTTACAGATGCACATTGGCTATGCAGAGTATGTGATAAATCCATTATGGTTTTGGCTGGGTTGTTGCACCATGTGCGGTGGAGAAGAGCGCTTTGTTTGCACAGTGAATGTTAATGCCTTATAGGAATTGATAAAATACGTGAGAGGTTGGTGATTGTTTGTATAGAAGTCTAGAAGCATTCGCTGGGCATATGCTGTACAATGCTAATGGATGGTACCCAACTCCTAGTCATGCTGCATTGTATCAGAAGATGTATACTGTATGTTCTTTAGATCCTTCCAAGTCACTTTAATATATGTCTTTCAAACCTATGAGGATGAGTGTCCTATGTTATAGCAAAATAGATGAATTTATTATTCAGATTACTGTAAATATGTATCATGATAACCAGTTACATCCCCAGATAGATGTATAATATGGTAAACTTAGCTCTGCCGTGGGTTATCGGTTATCGTGGCTTAGCGATCTTAGTGGGTTATCAGTTTACTTATTGCTATTCGTTCATTGGATTTTCTAAAGCTCAATAGACACTACTGTATGTGGTATCAGACTAACAGGGTCTTATTGTCCCTGAGAGCATGTGTGCCATGTTATGTTCTATCATTTTACATGGCTGCATATCAAAATGATTTACATATATACCAGCATAGAGACCCAAACAGGTGTGTCCAGGTGCAGAGGTAACACTTAGTGATTGATCATTTATTGAAGGGTATAGATTACATTTTGTATGGTAACAATGTCTGACTAGATGTGATATCAGCACCCAGTGACTCAAGTCTCACCCACGTCTGAGAAAGGCTTTCATCGGTGATTACAGAATATGTAGTCATTCCATGTCTCTGTTCTAAGTCCCTTTTAACACTGAGAGGGTGACTGATTCTTGTACTTCACAGGTTTGATTGGTCTTGACAACCTTTCAAAGGAAGCCTTGAAGTCAGATACACATGTACATTCCTTCCAGGCTGCAAGGGGCTGTATATTCCGTCTGTCAGAGAAATTCCTTCACTTTACTGTAAAAGTGAGAGACTCATTTTTTTCCCCCTTGTAATGAGATCATCCTTATATACAGACACCCACTGTCGTCTTCTTCCTTGGCTCTGGCACTGAATGACAGGTTAGCAACACAAAGGAAGCGTGAACTTCCAGAACACACTATGCCTTTCTTAGACATGCTGCTTGGCTGTAAGAGCAATGGAAAAAATGTGTAGTGTGGAATCTTTATAAATGATAGGCATTACATTCATTCCTGTAAGAGAACCGAGATAAAACTTGTATGCATTCCCTATCCGTTCCTTCCAGTGATCTGTATGTCTATCACTCTCTGGTTCAGACAGCTGTGTGCGGTGTCAGTTATAGGGCGGGAGTGACACATTGGATGAAGCCCACACTTCTGAAGGGGTTATTCCCATCTTACACATTTATGCAAGATTAACAACGTAAATGGGTGTGGTACCCCTTGTAACCAGGAGCATAGGGGTCCCAGTTTAAAGATTTTGTGCAGCTACTATCCCCACTGATGTAGATGGCGAAGAAGTTGTGCTTGCATGCAGCCCTCCATTAATGTCTATGGAAGTTTTGGAAGCAGCGTAACAAAATACGCTGTATTCTGTAAAATGGGAATACCCCTTTAAAATTAGCAGTTTTCCATGCCTTGAGGTTTTTTTTGTTACATTGTGTGAATGTGTTACAGTGAAAACTACTATCTTTGACTAGTAACAGAATTAGGCTAGGGTTGCACATCAAGTTTAGCCATGTGACCACAAGTTGCTGTGTTGCACTGCAGTGATTGTGCTGCGTTGCAGTTAGGGTCGGTAAGTGGAGTCATGTTGAGATCCATCCTGAATGGATTTCTTGCATCTGCTGGGTCGTGGCTATGGCCACTTCTCAACCCCATTTACTTACCTTACCCCTAACACAATGGGATTTTTAATCACATGACACCTGTTGTGGCTAAATTTGCCACTTAAACTTGTAAGTTGTAACATACATGGTGTACTGCAAGTTCGACCTTTTGTTGATAGCTCAGTATTGCCAGATGTAGGATCTTGTCACACATTTTACAGCTCTCTGCCGGGGTCATATATACAGAGTTAAGAACAGGAGTGGATCTTGTGAGATCAAGAAAACCTAAGCTAACACTAGGCAGACTGTGTATATTGTATACACTATGTAGACTTCCAGACTTGCCGAAGTCAATGTAACTTGTAAAGTCCATTAATAAAACCCTTTATAGGCATCTAAAGAATAAAATGACTACCTGTAGCATCACAGGTTCATCTCCAGCCCTTCATTGAAGCTGTATAAAATGGGTTAGAATAGTCAACTAGAAGAATCTCTGCAGGATCCAGGCTATGACACTGTATTGGGCCCCAAAGGGTTAGCAGAAGACAACCCACAAGGGTCTATAGTTTGATTCACATATTTGCTTTTTGATGTCTGTAACGCCTGGAGTAGTGGATCCACTGGACCGGCACCAGCGCTGGCACAAACCTCACCAGGGAGCGGAGTCTAAGGGGCCGCTGGTTTTCACCAGAGCCCGCCGCAAGGCGGGATGGACTTGCTGCGGCAGGCGACCCCCAGGTCGCTACCCCTGGCTTGGTTGCTGGTGACGGCAGGCGAGGCGTGGCAGGAGCAGTAGGCAGGAGATGGCACTGGCAAAGGTCTGCAGGTGAGAGCGCACGTGACAGGCTGAACGCAGGAACAGATGGAGTGACAGGGAAACAGGAACCAGGAACAGGGACTAGGGACCGGGTAACGGATAGGACTCAGGAACAGGGACTGGGACCAGGTAACAGATAGGACTCAGGAACAACAGGGGGCTGGGCCAAACGCTATGGGAAGCATGTAGAGGCTCCAACACTAAGGACAGGGCATGCTGGGATTTATAGGGGAGTGATTGGATGCAACTACCAATTAGGGGCGCACTGCCCCTTTAAATCTGAGACAGCCGGCGCGCGCGCGCCCTAGGAGGCGGGGACGCGCGCGCCGGCCGGCACAGCGGGAGACAGGAGCGTGGAGAGGTGAGGCGCCCCCCGGGGCCGAAGTGACAGCAGCGCCGGGTCCCCGACTATGGACACCGGCTGCTGCATAGGGCAGGTAGCGGTCGCGGCGGCGGCCCGGAACGCGGGACGCCGCCGCGGCCGTAACAGTACCCCCCCCCTTTGGCCTCCCCCTCTTTCTTGCCTGCAAATGGCACAGGAAGCCACAAAGTCTTTGACATCTTGGGATAGGCTGGGCCACCAGTAGTGGCGAGAGATCCGTTGGCCGGTCTTACGGACTCCCGGGTGCCCGGCCTCCAACGAGGAATGTCCCCAGTTCAAAATACCTCTTCGAAGCGCAGGGTGAACATGAGTCTTTCCGGGGGGTACTCTCTGAAGAGTGGAGGGTGACGACTGGTACTAGGCGATCAGGCGGTATAACGTGGCAAGGGACCTTCTGTAAGTTCTTCCGGTGGTGAGAGGACACGACCTTAGTCTTGGGTACGGGGAGAGGGTACACCTCGGCAGAGAAGGCATCCGCCGAGTCTTGGTCTTCTGCCGGTAGGCCGGATAGAGGCTTGGCCGGGACAGGAAATGACAAAATACACTTGGTCTGAGGTGACTTGAGACACTGGTGGGAACAGTCCTGACCCCAACTGAGAATCTCCCCGGTTCTCCAGTCCAGCTGAGGGGCATGTTCTTGTAGCCACGGGAGTCCCAGGAGGACCGCGGGGGAAGAATGGGGCAGAACGTAGAAGGATATCTCTTCTTGATGTGAAGGACCCACCTGGAGGACTAAAGATGCGGTCTGGTAGTACACACGGTCGGTAAGAATTTCGCCCGTGACCGAGGAGATAGTCAGGGGCCTGGCTAGTCGGGTCACGGGTAGCCGCCATCTTTGGACCAATGTTGCCGCAATAAAACTGCCTGCTGAGCCAGAATCGAGGAAGGCAGTAGTCTGATGATTTTGTCCTGAGGGAGTCCGGATGGAAACAGGCATAGACAGACTTGGAATGGTGGCATTCGCACCTAGGGACACCTGTCCCACCGGACCTAGGTGCGAGCGTCCTCCGGATGTTTGGGGACGTAGGGAACATCCCAGCCGGAAGTGATCGGAACCACCGCAATAGAGACAGAGATTCTGCTCCAGGCGCCGGATTCTTTCATCAGGCGTCAGGTGAGCCCGTTCCACCTGCATAGGAATCTCAGGAGAGGGCTGGGACATCGAAAGGTCAGGATTCTGGAAAAACCGGCGCCAGCTGGGGGTGGCGACGGGAATGGGTTAGTAAATGTTCATGCCGAACCTCCTCCTCCCTCTCCGAAAAACGAGTATCAACTCGGGTGGCCAGTAGAATGAGTTCGTTCAGGGAGGTAGGCAGGTCTCGGGCAGCGAGCACGTCTCTCACTCGACTGGACAGGCCCTTCTTGAAGGTGGCCAACAGGGCGGCCTCGTTCCAGTCCAATTCAGCTGCCAGGGTGCGGAACTGGATGGCGTAGTCACCGACAGAGGAGCTGCCTTGAGAGAGGTTGAGGAGAGCAGTCTCGGCCGAAGAAGCACGGGCAGGTTCCTCAAAGACGGAGCGAAACTCGAATAGGAAGGCCCGGAGATTGGCAGCAACAGGATCATCACGGTCCCACAGTGGCGTGGCCCAGGCCAGGGCTCTACCCTCTAATAGGCTGATGATGAAAGCCACTTTAGAGCGCTCGGTGGAAAACTGACTACTCAAAAGTTCAATGTGCATGGTGCACTGAGTCAGGAATCCTCTGCACAACTTAGAGTCCCCAGAGTACTTGCTTGGGAGAGCCAGTCGGAGTGAAGAAGCAGCGTCAGGAGATGGTGTGCGCTGGGCAGTAGTCTGCTGCTGTAAGGCGGCAGTGAGTTGCTGGATCTGCTGTGACTGTTTCTGGATTTGTTGAGCCTGTTGCGCGACCACTCTGGCGACGTCACGGAGATCTGGCACCTCGCCGGGATCCATGGTTGGAGCCTACTGTAACGCCTGGAGTAGTGGATCCACTGGACCGGCACCAGCGCTGGCACAAACCTCACCAGGGAGCGGAGTCTAAGGGGCCGCTGGTTTTCACCAGAGCCCGCCGCAAGGCGGGATGGACTTGCTGCGGCAGGCGACCCCCAGGTCGCTACCCCTGGCTTGGTTGCTGGTGACGGCAGGCGAGGCGTGGCAGGAGCAGTAGGCAGGAGATGGCACTGGCAAAGGTCTGCAGGTGAGAGCGCACGTGACAGGCTGAACGCAGGAACAGATGGAGTGACAGGGAAACAGGAACCAGGAACAGGGACTAGGGACCGGGTAACGGATAGGACTCAGGAACAGGGACTGGGACCAGGTAACAGATAGGACTCAGGAACAACAGGGGGCTGGGCCAAACGCTATGGGAAGCATGTAGAGGCTCCAACACTAAGGACAGGGCATGCTGGGATTTATAGGGGAGTGATTGGATGCAACTACCAATTAGGGGCGCACTGCCCCTTTAAATCTGAGACAGCCGGCGCGCGCGCGCCCTAGGAGGCGGGGACGCGCGCGCCGGCCGGCACAGCGGGAGACAGGAGCGTGGAGAGGTGAGGCGCCCCCCGGGGCCGAAGTGACAGCAGCGCCGGGTCCCCGACTATGGACACCGGCTGCTGCATAGGGCAGGTAGCGGTCGCGGCGGCGGCCCGGAACGCGGGACGCCGCCGCGGCCGTAACAATGTCTCATGTGTTCAAAGATAACAGCAAAGATTACAATAGAGTTACATTGGATATACTCTGTATAGATGGAGAACGAGCTCGTCGAGTCCAAGGATCCTTAGTAAAACCATATTCTTGGTCATTTTTCTACAATGTTTAGATGTATTAATGGGGATCAACGTAACTAGCATTAAAATAGTCTCCTACAGAGTATGTAGAGGGCAGGAAGGCCAGCACTGAGGATGTTTACTTAGTTAGGGACAGTAAACGTAATAAAGGTATTTCCTGCCTAGTGGCCTGTGCAGCTGTTGACCTGTCACATTTTGGTGTTTGGTCTTTCTCATCATGCGGAGTCCCACTGATTTACACTGAACAGCTCCAAGATCAATGCTGTCACATTTCAACACATGTAAGTGTCTAGGTTGCCTGCTCCTCTTATCCCATGTATCAGAGCTATCAGATCTGTTATTTTTTCTGTTATGATTGTGCTATTTGCATGCTGACATGTGTAAAGTGACTTGGATGAATGTCACAGATGGAGGTGTGAGGAGGGGAAAAGCAGCCTATGCTCTCTGCTGAACTCAGGTCTTCTGCATATCTCTGAGATGCCAGATAACAGGTTTTACAAGACTGCTGAGCGGGTGAAAAATGATTTGTTTAAAGATGTCATCGGTGTATCACATCAGGGAGAGTACAAAGCAATGCACATAAGCAGCAGAAAAAATTTCAAAATTGTAAAATTCACTCGTGTTTGTGTGTCAAAGTTCATTGTGGAGTTTTATTAACTAAATGCGGAAATGTGGTTGTTAAACAGATGCTAAACCTTAGCGTGGATTCACAATCTGAACAATTTTTGTCAGAAGGGTCTAACTACCATAAACTGATCAACGAGTATAATGAATATTTTTGCAGCGCCCCCCAGAGGGCAATTTATGCATGATGTACTGCACAAGTAATAACGTTATTAAATGCAAGGCCATGTTGCGTCCTCCTGAAGCAGAGGTATTCTTTGTAGTAACTCTTTGCTAATAGATGAGGGTCCTTAAAGGGGATATACCGGATTAGAAAAAGCACAGTTACTTTCTTGAAAAAACAGCACTACCCTTCTCCTGATATTACAGTTCAGCTCCATTCACTTCAGTGGAACTTAGCTGCAAAACCCACACCCAAACTGAGGATAGGGAGGTGCTGTTTCTGGAAGAAAACTTATCAGACAAAAATAGCCAAGTGCAAGACTTTTCTATCTTCAGCTGTCCCACAGGAATGAATAGAGCTGTCCCAAACAAAGTGAATACAGCAGTGGGCAAGCATATGCACTGACACCCCAAGAGACCTAAATTCTTGTAGTAAGTGGGGGTCCTAGTGGCTGAACTCCTATGATCAGATCCACAAATAGATTGCTAGGTCCAACACTGATCAGATACTTATCTATACTTAATATTTGACTATTCCGGGTTCTGATTTAAAGTCCTAATGCATACTAACACTTTCTGAGACATTTACAGTATATACTGTAGATTATGAGAATTGCATTTGCAGCCCTACCTGTAAGCTTTCTATATTTTAGATTGTGTTTCCTTGAAGACTAGCTGTAGTCCAAAGTATATGCCTTAGATGCATTCATTTTATAAACTATACAGTTTTTAGTTTGTTTTGACAAGTAATATTATCGAGGCTTGGATGGTACTAATCCCTTGTGAATGGATTGGCTGAATTTGTAGAGGTTTTGATTGAGCCCAGAGAGTGGTTGGAATCAGACCATGGTAGGGACGTGTATGCTTTCAAGTACACAGGGAAAGTGAGGATGGATAATTTACTGTTTCTCTGTCTGATTACTAATTATACATCTGTTGTTTTGTCTCCTACAGGAGTGTAGAAAATGTCAGTCAGCATACATGAGAACCGCAAGTCCAGAGCCAGCACTGGCTCGATGAACATCTACCTATTTCACAAGACCTCATATGCTGACAATGTGCTAACTCATCTTAACCTTTTAAGACAGCAGTGCCTCTTCACCGATGTCTTACTGTTGGCGGGAAGCAGGTCTTTTCCCTGCCATCGGGCCGTTCTTGCTGCTTGCAGTCGCTACTTTGAAGCTATGTTCAGTGGCGGTCTTAAAGAAAGCCAGGCCAATGAGGTGAACTTTCACAATGCTATCCACCCAGAAGTTTTAGAACTCCTTTTGGATTATGCCTATTCCTCCAGAGTGATAATAAATGAAGAAAATGCAGAATCCCTTTTGGAAGCTGGAGATATGTTGGAGTTTGAGGACATCAGAGATGCATGTGCCGAGTTCTTAGAGAAGAACCTTCACCCAACCAACTGTTTAGGCATGCTTCTCCTCTCTGATGCCCATCAGTGTACTAAGCTGTACGAACTGTCCTGGAGAATGTGCCTTACCAACTTCCAAACCATCTGCAAAACTGAAGACTTTCTACAGTTACCCAAAGAGTTTGTTGTCCAACTCTTGTCACATGAAGAACTGGAAACTGAAGATGAGAGGATGGTGTATGAGTCTGCAATGAACTGGATAAACTACGATCTAAATAAACGTCACTGTTACTTAGCTGAGCTGCTCCAGACTGTACGACTAGCTCTGCTACCGGCCATATATCTCATGGAGAACGTGGCCATGGAGGAGCTGATCATTAAGCAAAAAAAAAGTAAAGAGCTTGTGGAAGAAGCAATAAGGTGCAAGTTAAAAATATTGCAAAATGATGGAGTGGTGACAAGTATGTGTGCGAAACCTCGCAAAACTGGCCACGCTTTATTTCTCCTGGGCGGACAGACTTTCATGTGTGATAAATTATACCTTGTAGACCAGAAGGCAAAAGAAATCATACCCAAGGCTGACATCCCAAGTCCTCGCAAAGAATTCAGCGCATGTGCAATTGGCTGCAAAGTCTATATCACTGGTGGAAGGGGTTCGGAGAATGGTGTTTCGAAGGATGTGTGGGTCTATGACACACTTCATGAAGAGTGGTCAAAGGCTGCGCCAATGCTGGTGGCCCGGTTTGGCCATGGGTCTGCTGAACTGAAACACTGTTTGTATGTGGTAGGGGGGCACACAGCAGCAACTGGCTCACTCCCTGCGTCTCCATCAGTGTCCTTAAAACAAGTGGAACAATATGACCCAGCAACAAACAAATGGACCATGGTAGCTCCTCTCAGAGAAGGTGTGAGCAATGCTGCTGTGGTTAGTGCCAAGCTTAAACTGTTTGCCTTTGGCGGGACTAGTGTTAGCCACGATAAGTTGCCCAAGGTTCAATGCTATGATCCTTCTGAAAATAGATGGAGTGTACCAGCCACTTGTCCACAGCCATGGCGCTACACAGCTGCGGCAGTCCTAGGAACCCAGATCTTTATCATGGGAGGGGATACTGAATTCTCTGCCTGTTCTGCTTATAAATTCAACAGCGAAACATACCAGTGGACTAAAGCTGGAGACGTGACAGCCAAAAGAATGAGCTGTCATGCTGTAGCATCTGGCAATAAACTGTTTGTAGTTGGAGGCTACTTTGGAATTCAGAGGTGCAAAACATTGGACTGTTATGACCCCACCATTGATGCATGGAACAGCATAACTACAGTGCCCTACTCCCTTATCCCCACAGCATTTGTGAGCACATGGAAACATCTGCCATCGTAAAGCACAGTAGAATGGCATGGTAAGTGTCGTATGAGAAGGTACAATTCTAGCCACTAATATTACAGTGTTTTTGAGAAGCACAATATGACAACCTAGATCTCTGGGGTCAGCAAGAAGTCCATAATGGTACAAAGGACATTATCTTTTGGCTCTTGCCTTAAAGCGGTTTTCTAATTCTGCATATCAATTATCAGTCCTCATTTGTTCTGTAGGGCTAATGCAGCTGTGAACAATGCGCAAAGCAAGTGGCTCTGTTCACTGCATAGTGGTTACTTAAAGGGAACCAATCAACCCGTTTGGGCTGATATGGTTCCCTTGAGCATTGTATAAAGCACCTGGAGCGGCACCGACGCGTACCGTCCGCGGCCGCAGCAGGTGCTTTATAACGGAGAAAATTACTTTTATTCCCAGGCTCGTGACTAGATACGAGCGGGGAAGTAGTCATGGTGGGCGGCTCCCCGCTCGTATCTAGTCACTGCGCTCTGCCTGTCAGTGCACTCGGCGGGATGATTGACAGGCAGAGAGGCCAGTAACGGACCTCTCTGCCTGTCAATCATCCCCTCTGAGCTCGCTGACAGGCAGAGCTCAGTGACAAGATACGAGCGGGGAGCCGCCCACCTTGACTACTTCCCCGCTCGTATCTAGTCACGAGCCTGGGAATAAAAGTCATTTTCTCCGTTATAAAACACCTGCCGCTGCCGGTACGTGCCGGGGCCACTCCACGTGCTTTATACAATGCTCAAGGGAACCATATCAGCCCAAACGGGCTGATTGGTTCCCTTTAAATTCAGCTCCCATCCATTGCAAGGGGAGCTGAGCTGCAGTAACTCAGCATGGCCACTACACAGTGATTAGAGCCATATTAGCTCTGCGGAACTGCTGTTTGGTGGGGGTGGCGGGTGCCAGCGTTCTGCCAATAAGATATTGGTAGCCTATCCTGAGTATAGGCCATCAATATGTGGAATTGGAAAACCTCTTCAAAGCAACCACAACCATTAGCTAAATATGTCAAACAGGGCCTTCTGTGTCTACTATAAACAGTGTTGTTCCCCTTTGATAATAGTTGAGCTGTGAGCTATTCACAGGATAGGAAATAAATGTGTAATGAATGGGGTAATGTCTCACTGATCATGAGTACGGGAATCTTCTGTCCCTCACCCCACCCGTGTGAATGGAACATAGACATGTTCTCTAGTGCTTTATTCACTCTCAATGGAACTGACAGAGATTGGTCATAAGTTGTAATATCCAGATAACCCTCCAGATAATGTGTTCCTTACATAGTTATTCCTATGTACAGTTTGAATCCTATGTGAATGAAGTATCATTTCAGTCACAGCCATTTTGGTGGGTAACACAGACAAATACAAATATGTTATAAGACTGATCTTTCTGGGAATTCCCCCGGTAGTTACTTGTAAAAGTCTTAGATATGTGGGCGCCTTCAGCATCAACAGACAACCATGCTGAAGGTCATATAGAGAGAGAGCTCCCAGCCTGGGCGTAGGACCGCGCTTGCCCTCCTCCCCACTATTGCTTTTACAGTACATAGTTCTCGAGAAGCAACACTGTGACGTACCCCCTACAGGCTCTGTTGTTTCAGCAAACATCTTTTATCACAAGTATGCTAAGTGTTTCAAGCAGCCACACACATTTCCGACTCCTTGTAGATGTGTAAATAAGACTGTAGATTCCTGGTTTTCTCCGTGCCAGTAAGAGTTAACAATGTGAAGGCCATGCCTTTCTGTTCTTCATTTCCCTGTGCATTGTCTCATTCCTTCGAAGACTGAAACATGATTAATCTTCTGCCGGGGACTGTTACATGAAACTTTTTTTTTTCCTATTATTTGACCTCATGAGGCAGGTGTGGCTTCATGGTTAAGTTGCTGAAGGCCAGCCGACCTGTAATCCCAGTCTTTAAAGGCTGTGAAACTGTATGAACCAGGGTCAGGGCAGGTAACCTCATTCCAATGTAATGCAGCTGCCTTGGTGCTAAACGGAGACATGATTATGGATGCATATGGGGTCAAATTATTATTCTCCAGCCATATGTACAATGGTTCATTAGAAAAATGGGTTGATTTAAAGATGATGAACACCTAACATTAAATATACAAAATAAATAGTGCATGGTTTATGGATTTAGCTTCCCCATTTAGCAGGAAGTGGAGATGCCATAGTTTGCTGTTTGCTATGGGTCTGATCACAGGAACTTATGCTGTTCATGAGAACAAACAGGCCCTTCAGGGATGGTGTTGATCCTCCAGTTGGGCACTCATCAGAAGCTTCTCTGGTTGAACCCCATTGACCAGCAAACAACTGCATATCCTAGGAATTTCTGAGGAGGACCTGTGGTCAAACTTTCCATCATTTTATATCTTCAGAAGGAGGGGGGGGGGGGGGAGTATGGCATAAAAAAAAGAAATGTGTTGGATTCGGGGAAGAAGAGGCTACAAAACAATACAAAAAGCCTCAGTGTTTTTAGCCAAGTTGTGTTAAGCTGTCAGAACAGTGACAGCTTGTGAGTTGCCGCACAGGCTAGTCTAGTTCCATGAGTATAGTTGGAGCCAGCTTCTTTGTGTGCTCACAAGGACAGTCCTATAGCCACTCTGACAGCTCCCTCCTCCCTTGTAAGTGTTGTAGATATTTGCAAAGGCAAAATGTGAATACAGCATCTAAGCACTGATGCACTTACCCTGTGCTACTTCTATCAGAACCCTTTTAAAACTAGTTTTCGTGTATGATCAGTATCCATTGCATGCATTCAGTTTCCTTGCCGCAGTTTGATGGACCTTGCATTTTAAATACAGATACCAGCTGTCTCTATTCCTAGGGCATGTACATGATAAAATACATTGCTTTTTGACATCTAATCGTATGCTTGCATTTCAGGAATACATTATTCATCCAGCGCCCTTTCTAATGTACACCTTGACTAACCTTTTCTCTAGCTTTACATTGGTCTTCTCTGGGGTATTCTTTCTGTGACTTTGGAGAATTGCCCCCGGCGAGCCATTACACATTAATTATCCCTGTGACTATAGCGGAGCACGGGTTACCCTGAAATCCCCATAGTGCGAGGTGACTAATCTGATTTAGGATTTAGTAATATGATTATCGCGTCGTTTTGTGGCTATTATATGGGTGATGGATCATTTTGATTCTGATTTATTATTTGTACATCTGCCTGTATTACCGGAGATGAGACTAATGGCTGTCCCTCTGTCTCTCTTTTGTCCACCACAGAGGACCTCAGCTGTGGAGATCCGAGGCCGGCTCTTAGACAAACACGACAAAAGGACTTTTGATCTTAAGAGAAAACGTTTGCCAACCCTGCATTCTCCCTCCTGCAGCTGGGCATTCTGGCGCTCCCGCAGCAGAAATGGTTAACATTTTTCTGAACTGAAGATACATTTTTTTGTTTTCCTGTGCTTCAGATATCAGTATTAACCCCTCATGATCTGAATCCAATGTATCAGAAAGAAAATGTTTTTTTTTTTTGGGGCTTTGTATTTGGAACCCCCAAGAGCCTATTTAGTTTGTCTGCATCGCTCGAATCCATCTGGACTGTTCTCTTTATCATCTGATTCCAAGGGAGATAGAAATGTCAGCACCAGCTGTGGGGGAAGCTGGCGGGTTCCAAGTAGCAAAGATGTCGAGTTGCGTACAGTTCTAGCTTCACATATCTTGATGTAAGACTACACGAGTGGGCCATGCCAATGGCATTTTTTAAACTTGCGGTTTAATGCATTCTCATCTATTCTCAACTACGAAGAAAACCACAACTGTATCCTGGCCAGAAGAAAAAAAAAACTGTGAACAAATATTGGAAGTCTTATTACCCAGAATCCATTGCCATTTCATTTGCCTATTTATATATGACTTTGTTATTACATTCCAAGGTGTCTATTTATTGTCCTGTGCTGTCTGCATGCTGATACAATGCTTGTAGTTGTATTGACATGGGAAAGGCCTGATTGAATGATTGTATAGTTACAGAGCACTACATTTCAAGACATTGTAATTGGATACCTGCATGCAGCATTGCAAACTGGTGTTTGACTCGATATACTGAGAACGTATCAGCCTATGGTAATGGCTGAAATTCAATTTCTGGGGTCAGCAGTGAAATAAAAAAAAAAGAACGGCAGATGTAGCAGAGCTGAATTTCTCATTTGCTCTTCATTTTGAGAAGTTGTAATATAGGATAACACATCTTTACCTTATGTTCTCATGTAGAAGATATGGTGCAGAATTCACTCAAGGAAATCAGCAGGTGACATCCACAGTATGTAATAGTCACTTTATTCTTGTTTTCAATCATTGGAAACAGCATAAAATCCACAATAAAAGTTTCACTATCAAATCCACAGCATTGGGTGCAGATTCAGCGCTGAGAAACTTGCTGACTACTTACTGTGGATTTTTTTCCTGAGGTTTTCCTTCAAACCCTTTTATAAACTTGAGCAGTGCATGAAGTCAAACTCGGTTCTGCTACATCTGTAGACAGCAGTCTGTGCTGCTACACCAAATGAATACTTACATTATATGGCACTCTTAATATAACCATATTACTTAGGAATATGACAGTTCTTACAATCATTTATGGCTCGGGATGCTAAATTGGCATTATGATCATTATATTTTGGTAATTCATTGAATGTGACTTGGGACATTTGGGGCATTTGAGAAACACACCAACTACCTCATCCTTAGGGCCCTATAGAGAAATAATGGGCCGATAACAACTCGTAATAGGGCCAGTGATAGAATGTGAATGTGTTTATGTTGCCCAACTATCTGAGCCCTCTAATAGACTTAAAAAAAATGGCATTCTAGGAGGTCAGCCCTCGTGTCAGAGCCCTTTTTAAGTATTCATGAATTTATTTAATATACATATTTTTGGTATTGGAATCACTCCCCTGAACTAGAACCTATGGAAATATGCAAGTTATAAGATCTCAGTGAGTTTTACCATTAAAATTAGGGACTCATATAGAAATCTATTTCTATCTGAACTGATATAGAGGTGGGTTCTGTACTTGGGACTAGCCCTTCATGAGCCAGAGTAGTAACAAGTAGTCTGTATTGTCCTGTATTACAGTGTAATACTACATTTCCCTTTATCCAGACCAATGCTGATCAGCTGATCGCCACGGCTGCTCCCCAGTGATAACGATGCAATATTGAAAACACAAACCTCCATTCATAGGACAAATAATCGTTCACCAAGAGATACTCCGAGCCGAGATCGGCTTGTAAAGAGCTGCACTTGTCTTCTGAATAAACCTTCACTTATCACCAATGTGATGTAAATATTGTCAGTGCTGAAAGTGGCGTGTCCGGTTCTTATAAAGAGTGAAGAATGCCAGGCTGGAGATCTCCCTTGCAGCTATATTAAATATGAGTATTCACAGAAATGTATCACAGCTGCTGCCCCTAAATCTCCCTCTCAAGGCACAAACGTTAGCAGCCCGCATGATGAAGGACCCTTGGTAATGATTATTAAGTGACAAGCGAGTGGTTTTTACAAAGATGTCGTACAAAGTGGTTAGACAACATAGAAGAAAGATTGCCAGAGGTGCCCACACAGCCCTGTTGTTGTATCTGTGTCCTATTTCTGCAGATGCTGGTAAACAGAGATGCTAGGGGTAGGCCATAAACACAATTTGCAATGCTGCAAAGGTAAAAATACAAGTGTAATGGAATCAGTGTAAAGGTCAAGGAAGACCAAGAAGGAGGGCCGTTGCCTCTATAATAGAAGCTGCCGGTGTAACAAGACCTGAACTTTAATTATACATGGTGGTAAAGTAAGAAGCCGCAGAGGTCGCTTTCTCAGGCCATCCGCCCGGCAGGTCACACGCCGTCCTATTTCTTGTATAAACTTGTTGGCACCTAGTGTCTGTACAGTGTTATTCTGCTCTTACCTGGAACTAAAAACCACCACACTTTTCATCCTCGCTTCTTGTCGAAAACTTTGTCGTCACTGTCGTCTTTTGTATACCTGTTAACTGTCTGCTCGTCGCAATCGGTATTGACAACATCCAAAGTTATTTATTTATTTATTTATGAGAATTTCTTGGTTTTTGCCAAAGCCGTATGTTTTGTACGTGTTTTTCTCGTTCCGCTGTATACTTGTTGCATTTTCTTCTCAAGTGAATTTGTGGTAAGAAAATAATAAAATTGCACTGTTTAAATATTTGCCTTTTATTTTTCCTTTGTGTTTTCTTAGTTGATAGGATACAGCCTTTATGTCTCACTGTTGTATACTTTTGGATAGATTCTCAATTGTTTGGGATTTGAAGTGTAATGGATCTGATTTTACTTCAAAGCCAGCTCTCTTTATTATTATAACCCCTATCTTGGAAGGCAATAACCGAATACACCATGGGACGAGATTAACATCTACGTCAGCCTAGCCCTATATTATATCATTCAGAATTAGACGTCAAGGTTCACTCTAAAAACATATGAAGAAACCTAATATTGTAACATAGTATCAGAGATATGGTACAGCTGATCCTTACTTAGATCTCATGCAAGCCGTGTAACCTGAAAGGACCACTGGTCCTGTAAACAGGGTTATAATTCTAGTTGGCCTTGACAGGGAGACTGAATTAGCAACTCAAGTCCCCTTCCCCCCTCACTACAGACCTGACAGGCCTTTCAACTCAATGGCGGGTTGAGTCTAAAGAATAAAAAGATTACTCACAAAGAAAATGTATTCTTGTACATATGATGTTCATCTATTGGTTGGAACCAATTGTTTCCCAGACAATTTTCAATTCCTCTATTCTCCAGAGTAAAAAATTGTACAGTTAACAGAGACCGTTCTGGGGCATTTAAGGAATAGGTAGTATTTTGGTGCTGATCCTCGTTGTTGTAAATGGCTTTTGACCATACAGAGCAGTCACTGATGTGAAGAGAACAGTCATCTGACATAAACCTATACATCACATTAAAGGGGTTTATGACCTGGCTCTTTGGTGTGCAGAGCTTGGTCCTTCTCTTACTTCATGGTTTGGGAGGGCTGGACATTCTAATTCGATCAACACCATAAAGTCACGGCTGGCATGTGCATGCTCCCAATGCTGCTATGAAAACAACTCATAGTGGGACACAAAGATGGGTTAGGCAGCTATGTGCTGTCTGGCATTCAATCAGCTTTGTGAATGCTCCGAAACCATCTAGACCTAGGAATCTGTGCTCTCAGATTGAAGACATAATCTACTGTGCATAACTATACAAAGAGTATTTCGTTTTTGAGAACCCATAGTGTCCCAGTGTGCCTAAAATGGACAGTTCATTGATTTCAATGGAAACTGAGGAATTATGGGTTCAAGACTGTTTGAACAGCCTGTTTTGGGGGGACAAAAATGTAATCATTTGCTCTTGTGGGCCTTAGGTACTCTTGTTGGACACAAGTAGACATATCCTGCATGCAATCTTAAATAAATACTAACAAAAAGAAATAGATCATTGTCATTTGTAGTATTTTTAGAACAAAATGTTTATTATTCAGCTGTTATTGGTAGTAGGTGCAGAATTAAAAGGGAGAATTGTCTTTTAAAGATAAAATAATGTAGTCAAGGGAACTTGCCGTCAAGTCCTGTAAATTTTCTTCCTTCCTGGTTCATGTAAGTCAGGGGTGGGGAACCTTTTCCATGTCGAGGGCCGGTCGGGCCTTAATAAAATCATTCGAGGGCCGCACTCAATGTTATACTGTGCGCGGCAGTTAGTAGCGGGGGTTTGCAGCACCCGAACAAGGCAAAGTATTGTTCCCCTAATGCCCCTGCTATTGTAGTTAACCCTCTGTGATGCCCCTTGTACCTGATTTGAATCCTTAGTGATGCCCCTGGTAGCCTAGTTAACTCCTCAGTCATGTCCCTGGTGGCCTAGTTAACTCCTCAGTCATGTCCCTGGTGGCCTAGTTAACCCCTCAGTCATGTCCCTGGTAGCCTAGTTAACTCCTCAGTCATGTCCCTGGTGGCCTAGTTAACTCCTCAGTCATGTCCCTGGTGGCCTAGTTAACTCCTCAGTCATGTCCCTGGTGGCCTAGTTAACTCCTCAGTCATGTCCCTGGTGGCCTAGTTAACTCCTCAGTCATGTCCCTGGTGGCCTAGTTAAAGAAGCAGTTCACTTTTTATTTTTTTCGCCCCCCCGGGTAGCCGCTGTCAAGTATACTTACAGAAGATGATCGATGTCCCGTTCCCGTCGGTCAGTTCCGTCCCACGGTGCCGTTCACATCGGGCGCGCGCTCACTTCCGCCGGCGCTGTGACTCCTCTTCTCTCCCTTGTCATTTGAACGCCGGAAGTCACGCGCTTCCATAGAGAATGCATGGAAGCGAGTGACTTCCGGCGTATAATCACTGGGCAGAGAAGAGGACTCGCAGCAGCCGGCGGAAGTGAGCGCGCGCCCGATGTGAACGGCACCGCGGGACGGAACTGACCGACGGGAACGGGACACCGATCATCTTCTGTAAGTATACTTGACAGCGGCTACCCGGGGGGGGGGGGGCGAAAAAAATAAAAAGTGAACTGCTTCTTTAACTCCTCAGTCATGTCCCTGGTGGCCTAGTTAACTCCTCAGTCATGTCCCTGGTGGCCTAGTTAACCCCTCAGTCATGTCCCTGGTGGCCTAGTTAACCCCCCAGTCATGTCCCTGGTGGCCTAGTTAACCCCCCAGTCATGTCCCTGGTGGCCTAGTTAACCCCCCAGTCATGTCCCTGGTGGCCTAGTTAACCCCCCAGTCATTACATTGTAAGTCATGCAGAATTTTTCTTGAGAATTGAACTGTTCTTTTTGAAAAGGGAAACGCTGAAGAGGGAAACATTTTTTTCTCTGTATATGTCAGCCAGATCCCCCTCCCCCACCATAAATGTTTGTCAGATCAGATACAACCCTCATAACAGTTCATCAAATCAGATACAACCCCCATAACAAACATAATAACATCCTGACGCCACCTGGATACATTTCAGGTGCAACAAAACCAGACCACATACCTGTATAGGAGGATGAGGATGGCAGTAGGACAGGCACATCATAGTACAGACAGGCTTGCTTAGCTAGGTGGCCCGTATATATTAATGTGATGACTCATGTCAGCTTATGCAGCAGTGCTTTGGCTGCCAGCATTCAAATACTGTGGTACACCAGGGGCAGTCTGAAGGTGGCCATACACATTAAAAAGCTGTTTGCCAAATATTTGTTCAGCCAACAGCTATCTCTTTATTTCCCCATTCTCCGTTTGTTTTTTAATGGAGGGGAGGGATATAAGCTGGAGGTGGCTTATCTCCTTGAGAACAAAAGAGGGAGGGGGTTAAGCATTTGTTGGCATAATCAAACCTTTTGGGGTACATATATCCACATGCATGTCAAGGAAAAGGCACAGTTTTTTGTCTTTTCTGTGGCATACACTAGGTGTTAGTCCCGCTTACCTGGTGGGTGGGCAGGTGCTTACATCTAGTGAATGCCACGGAAAAGGCAAAAATTTGTGCCTTTTCTGTGGCTAGCACCAGGGGCGCACATTGATAAATGTACCCCAAAAGGTTCAAGATGTTTGATTTAAACTGCCTATTCCTCCCCCCCCCTGACTTCTGATGGAGAGTTGGGAGACCCCCCCACCCTTCCCCTAAATACTTCAGACATTTGACTGGTCACCTGAAAGTTGGCACATTCCGCTGACTTTTACCTAAAGCGAATGGAGACCTTTAGTCCAAAGGCTGTATACAATTTTCCTTACCTATACTGTACGCCCTGTGGCTGCAGTGCTTACATTTAATGCCCATTGATATCCACTGGTATAAAATCTACATCTGTAAAGAAATAAACAGCCTCTGATATTCTATAAGAAATTTGCCCTCTCACAGGAAGGTCCCTTTAAAGCGACGGGAAGTCTAAAAAAAAAAATGTTCATTACAGCATTTGGAATGAGAAACATTTTAGAGGAGGGATGAGGAACCTTGGGCTGTTATAGCTGTTATAGCTTTGGCTGTCCAAGCATGATGGGACTTGTAGTTCTGCAACAGCTGGAGGGCTAAAGGTTCCCCATTCCTACTTTAGAGCAAGATTAACCACAGTTATAAAAGTAAGAAGAGTTTCCATGTAAAGATGTTCTCGAATGATTCACAAAGTTTACTCGAATGTTGAGGATTTCTTCCCTTGACCCCATATGGATTGAAATATTTCTGTGCTTTCTAGCTAAAAGCTGGAGCCCTGGCCTCAGTCTATATACCTCAAGCCCTGGAACAACTACTTAGGCTATTTGCAAAACTCCCATCTCTGGCAAGCGACTGTGGTTGAAGTGTAGAGAGGCTTTAATCATCCGTCTTGGATGGATGACTAACTTCTTAAGATCTGAAACTGTGGTGTTTGCATTGACTGCATGGTTAATACGGATTTTGAAACATTTCCATCATATTTTAGCGACGTTATATTCTCAAGTTACAATATTTGAATAACCGAATAAAGGAAACATTTGCGGTTGTCTTTTTTTTTTAATCCCACTTCTAGAATGAGAGTAGCTGTAGTGAAACAGCGGTCTGATCCATTGCCTCTATGAATTACAGTGTGAAGGCTGCGGAGGAGAAGAAGTCCGGGTGGGCCTCTCTCTGCTCCATAGGGAACATTCTGGACTCATGCTTCTCCCATTGATGTGGGAATTTAGGCTTGTTGCTCCACCGCTGCAAAGGGGAACGAGAAAAAAAAAGGCAACAAAAACGTCCCACACGCTGAAGTGATTCACAGCGCAGTGCACACAAAACCTTGGCAGAAGACTTGGAGGTTCCTCCTTTTCTCTGTGCCCGTTGCTGTAGAAACAGTTAACAATGGGCAGCCTTCCACTATACGTCTCATTGTTTAGGCTCCATTCAGCCGAGCTGACACCTGTCTAAGGAGAGAGTGACTAGAAATGAAAAATGGGTCTAACCATTGGTTATGGGACTTGAGTAAAAAGATACAAAAATAAATAAATAATATAAAAAATATATATATATATATTGATAGTGAACAGGAACAAAGTTGTCAGCATTCACTATATCAATCATTTCACTGTAATACAATATATAGGAAACTGGGTCACTGTGTGACCTTATGACCATTGCAGAAAACAGACATTGACACGAGCTTGTTGTAATACTATGATTTTGCCACAATTTGGGCTTAGATATTTCACTAAAGGACTTGTGATTATTTGTTGTGAAGGAAACATTCTAACACGTAGGGATTGTATAACTAGCATTACCCTGTTACATGTCCTTTATTTGCTAATGTAATCACACTACTTCAAACTACTACAAACTACTACACTAATCAAACAACTTAAATAACTCATCAGATACCTTGGAAATGGATCTGTGGGGTAGACTTTGCACCAGTGCTGTACTGAGATTATCACCAATCACATCAGATCTTGTCCCCAATGAGACTCGCTATCTAATTTCCCCATTTCAAGCACACACAAGGGCCAACTTCATAGAAAGCCAATTCATCTATCAGAATGTTTCTGGAGTGTGGAAGGAAACCGGAATACCTGGAGGAAACCCACACAAACACACTCAATGCGGATGTTGCATTCAATAAACTATAATAACAGTATATAACGTGTGAATGAACATAGTAATGATATAACGAATAAGGTAAACCATGTTTTGTCTGGTATATTAGATAGGAACTTGTATTGTTAGAACAGACATGTCAAACTCAGACCCTCCAGCTGTTTCAGAACTACAATTCCCATCATGCTTGGACAGCCAAAGCTAAAGCTTTGGCTGTCCAGACATGATGGGAATTGTAGTTCTGAAACAGCTGGAGGGCCTGAGTTTGACACCCCTGTTTTAGAACATGTTTTGTCAATATGACTTCATTTCAAGGGCCTCATCCACACATCAGGATCTTAATTTAGGGACAGAAATAGGACCCCTTGATTTTGAGGCTATGTTCACACATAGTATTTCTGTCAGTCTTTTTTCAACCAAAATCAGGACTTAATTGAAAACACAGAATCTGTGCAAATGTTCCATTATAATGTTGCCCTGTCAGTTCCACTCCTGATTTTGGTTGAAAAAAGACTGACCAAAAGACTTACGGAAATACTATGTGTAAACATAGCCTAATATTTACTATTATATATAGCAATATATATCCAATCCACACAGAGGTGTTTAAGTGATACAACTCAACCAAGTCATAAATCTAAGAAATTAGCGTATAGTATACTTAAATCATAATACATACATACATACATACATAAATACATTTACATGCATAAATATCTATCTATGGCCACATACCTTCTACACTGGACCTATACTACTCTGGCCATCTTACAGAGGTATTTGTAGTTCTAGTTTGCTAATACATATACATCAATTCTGGCCATTTTCCAGATATGTGCACTCCTAGGCTTAGCAATGTTTTAATTTCTGATGAATTGCTACTCTTGTCATTAAGCACTCAAATTAGGGTATAATGCACATTAGCTCTTTATTAATATAGTATGGGATTTTATTCACTAACAATTTGTCTGAAATCTATTTATTTATCCGCCATCTTATGTATGGGCAGCCCTAAATAATAAAAGGTAAAGTGGCCATGTTTAGTTGTGGCAGCATCACTATGACAACCACAGACGCTGTATGTAGTGCAGTCACTGACAGTTACAGAGCCGTTGTATGATGTGTGCAGGTTGTGTTACTGTGTAGTGTCCATATTGCCCTGTGTAGTGACTTTTGGCCCTCCATAAAGTTATAAGGCATGCGCTGGTTACAGGGCCAGTCTCCATTATATCACATCTACAACTATCTGTGTAATCTCTAAGCTCCTATTATTTAGTGTTCTTAGTGTCCTGACCATAAGCAGCTTGCTTGGTCACACGTGTGTTTAATGACCTCTGTAGTAAAGTGTATCACCAGTCATTATAGGGTTAATGCTTCAGATCACTGTGGGCACCTGTAGTCACCATGGCAACTGTGAGCTGTGAGGGCAATCTCTGATGTCATAAAGAAAGATCCATAAAAGAAAGGGACACCGCCTGGATCAGTGCCATATTGGATGCACCAGAGGACCTTAAAGGGGTAGTCCACCCAAAAAAATTTTCTTTCAAATCAACTGCTGCCATGAAGTGACAGAGATTTGTAATTTACTTCTATTAAAAAATCTCAAGCCTTCCAGTACTTATCAGCTGCTGTATGCCCAACAGGAAGTTGTATTATTTCCAGTCTGGAGAGCAGGAGGGGTTTTCTATGGGGATTTGCTCCTGCTTTGGACAGTTCCTGACATGGACAGAGGAGGCAACAGAGAGCACTGGGTCAGACAGGAAAGAAAACACTACTTCCTGCTGGACATACAGCAGCTAATAAGTACTGGAAGACTTAAGATTTTTTAATAGAAGTGAATTACAAATCTCTGGCACTTTATGGCACCAGTTGATTTGAAAGAAATTTTTTTTGGGTGGACTACCCCTTTAAACTTGTCTACTTTACCTTCCCCTAGCCTTGTTGTAATTTGGAGGTTCTAGCAGGGGAAAGGGGGTTGTCTTCTTTAGACTACTCCCTCAACCGAGTCACCACCTTCTTGAGATGTGGACCTGGATCTGTCAGGGAGAAAAGGTGCTTCCACCCAGCCACTAGTAAGATGACAGATATGGCCGCCAGATCTCTCACATCCAGTGTAGTACCCTCTAGTACCCTTGAGGTTTCCTCCACAGGGGTTTTTCTCCTTGCCTGGAGGGTGACTCTTCGTGAGTCAGGGGTCTAACGTTTTCTTCAGTGTTATGTGATTTTAAATAAAAATGGGATGATTTGACCTGATGTGTTGTGTCTTTCTTTTGTGTTTTTTGGTTTCATTCATTTCATGCAGTTCCTGCAATTAGTATTTTCTTTTGACGTTGATGCCATTCACTGTGCAGTTTTGAATACATTTTTATAGTTCAGGTATTTCTGAACATGTCTATTTTTGTTTAAAAATGGTAAAAGGTTGTAATTGTGTTGATTTATAGTTTAAAAAAAAAAAACTTTTTTTTGTTACATACTTTTGTAGTCCCCCTATGGTAATCACTTGATTGCCCATCCATTAGATCAGAACAGGCATGTTTTGAGGATTTCCTTAGTATTTCAATGTTGATATAGTGCATCAAGTATTATGTTCTTTGTATGGGATATTCTCATGACCTATTGGGGGACCTTAAGGAGCGTTTACACGTAACGATTATCGTGTGAATTTGCGCGATAACGATCTAACTCGAACGATAATCGTTCGTGTAAATGCAGCGAACGATCAAACGACGAATGAGAAATCGTTCATTTTGATCTTTCAACATGTTATCAAATCGTCGTTCGTCGTTCGCAAAAAACTCGCAGATCGCTCCGTGTGAACAGTCGTTCGCCAATTTAACCAATGTGCGAGACAGGCTTAAGCGATCACAAAACGATTTTCCGTACGATATATCGTACCGTCTAGACGCTGATCGTTATGAAAAAAAAATCCGTTACTCCGACATCGTTAATCGTATGATCGGGCCAATTATCGCTTAGTGTAAACGCACCATTAAAGGGGTTGTGCAGCGGTAAAAAATTATTCACAGACTAACACACATTACAAAGTTATACAACTTTGTAATGTATGTTATGTCTGTGAATGGCCCCCTTCCCCGTGTCCCACCACCCCCACCCGTGTACCCGGAAGTGTGGTGCGGCCGCGTCATTAGCCGCGATTGGCTGAGCATAACTGTGCGGCTGAGCACAGTTGTGACGCGGCGGAGGGGGGACGGGCGGCAGCGACTCGGTCCGTCCGAAGATGACGTTTTGCACAAGATGGCGGATGGCCCTCGACACGGATCAGGTAATGTATAATGCACCACACTTCCGGGTACACGGGTGGGGGTGGGGGGACAGGGGGAACGGGGCGATTCACAGACATAACATACATTACAAAGTTGTATAACTTTGTAATGTGTGTTATTCTGTGAATAATTTCTGAGCGCCGCACTACCCCTTTAAGGACTGGAATTGAGAAACACTTGAATTAGATCTTTGCTTTATTGATACAAGCTTCTGTAGTCAGGCTGTCTCAGTTACTGAGTCAGGCAGCCATTGTAGACCTAGCAGAGGCCTTGGTCTGCCCTGACAATCACCTTTGACAGCAGCATCTAAATAGTTAATAGCTGGCATAGCAATTACTCAATCCTGGCAAATAATGGTGGTCCCCAGCTGCTAACAGAAGTCAGGAACCACCAGGTATTGAGTGTGTTAAAATCCCAAGCCCTTAATAGCACCATGACAAAAAAAGTCACTCTCCTGCGATTGGGAGGTAATGAGATTGGGGAAGGGGGAGGTTAGGAGAGGGGGGTTGAGGAAACTATACATGTATGATTTGTAAAAAAATTTATGATTCTTTGTATACTGTGAAATAAAAGATTAAATATTTAAATAATAATAACAATAATAATAATAATAATAATAATAATAATAATAATAATAATAATAATATGCCCAGAGAGCATAGAATAGCTTATAAGGAGGAATAGCTACTGGAAAAACAAGTGTCATATTTGACAGCTATTGACAGTGTATGGGCTTAGTGGATATAACCTGCCCAATGATATATATATAAAAAAAAAGAAACAAAAAAGTGTACTTGGTAACATTGTTGCACTTAATAGAAAAGCATCCTTTTTTCCTTCTGTTCTTGGTTTCAAGTTCCTAAGGAAATTCACGGTATTCACACCAGATTGAATGCTGCCTATTGTGCATATTTTGCTGGCGGTTAAGACGCAGAAAGGATTATTCGCTGTTGGTAATTTGTGGTTACAATAATTTGCTGCCATGAAGCATTACATCGATACAAAGCCACATAATTACCCGAGATCTTCTCATCAGACAATACGCTTTATTGTAGAGAGATGTGATAGCACTTATATGTACTAGGCTGTAAACATATCTTATATAAATAAACTGGCCGCACCGTATCCTATTAGTCTGAACAACAAGATCTAATCTCCTTCCTTCGCGCGCACATGGCATATGCCGCAGCCTTAAGCATTGATTGGATTTGAAAGTAAGTAGAAGAAAACAATGCTTGTCAATCTCTGGCACTGTGAAGCATGGAGAGATCTCGGTGCTCGCAGCTGTCTCCCTCCATCTACTTATTTGTGTGAAATTACATCTACAAGTGCCATGTCTGTCAGTGCCACCAGATTGTTATAATAAGTGGTAAATGGGATCACAGATATATTGGTATGTATGGTACTATGCCAACACACTGACATATTCCAGTCCAAATTATCATATAGAGATCAGTATCAGAATGTCTCTATTTTATGCAGATATTAACCCCTTTTGGTCTAGTAAGTTATTATCAAGCTGTATTGGGCCTTGCCTTTTGTAAAAATAAAAAAAAAGTTAATTTTTGCATATTATTTTTTATAGCTCCTAGTGCCCTGATTCCAATATTGTTTTTTCTTCCTATGCTCCCCCACACCTGTGATTTTACTACTTACATGACTATCTGCACTTTCCCTGAATAGTCAACCTCATAATTATACCCCCTTGAGCCTGATTCTCACCCTGTCAGCCTCCTATTCAAACCCCCTTGAGCCTGATTCATGCCCCCTTTGCCTCATATTCACACAACCACAGCCTCATACTCACACCCCTTGGGCATGATTCACACCCCTCAGCCTAATATGCATACCCCCTTGAGCCTAATTCATGCTCCCTTCGCCACATAATTACACAGCCTCATACTCACACCCCTTTGGGCATGATTCACACCCCTCAGCCTAATATACATACCCCTTGAGCCTGATTCATGCTCCCCTGGCCTCATATTCACACAACCACAGCCTCATACTCACACCCCTTTGGGCATGATGCACACCCCTCAGCCTAATATGCATACCCGCTGAGCCTGATTCACACCCCTCGGTCTTATAATCAGACCTCCCTAAGTCTGTTTCATGCACCCTGAGCCAAATGTTTACACCACTAAGGGCCGTATTACACAACTCAAT
Source organism: Dendropsophus ebraccatus (assembly GCF_027789765.1). Lineage (NCBI taxonomy): Eukaryota > Metazoa > Chordata > Amphibia > Anura > Hylidae > Dendropsophus > Dendropsophus ebraccatus. Next base: position 140,679,474 of record NC_091456.1, read on the forward strand.
AATCCGGGGGAAGTGGGCAATGACCTGTCTTCAGCACTCACTTCTCCCTCCTTGGCTGCTCGCTGTCTGTGCTTACACACACAAACAGAAAGCAGGGAGCAGCTGCCCAAACGATCCTTAGATCATTCGGCTGCCCATTGAAGTCAGTAGTGGTCTGCTGGCGCTGCTACTATTGCGTGGGGCGACTCACTACAGACCATCGCTGCACTAATCATGCTTTTTCAGCATGTTGAAAGATGCTGATCGTGGCCTTTTAACATGTCAGGGGCGTAGCTACCACTGTAGCAGCCTTAGGTGCTGCTATGGGGCCCACTGCATCAGGGGGCCCCATGACCCGCTCCTACAATACACTGGGCTCCCTGAGCTGTCATTATTTGCAGCACTAGGTGGCTGAGCAGGCCTCCTGGGTTCTGAAAATTTCTCTTTAACTAAAAGCACTCCTTATCAGCATTTGCAGATATGCAGTTATGACTAGATTTGATGGCTTAGTAGTCAGTCGGGAAGGGGTTGGGGCCCAATCAAAAGTTTGCTATGGGGCCCAGCCATTTCTATTTACACTTCTGCATGTCCTATTACACTATACGTCTAGTAATCAGCCAAGTAATTTTGTGTAATAGGGCCTTTAGTCTGATTTATGCTCCCTCAGCCTCATATTCACACCCTCTAAACCTTATTCACAACCCCTCAGCCTCATATTCACACCCCAAGTCTGATTTATACCCACTTAACCTAATATTTACAACCCTGAGCATTATTCAATTTGTCTCTGCCTCATATTCCCACCCTGAGCCTGATTTGAAGTGCTGGATAAAGAGCACCAGAGACCACAATATGGTCTTAATACTCTCAATGTGGGCATACCCCCCCAATAACTGCTAAACGAACAATTGTTTGGCTGCCAATTATCTCTCTGTCCTCCCCACACAGGAACAGTAAGCATGGACGAATGCTCCTGTGTTCTCTATAGGGAGGAAGAGGTTAAGCCACAGGCTGTGTAAAGGGACCTTTATACTAACCATTAGGTTAATAATTTTGATGCCAAAAACAGCACTGTTGAAAAAAACCTTTTTTTTTTCTAATGCAGTTTGATCATCTATTAATGGCCCATCCTGACTATCTATTATTGTGTTTTTCTGTCTTGTCTGCGTTTGTGTCACACCTTTGCAGGCGGGGGACTGTCGACCAGTTATCTGTTGCCATTTAGGGCAGTTGAGGTAATCAGGTAGGGACAGTGGTGAGGGTGTCAGCGTTAAAGCGATCGTGTCTCGCAGTGGCGTAGCTACGGCAGTCGCAGCTGTCGCCGCTGCGACCGGGCCCTTACCAAGAGGGGGCCCGCAACACCCACCCTTGTCACTGCACTACCCCCTCCCATTCCCTTTTTGTGACCGCAAGCAGGGTTTTGCTTGCTGTCACAAGAGGGAGACTGGGACGGCCCCGGCTGCCGCGCCACTCCCCGCTCCCTGTTTGTCCCGTCCCTGGCCGCACACGAACCATAGAGCTCTGTGTGCGCCGGGGTTGGTACTTCCGGCGCAGTGACCTCTGTGCCGGAAATAACATCCCCGGTGCGCACAGAGCTCTATGGTTCGTGTGCGGCCGGGAACGGGACAGAGCCAGGAAGTCGGGAGCCACGCGGCAGCCTTGCTGCCATTATAAGGGGGTTATAAAGGGTGTTACAATGGGGGCCATCTATAACGGGAGTATAAAGGGGATTACAATGGGGGGCACGTATAAAGGGATCATAAAGGGCATTACAATGGGGGCCATCTATAAAGGGGATTATAAAGAGGGTTACAATGGGGGCCATCTATAAAGGGGATTACAATGGGGGACATCTATAAAGGGAGTTACAATGGGGGCATCTATAAAGGGATTATAAAGGGGATTACAATGGGGGCATCTATAAAGGGATTACAATGGGGGCATCTATAAAGGGGATTACAATGGGGGCATCTATAAAGGGATTATAAAGGGCATTACAATGGAGGCCATGTGTAAATGGATTACAATGGGGGCCATCTATAAAGTGGATTCTAAGGGGGATTACAATGGGGGCCATCTATAGAGGGGATTATAATGGGGGATTAGAAGGGGGGCCATCTATAAAGGGGATTACAAAGGGGGCCATCTATAAGGGGGATTCTAAGGGGGGCCATCAATAAGGGAGATTACAATGGAGGCCATGTATAAGGCGATTACAATGGGGGCCATCCATAAAGGGGATTACAATGGGGGCCATCTATAAGGGGGATTAAAATGGGGGCCATCTATAAGGGGGATTACAATGGGGGCCATCTATAAAGGGGATTACAATGGGGGCCATCTATAAGGGGGATTCTAAGGGGGATTATAATGGGGACATCTATAAGGGGGATTATAATGGGAAATTATAAGGGGGGGCATCTATAAGGGGGATTACAATGGGGGCCATTATAAGGGGGTTACATGGGGGCCATTATAAGGGGGGTAACATGGGGGGCATCTATAAGGGGGGATAACATGGGGGGGTCATCTATAAGGGAGACTACATGGGGAGTGTATGCAATAGAGCATGTACTATAGTGGACTACACAGAGGGGGGCATATACTATAAGGGAGTCACATAGAGTCAGCTTACCCACTAAATGAGGGTGTAAAGGGGCTAATAAAGATGTGTAGTGTGTAGAGAGAGGAGGATGGTGACAAAGTGAGGAGCCTAACATGTCTGGCAGATTCTGTGGAATTGTGGCTCGGAGAAGTTCTCATAATGGCCCAGGACAGAAGAAGAAGATGAAAAGGGAAGAACTCCGATCAGAGAAGACGTCCCCTGTGAGTCACCTGATGTAACTGCACTGTAATGTATATGGTGTACAGAACCTGTGTAGGGCTGGGTCAGCCTCTATATGACTGTATGAGTTGATAGGGATTTGTGTACAGTGGATGTTATTCAGTAGCAGCCGCAGTGTTAGTAATTATGTGTTGGTGATAGTCAGTAGCAGCGGTGCTGTTAGTCAGTAGCAGCGGTGGTATTAGTCAGTAGCAGCGGTTGTGTTAGTCAGTAGCAGCGGTGGTATTAGTCAGTAGCAGCGGTGGTGTTAGTCAGTATGTGGTGGTGTTATACAGTAGTGGTGGTGTTAGTAGCAGCGGTGATATAAGTCAGTAGCAGCGGTGGTGTTAGTCAGTATGTGGCGGTGTTATTTGTTACTTTTTATCTGGTACTGTGTTTTATTGGATTTAGTATACAGGATCTGGTCAGTAACAATATGGTGGTTGTGGTGTGGCGGTAATATTTCCTTCCTCTATACTGGTATTATTGGTAATATTGGTCTCAGTATACAGGATTTGGTTAGTAACAGTATGGCGGTAATATGTATGGTGATAATATTTCCCACATACTGGTATTATTGGTAATATCAGTCTTGATATTTATAATATATATATATATATATATATATATACACCAATAGCATTGCTTGGTTGAGGAAGGGGGGGGCCCAAGTTGACCTCTTGCACCAGGGGCCAAGAGACATTAGCTACGCCCCTGGGGGGACATGTATCATCCGGCGTACGGATGATTTTCGGCGGAAAGTGCCGATTTGCGCATTATTTTATTCGCAAATGGCCGATTCACCATCGATTCACCATCCGTTCCGCCAAAAGATACGCCGAAAACCTACTCCAGTCCTCAGCTGGCGTAGGTTTTCGGCCGTGCGCACCGGAGCGCACGGGATTTATGTAGAGGCAGTCGGCCTCTACATGAATCCCCGTAGCGCTGGAGATGCGGGGACATTTTTAAGTCCGGCGTAAAAAACGCCGGACTTAATAAATGTCCCCCCTGGTGTCTCGTGTCCTCAAGTCCTGTCATCAGATATGAATGGTAGAGATGGTAGGGTCAGAATGTGCACATATTTTTAATGGTGAGAATGGAGAAAGCTTAATGATAGCTTTAAAAATGAGCATGCTCAGAGGGGAAAATCAGAAAGCCCCCATATACTTTAGGGGGTTAGCTGATCCCACCAAAATCTATATCAATTAATATACACATAGACCTATAAATTCCATGTACTGTATATTGCATGCTTGTAGCAACACATTACCTTCTCTTAAAACAAAATGTAATTTTAGACAGGAAACTAATAAACCAGTGTTATTGTCGCATTTAGTTTCATCAACCTTCGATACACCCCCCTATACTTTGGATGGGTTGAGCCATCTTTAGCACTAATAATTGTAAGCAGCATGTGTCAGGCCTTGATGTTACTCATGGAGAGAGGTGATTTCCATTTCTGGGGAACATAATGGAATCCAGTTTGTAAATTAGTCATCAGGAAGAGAGCTGCTCAGCATAATGATCCCATCAAGGAACCTCCATATGTACAAGTCACCAAAGCGAGACTGTGTTTCATTAGAACAGCATTTGATTATGTCATAGTCTTAAGGGAAGAAGTCAAGACGGAATATTGAAAACAAGTCAGAGTGAAGTTCTTCCTTTATTGGCCACCATAAAGAGTAGTGACCCTTTCTGTAACTAGTGCATCATGAGCTGTGTATAGGGCATTTAGAAATCCTTTTGTGCTTGTTCTATTCTGGTAGCTACTGAATGTATGGTGGCAAGTTATATCTCAGAATAACATAAGGGTAACACATACTCATAAGTCGAGTCTGAGATGATTGTCTACCTATCCAACTGGGCTTGGAGACAGCTAGTCTGTGGACATTGGCGAAGGGTATGATTATCAGTATTATATAAATAATGTTAATATATAATAGCTTCCTTATGTGTGGATGTAGTCACGTTTGTCTGAGTTGAATATACTTGTGTGCTATTTATCTTTAAAATGTTATGTGTATAATGTTAACCAGTTAGTGCACAGCATGATGGTAGAAAGGGAAGGGAATGTATGAGAACATTCCCCTCCCTGGAGATATCAGTGGATAAAGACCGCTGGTTACAGGCATCGATTGCAAGTTGATACCATGAGTTATCATTTCCAGTGTGTGGTTTATTATAAGCGAGCCACATACTAAGGACTGGGAGCTGTTAACCATCGGACCTGGTCAGGGCTTAAAGTCTACAATGTCTGAATACTATATCCTTTTTTTTCTTTATAAATTCTTTATTTAAAAGTTTTTATATGAACATAAATAGGAAACTGTTTGGTATGTACCAGTAAGGAATACAAGTGACAAATGACAGCGTTATGACATCCAAGTGATGAATCCAGACAAATGATACTATGGACTAACAATCTGGTTACTGGGTAAGGTGAGGGGTGGGGAAGAGGGTTTTTTGCGGTGTTGCAGGGTCTACGGCGCCAGATAAAGTCCATCTAAGCAAAGGTAAGGTGTGCTGGTCCAAGTTGTAGGCCTGTGGAACCAAGTCACTTCAGTGGTCGCAAGAACCCGCATGTGTGGGATAACTAAACGACAGAAGCGGGGGAGACATACTGACTGACAAGACCAACTTCAGGGGGATGGGGAGGGGGGGGGGACTCTCAAGTAAAGTATCAAACAGTTGGCGACTGTGCCCTTCCACCGGGAGCCATAATGGCTGGCACTGGGTGCGAGGCTCTATATGTTAACCAGGGGGTCCAGGTTTTCAGGTATTTGTTTCTTGTGTGGGAGACAGTATTAGTCAGCTTCTCCAGGCAGTAGATTAACCTTATCAATCCACTGTTTTTCTGTAGGTGGGTCTCTGCTCAGCCAATGTAGGGGTACCAGGAGTTTTGAATCCTATATCCTTGATGTGAACAGTAACAAAAGTTAATCTGGCTAAAACAACAACCTCAGCCCTGATCCTGATGTTAAAGAGAAACTACAAGGAAATGCTCAGTGACTGTTCCAAGTTTATTCTGGGACTGGCAAATGTCTGTACCTCTCAAGAAGAGAAGCAGTGTATAAACCAGCTCTTGTTTTTTCATTACAGTCAGCATGTATTTATTGGGGCTATCCAGACTTAGAAAAACATGGCAGCTTTCTTCCAGAAACACAACCCTTGTCCATAGTTTGGGTGTGGCTTTTGCATCTCAGTTCCATGGAAGTGAATTAAGCAGAATTGCAGTACCAGACACAACCTGGGGACAGAGGTGGCACTGTTTTAGCAAGCTGAAGTATCTTTTCTAGTCCTAGGGTTGGAGGGTTTCGTTTATATACTGTTCACAGGGCAGTAAAAGTAACATGTAGTCGTAATTAGCCAGGTCAGTATGATTTCAACAATACCCAATTTATACAGTTTTTATGTTTTACTACTTCTAGTAAAATTATTGGGGGCACAATGATCTATAGTTTTTATCAGTACCATTTTTGCCTAGATGTGATTTCATGATTTCATGATCATTTTGTTTTTCTGACTGGTGCCGTAAATTTCTAAAATTCTCTTTTTTTTTTCCAACCTGTTTTTTGCTTTTACCAATCACTGAGCAAGCGTAATATTGTTATATATTAACAGTTCAGGCCACTCTCACTGATAACATGTTTATTATATTTTTTTATTTAACAAATGAGAAAAGAGGGTGTCATTTAGATTTTTATTATACTGGGCATATTTACTTATATTTTTTTATTTTCGTTTTACACTTTTTTAGTCTCCAGAAGGGGACTTATAAGCAAATCATTTGACTGGTTTGTCTCCTGAGTCATCTGCCACACATTAGATGGATAACTCGTCCACTTGAAATGAGTGGGTTTAGCCAACATTTATCTAATGTATATGGCCAGCGCTTAACAGGGGATGGCTTATTGCTAGGGCTGGTGAAAATGTTGAGAAAAAAAATTGCTGTGAATAGACAGTAATTTGGGAGTTAGATTTTTGCTTATTTTCTCTATAGGATAAATCTCTTTAACAATAGCTAGCACCGCAATGATTTTAATGATTTTATCCTAACATTACTATATGTTGCTGCACAGACCCTTCTATATAGGTAATGTTATTGACTGTGATAGATGAGCGGCTTTATATCTTATTAAAACAAATGGCTTCACCTGTGAAATGTAATGAAAATAAATGAATGGATACTTTCCTCCCGTGATGCTTTGGAGTAAGTGAATTAATTCCATATTTCTTACTATCAGTGCTAGATGGAAAGGAGACACTGGTAATATTATAAGGGGGGGATGCGGCAGGCCGGGCCCAGGGGGCTCCCCTCTCTCTGAGTGTTTAGAAACCAAATTAGAGTGAAGTTTCCTTTTTGTTTCCAGTCACCATGGCAGCTGTAATGTGTATCTGTGCAGAGATGAGGGCACATGAGGGTGGAAGGTGGGCAGGCATTCACAGACCTGTTTGGTAATCCATTCCCATGTTACCATTAGATATTTTGCTAATACACGGATTTCCCTTCATGCTCTTCCCTGGGAATAACAAAGACATGTCCCATCATAAGGATAGGGGTATAGTTTCCCTTATTATTACAAAGTAGCTGATATGCAAAGTCTTACAATTTTTCTTCTTAAATATTCACATATTTTTTCTTTGAGAGTAAATTTTATTTCTGTCCCACTGATCCCTCCCAAAATACAATGTCGACTGATCGTTGTAGTCGTTTGTCTTTCAACATGTTAAAAGACAAATGACTGATATAGCTCTGTGGAACAGGAGTGCCGACAGCAGACCGCTGCTATATGCTATGAGCTGCCCCTAATATACCTCCCCCTAACCTATATACCTGCTCCCTGCCTGCCATATACCTCCCCTAACCTATATACCTGCTCCCTGCCTGGCATATACCTCCCCCTAACCTATATACCTGCTCCCTGCCTGCCATATACCTCCCCCTAACCTATATACCTGCTCCTGCCTGCCATATACCTCCCCCTAACCTATATACCTGCTCCCTGTGTGCCATATACCTCCCCCTAACCTATATACCTGCTCCCTGCCTGCCATATACCTCCCCCTAACCTATATACCTGCTCCCTGCCTGCCATATACCTCCCCCTTACCTATATACCTGCTCCCTGCCTGCCATATACCTCCCCCTAACCTATATACCTGCTCCCTGCCTGCCATATACCTCCCCCTGACCCATATACCTGCTCCCTGCCTGCCATATACCTCACCCTAACCTATATACCTGCTCCCTGCCTGCCATATGCCTCCCCCTAACCAATAAACCTGCTCCCTGCCTGCCCAATACATCACCCTCACCTATATACCTGCTCCCTGCCTGCCCAATACATCTCCCTCACCTATATAACTGCTCCCTGCCTGCCATATACCTCCCCCTAACCTATATACCTGCTCCCTGCCTGCCCAACACATCTCCCTCACCCAGGGCCGCCATCAGGAATTTCGGGGCCCCATACAACCAAAGTGTCTGGGCCCCCCACATTAAAAAAAAAAAATAAAAATAATAAAAAATAAAAATTGTGTGTTCGCCCCACGCCTTGCTGGGAGGTATAATTTGGTTCAGATTAATTCTAGAGAACTGTCTCATATATCCCATTTTTCCCAGTGGCTTAAAATGTAACCTCTGTTATACAGTTATAAAATTGTAGAAACTAAATGTGAACAAGGTGCAATGTAAATGTCACCATACAGACACTTACTTGTATAGCCGTCTCTTGGGCTCTGTATGCAGTGCATTATATCCACCCCTGCAACGTACAATTTATAGCGTGTCTACAAGCCCAGCGGGGCTCATTATGATGGAGACTAAAACTTATACAAGAGTGGGGTAGGGGTTCCCCTGTATTCAGAATGCTGTTGAGTACTAGGCAATGCCCCGTTTGGGGTTATTGAATTTTGAGGGTCTGGGGGGGGGGGGCTGTTTGATTTGCATATGTTCACCAATATCCCCTCCCCGGTATGCTCACTAACATAGAATGTTGATAAGGCTAATATAATGAGGCTGTTCCATGTTAGTGAGCATATACAAATCACCCCCCCCCCCAGGCAGACTAGTTTAGCTCACCCAAGCCAGTGATAGCGAATACATGGCGGTGAGCAGGCCTGTATTTAGAGTTCATGCTGCCCTAGGCACTTTGCACGCAGAGGCGCCCCCCCCCCCACGTTGCTGTACATGCATGGTATATACCCTGGCACTTGGGTGCCGCTCTGCTTGATGCCCGCTGTTCTCATCAAAAACGTGATGGAGGAAGGAAGGAGGCCGGGGACGTCTTAGTTTGGGGACTGGTTCTGTCCAGTGTTGGACTGGGGTACCTGGAGCCACCAATATACAACCAGTGAGACACGACATGCTGACCCGCTTCTTTCCTGAATTCATCTGTATCTGTGACAAATCTCAGAACACCCTCCATTTATACAGCTCTCAGGGTATGCTGGGAGTTGTAGTCTCTGAGAGGACAACCCTTTAATAAATCACTGTGTGCAGAGTCTCCTGGTGGCTGCAATCTGTGGGTGACAACCATCAGCCCTGAAGATCCAGCAATACATCTGTCTACAGCCGCAGTTATCATAGGATTGTACTACTTTACTACAACTCCCAGCATATCCTGAGGGCTGCAGACTGTCAGTACATGCTGGGAGTTGTAGTGCCTGCAGCTGTTGTAGTTGGATCCTAGGTGCATCATACACTGGATGCTTTGTGGCACATAAGAATACATAGATCTGTGGGGGCTCAGTGCAGGGAAAAGACCCCAGAACAGCACTAATAGGGGATAGAACAAAAACATCTCCCCCTATATCTTATTAGTGATGTTCTGGGGTCACTTCCCTGCACTGAGCCCCCACAAATCTATGTATTCTGATATGCCACAAAGCATCCAGTGTATGATGCACCTAGGACCCAACTACAGCAGCTGCAGGCACTACAACTCCCAGCATATCCTGAGGGCTGCAGACTGTTCTGGGAGTTGTAGTGCCTGCAGCTGTTGTAGTTGGGTCCTGGAGGCGTTGTGGGAAATCAGAATACATAGATCTGTGGGGGCTCAGTGCAGGGACGTGACCCCAGAACAGCACTAATAGGGATAGGGGGAGATGTTTTTGTTCTATCCCCTATTAGTGATGTTCTGGGGTCACTTCCACACACTGAGCCCCCACAGATCTCTGTATTCTGATCTCCCACAAAGCCTCCAGTGTATAATGCACCTAGGACCCAACTACAACAGCTGCAGGCACTACAACTCCCAGCATTTACTGACAGTCTACAGCCCTCAGGATATGCTGGGAGTTGTAGTGCCTGCAGCTCTTGTAGTTGGGTCCTAGTTTAAAAGTTTGGGTTAGTGTACTGTAGTGACCGCAGGGCTGTGTCAGTACACTACCGCAAACAATACACTGACCCATTGAGACCCCAATGGTACACAGGCTCTGCACACTATAGAAGTGATTACAGCGCAGTTACTAATGACTCACAGGTGACGTCTTCTCGAATTGCTGTCGCTAACTTTTTGCTTTCTTCTCCATCTGGCGCAGCATCATGAAGACTTCTCTGACCATAACTCGTCTGCAGGCGGGCAGCTGGGGGTGACTGGGGCAGGAGGGCAGCTGGGGGTGACTGGGGAAGGGAGGCAGCTGGGGGTGACTGGGGAAGGGAGGCAGCTGGGGGGAGACTGAGGAAGGGAGGCAGCTGGGGTGACTGGGGAAGGGAGGCAGCTGGGGGTGACTGGGGAAGGGAGGCAGCGGGGGGGACTGAGGAAGGGAGGCAGCTGGGGGGGGCTGAGGAAGGGAGGCAGCTGGGGGGGGGGACTGAGGAAGGGAGGCAGCTGGGGGGGGGACTGAGGAAGGGAGGCAGCTGGGGGGGGCTGAGGAAGGGAGGCAGCTGGGGGTGACTGGGGAAGGGAGGCAGCTGGGGGTGACAGGGGGAGCAGCTGGGGGAGCCAGGGAGAGCAGCTGGGGGAAAGGGAGAGCAGCTGGGGGGCAGGGGAGCAGCAGGCAGGGGCAGCTAGGGTGGCAGGGGAGAAGCTGGGGTTCAGGGGGAGAGGTTGGGGTTCAGGGGGAGCGGTAGGGAGGCAGTGGAGAAGCTGGGATTCAGAGGGAGAAGCTAGGGGTCAGGGGAAGGGAGGCAGCTGGGGGTGACTGGGGAAGGGAGGCAGCTGGGGGGAGACTGAGGAAGGGAGGCAGCTGGGGTGACTGGGGAAGGGAGGCAGCTGGGGGTGACTGGGGAAGGGAGGCAGCGGGGGGGGGGGGGACTGAGGAAGGGAGGCAGCTGGGGGGGGCTGAGGAAGGGAGGCAGCTGGGGGGGGGACTGAGGAAGGGAGGCAGCTGGGGGGGGGGACTGAGGAAGGGAGGCAGCTGGGGGGGGCTGAGGAAGGGAGGCAGCTGGGGGTGACTGGGGAAGGGAGGCAGCTGGGGGTGACAGGGGGAGCAGCTGGGGGAGCCAGGGAGAGCAGCTGGGGGAAAGGGAGAGCAGCTGGGGGGCAGGGGAGCAGCAGGCAGGGGCAGCTAGGGTGGCAGGGGAGAAGCTGGGGTTCAGGGGAGAGGTTGGGGTTCAGGGGGAGCGGTAGGGAGGCAGTGGAGAAGCTGGGATTCAGAGGGAGAAGCTAGGGGTCAGGGGGAGGGGCTGGGAGGCAGGGGAGCAGCTGAGAATGCAGGGGGGAGAGGCTGGGGGCAGGGGGGAGAGGCTGGGGGGGCAGGGGGAGAGGCTGGGGGCAGGGGAGAGGCTGAGGGTTAGGGGAAGAGGCTGGGGGGAAGGGGAGAGGCTGGGGGGTCAGGGGAGAGGCTGGGGGGTCAGGGGAGACGCTGGGGGGGCAGGGGAGACGCTGGGGGGGCAGGGGAGAGGCTGGGGGGCAGGGGGAGAGGCTGTGGGGGCAGGGGGAGAGGCTGGGGGGCAGGGGAGAGGCTGAGGGTTAGGGGGAGAGGCAGGGGAGAGGCTGGGGGGGGGGCAGGGGAGAGGCAGGGGGGAGGCTGGGGGGCAGGGGAGAGGCTGGGGAGCAGGGGGAGAGGCTGGGGGGCAGGGGAGACGCTGGGGGGCAGGGGAGAGGCTGAGGGTTAGGGGGAGAGGCAGGGGAGAGGCTGGGGGGGCAGGGGAGAGGCTGGGGGGGGCAGGGGAGAGGCTGAGGGATCAGGGGAGAGGCTGGGGGGCAGGGGAGAGGCTGGGGGGCAGGGGAGAGGCTGGGGGGCAGGGGAGAGGCTGGGGGGGGCAGGGGAGAGGCTGGGGGGGCAGGGGAGAGGCTGGGGGGGGGCAGGGGAGAGGCTGGGGGGGGGCAGGGGAGAGGCTGGGGGGCAGGGGAGAGGCTGGGGGGGGGCAGGGGAGAGGCTGGGGGGGCAGGGGAGAGGCTGGGGGGGGCAGGGGAGAGGCTGAGGGATCAGGGGAGATGCTGGGGGGCAGGGGAGAGGCTGGGGGGGGCAGGGGAGAGGCTGGGGGGGCAGGGGAGAGGCTGGGGGGGGGCAGGGGAGAGGCTGAGGGATCAGGGGAGACGCTGGGGGGCAGGGGAGAGGCTGGGGGGGGCAGGGGAGACGCTGGGGGGGGGGCAGGGGAGACGCTGGGGGGCAGGGGAGAGGCTGGGGGGGGGGGCAGGGGAGAGGCTGCCCCCCAGCAGGGGAGCAGCTGAGGATGCAGGGGGGCCGGGGGCGGGCAGAGGGGAGAGGCTGGGGGTGACGGGGCGGGCGGTCGGGAGAAGGATAGGCAGGCAGGCTGGTTCCCTCCCCCCATGCAGCGCCGGGGTCCGGGGTCCGGGGCGGGGGTGAGCTTCCGGCACACACAGTGTGACAGAGGCCGGAAGCTCCCAGCTGCAGCCCCGCGTTCCCAGATCTTCTCTCCTGCTCGGCGATGACGTCACATCACGTGAGCGCCGCCGAGCAGGAGACAAGATCCGGGACCGCGGGGCTGCAGCTGGGAGCTTCCGGCCTCTGTCACACTGTGTGTGCCGGAAGCTCAACACCTGCCCCGGACCCCGGACCTCGGCGCTGCATGGGGGGAGGGAACCAGCCTGTCTGCCCATCCTTCTCCCGGCCGCTCCGTCACCCCCCCTCCCCCCCCCCCCTCCCGGCGCGGACTAGGCACCCGTGGGCCGGTGCTCCCCCCCATTAAAAACAGGTGGCAAGGGGGGCCGTGCGGGCCCCCCTAGCGTAGCGGACGGGGGGCAGCGGCCGGCGGGCCCCCCCCCCATGTCTCTTAGGGTCCGGGCCCCATACGGCAGTACCAGTTGTACTGCCTTATCGGCGGCCCTGCCCTCACCTATATACCTGCTCCCTGTCTGCCATATACCTCCCCCTAACCTATATACCTGCTCCCTGCCTGCCCAATACATCTCCCTCACCTATATACCTGCTCCCTGCCTGCCCAATACATCACCCTCACCTATATACCTGCTCCCTGCCTACAGAATACACCCCCATCACCTATATACCTGCTTCCTGCCCACAGTCCCAGATACCTGGGCAAACATATCATTCATTTGTGTGTAGTGTATGCGCCTTTAAAGCAGATGGGTAGCAGTACAATTAGGTTATTGGGGGCCCAAGTACATTTTTTGCAAAGGGGCCCTCTGCAGTCTAGGTCCGCCCCTGGGAGGGCCAGTTATTGAAGATAGCTCAGGAGGCATCTTCTCTCAATGGGGTCAGACAGTCTAGACCTCTAAAGACTTTAGATAACTGGTAGGTCCTACCAAACTTAGCAGGTTTTGGTGACTTTTGACTAAACTATACATAACTAATATTACTATGACATCTTACTGAACTATTGTATGATCTCACATTAATGGTTAGTCAATCATCAAGAGTTTGGCAAAGTTTCTGGTATCTAATTAAAGCCATATAAATAGGAAATAAATGATGCCCCAGTGACTGTGCAATAAACTAACATGGAGTCTTAACCCTAGACATTCAGTTTTTACAATTGTATTTTACAGTGCAAGTTGTCTGTGGTTCTAGTTTACATGCAGCCTCATTGTACAGTGATACAAGAGACATTTTGATTAAGATTTCTGTATACTCTCAAGATAAGAGCTTTCAACAGGTTTGATTACAATAGGCCAGGTACTTGTAGAAGGTTCCATCCCCATAAATATGTTAGTAAGTGTGCCGTCATTGTGGTCATGTAAAATGTTTAGAGAGAGGGCAATTGAATGTGACTTGGCATGTTCAAAGTAAACACACTGGATCCTCGGCTTGATAAACTCATCTAATGATACTACAAAGGCTCTTTGAGGAGTCAAGTTTGGATGGTTAAAGGGGGTTGAGAGGAAACAGAACTTCTGACTCGTGATCAAGGCCAGAGTCATGGAACGGACATGTTAAAACTAATACTGAATGAAAGGAGTACAGCATGACACAGCCTTACACACAAAACCACATGCTGCGGCCAGCAAATCCTTTCATGCTGCCTGTCGTGATAATAGTGTGTTATTATAAGTGTAGGGGATTCCTTTTACCTTTTAACTCTCTTTATATCAAAAAGCAACCTGTTTTGCTTTATCACTACTATTACCTTAAAGATGGTCATCTTCACACTTTTCTTTGTGGGATCAGGTTATAAATGAATTATTCACGTTAGACTATACCTGTTTGTGATATGGACCCCCCAAAATAAGTTGATCACAGGGTGCTCCATGGTGAAGGCCTTCAGCGATCAGTTGGGTCCTCTAGAGACAGAATTGTTCTCTTCACTTTGATTAATAGATGAGGGTCTCAAATAAAGGGAAAACCCTCAAATTTATTAGGAATGCTCTAGTAGTCTATTGGAAAATGAGTGTTCTAAACATCACAACAGCTTTCCAGCAAAGATCCATCTTTGGTTAACACAGACCATTTAGGCAATGGACAAAAACAGTTGCTCTTCCCTGCTATAATGGTATGTTCACATGTACTTAATCTTGTGCTCATTTGCTACCCCTGGGACCCCCAGAACAGCTGTTTCACACCTGTCCCATTGGGGGACTGCTGTCCCAGGGGTTATACGCACCCACTGATCCACCTGTCCTCTTTCCATGCTCTACATTATGCCACAATAAGGAAGGTCATGACTATGCTATTGTGGTGAGTGTCTATTATTTGTTTCTTTCTTGCTTTATAGTAAACAGATTACTGCTTACTGTGGAGTAGCAGTACACCTGTCAAAATGATTGGTGTTTTGTAGGGATGAGCGAATTTACAGTAATGAGGAAGCAAATCACTTCATTATCTCAGTGGTCTGCTTATCAGCATGCTGCCTTTAGTGCTGCTCCTCCCCAGGTGCCGGGAAAAGTTGGATCCAGTCTTGGGAATATGGGAGAAGTGTTTCAGGACTGGATCCAGCTTTTCCTGGCATCCGGGGAGGAGTGGCACAAGGCAGCAGGCTGATAAGGAGACTGCCGATATAATGAAGTGATTCATTTCGTTATTAGTGTAAATGTGCTGTCCCCTAGTGTTTTGTTTCTCAGTCAGGACTTAGCACTAACCTCTTCATGCTCCTGTTTGTGTTCTCAATTCTTAAAAAACAAACCACACTGAACGTGAATAAAGATTCTATGTCACACTATCCAGACTCCCCTTGATCTGTACTGTCCGTAATTATATGAGAAAAGAAGTATGGGAACAATCAATGGTAATTCCATCATACTAGTCGTACCTTACATCTTCTAGGTAACCACTTTTATCATTGTGTACAGATAAATATGGAAGTATGGAAGCTGAATTTGTTTTCTGTACAAAAGAAAGTTTTCTAAAAAGCCTTACTGGTTCCCAAAAGGAACTAATGACTTATCCTACCCCCACAAAATGTTAAAAGTACACAATCAGTGTGTCTTGTATCAATAGGAATTTACTTCAAAGTCTGCTCTAGTTATTTTTTCCCACTGTGATGGTCCAGGGGAGTAGTCCCTTAAGGGTTACGTACACAGCCATGGTATGTCCAAGCAGACATTTGTCTGTTTGACATAGATAAGATGGAGTCAACTCAGGGGAAACATGCAGGACATGGGCTCGCACTTGTTGATTAGACAGAAAATCAATCCGGATCATCTGGCCGTTCTCAGGACTGTGCAAATGTAAAGAGAATCCTGCAGATAGTGACACTGCCGGATAGTGAGAATCAGCAGAGGAATGTCTATCGTTAACGTTATCTGTGATTTTAGTATATTATTCCCAAGACCTCCATGTCTCTAGTATATGAATGCTCTTTTGTGCCTATGCTATCAGCTGTGGTATTTTAAAGGGGTAGTTACACAAAAAATGTTTTCTTTCAAATTAACTAGTGCCAGAGATTTATAATTTACTTATATTAAAGAATCTCAAGTCTTCCAGTACTTATTAGCTGCTGTATGACCTGCAGGAAGTGGTGTATTCTTTCCAGTCTGGAGAGCAGGAGAGGTTTTCTCTTGGCATTTGCTACTGCTCTGGACAGTTCCTGACTTGGACAGAGGTGGCAGCAGAGAGCACTGTGTTACACTGGAAAGAATACACCACTTCCTGCAGGACATAAGCAGCTGATAAGTACTGAAAAACTGGAGATTTTTTAATAGAAGTAAAATTCAAATTTCTGTCACTTTCTGGAACCAGTTGATTTGAAAGAATTTTTTTTATTTGCTGAAATACCCATTTAATCCCAAACTTTTGCCAGTTGTACCATTCTTTTATTACATGCTTACATATAAACTGTACTACAATGTTTCCCCTAAAATAAGACAGGGTCTTATATATTTTTTTTAGGTAGATCTTATTTTCGGAGAAACATTGTATTCCACTAAACTGAAGCCCCCCAATATGGTAGTTAGCCACTATACTGTATGTTCCACTGTTGTTAGGCACCTAAACTGTAAGTTCCCTTGTAGTCAGGCCTACATACTGTATACTTCCCTCCCTCCTCTGTAGTTCTTTTCCCATACTGTAGGCCTCCCATACTGTATACCTCCTACTCCCCTCTGTAGTGAACCCATGTACCCACCATCCCCCCATATTCAATGACCCCTACTGTGCATCTTCTTACCACTCCGGCCTCCTTTGCAGCTTTTGATGCTCAGCCACCCAGAGTCAGGGACCTGTTCAGCTGATATTAAATAGG
This sequence comes from Dendropsophus ebraccatus, assembly GCF_027789765.1. NCBI lineage: Eukaryota > Metazoa > Chordata > Amphibia > Anura > Hylidae > Dendropsophus > Dendropsophus ebraccatus. The sequence continues at coordinate 140,696,324 of NC_091456.1, forward strand.
GATTATTTTTGGATTAGGGCTTTTATTTCAAGTCTACTCTAAAAGGTCTGCAAAATGAAGCTGAACAGAGAAATACAGTAGTTACTTATCATAAAGTCCTCTTTTACCATGTACTTAATGCTCTGGAATATATTTTATCAATATTCTTACATCATAGATAAAAATAACAAAATGACAAAAGCAAGTCACCTAAATTTGGTCATTTACCCTAGCAGAGAATATGGACATAATCAGATGTGGGTCCATCTTTCCCACTGGGCAGGTTAGTTGGCTGCCTGGGTGGCCATGACTCATAGGGGGCCCTCTGCTCTCTGAACTGCCTGTAAAACACTGACTCTATTGGAGCGATGAGAAATTCGCAATTCGCTCCTCTGTCTGTCAATGTCATTCTCTCTTGTAAGAACGAGGCCACAGACCATACCGCTCTCCCCACCCCTACATGCATGATTACATAATCATTGTCATTGTCATTGGACAGGGCCTTAAAAGCAGTGAAAGAGTTTGGATTTGGCTGAGAAGGCAGGAGGAGTTGCAAGGTGGGGGGTGGAGGGCAGTTTACCAGTTCACTCTGCCCAGGGGCCCATAATGCTGTTAAGACGGCCCTGAGTGGGGTCACTATTTGGGTCTCTATAACACAAAAAGTCCAGAGGACAAGAGGACATGGCTTCTTGTCCTCTTTTTAAGACAACCTCTCCAATGTGAATGTTGTAAGTTTCATCACTTACTAATACAATATTTGCTCTAATTCAGCTTTATTTTTAAGTTGCAGGAACAGCTACAACATAGACCTACATTGAGCTACACACAATGGGCTGTCTTTGTAATGCATGGATGTGCCAAGGACTTACGAGCAAGAGACAACTAGCGTTCTCCGATCTGACTAAGGCTGCTTGTACAAGACCATAATAAATGATCCATTTACTACCTGTAAATGCAGGTCTGCAGTGGGCCAAGGCACATGACATGGGTTCACCAGTCCATGTAATTGCACGCAAAAAACTCCTTAAACAGTCTGGATGTGCTCCTGCACTATTACTGGGTTCCATCCATGCCAATGGATCAATGTCCAGTGACACAATGTGACTATGACTATGTGCAAGAAGCCTTATAGATGAGGGGCATGAACAAGGGGACAATGTTGAATGCTGAAAAATGTTGAATTTCATAGTGAAGAAGAAATTACAGAATTCAACCTGTTGCTGAACTCAGTTATAGTATTGGAGCGAGATCACAGCATGGTCATAAAACTACATAAAGTATGTAGACAAAAGTTTCACTAAAAATGATAAATTAGTATAATTATGTGTTTCTTCCGGGAATAAAGAACATAATCATTTTTCATTTTTGAAGTTTTGTCTATACAGATTGCGTAACTGATCTGCACCTGCAAACAGTTTGTTATTTCATCTTTTACCAGTTACGTATTAGTCCAATATAAAGTTCTGACAGATATGAAAAAGTATGGTCACACAATGCAGCTTGGGGTCTAAGGTTGGGTACACATGTAGTGGAAAAATTGGAAGTCCACAGCTCCATGCAGTAAAAATATTTGGTATCTTTATTTCATGTTTTCTTAAAAGTCATGTACAAAATATTACAATAGCACCAACGCGTTTCGGACAACAATATTCCTTAATCTTGTTAATCAACACATGTACTATCAATATTTTGTCGCCTCTTGATCTAAGATAAAAATACTATGGGAGGATAGGTGTTTACTAAGACTGGTACTGTACTGAAACAATGGATATATGAAGAGGTGCATGTCTCTCTTAGACATCTACACCAGCTTAGAACTGGTGTGGTGTTGACCCGCTGGGAGGCGCGACCGGTCACTTGCCATATGGTGAAGTGTGACTCCACTACAGTAGTGGTTGGTCGGGATATGGCTCAGCCAGATGTTATGCAGTTGTGACGCCAGTGCCAGTTGGGCACACAGGTATGATGGCACACCTGCTTTTATTTTAGTGAGGTTGGCTATACCCTTTCCCCTGTGGTCAGTAACCTGCCGGGCTGTTTGGGGGTCCCTTGGGTACTTATCACGGTGGTTCGGAGTGGAGTTGTGACCCATCCGGACTTTTGGTACCGCCACCCACAGAAAGGGGAGATGACCAAGGAAGATGCAATGGCTGTGTAGGTGCTTGAATAAGGATCAGAGAGTCCAGTTAAAATAAAAAATTCTCTTCTTTACTGCCAGAATACTTGATATACAGTGATACACAGTGAGTTTCAGCTTGATAAGTTACTTTAGACCTTAGTGACCGGATCTATGCTGAGAGCTTAGAAGCAGTAGCAGGTAGAAGCAGGTAGAAGAAGTTCAGAGAAGAAGAGAGGAGGATGTCAAGAGAATCCCAAGAGAATCTGACATGTCAGTTATCTGCGGCCACTATTAATTGGCTCTGGCCACACGCTTCCTAGTGTGCAGTGGAGAGTTCTGATGCGGGTGTGCACAGGTGCCCCCGCATCAGAACTAAGCGGCGCTAAAGATCTTCTCGGACCGGCCGGTCTCATACTAAGTGTGAGCATAGCCTAAGTGTGCGCTCAGCACTGCATAGTGTGTGGAAGTCATGCTTTCAAGAAAGAAGTGCTGTCTGGTCCCATGTGCGTGCGTCCACTTCCACACCTCAGACTCCACTATACTGCACTAGTTGTGTGAGTCCCGTAACATGGGACCTGGCATAGGCCAGGGCCCAACTTGACCGCTGTAGGGAGCGTTCTTGTTTGCGCCCGTCCTCTACAGAATCCAAAGTAAGACTCACTAAGGTGTGGCTACACTTCCTCTCCCCATGTGACAACTTCCTACAGAATCGACAAAGTGCGCTGTGAGTGGGCGAGAAGAGAGTGCAAAGAAAAGAGAAAGACAGAGATAGGTAGAAAAGAGAAAGAGCTCTCATTGGTGCACAGATCACAGAAACAACCACCACCCCTGACACCACAGCTGTGCAACACCTAGGCATACAGCACATACACTAACAACATCTAGTGGTGATTCTTAAGCAATACCACAAGGGCTTTAGGGTGCCTTTACACTTACCATATCGCTGCATATTTATCGCTGCGAGTTTCTCGCACATAAATCAGCAGCGATACTGATTGCTATCACGTCAATGTATGTGTATTCTCACTGCGTGTTTGGTGCGATTTTTACGTGCGAGTATTTTTATTTTCACATGTGAGTTCAACACCACAAAAAACGCAGTTACTTTCGTGCGAGTTTTGTGCAAGTTCGGTGCGATAAATACGCGGTGATACGGTACATGTGAAGGCATCCTTAAGTAAAGTTACTCATTATATTACACTCCTTGAGCCCCTGTGTCTTTGTCAACACTGTAAGCCTTATTGGCCTGCCACCTACCACCAGCCAGGACATTGTCAAAACAGGGATGTTCCCTATGGGGTTAACTGTTTAACAGCCTCTCTTGACAATTCATTGTGGGAACACTGGGGTCCATCCATCCACTTCAAGCCACTTGTGATATCAATGACTTCTCTGCCAATGAGCAAGTATCAGCGAACCCTGTCCTAACTTCATCTGTGCCAATCGACTGGGGCACTAAACATTTGCCAGTCTCTCATAATATGAAATGACTCCACCAGACACAGTTTTTCAGTTATCCCCAAATGTTTCCCGTTATTGTCCCATGTAAAACATTTGTGACAAATCTTGATACAAGCCGCCGGGAATATGTACACAACAACTGTGTTTGTGTGTTTGTCTTTCTCCCACTCTACCTTCTGCAATGTTTCCTTTCTGCTTCCTACACAACATATGCTTGAATCATCACAGTATGGAAATAACTTGTAATCAGTCGCTGATCTATTTGGCATTTAGTGTTTCAGATATTACGTTCGGGAGAGATTGTGAAATCACTGCGTAAGTACTTGTAATGCGGGATGTTAAACATCATGGATCTGTCATAAGAATTCTCACTAAAATTATTCTGAATTTGGAAACCAATCCTTTATTTAAGATTTATATATATAAAGATTAAAAAGACAAAATATTTCCCTTAAAATATTATGTTCAGCCATTTTCTTTTTATATCTGTTTATGGGTAAACAAGGTGATGTAACAATACTTTCAGGTTACAACCAGGCTTTACCTATAGCTTTTAATAATGGCTCCCCATACTCAGATGCCCCTAGGACTTGCTGTATGGTAGGGCAAGATAGGGAGACCCATCATTTATCGAACAAGAAATAAATATAAGCTTGTATCAAAGTCAGACATAATAACTAACTACTCACCAGGATGATTGCAGAAAATAGGCATATGGCTGCCTGGAAAACATGGATACAGCAATAATGACATAGCAGGTGTCAGCCTACTATCCATACAACCAGGGCAGTATTTGTCATCCATTAGGCACTCATGGTCCTGTGATTAGGGCAGCGGTGTAGAGGGGCAGCATTTCAGTGAGTTTTAAAAAATAGAAAGATGAATACTTTTTATGTAGGTGCAGCTGCCATGCTGTGATTGAATCTACTTTGATCAAAGCTCATATGAAATGTGAAATTTGTAGCCTCAGACGCTTATTATGTTGAGCATTTGTGGTTGATTTCACCATTTTCAGTGTACAAGGGTGGGATCCACCATAAATCGGCAAAAAAAGCCACAAAACTCATGTGGTTTTCACTGTGTATTTGTGATGATGTGGTGATATCTGCATGAAAAATTCTGATGCTTGTGAAATGACCCTAATGGGGTGTATGCAGTCCTGGTGTCTAGGGCGTGCTGCCCTGCAGCTGTAAATACGGCCCTGCATACAAGGTGACGTTCAATATGGCTACCATTAGCACTGTGTGGTAGCACAGTTACTTAACTTTCTAAAAAGATCTTACCAGGCATAAAAATATTGTATAACAGACCAGAATGCAGAAATTATAACATCTTTCCTATATACTTCTGTAAGTTATGCACTATCCTTTGCTGTTCAGGTACTTATGATGGCTAATAATGATGGCTTGTCAAAGTTACATGTTTCCCATAGTCTTGTCCTATTGTCATGCTCATGTGATCTGTTTTTTTCTATGGAATAATTAACAGAGATGTAATAAAGGCCGAGTGCACAATGGGACCAGGAAATGCCCATCTGTGAAAACCTGGGCACCAGCTGGATGGCAGTGGGTCCACAAGGACCCTTATTTTTAAAGCTAGTCTGAATCCTTTTAAAAAGTAATTACCTATATTTCCGCTCACACAGTTTCATATCCTTTAAAAACTTTTGTGTGGTATCGTTTCATTGTGGCGGCCATTGCTGTGACAGCACTGTGTCTGTAGGTGGTGTCGCCCAGAGCCAAGGGGGGCTATGTTTGGCAACACTGAAGTTGCCAAGCATATGGACTGCTTCCTCCTGTGGCGATGTTGTTGTTGCGGTGGTGGTCACTGCATGGAGCTGCACCATTTTTAAAGTGTCACTGCCGTTTATTTTTTTTCCCCAGAAATCAATAGTACAGGCGATTTTAAGAAACTTTGTAATTGGGTTTATTGGGCGAAAAATGCATTTTTATCGTGAAAAAGCAGTTTGAAGCTCTCCCACTGTCTTCCATCATTGTGTATGGAGAGGGGAGGGGTGGAGGGAGATGAGGCACCAAAACAGGACAACAAAGAGTTAATTTACAACTACGACTAACTACTAAGTTAGGGACCCACACTTAATCAGGAACCTTGAAGTGGTGTGTGGGCTTATGCACTTTGATCAAAATGTAACTAATCCTCATGTTAGCAGTATATTATACAGATGGTCAGTCATCAGTTTTTTGTATGTCCTACCATGACTATCTTTCTCTCCATCAAGTACCTTTATAAACTCAGGCAGATAAGTAGTCCGCTCCCGAGCACTTCTTTACACCGCACGCTTTAGGAGTGGACTACATACCCACTGGAGTTTTAAAACGGTATTAAAAAAAAAGGGCAGGGTGCGTGTAAAAAAACAAACTACAGCATAATTACCTTGCCCAGTCCAGTTGTGTTTACTTACCCTTACCCTTTATATCCCTGCTCACATTGCGTTCCAAATCCACCACAACTAATCCGTTTGTTAAACCTTACCTCCATGCTCTTCATAGTATGCCATAGTTTGTAATTTTACATACACATATGCCTGTGTATATAAATGCCCCTTTAAGTATTTATATTCCTAGTGACACACAGTGATCTGTTGTGTCATTCAACATTCTACAGTTATAATTTCTAAAGATTAGAATAGAGTCTTTCTACCTGGTTATCTCACCTTTAATGTACTTACTAAGTGAGCTAATTTACATTTACCCATAAAAGATAATGAATTAGTTATTCCTGCTGTGCTGGGAAGAATTGTCGCTCAACCTCTCCTGCCTATGGGCACAGGACCACCGCTGTGACTGCTAAATGATTAATCCGGCCCTGAAAAATACTGGGGGGAAATAAAAGGAAGAACAAATACTTATAATTACTATCCTCACAAGTCTATTTACCCTAAAACCAACATAGCCTGGAGGCTGCTACCAGGAGGAGAGCATAGGGTACGGTCCTATATGTTACATATAGATCACCCGAAAACACAAAGCAACTTAGTGTGTAATATTTTATTTTGTAGTACACAAATACACTAGAATTTTTTACTTTATACTTTTTAGCCTACTTTTCCAGCCGATTTATATTTCTCTTATACTTCCATGGGTGAAAGAGCTTAGTATGTTGCCCCAGAAGCAGCTACTTAGATCTAATAGTATTTTCTGGTTTTATGTATATAAAACTTTTTTTATTCTGTACACTTTTTTTGATTATATCCAGAATGGTAAAATCTAACAATTCTGGTGGACAATGGGAATTTTCCATAATTATAAATGGTCCCAAATAATGTATCTGTAATCTAGACTATTAAAATGAATGTAGCATCAGGTACATTACCCACGGGTAGAATGGCGCCAGCAAGTCAGTGCCGCGGTCCTTTTTCTTGAAACGACCCGGTTTCTGTGTACGACGCCGTTCTACTCACGGGCACCAGCCGGGGCCTGCCACCAGTGCTTCACCCCTGGCCTGTGAATAGAATGGCGCCATACACTGAAACCAGGCCGCGGTTCAAAAAAAGGACTGTGGCTCCAACTTCACCACGCCGTTGCCGTTCTATCCTTGGACAAACTTTAAAGTGAATGTACCTGATGGTACATTTGCTTTAAGCTCACTGTTAACTTGTCTAGTCAGTAAACATACAGCTTGTATCTCTGTTTCTGGATATTAGATGTTCTAATTATTATCAGCAAGCAGAAATGTAAAAAATGGTGATGAATTAAAAAAACAACAGACATCTACCTCTTATACATACAGTATTAGGCTATGTTCACACAAGGTATCTTTTCGTAAAAGTACGTCTGTTGTTGTAATCAGCAACAACGGCCGTACCTTTTCTGAAAGGATACGCTGCCTAATCTGCTATGGGATCCCGGCCAGAGCGTATACACATAGTATATGCTTCGGCCGGGATCCCTCGCGGTGCCGCAAAGAACTGACATGACAGTTTTCTGTGGCCGCTATTCAGTGAATAGCGGCTGTAGGAAACCCTGTCAGTGCACACTATGAAGCGAGCGGCTGCGGTCGAAAGCTTCATAGTGTGCTGTGGGGAGTTCTGATGCGGGCGCGCACGGATGCGCCCGCATCAGAACTCTGCAGCGTGAAAGATCATCCAGCCAGTACTGCAGTACCGGGCGGATGATCTTTTCAGAGAACGGCCGCTCCATCACCCGGCTGGGTCACGGAATGGCCAGTCTCTTACGCCATGTGAACATAGCCTAAGGCTGGGTTCACACACAGTATATTTCAATCAGTATTTGGTCAGTATTTTGCAACCTCAACCAGGAGTGGATTGAAAACACAGAAAGGCTCTGTTCACACAATGGTGAAATTGAGTGGATAGCCGCCATATAACGGTACATAACTGCCATTATTTCAATAGAACGGCCGTTGTTTTAAAATAACAGCAACTATTTGCCATTAAATGATGGCCATCCACTCAATTTCAACATTGTGGGAACAAAGGGGGAGATTTATCAAACTGGTATAAAGTAAAACTGGCTCAGTTGCCCCTAGCAACCAATCAGATTCCACCTTTCATTCCTCTCAGACTTCCATACACAAAGATGGAATCTGTTTGGTTGCTAGGGGCAACTGAGACAGTTTCACTTTATACCATGTTTGATAAACCTCCCTCATAGCCTTTCTGTGTTTTCAATGCACTCCTGGTTTTGGTTGCAATATGAGGACCACAATACTGACTGAAATATACTGTGTGTGAACCCAGCCATAGGCCTGATACATATAGTCGTATTATAAATGGGACTGTACTGTATATTTTGCCTAATGCTCATTTAACCAACTGTGTTCTACCCTATGCCCCTGGATGCTTGGCAAGAGTGCATGTGTTCCCAAAAGGAAGAGGAAAACCGCTACCAGACTACTCTGATGTCGGCTTATTTGTCATAGAACAAAAGGATCAGGCAGTTGAAATCAAACATGCCTTATCCTTCTCTTCCCTAACATCTGTCATACTGGGAATGTCAGGAGAACACAAAACACATTAATTTAGGGTCCGGCCACCACAAATTGACAGGGTCAGCTGACGAAGTGTGGCTAGATTACCGCTTTATGGCTTTAATTTCAAATGAAGGCATACTCTGACATGCTCCAATCAATACAGTATTATAATGCTAATCTTCCCTAGCAGCAGTATACCGAACAGAGCACCATACGAAGACATATAAACTCCCTGTGGATCCATGCTAAGAGGACTCCATATGCTGCTGCACAGCCTCCTACACACAAGGTCTTAGTAAGAAGTAAATAGGGCGGCTTTGGTTTCTAGGGTGAGACCATTTTACAGACTTCTATACTCTAATGCTGCGTTTACACGAAGCGATAATTCGCCCAATCGATCGTTTAACGATTTTGAAGCAACGATTTGCTTTTTTATAACGATCAGCGTAAAAATCGTTATTGCGATAGTTTTTAAAGATCGCTTGAGCCCATCTTTTACATAGGCTGAATCGTTGAAAGACTGTTTACACAGAGCGATCTGCGAATTTTTAATGTTGAAAGATCAAAATGAACGATTTTTCGCTCGTCGCTTGATCGTTTGCTGTGTTTACACGGAAGGATTATCGATCCTTATTGCGAAAATTCGAACGATAATCGTTCCGTGTAAACGCAGCATAAGGCTTTTAAAATGTCACGTTGTTATGGCATTTTTTGGCTAAAAAATACAGTGGCCAGATGTTAGCTGTAAGTCAATAGTGAGATATAATATACAAAGAATGTTTTTTAGTCAGTGGAGTTCTTCTGAATGCATCTTGCTTTAGGTATGACCAGGGCCACTTAAACCAGAGGACAGATGGCGTATTTGCGTCCAGCGGCGTTGTTTTCAACTTACACAACAGCCGTTATATTCGTACTGCAATTATTTGCATTAAAGTCAAAACAATATTGAAATAATGACCATGTCAATTATTTCCGACCATTGTCCATAGGCTTTAACGCAATTTTCATTTAAATCAACGGCCGCTGTCTGATACGCTGTTGATACGCTGTTTTGCATGCCAAATAACGGCCGTTGTTTATATGTGTGAACATAGCTTAAAGTAAAAAAGGAAGCCATGCTCCCTCCACGCCTGGCCAACTGAGGTGAGCAGGGCATATGTCAGTGACTTTTTCTCGACATACACTGGGTGCGGTATTGATATCCCCCCGTTAAGTACAGTATTTTGTGGCGTTTAAAAGAGTATGTGTTAAGGCAGTGTGTTTACAGGAGGCCTAGTTGTAGTTTTCTAAAGATCCACTTTAACAGCTGAAAGATGAAGATTGCTTCATTCTTTTTTTTCAATGATATCTACAATGTAAGATGTAAGAGCAAGTAAATAATAAAAGTTACGTATCAATAAAAGCTATATTTTCCCCATAACGCTGTAGTGCATGAACTGGTAAAAAGGTTGTGTTGGCCTCACTGTCCCTGTGAGAATCTACAGGTTTGGATTGTGTAACTTGCTGATAAATTACCTCTAAATAGCTGTGGTGAAAAGCAGGGTTTATGCATGGTATACATATGTTTACACCAGTCAATGGGTGATAGGTTGTTTGGCTAATATGTCTATAGCAAAAAATCAAGAGGAGTTCAGATATGTCCCATTTACCGATGACCTTGGAATGAGGACTTGTGGCGAAAACATTAATGCATGACATAAGGTCTGTTCCATATCCATCGCCCGGCCTAATGTGTCTGAACGAACGTGCGGTTAGCATGCATCCATTTTCAGCTACATGAAATGTAACAAGCTCTATTTAAGTCAAAGAAGCTAGACTGACATCAGGACATTTCTCTATCCCACTTTGCAGAATGGATTTCTTTTCCAGATGTCAGGGTCTAAAAGTCAAGGAATTGCCTTAATCAGAAGATTGGCTGCTTAGAAGTTAGAGCTTGGGGAAAAAAGCGATGAATTTGGCAAAGAAAATAAAATCTTGACTGAAGATAAAGGGAGAGGAAATTGAATAAGCATGTGAAAATGATTAAGGACACAAAGAGATAGTAGCGTGCACATCTGCGATCATGCTGCTATCATATTGCAGAGTGCGCCCAGTGGGCTCGTGTGCATAGAGCTGGGTTATGTGACCTAATACCAGTCAAACACTTTGCAGACTTTCATAAATAAGGGGCCTCAGTCATGTAATCCAGACCTGATGACTAGCTGTGTCGTGGGCTGGTGTTCTGGATTATGTACAAAGTGAGACACCTGTCAGATGGATAGCAAATGTCTCTCAGATGTGTTCTTGATGTGCAGTTATTGTGTCTGAAGAATCTTCTTATAAACCAAGAAACCAATTATTATGGACTTAAACCAAATGATAAAGCTCCCAGTCCCGTGTGAACCAAATACCAAAGTAGAAACTGTGAGCTCAGCGTCTTCAAAGGATGCGAGCAAGGCACTCCGCTCAGGTGCTGCTCACTGCACTTTGTTTCCACATGATTTTTCCGATCACAAAGTCCTAACATCAATGGGAAGTATATCAAAGGACTTAACCCCTTTGTGCTGCAGCTAGTTTGGGCCTTAATGACCAGGCTAATTTTTCAAAATCTGACCTGTCTCACTTTATGCTCTCATAGCTCAGTGATGCTTTAACGTATGCTAGCGATTCTGAGATTGTTTTTTCGTGACATATGGCACTTTATGTTAGTGGCAAAATTTGGTCACTACTTTGTGTGTTTTTTGTGAAAAACATCAAAATATCATGAAAAATTTAAAAAATTAGCATTTTATGAACTTTGAAATTCTCTGCTTCTAAAAAAAGAAAGTCGTAGCACATAAATTAGTTACTAAGTCACATTACCAATATGTCTTCTTTATTCTGGCATAATTTGGTAAACATATTTTACTTTTTTAGGGTGTTATGGGGCTTAGAAATTTATCAGCAAATTATCACATTTTCGTGAAACTGATTTTTTTAGGGACCAGTTCTTTTTTTAAATGGATTTAGAAGTCTGGTATCCTGAAAACCCCCATAAGTGACCCCATTTTGGAAACTACACACCTTAAAGAATTAATCTAGGGGTATAATGAGCATTTTAACCCTACAGGGGCTGGAGGAAAGTATTCACAATTAGGCAGTAAAAAAATTGAAAATTTAAATTTTCCAATAATATATACGTTTAGATTAAAGTTTCTCATTTTCAAAAGGAATATGAGACAAAAAGCACCCCAAAATTTGTAATGCAGGTTCTCTTGAGTACAACGGTACCCCATATGTGGGCGTAAACCACTGTATGGGCACACAGCAGGGCTCAGAAGGAAGGGAGCGCCAATTAGCTTTTCCAATGCAGATTTTGCTGAAGAAGTTTCTGAGCGCCAGGTGCGTTTGCAGAGCCCCTGTAGTGTCAGCAGAGAGAAAACCCCCCATAAGTCACCCCATTTTGGAAAGTACACCCCTCAAAGAATTCATCTTGGTGTGTGGTGACCATTTTGACCCCACAGGTATTACAGGAAAGTATTCAAAAGAAGACAGTAAAAATGAAAAACTTGAATTCTTCCAATAATATGTTCGTTTAGTTTGAAATTTCTCAATTTCACGAGGAACAAGAGGAAAAAAGTACCCCAAAATTTGTAACGCAGGTTCTCCTGAGTACAATGGTACCCCATATGTGGGCATAAACCACTGCATGGGCACACAGGAGGGCTCAGAAGGGAAGGAGCGCCAATTAGCTTTTTCAATGCAGATTTTGCTGCAGAAGTTTCCGAGCGCCAGGTGCGTTTGCAGAGCCCCTGTAATGTCTGCAGAATAGAACCCCCCCAAAAGTCACTCCATTTTGGAAAGTGCACCCCTCAAAGTATTCATCTTGGTGTGTGATGACCATTTTGACCCCACAGGTATTAGAGGAAAGTATTCAAAAGTAGACAGTAAAAATGAAAAACTCAAATTTTTCCAATATTATGTTCTTTTAGTTTGAAATTTCTCAATTTCACGAGGAACAAGAGGAAAAAAGTACCACAAAATTTGTAACGCAGGTTCTCCTGAGTACAATGGTACCTCATATGTGGGCATAAACCACTGCATGGGCACACAGGAGGGCTCAAAATGGAAGGAGCGCCAATTAGCTTTTTCAATGCAGATTTTGCTGAAGAAGTTTCTGAGCGCCAGGTGCGTTTGCAGCGCCCCTGTAGTGCTAGCGGAGTAAAATCTCGCCATAAGTCACTCCATTTTGGAAAGTGCACCCCTCATAGAATTTATTTTGGGGTGTGGTGAGCATTTTGACCCCACAGGTATTTGAGGAAAGTATTCAAAAGTAGACAGTAAAAATGAAAAACTCGAATTTTTCCAATAATATGTTCCTTTAGTTTGAAATTTCTCAATTTCACGAGGAACAGGAGAGAAATGTCACCCCAATATATGTAACACAGATTCTCCTGAGTAGAACGGTACCCCATATGTGGGCATAAACCACTGCATGGGCACACAGCCGGGCTCAGAAGGGAAGGAGCGCCAATTAGCATTTTCAGTGCAGATTTTTCTGAAGAAGTTTCTGAGCGCCAGGTGCGTTTGCAGCGCCCCTGTAGTGTCAGCAGAATAGATTCCCCCCAAAAGTCACCACATCTTGGAAAGAGCACCCCTCAAAGAATTCATCTTGGGGTGTGGTGACCATTTTTACCCCACAGGTATTAGAGGAAAGTATTCAAAATTGGCCAGTAAAAATGAAAAACTCGAATTTTTCCAATAATATGTTGGTTTAGTTTGAAATTTCTCAATTTGACGAGGAACAGGAGAGAAAACGTACCCCAAAATCTGTAACGCAGGTTCTCCTGAGTACAACGGTACCCCATATGTGGGCATAAACCACTGTATGGGCACACAGCAGGGCTCAGAAGGGAAGGAGCGCCGATTTACAGGAGCAAAACCGCAGCTAGTAATGGTTATTAGAATAGCGCAGTTACTAAAATAAGATAAAAAAAATTAGATTACAGGTAATGTGGGGTGGTTACGGGCAACCAGGGGTGGTTATGGGCAACCTGAGGTGGTTACAGGTAATCTGGGGTGGTTACGGACAACATGGGGTGGTCACGGGCAACCTGCTGTGATTACGGCAACCTGGGGTGGTTACAGGCAACGTGGGGTGGTTACAGGCAACGCGGGGTGGTTACGGGCAATGTGTGGTGGTTATGGGCAACGTGTGGTGGTCACGGGCAACCTGCTGTGGTTACGGCAACGTGGGGTGGTTACAGGCAACGTGGGGTGGTTACAGGCAACGTGGGCTGGTTACAGGCAACGTGGGCTGGTTACAGGCAACGTGGGCTGGTAACGGGCAACGTGGGCTGGTTACGGGCAACCTGCTGTGCTTACAGACAATCTGGGGTGGATACGGGCAACGTGGGGTGGTTACGGGCAACCTGCAATGCTTACAGACAATCTGGGGTGGTTACAGGCAACGTTGGCTGGTTACGGGCAACCTGCAGTGCTTACAGACAATCTGAGGTGGATACGGGCAATGTGGGGTGGTTACGCGCAACCTGCAGTGCTTACTGACAATCTGGGGTGGTTACGGGCAACGTGGGGTGGTTACGGGCAATGTGGGGTGGTTACGGATAAACTGAAGTTCTTATAGGCAATCTGGGGTGGGTACCTGTAATCTGACATGGGCACCGCAATCTGGAGGGGGTCATTGGCAATTTGGGGTGGTCAGAGGCAAGGTGCGGTGGTCAGAGGCGACGTGCGGTGGTCAGAGGCGACGTGCGGTGGTCAGAGGCATTGTGGCGTGGTCAGAGGCATTGTGGCGTGGTCAGAGGCATCGTGGCGTGGTCAGAGGCATTGTGGCGTGGTCAGAGGCAACGCGCAGTGGTTACGTGCAATCTGGGGGGGTTACATGTAATCTGGCATGATTACGGGGAACCTGGGGGGGTTATGTGCAACCTGGAAGGGTTACAGACAATCTGGGATTGTTACTGATAAACTGAAGTGCTTATAGGTAATCTGGGGTGGGTACATGTAATTTGGGGTGGTTACGGGCAATCTGGAGGGGGTCACTGGCAATTTGGGGTGGTTACGGGCAACGTGCGGTGGTTACGGGCAACGTGCGGTGGTTACGGGCAACGTGCGGTGGTTACGGACAACGTGCGGTGGTTACGGGCAACGTGCGGTGGTTACGGACAACGTGCGGTGGTTACGGGCAACGTGCGGTGGTTACGGACAACGTGCGGTGGTTACGGGTAATCTGGGGAGGGGTTAGGGGTAATTTGGGAGTAAACTGCAATTATTACTATAATAAAAAGTGTGTGTTTTATTTTTTTGTATGTTTGTCACTTTTTGTACTTTACATATTCATTTTCACTGTATTACTATGATTACTGTGATATTTTCTATCTCAGTAATCATAGTTCAGTGACAGAGACCAAATTGGTCTCTGTCACTTTAAATTTTCAGAGTTGGCTGGTTGTGAAGCGCATGCGCACTTCATAACCAGCCAGGACGTCGAGGAGGAAGGAGCTCCGTCGATCCGGTGAGTATATGGGGAAGGGGGGGGGTGACTGGGGGACGGGGGTGACAGGGGGGGTGGGGGGCGACTTGGGGGGTGGGGGGACATCACTTTTTATCCCCTGTCACCAATCATTCATGGTGACAGGGGATAAAAAGTGCCGGGAGCACATGGCACAAGCGATCAGCGGTATATAGTATATACCGCTGATCGCTTGTACCGGGACCCCACAGGGGGGTCCCCGATGACTGCCCCATGCTCTCCGCTACCTCCGGTGGCGGAGAGCATGGGGCTTTCATTCATTTTAACCTTTTAATCGCTGTGAACCGACGTTAGTCGGTTCACAGCGATAGCGGCGGCCATCTTGGAAATGATGGCCGCCGGGGGGAGGGGGGTTAGTTATCGGGGCACTAGGGGGGGCTGATCTGAGGTCTGGGGGACACTTATTTCATCTCCCCCCGCCGTAGATTCACGGCGGGGGGAGATGAAAGGTGGCGGCGGCACCGGTACTCTCATTTACCGACGGCCGCCGCTATAACGTTAATAGCGGCGATCGTCGGTAAGGGGGGGGGGCCGGGACGGACCTCACACACTGCCCCAACCCCTCAGCTACCTCCGGTAGCCGGGGGGATGGGGTGGGGGCCGTCCCGGCCCCGCAGCCTTATTCTCTGCCATCGCCGTAAAAAGCTGATGGCAGCAGAATAAGGCCCATTAGTGACCGCCGTAGAAAGCCGTATCGGCGGTCACTAAGGGGTTAAAGAAAAAGTCCAGCGAAAATTTTTATTTAAGTGTTGTATTGCCCCTCAAAAGTTATACAAATTACCAATATACACTTATTACAGGAAATGCACATAAAGTGCTTTTTCCCTGCACTTACTACTGCATCAAGGCTTTATTTCCTGGATAAAATGGTGATGTCACGACCTGACTCCCAGAGCTGTGCGGGCTGTGGCTGCTGGAGAGGATAATGGCAGGGGGACACTGAGGGACACAGGGCACGGGAGGGACACTGAGCATCCCTCTGCCATTATCCTCTCCAGCAGCCACAGCCCGCACAGCTCTGGGAGTCGGGTCGTGACATCACCATTTTATCCAGGAAGTGAAGCCTTGATGCAGTAGTAAGTGCAGGGAAAAAAAGCACTTTATGTGCATTTCCTGTAATAAGTGTAAATTGGGGATTTGTATAACTTTTGGGGGGCAATATAATATTTTAATAAAAAATTTCGCCGGGCTTCTCCTTTAAGCCTAATCTGCTGTTGGTAGTAGGTTTGGCAGACACTAGTAGGTTTGGCCCGACACTGCACGCTGCGGCGGTCCCAAACAGTGATTGGCTGTGCGGCCTATCAGCTCAGAGAAGCTGCAACACTAGGTGACGGGAAACAAGCAGAGGGCAGGAGAAGACTGGGAGCGTGGAGAGGTAATGTATTAACAGTTTATTCAATCATTAGCCAACGGTTGTGCATTGCTATTACACTTAGCGATTTGTGGCCGATGGTCGATGATTTTAGGTCTGGACTAAAAGAACCGATCAGTTGATGATCGTTTCATCGGTTGATCGTTTCCTCTATTACACGGAGCGATAATCAGCTGATTCCATGTAATAGGACCCTTAACCTCCAATCTTCTTAAATTTCGATCCAATTGAGCAATCATGGAATGTGCTGGAAAAAACAATTCTGATCCATGAAAGTCTTGCCTGAAAATGTAAAGGACTTAAAAGATCTGCTACTAAAAGAGTCCAAGCCTCATTGGAAGGAGTAGATTATATAAAGTGGTATACTGCGTTTAGCACCTTTATCTATTTGTCAATTTGGATTGAATTCTAGAGAACCCAACGTATCAAAAGTGGCCCAAAAACTTTTAAAAAATTACACAGTACAAGATTAAGTAAACTGAACAAAAGGCAAAAAGTGGTGCAATGTTACGAATGATTGACATGACACTGAACTTTGAAAGGTCTGTGGTCTGTGGTCTGTGTCCATCTCTTTTGAATGCAGACTATTTGTGAATGAATTGTCTTAACTTGCCAAGCTGCTGTAACTAAGAAAAGATCAATTAGAGGAACCCAGTGACAACCACAGAACAGATGTCTGACGGTTGATCAGCTTTCCAACGCTTTGCAAAGCCAGTCATAATAACCTGAAGTAGCCTATTTAAATGAAGCTGTGTAATCCTGAGCTCACCCGCTTGGCTTCAGAGAGACTGACACTTGGAAAGCTTTCTTGATCTTCCTCCCCCTTCAGTGTAAAGTGCTGTGTGAGCGTATATAGCTGCTTCTTCATAAATAAAACATCAGGGTATTCCCTGTAGATTGTGAAGAAATGTTTTTTAAGGTGAATTAATTACATTATTTTTCCAGGTTTGCAACTGTGGGACCCTTATGTTATGTCTTTTTATTTGGCAAGCTGGAATCTTTTTCTTTACCTTTTTTGCAATTTTATTTTTACCTTTCACATTCTAAAGGAAACCTAAGTGCAGTTATGACTTTTCATAAAGAAACCATTACACATTTTTTGCTAGTCTATAGATAATGTGCTCCATATGTCAAATCATTACGATTGTTATCTCTGTACAGCCACTTCGTATGTTTCGGATCTGTTTTTCTTCGTCCATATTTATTGTCAGTTTTGTAGGATCCCAGATCTTTTCCAGAATTAAGCCCACGTATTAAAGACTGTTTTGTCTATGGACCGTAATGGAAATAAGTTATATATACAATGCCACGATATGTATGAATCCAGCATGCTTATAAAAAAGCACAAAGAGGGACTGCCAAGCTAACTTTATCACTAGAACGAGTAACTGCCCACAGGGGCGCATGTGTATGATGGATAAGCTTATCTTTTTGCTTATCACTTTTATACGTAATTGTATAATTTATCAAGGTATATGCACCTCATCCGACATACAGTATATACTGTCAAATGCGGTGGGACACCCGCTTTCAAGGTTAAGAAGCTACGGTCATTACTAGCCTGGTATATGGATGATGTGTCTCCATGGCAAGATGCAATCCAGTTCTAATTTAATCTTGGGGTAAGTATGAAATCCTCTGATTAGTAGAGTGTTCCTTCAGCTAGGTATGTGTCCCAGCCCGTGGCCACATTTCCTAGCAATAACTTTCTATAATACTCTTGAGTCTCTGAGTGAAAAAGTATCAATACTTGTTTTGGTTAAAAATATCCTACGCATTTCAGTAGCTTTGGCTTCCTTCAACAGGGATGCCCCAGTTTTTTTTGTTACAGTTGCAATGCAGATATATACAGTATGTCTCTTTAGTAACAGACACCAAATAGAACTTGTAGTCTGATTATTGTATTCTCTTCCATCCGTCCCCTACTTAGAGGGAAGCTGTCATTACTTCCATGCTGCCCGTATCATGTGTCAATGAGCATTGGTCCCTGGTTTCTTCTTCCTGCCCCCACCAGCCTTGATAGATAGAGCTATCTCTGTTTGGGTATAGTGAAAGATCTATCAATCAATCAATGTCAACAGAGGAGACAAGTCACTAGGCACCACCTCAATGACACATGACTCAGGCAGCATGAAAGCGATTATAGGCTGCCTGTGAACTTCCAAATTGATCATGATATGAAATAGGGGAGAAACAGTAAGAAGCATGGCTGCAAGGCCAGACTAAACAGGATTCATTTGTTTCTATTAATGTGGGGATGTTACTTCTTTATATGAACTGTCAAAAAAAGTCTAGAATAATTTTTAGGGAGCCATGGTGATATAGCCATGGGCCCAGCTCAGGAGCAGGAGACCTTTGCTCTTGTTCAGAGCTGGGATTACTTTCATTATGACATGAACTGGGCTTTTGTACAGTAGACAGTGGTGCCACTCGCTGCTTTCTGCACAGCCCATGGAAGTAAGTGATGATCCTATCTATCACCACTTAACTGTGGGCTGGGTGCTCTGCATCCACCCAAAGAGTATAAAACCAGCAGATTTGCTATGAATTTTGCTACCCATTTAAATCAATAGACTGTGTGGAATCTGTAGCATATATGATACATGTCAATGTACCCCTACAATAAACTTGAAATGACTTGATGGTCATGACTTAATACTTAGTGATTGGTCCTTATAGACTGTATGGGAACCACCATGCAATTTTTGTTATAATTTTTTTTCTCTGACTAATCTGATAGGCTCTATATATGCAACCTGTGTGTATATGAACCAGTGCTCTGTAAACCTTGGGACCTACTGTATATAGTTACCTCTATTTGATTTTCACAGGAAGGCTTTGTTGTTTGAGAGCCCTATCTAACTACAGTGACTGCACCGAATTGGAGTTTACTCTCCGATAGAGTTTCTCTACCACACGAATGAATCTGCAAACAGTGGTTCCCAGTTCTGGAGTGGAGCTCCCATAGGTGGACAGTTGGTTGGCAGGGGTTCCAGAGTTACGGATATATCATCACATTTCTGAGGCTAAATAACCTTTTTATACAAGCTCATGAAACAGTCCAGCATGATGACTGTTTCCATTGACAGCTAACATAACAGTTATTCTGGCATTGGGCAATAATACAGGCTGTGACCCAGAATTAGTAAAAGAAAACAAGCAATGTTCTTACAAAGCCACTAACCTTATTTAGTACATATCTTTACAAACTGCAATATTGTCTTAGAAGGTGAACATATCAAACTCAAGTCTTTCTTCAAATCTTAATAGGTTAGTAGTTTTTAGAAGTTTTTCCAATCAAAAACTCAACTTCCTGATCTTTTCAAACCACATATTCAGATGGCTGACGCCTCATATAATTTCGGTGAGGAGTCAGGAAAACCTACAGTACTGTGTGGCTCTTAATCTTTACTACGAGTTGCTGAATTAATTTTCTATTTTTCTGTATTTATGTATTTTTATTTTATGAAGTGGTCTAAGTATCCATATAATTGAGGGCTCTCAATGCCAAATGCCATAATAACATGGCTTACAAAGAGAAAGAAAAGAGATACAGCAGAAAACTCTCTATAAAGTGGTCTACTAAACATAGCAATTACAAAGAAGAGTGTCAACATTTTCGTGCTGGTTTCACCACAATCTTTTTGGAAAAACCTGACTGAGCAATTTTTACAGTGACCTGATACCCACATTATAACAATGATGACTTTAATAATAGCACACTTGGCTTTACTAAAAATAGATATATGAATGACATGAAACTTCAGTTTTTACACAATTCTCCTTCTATTTTTACTGTCTCCACTATCTAGATCTCTCTAGAGATTTCCAGACGCTACCAGCACAAAATCAAAAGTTTTAAACTTTTTAAATATGTCTCCAACAGTACCAGATTTATTCCCAATTTCCCTGGGTAAAAGACCCTGAGATCAGCTAACTAACGTGCAAATAATTGTTTATTGGCTAATTGCTTCTTTTATCCAGGGCTGAAAATCCGGGTTTGTCTGAAGCACATGTCCATGTGTAAACAGGAGAAGAGCTGTTCACAATGATAAAAGTGGATGGGCATACAAATGATCAAACACTGCTGACAACTGGCCTGTGTAAAGGGTCAGTAAAACCTGCTAACAATTATTTATCTAGTGTGTATGTCCAGCTGAAAGGGGTATGGCATAATGCTAGAATGTTCTATGACTGGCCTCTATATTTGCCTTTGGCTGATTAAAAAAAAGTCAGGTTCAGATCCCTCAGTGAAGGAGTTAGGTGCCTCTTTCCTCTTCTTGGGAGGTTGAGAAAGCATCTAATGAGGCAACATGACCGATCCCGGAGAAGCTGGTGGTAGCGATATCTTTTCTTTGTGATTGAATGTGTTCTCTCCAAGAGAGGTGTCTAAGCCTTGCCAAGCATTGCAGTTCCAGAGGAATCCAGTACCTTTAAGGCTGGGAATGGCTACCTGTGGTCCCCTGACAGTTCCCATAATACCCAGCCCCTCACACCCGCCCATCCTGATTGCTGTCCCACTGAGCCCTTCCCATGGTTTATTCCAGCTACATTTACATGCCATTGCTTGATATGTACAAAAATTTGTAAAGTAGTATGGTTAACGCTACACTTAGGCCTATACATTTAGCCTAAACCATACACTTTACATTGAGAATGTTCCAGTCCAGGGTGGAGTTTATCCTTAGGATCTCCCCTTTACATAGTTAAACAGAATATTTACTGATTAAAGAGTATCCCTCCTTAGGGAAAGGTTGTGCCAACCATGCTGTGCAGCTATTCCCCTCTGGGGACAGTGGGCTTAGCAAAGCCTAAATCTAGGATGGCTTAGGGCTAAGCTGGCTTTTGCAGAGAAGAGATATATCCTGGAATTTTGTACTAGTCCAAGTCTGCAAGCAGGAGAACAAGGGAAAGAAATCAGAAACAATGTTTTGCTTTAAGATGTAAAAGGGCCCTACAAATACTGTGGGGGACATTTAGGAAGACCAATGTATGAGTACGCCGGTGTTAAATAAAGACTTACTACCTTTTTGCTGGACAAATTTACTAAGAGGCCACGCCTCCTCTCCACCTTGGTGCCCCACCTATCATATACCAGGGAGAAGAGGCAAATCTGTGCCTTCTCCCTGGTGTACTCCCAGGATGCAGGCTTCGTAAATGTCCCCCTAAGACTTTTCAAAGTTTCAGGCCAGGTCTAATGCAAGGATCAGGTCAGGATGAGCCCTTAGGGGACTATAACTACTTACACCTACTGTGCACCCATCTAACACTGCCCCAGCCAACATAGCAATAGGAAAAGTCCTTGTGTCAGTGCAATAACAACTGTATCAAGGCTGTGGCACCACAGTTTCCGAGCCATTGCACAAGTGACATTTATGTTTCTCTCTGAGCTGCAGTAGTAGAATAAACTCTCTGTCCCTACAGCCCATGGAGTGCTGAGGATGAAGGTTAGTTTCTTGCCTTCATCCTCAGCGCAGATTTTGAGTACTTTGTCGTTTAATTCCTATGTTAATGAGGCAGTTTGATGTACTGGGGGTTAGACTACTACTACTGCAATGATGAGCACCGGAATGATGTCACTGCAGAGCGCCAGATGAACATTCATTAGAAGGTGCAGGTCGGCCGTGGTGGTTGGTAGTCCCACCCTAAGTCCACTGAACTGCTTTATTAGCATATGGATTAAACTATAAAGTACATGACAATGGTGGCGAGGATATGGGTAAGAATCGTACCTTCTTCCTCAGTGTCCTGTGGACTATAGGGACATATAGGTAGGTTAAATGCTTCCAACCTTCTAACAGTTTAAAGTTTACCTCTACCCTGTTTCTTAAGTGATGGCTATAACCAAATTTCCAGCCTTATCTCCCATAAACACAATAGTATATGTGATTCTATTCAAGGCGGTTAACTGCTTCCTTGTTTATTTATACAGATTAGCAAAGGAAATTAGCTGGCACCCCCTATGGACTAATGTTGCTATAACAACATTTCTGTACGTGCATGGAAAGGGTCACCAAAAATGAAAGAGCTTATTGCCTAGCAATAAAATATAGGCTTCCCATTTCAAGTTTGCTTTCCTGTATGCTTGACGTGACCTGAAAGGAAACTTACCACATCTCCAAAGAATGGACTTACTGAATGCATGCATTTCCCTTATAAAACGAGGGTTGTGCTGGGAGCACCACATTATGTATCATACTGATCCCCTGAAATCCCCTGGCAATAAAAGGTGTTTTCCTAAATCTACATCTAAAGCTCACCTGACAATAGCCGAGGAAGGCTCTCCTTTGTTCGCTATGTTTATTGTAATCAAACAGCACTGTAATTCATCTGGCTTTCATGACAACAGTTTAGCAATGTCAGGGGAAGCAGGTCATATCTCTGCATGGGGCTCACAAAAGCTCTGAACACTGTAGATCATTCTGGTAATCAGGGGATAATTGTAGTTGCATAGTCAGGTGAACTGAGAAAAATCCATCTATCTATTGGGTTCGGCCTTTGAAAAAAACAAATAGGCTTGTAAGCAGGAAAACAAACAACTGGATGCTCGCTGCCAAATTCCCCCCTTGGGTCCCTACAACTGAATTCCTTGTTCTCTGAACAATAGCGCTGTGATTGCCTCGTGAAATTTCCAGGATTGTTTATTTGTGCTATTGCTTCTCTTTGAAGGTCCCTCGGCTCTGGAACGTCTCACTCACTAAACTCATCTTAAAGTTATTCTAAATTTTTCAGAACTAAATAAAATGTTCGCTCGCTCTCTTCCTCTACTTCACATGTCTCAGTCACCTTCACTGACATAGGTGGGTCATGACCTCCTTTCCTGGGGCTTCTGACTCAATGAGAGTCAAGGATTCCTAACACTCCTGGAATACCTTACTTCAGTCTTGATAAAAAATGTCAGTCATCGATCAGTTGTGCCCAATGGACTAAATGGGAAGAGTTAAGGTGTTGCTGATTGGGGGCACAAAAATTCCTGTGAGTGGAGTAGAGAGCAGTGTATGACCACAGAGGGCATTAGGGCATTGTTTTATAAGGGCAATGAATTTGGCACATTTGCTTCCGCCGTAACTACACAGTGGGCACTTTTATGTGTTGACTTTGTGGTTACTGCGGTGTGGAAGCACAGTTTACGGATAATGTTATGCAATGGGAGCTGTAGTATGGGTTATTCTGTTTGGATGTTGTTACTGTGCTGGCAATGCAATTCTGCCTACAGTAAAGTATAGACAATACATTGTGGAAGGTCTGTGGTGTGGCATGTGTTCCTAAAGTTATGTCCGCTGTACAATTTACAGAAACGCAGAGATAATTTGGAGTATGGGGTTGGTACTTAGTTCCCTTTAAATAAACACAAACACAGGCCAATGTAGTCTAAGCAAACAAATACACTGAACTTTTTCACGTACTGTTGTATAGCAGCTTTGGTGGTTACAAACTTAAAGCATAAGAGCTTGTTGGTTGTCTGTGATCCCCTGACCGTGTACTGAGCTGATGGCACCCTTGGATAGATTTCAATATAACTCTTCAGGACATACCTGTGCCTTTGTCTGTTTTTCTAGTTTCATAAAAAAAAACTTTATTTTTTACGTGAATAGTGTCAAAGAGGCAGAGCCTATTATTTCCTGGGCCCTAGGACTGCTACACCTTATTGTGCTGTAAGCCTGCCCCATGCATAATCAGTGATGCATAGAACACTGTGAGGAGTAGTGGTTCTAGGGCCAAGGGAACAATATTCTTCACCTCCTTGACACTATTCATATAAAAAAATGGTGTATTTTTATTGAAATAAAAACACAGACAGATGCAACAAAGGTATGCTCTGAATGCTGTTATTTATATCGGTCCAATGGTGCCACCAGCTCACTAGGCATTTAGGGGTCGCATATTCACTTAAACTGTACTAAATCCATCACATTTGTCTTATGGTCCTGTTGACTTTAAAGGAAGCCTTCTCTGGTCTGTGTTATGTCAAACATGACTACAAAGTACTAATATTGTAATGTAGATATATAACGTATGTTAGTAATATGAAAAAATTTCGAGCTTTTACAGTGACTTCTAAAAGGATGATTATTACAATCACAATAACTTGTACAAGTTCCCTCAACGTCACACTCACAATAATTATTTTCCACAAGCGCTGGAAAAAAGTCACCACTTTTTATGGACTATCCAGGAATTTACAGACAATTGGCAACCCTGCCCTGACCTCATGAGCACTATCCCAGATGTAGCTTTATGTGAAATCAGTGCCCAGTGGGCCCTTCTAAGACCAATTCTTCTTCCATAACAGCTAGGGAATAATTTGACTTGGTTGGGCCCCACTTTCAATGCCACCCCTTTACTTTCCTTACCACTGTCTACCAGGGCCAGTCCACTGCTTTCAGCACTGTCCTTATGAGGTCTACTAACTATCCAGATGCCCCATACCTACTGGCCATTTAACAAGCATAAAAACATAGCAGTTTGTCATAAAAAAGACCACCTGGTCCATCTAGCCCGCCCTTATATTATTTCCTTTCTCAGGATAGATTTTCTTTCTCATTATAGATATGTACAAGCCTACAGGGGAACCAATTACCACTGTACCCATTTATCAGCCTGTCAGCATTCCTCAGAATCTGCCAAAACAGACCTCCCTGGATTCGAGTACTATACCATTTTCCCCTTACAGGTCACCCATACTGAGCTGACCATATTCCCACAGCACCAGCAAACTCCCCAAACCTAGCCACTCACAGGAGGACAATGCTCTCAGCCAATGCTGCTTAAGCAGCAGCTCACACAGTGCGTTATCGACCTACTTCCATGGCCAGTCACTATCTAGCCCAGGGATGGAAAAGGTCACTTCTTTAGCTCACATCTACCCTCTCATACGCAGGCCCAGCTCCACAAAGGTGTGCACCTTGGGGAAGATTTATCATCATGTGACCCTGGTCTACGCCATGGAAAAGGGACAGATTTGTTCCTTTCTTGTGGTGTATGTCCGCCATATGCACTGCTTGCCAGATGGCACATTGGCATCACTACACATGTCTTCCTGCCATTACTAGATGTTTCCTGCCCATGCCCATCCTTGTATTTTATTCTGTTGTTTACAGCCCTGGAGACCATCTCTGTTGCCAACCACAGCAATCCAACATGGCATCACTGGGTACTTGGCCCACCATCTTGCAGCACCTATAATAAAACAGTACACATACATAATTTGCCACTTTATGGTTCCCTATCCCTACTCTGGCATTATTCCAGACAGCTGGCTGATCATCAATATAACTATTTTATGCCCATTTAAGTCAATGGACTCATTGGTAACACATTGGCAACCCTTTTTAACATTTTTCTGGTAAATAGCCTGATATGAGGCAGAAAATGACACGTGAACCTACTGTAAGAAAATAAAATAGCAGGTGGTCCCACAAACTAAAGGCAAATTCATTAAAATATGTGTCAGACAATTTCCACGTCAGCCCTATGACTGAATGCATCTACTATCTGGAGTATTCTAACTTTAGAAAAGCATTTCCTTCTTTTGAGACAATATTCAAAGCGCACTGCTTAAAAGGATTTCGGCACATATCAGTATGACTGACAAGCCTTTTGTGAGTCTTAGTTTAGACATCTAAGGAAGTTTTGACTGATACCGAAGTAGATTCTCAAATGATGATTCAAAGTTATGTGAATTTTTCAACTAAGAAATGTAACCCAACAAGGTTTGTGGGAGATAGAGGTAAGTCAAGAACGGAAAATATTACATTTCTGTCAGGGTGTGACTGTTAAGGTAGGAGTGTGGTTATAGGGGTGAAAAATTAACAGTCACACCTGTTCCTTCATGCATGCATCTATGTTTGGGGTTTTTTAAAAATGTAATAATAATTTATAACCAATAACTAAAGTACAGTATATCTGTATAATGTATGCAAGTTATATACATCGCAATAGAGAACTGTTTTTTTTAATGAAATTTTTGTTATTAAGCATGTTCGCTTTAAATCTCAGGCAAAGTTGCAATTTGCTGATGTCATCATACACCTGATAAATCCTATGTTTACCTGTTAGACTATACAGTGTGTTTTCATTTTGTCTATAGTATCCATTAGTAAGGGTGTCGGCAGTACACCGGTAACGCGTAGGTTTGTGCACTAGTTTTTTTTCGCACTGTGTCACAATATAAGTTTTATAAAGATTTGAAATAAAGCTGGAAAGAAATTTTATCCTCTGAATGTGCTGGAGTAGTTCTGTTTTCCATTCACTTGCGCACAGATTCATACCTTTGGTAGCAGCTGTGTTTGTTATTACAGCTTTGCCTTGTTCAAGTGAATGGTACTGTAATGCTGCCGCACGAGACTCACCGGTGGTGAGTCTACTCCTCTGCTGTACTCCATGCTCGTCCCAGGGCTGCTTGTGTCTTCCGCCATCTTCTTCCTCCTTCTGCTGCATTGACACCTCTGGCACCTAGAGTGCACATGCAACCATCTGCTCTGGATTTATAGAGACAGCTTGTAGCGAAGGTGTCTGTTTGCTGTTTCTGCTGAATTTCATGTATCCTGACCTGTGCCTGTTCTTTGGAACACATTTTCTGCCAGACCCCTGTACTGTGTGCCTTTCCAGTTGCCGACTCGGATTGTCCTAGCTGTCTCTGAAGCTGCTTGCCGTGACCCTTCACCTGTCTGACTACCATACCTGTCTCATGCTTGGTACCACACTGACTCTTCTGCTGACGGCCCATCTTGCTGATCATGTATACTCGACCTGCTCCCCAGTGCCTTGTACAGACTCTGTTTGGTTCTTGGGAATCAGCTGTGGCTCACACGGATACCATACTTGTTGAGGGACCTGCTTCAGCTTCTGCATCCTGGAGCAGGATTGAGGGTGAAGTGGGTCCACAATCGCTGTCTGTAACAGGTAAAAAGTGTGAATACCAATCAGAACCACTGCAAAAAGTACTGCAATACTGACCAATGTAAACAATGAAGAGGCTGCAGCACTCTCCCAAACACCACAGTCTCCTCTAAAGAGTATGATTAGAGTCTGACCACCACCAGTGGTGGTAACCTATACTATCGATGGGTTAACCTATGCACAAATTAGAGACAAAAGTGACGCTGTTTCTAGAAGAAAGCTGATATGCTTTTCAACACCCACATAACTCCTTTAAGGCCAAAATTAGACTAGTGCTTAAGAAGTTAAAAGAATTTGAAAAAAAAAATTAAACCAGCTCTTTATTGGTCTTCCTTGGAGAGAAGAAAATTAATCGTCAAAAGCAGGAATGTGTGACTGTGCCTTTTCCATGTGTTTTTTACGATGAGTCCTCCCTCAGAATTAAGACAGTAGGCTCTGTGTAGTAGACAAAAGCAGTTTGTGATGGTCAAGTGATGGTCAGGACTTACATATGTCTAGACTAGACCACATGATAAACACATGGGCACATGTAAGACGTTATACACAACTACTATTTACAGCTAATAAAACGTTAGGAATAGACTAAAACGCAAGTTGGAAACAGCTATCTGGTAAGAGTCCTGTACGAGTGTGAGCCAAGAGATTAGAGATCTGCAAGCACGCTCTGCATTTGATTACCGGTGGCTACAGAGGTTGGATGCAGCCTTAGGGAGTCCTGGAAAACATGCATACAGCCTATAGCTATATCCATGTCTTCCAGGCAGCCATATGGCTGCATCCAACTTCTTTAACCATCAGTAATAACATGCTGGTACGTAATGTCTCTAAGGTTTCATATTATACCATAGGTACTGTGTATACCACCTCTTTACATTGAAGTGGTTATCTGGGGTAGAATATCTTTATGTTGTGGCATGGGATGGAACATGGCACAATTTTTAAAATTTTTCTCAGAATCTGTAAAATAACCTTGGTATGCCTTCACATACAATCAGCATACAGTCAGGTAAAATATATCCCTATAGATTTCTATTGGTGCCATATTACACTTCTGTACAACATGGACCAATAAGAGGGGCAAAAGCAGCAGAATTTGCAGCATGAAAGATTTCAAAGAACAATGTGCATACCCTTTTGCCCATGAATATTACAGGATGCTGACAACATGATCGAAGAGATTGGGGTGTGAAGTATGTGGACTTATGTTCCTATTTTATAAGTGATTTCTAAAAATCCTGTTTGTAAGTAAATGGAATAAAGAAAATAATTAGTTTTATCTGTTGGAGGGCCTGATCTATGGTGCTTATATCTTACTAATAGATCATGATGTTGACTAAAGCTGGCCATAGACCTTCAATAACTGATGGAAATACATTTATCTCTCCTGACCGACCCCTGTCCTCCCCATACACAGGAACATTCAGCACGGCCGGGCATTTCCGCGTTCTCTATGGGAAGAGGTAAGCTGCAATGAGAGAGCTCTGGCTGTGGCTTATCTCTCCTGAAACAAGGAAGTCGGGCTGTGAGTTTCCATCACGCTGGTTCCCTATCACCACTGATATAATTTGTTGGTTGATGGTAGGGAGAACTTCATACACAGTATACTGACGGCTGAACACACTGTGAGTGGCTATTATGGCCTTCAGATGTCTTAAGTGTACGGGGACCTTTAGGCAGCCATGCTGAACTGGATATATGGGATAGCATGGATGACAGATCGTATTTACAGCATATAAAGGTACACAACTGCCAGAAAAGTATAAACCAAAAATACCATCTTATTGGAATGTGAATAGTGGCCAATAATGAGTTGGGGTCATGACTGCTTGCTGAGCTCCAGGAACTTGTATATTGTTCCCAGGTTTGAGGAAATAAAATTGTACAGCGTCATACATGCAGAAAACACCCTGTGATATCACTCCAACTTTTGTCATGGAAATAAATGGATAGTGGTGATACTTGAGCACCTGTCAAACAACAATGGCAATTTCCATTGACCTCCTTTGCCGGATTATCACCCATCATGCACTGTAAGTCACTCTGGAGCTCAAATATCACTATTGTCTGCTTCACAATCTTTATTAAAGAGGGTTGTGTCTATTGTGCACAAATTTAGAAAGTAGAAGATTGGCACCAACTACACCACATGTGAATATATTTGACATATACATATACATTGTTATGCACAAAGAAAGAAGTATAAAATACACTGTTGGTCAGTGCCAGCTCATACAATTTGATTCATTGTCCAGCCATATGCATTGCCTGTTACTTCATATACAATATAATTAGTATTTTATATATCTTAGTTATATATGTAGAATCTTTATTTTTCGTCATGTTGCTCATTTTGTTCTATCTTGTATTCTAAGCGAATAGCCTCACTGAATACTATCCCGCACTGTGACTATCCCATCTATCCGAAGTGAGAATGCAGAAACTCAACAGGACTTTTATGTATAAAAAAGCCCACAGAAATTTCTGGCCGCTGTAGAGTATCTGCGATGAAATAAATGGTGCTTTTTGTAACTGCTATCAAATGCTCTAGCTTTTCTGGTAGAAATACATTCAATAAAAACATAGAAAAGTGCATGTATCTTCTTGGTAGTTTTTAAACTCAGCTGAACTACTCTGGAGCATGATATACTGCCCCTCTGGGGTACACAGAC
Organism: Dendropsophus ebraccatus; assembly: GCF_027789765.1. Lineage (NCBI taxonomy): Eukaryota > Metazoa > Chordata > Amphibia > Anura > Hylidae > Dendropsophus > Dendropsophus ebraccatus. The sequence continues at coordinate 140,726,293 of NC_091456.1, forward strand.
TTGTTTAGATTCCTTTAGAGCCAGGAGGTGTTAGAAGGCGGCACAAGAAATCATGCAGCCTCACTTCAGCCATACAAGCAAGGCAAAAATGGAACTTGAAGAAGAAAAATTGTACATTTTATTAGATATCATGCAAAGAACCATACCACGGCACAGTGCCAGCTCTGAATAATACTTAGCTGTAATACAGATTTCATAGGTGTTTATTCCTTCAGTTTTACTCGTTTTTACTAATTTTCATGGTCATACATCTATGTAACTTGGTACCTCTATACTTAAAAGTGTTGTCAGAATTGGTTGTCAATATGTGATCAGCCGGATGCTGTGTGTTGGCACCCCAATGGTTAGCTGTTCTACAATGTTGCTGCAGCTGGATCACACTGTAAACAGGACTGGAAGCAAACAGCTGTGTTCAGTGTATAGTGGCCATGCCAGGTGTACCTCCCATTCAAGTAAATGAAAGTTGAGCTGTGCTAACCCGGTATGGGCACTATACTGTGAACAGAGCTGTTTGCTTCCGGCCCTGTTTACAGCTTACATAGGGCTGTGGCACCTATGCAGTACAGCTGATCAGTGGGGTTACAGGGGGTGGCACCACACCTATCAGATACTGATGGTCTAGCAAAGGAGAGAAAGAAATCCATTCTTAGTCGTCTCATCTGGTCAAGTGCATTGTCCACAGCTTATCATACATAAAAAAGTGTGAATTTTTCTTAAAGTACCAACATATGGCAGGAAAGAGCAGCTGAGCTGTGCACAGGGTCCTGCCTACTATAGGTCAATGCAGATCTCTGGGGAAAGAAAAAAAATCTATAAAATGTCAGGGTTGAATAGTTAAATCCAGCTCTGACATTTTTTTTTCGTAATTGCCATAGATAACATAATTACACTACTACCTGTTATCCTGATGACTGACATACACATCACAGTGCACAGCTAACAGCTTAAATTATTTCACCCACTAGATCGCGGTTTATATCATTACATCCACAGTACCTAATATTCTGCAGGATGGGTTAAAGTATTAGAAAAACATGGCTGCTTTCCAAAAATGCTGCCACACCTGTCATCAGGCTGAATGTGGTATTGCAGCCCCCTATACTTCAATGAAACCAAGCTGCAATACCAGACACAAGCCATGGACAAATGTGGTGCTCATTCTCATCAGAAGAGTAGAAAGCTGCTAATTTTGAGCAAGCTCTTTAAACAATTTTTAATTGCAATTCATGAATTCTTTGTTTCTTGTAGATTTTAACCCCTCGCAGGCAGGACCCTCTCTCCCTCCATATCCGTCATTTACTCTGTTTTATGCTTTAATTTGTATAGCTGACACTGATTCAGCAACACTTTACATAGGTTTGCCAATTATTGCTCCCTGTACCCATTAGGGCTCACAATCTAAATTCACCTATGTGTATGTTTTGGGTCTGGGAGGAAACCCATGCTAACCAATGAGCCACTGTGCTGTTTTAAGTAATTGGACTTGATTTTGGGTTATGATATGTAATAGTAATAAAATAATAGTAATAATAATAAATTAATTCAAAATAATTAAAATAAAAAATTTTAAAAAATACTTTATCACTTATAGTTTAGTGCTTTTACGTTGGTGACAATCATCACAAACACTGATGATAACAGCTTTGTATAAAGAAGTAAAGAAACTTTTAATTTGGAAATCTTCTAGCTCACATGTAATACTAGATGACAGCTGCAGGGAGGTGAACAGAGCAGCAATAGGCATGTACAGCTTACAAATTTTTCAGGCTTTTCCTAAGCTATATCACTAAATGTATTGTCGATAATTGCAAAAAAATACACTGAAAAAAATAAATAAAATGGAAACAATGTTGCCAGTTCCCAGTGTCCATACAATAGTCCTACAGAAAGATGCACAGTTAATCGATAATGGTAATCACCGGTCACTAACATATCATTCCGGCCTCCTGCTGAGTGATCCGTGTCATTGTTAGAGCTCCAGGCAATCCTCTCTTTGTTTCTGTAGGCAGTATTCTTTTGTATCTGGGTATGTACATTCACACACAATACCCCCCTAAGCTTTTGCCTATTGGGCAGGGAGGATAATGTGATATAGTAAGGAGGTTGAGTAATATATTGCATTTCTATGTAGTATCCAATCCAAGTCATATGACCTAAGTGGAAAGAAGTCATAGTGTGAAGGGATATGGAAATGACCATTCAATTTATTTGTTTATTGTATGTTTTATGTTTAAGTCTTGATGCACATTATGTCATTCCATTATTGTAGCTGATTATACACACTAAATGAAAACACGAGGACATACATTTGTATAGCTTATAGGGTGCTTGTGGCCTGGAATTTTTGCTTTCCCCCTGTATATCCGTTGTATAGTAATCCAGGTGGGCACAGAAGACATATAGGCTTAAAGAGGTTGGTTCACTAAATAGTCTTGATTAAAAAGTTAATATCCCCCACAGCTGATGTCTAGATCTATGTGTCTCCATGGTAACAGACAACAAATAAACCCTGTGTAGTCCTGATCCTTTCAGTGTATTCTATTCCATCAGTTCCCTTATTTTTTTGGTAACCTGTATAAAATCAAGTTAGCAAAAGGTGTGGACATAAGTACAGGGGCAAAATAAAGCATGACTGTTGGATCAGGACTACACTGGGTTGGTTTGTTGTCTGTTACAATGGAAACAAACAGGTCTGCATAGAAGATTTGCAGTTGAGGCAAACTTCCTTTTTCTGTCCCCGCATACCACTGTATGTATTGTGTCATGCATGTCCAGATAGCTATGAAGTAACAACATAGTTCAGATTCCCAATATAATCATATGCCTCTGAGTACAAGAATATACGTTTTGATTTTTTTTTGTCTCTTTTTTTTAATGCTCAATGTGTTAGATTTCCTATTTTTTTATTAGTATATATAGATCTTTCATGTTCCTCTGTGACATCTCATAAGCAGTGGTGTAATCTGTACATCTTGCCACACTTGGACACAAATGACATCCTGTCCTGTATACCTCTGTACACGTAAACATTGTACTGGTTACTGATGACTGACAGCATCTGTCTTCAGACTAATGATGTAATCAGATATCTGCTGCCTCCTTAGTTACAAGGTGATCATAAGATCATCCCTTTCCATGAGCATTTAACAAGATGCTTCTGTATTAGGTGATTAGTATCTTGGTAATAGCTTTGAAGGACAAGGCAGTATCTGTAGATATAGATTTCAGGCTTCAGTCTATTATACCAAGATAATGAAGACATATATTGGCACTTACTTATGTTTCTTATGATTAGCTTGAATTTCATAGTATTACTTTGTACTGATGCTGGGGACCTCCTGTCTTTGTGCTATATAACCCCTCCCCCACCATTCACCAGGGTTTTTTGGCAGACGTCCTTGATAAACAATTAACAGAAACAATATGGAAGTGTTTTCGGCCAGCTTTTGCTTATGCAATATGAGAGAAAAAGCCTTGCAATGAGGACTTTACTGTAACAGGGCAAAGCATCTTGAAAGGGGCAATATGGCAGCACATTTTTGGCCTATCTCTGTCAATATAATAAAATGTGATAATTGCTTACAAGTAGAATTGTTCCAATGGTTGCAGGATACATATCTTTGGTTGTTACTTCCCTTAATAAAATACAAGAAGACATATACTTCTGAAAAAAAAAAAAAAAGTTAACTATTTGTATACAGAATATGCAAATATGTTTTTTTTTTACCAGAAGGAATAAAGTAACTCATACTCACCAAATAACATCTCCAGACGATGATCCACTTTTGTTTTTTGGAAGAGAATCTGGTTTGGCTAGTGATTGTTTTCATCCTTCTGGAGATGAGCTAATATGTATGCATTTTCGTATGCAGCATCTCCATATACCACAGGGTCTCCTTAATGGAAACTAGTACCCCTGATGAATAATTCATATATAAAAATGTATATAAAGGTCTGGAGTAAGCATAACCCTTGGGGGTTTACTTTTTTGTCAAGTTGTTTAACATAGAGTTCTGCTGATTTTTGGCCATCAAGCTGACTGACAACAGTAGGTCCTCCATTATCAGCTTCCTTAGAGGTTATCACCCAGCTTCAAGAGAGGTTGCACCTGGCCAGGAAGTAGGGGGAAGGGGGGTGTTGGAGTTGACCAGGATAGAGTGGAGTGAGCAGTGCCAGGACAAAGTGATTGGACAGAAGCCATGCCTGCTCTTCAACAGTGATGTGGTGGTCCTGCCCTCCCTCCCTGATGCCTTCATTTTTTATTCATATAGTGATGGCATCTGTAAGGCCAGTGTAAAGTCCTTGGAGTTGGCTCTCGTAGCCATTTTTAATTATTTTGGGCTCCTGACTGGGTGGTGTCCCGAGAAGTGGTTGGCATATATTAAAATGTGCCATCTGTGGTAGATAGTATCTTGTTCTCCTGAGCCTGTGGTGGGTTGGCTGTGGATAAAATGGCAACTGTCAAATTGAAAACTGAAATTTGTAGCTCCAAGAACTGTTGCCATTTCAGATTTTTTGTTATAAAATGGTTTCTGCGTCCAACTTAATCCATCCCCTTACTGTATATATTGGGCAGTGGTTTTGATGGAGTTGTGTGGTAAAGGGATATGTTGGCCATGGGCGTGGGTAGCCATTCAGGTACATTTATGCGCTCCGCAGTTCCAGCATCCTTACATGTCTCTCTAGGTATGGGTTTACATATCCCCACAGAGCAGGCTTGGCGCTCACTTTGCTTTGTGGTGTGCACAAACAACATTAAGCAAATCTTAGGGTAATATATCTTTATCATATCAATATCTTTATTGGTTCCCTCCCTACAATGTTTTGCATCTTCCATACATATAATGAGTAATATTAATGATCATCTATTTGCAGCCGGATCATTTATATCATTATGTATATGGCCACTCTAGTACTTTTTTGTAGATGAATGTACCAGGAAATTGTTTGTGAAAGGAAGCAGTAAGACATTAGAGCATTTGGGCAGTAAACTAATTATCTGAGTTGCTTTGCTGGGGGAAATCTGGGAATTCTAATCAATTTGTGACTTTTCATTTGAAATTTCAAACCTAATTAAAATATTTCAAAAACAAAATTAATTATTCAAATAAATATCTTCATTGCGCTGCATACAGCATGTCCAGTTTATATGCAGGATGATATCATAGATCGATACATGCCGATGCCTATGTAGTAGCTTCATTTCTCATTTCAGATTTCAGATTTACACTCCGTACATTAAGATTTTCTTTGTATAGGAAAATAAGATTTGAACATGGGGATCAAACTGTGAACTTCTAGCTGTTTCACAACTACAATTTCCATAAACTGTACAGCCAATCCAGGCATGATGGAAATGAGGTTTTGCAACACCTGGTTGGCCACCAGTTTGACACTCCTACTGGTTCGGTGGAGTCTTGGTTAACTTTTGGAAATACTTTTGATCATTGTGTAGAGGCTGTTTTACTTTTCCTGTGAGGTTCAATATATATTTCGGCCAGGTTCACTCATACATGTTCACAGTGGATTCCACCCTGCGAGTTCTGCAATGAAATCCACTGCGATCCTGTGTCCCATCACTTTCTATAGGCTTACATTCTCACAGATGATTTTTCATTCCGCTGCGAGTATGTAAAGCCCCATCCCAGTTAACCCGGCCCTGGCTGGCTAATACATTACCTGTCCGCGTTCTTTCTTGCTGCTCAGGCTCCCGGCTCCCTGATATCCTGCTCAGCCCCTACCCCTACCAGCCCACTCCACTGATAATTATTGAAAGAAGAGATGAGCGAATCGGGGTTGGGTTCGAGTCAATCCGAACCCGAACGTTCGGTATTTGATTAGCTGGGGCTGCTGAACTTGGATAAAGCGCTAAGGTTGTCTGGAAAACATGGATACAGCCAATGACTATATTAATGATTTCCACATAGCCTTAGGGCTTTATCCAAGTTCAGCAGCCACCGCTAATCAAATGCCAAACGATCAGGTTCGGATCGACTCGAGCATGCTCCAGGTTCGCTCATCTCTAATTGGAAGGGGTGTCCCCAGTGCTCCAAACGGTCTTACCAGACACAGGATTGCACTACCAAATGCACAGGAACTGCGCCAAGGATGAAAGTAAGAGATTTAGGACCTTATTACACCAACAGATTATCTGACAGATTTTTTGAGCCAAAGCCAGGAATGGACTATAAGCAGAGAACAGGTAATAAAGGAAAGACTGAGATTTCTCCTCTTTTCAAATCCATTCCTGGCTTTGGCTTAAAAAAATCTGTCAGATAATCTGTTGGTGTAATAGGGTCCTTACTTTTTTTACTCTCAGCACCCTGTGTGCTAGGGAGCTATAAGCAGGTTAGATATATGTCTAACCTGCTAATAGTTCCCCTTTAATACTCATTGTGGAGTTTCTGGTTTATTTGGTTTAGCAGAGCAATTTCTTTATGTTACATTATGTGGTTCTTTAAGTTTTATTTCTCTACCTACTTACAGATCAGAAACCAGTGCCAGTTATAATACAGGACATACAAACAGGGAATAAACCAAGATAATGTCCCTATAGAAAACCCCATCCTGGGTACTGCTTATAAAGTCCCACGCTAGCTGTAAGTTTGGAGGTGGAGAAGGTTAAATGTTCACACATACCATCACAATTCACATAAATCTTGCAGTGACACTAAAAAACAGACTTTATTGTCCCCTGGCTGGGACAGTACTAATGTGTATGTTGTCCTACTTTCAAGTGACCACCTCTGAGAGGGTATAAAGGATTGGTTTAGTCTTTATGTCAGAAGGTTTTATCAGTGGCTATGTGCCAATTACAGGCAGCAACAACATAACTGTGTTCCCTGTTATGTGCCGACACCTGTCCATAAAGAGACGTTGTCAAAACCACTAATGTGTTTCTCATGTGTGTCTGAATGGGCTCCAGAGGGTAACCACTTGCTAATTAAAAGAACAAGGCAGCACTTAGAGCTGTGACCCCCTCCCTCCGTGTATCTCTGCCACTGCTCTACTCTAACTTGTTCCTTCCAGGCCGCAGGCTACCACAGGCAGATAATAGATTCTTACAAGTCACTGAGAAAATATTTATTTAAAAGGAATTTTATTTTACAGAAACTTAAAAAATGGGGAGCACCTGGCTATTATTAGTTGTATAAGCAGAACAAGCTTTTTTTTTAGAGGCGATTGGTGGGGGATGACCATGTGGATAGGTAGAAAATCCCACTTGTTTACTTGTAAGATTTGTTGAGTAAGTACATATCCAGTAGTTGTTGCTTAAAGGGGAACTCCGGATAAGGAAAACTTGTTTTCTATTAAAAGTACATTAAAAGTTATTTAGATGTGTCTATACAATGTATTACTTACTGTGTCTGTACGGTTCTGCCACACTGGTAGCTGATAGAAATCCAGGAAGTGAAAAGTAATGGCCTCTGTGCCAATCCACATTGTCTCCTGCTCCTTCTGCTATCCCCGCTTAGGAGACAAATATTCCATGCCTCTGTCTAACATTGTGTGTGTTTGCTAGGCACAGGCTGATGATGCAGACAGGGGCCAGGGGGTGATTTACCATCTCTGACCGTCCAGAAGCAGGTGTTTCAACTTTGCTGATTGTGCAAAAGTCTACAGAGAAATTAGGGCTGTGTTCACACATGTTGGAGTGTCATTGCAGTACTGCGGTATCTGCACAAAAATGATGCAGTAACACAATTAGATAATGCTAAACAGCAGAGAGGATAAGATCCAACACTGCCAATCCCACCTGCACAAAAAAAGGCATAAACAGTATATCCCATGTAAGATAATATCGGATAAAGTCCTTTTTGTGGGAATCAACTTCAAAGATAAAAGATGCTTGATCATAATATGTGCGTGGAAATGAAAAAAAAAAAAAAATAATTTAAAAAGTTCTTTGCTTTATTCCAATATCAGCATTACAGGTACATAATACAGTGCGCTGTGCGGGTGGGACCACAATGAAATTATAAAGTACTGGAAATAATTCAGTAACAATGAATCTGCAATGTGTGAACACAGCCTAGATGTTCTGCACTAGCTTTGGGCGGGGAATAGGCAGGGTGGGGGACTGTGATGGAACAGCTAAGGAAAAGCATTGCATTCTGGAACCTGTAGTACTGAGTACAGCTGCTCAACCAGGAAATACAGAAACACAAAACAGAACAAAGCCCCCCAAAACAAATGGATTTTTGGTAGTTTGAAAACTGGAATAGATAGGTAAGTATTATTATATGCTTCTGCAGAAGTTTCTTTTATTTTACCTCTACCTGGAGTTTGAATTTCCCGCTGCTTGCAGGTCCCTGAAGCTCCAGTTGGTGGCTTCATTTTTTCTTTACTTCCTTGTTTGGGGATTCCCATGATGCACTTTGTCTCCTGTGATGTCTAACTGACTCTGTAAAATTTTTAGCTGGCTTACATCTTGCTCAGCCAATCAGAGCTGAGAGACCTAAGTCATCTGACAAAGGTAGACTGGCTTAACAGGGCTTAGACCCACCTCCCTTTTGATGATGTCATTGTCAAAAAATGGCTGCCACAGAGCAGCCTGGGGTCAACAGTCATTAGGTAAGAATGAGTTTACTTCACTTCCTGGTGGGGGATTGAGGGGGGGAAAGATAGGGATGGGGGGCAGAGTACCCCTTTAAATACATTTATAAATGACAAGTATTTAGTGAAAGCAATGATAGTTGTAACCAGTCAGGGAGCAAACTGGGATATAGCAAGAGCACCCACTTACTAGGTAGGCCCCTTAAAAAAGCATCCTCAGGAACAACCTGAGAACAAAGCATCTGATACCTAAAGGCATTTCAGCACAGGAAATCACATGCTTTATTTTTTTTTTTAAACTGGTCCCTGTGTTTAAAACACTGAAGTGTTTCAAAACTGTATTGTTCCTTATGATGTTAGTATGCTTGACAAAAAACTTGAAACGCGACATGAAGACTTTGTTTAAAGGGTACTCCAGCAAAAAATCTCTCTTTTTAAAACAACTGGTGTCAGAAGGTTATAGCGATGACCTGTCAGGGGTGATTCTTAGAGAGTCTGCGCTGCCCATTAAGAGAGTGGCAGTCTGCTGCTGCCGCTCCTGTTGCACGGAGTAACGTGCAGCAGTCCATCGCTGTCGTGATAAGGATTTTTCAACCTGTTGAAAGACCACAATCAACCAACATTGCGAATGTCAGCTGATCGCGGTCTTTTAACAGATGCTATTACACCAAATATTGTATGAAACGGCTGGTAATCCGCCACTGTAGAATGTAGGGGACAATGCCTACTCTATAGTACAGAGAGGATTCAAGACCTTAGATTGATTTAGCCATGTTGGGGCTCAGTGCATAAGCTCCATATCTAGTGCCAAGAATGCATTTAGGGGGAGATTTATGAAAGGGTGTGAACATACACCTGGTGCAAACTGCCCACAGCAACCAATCACATCTCAGCTTTCAGCTCTGGTAAAATATAAGAGGAGCTGTGATTGGTTGCTGTGGGCAGTTTGCACCAGGTGTATATTTACACCCTTTCATAAATCTCCCCCTTAGAGTCCATCTTGGAAATCAAAAAAGTCTTGGCTGGGTTTCCTGATCTTACAGGACATGTCACATCGAGGGGGTTCAGTAACTAAATCCCAGCTCATTGTCCCTGTCTACGTGATTTGCTGCCCTAGGCTGTAGACCCCAATTGGGCAATGGTCACTACACTACTAAAGTGCAGGGGCTGTAAGGTGGTGAGAATAGTCAAACAGTCTAGGTCGGTAAACAGTACAGGAACATCAGACTACAAATGAGAACAAGATAGGGAAATCAGAAAATACTCCAAAAGTCAATGCCAGGAAAGCTGCGCAGTACAAACTCAAATACCAGAAGGTAGTTCAAGCCAGGGTCAAAAACACAATCAGTAGCGGAGTACAAAATTACAAGACCCAGCCGAGGTCAAGGAACAAGCCGAAGGTCAGGGAATACAGGGATAGATATACATAGCACCATATGGAACAATAGTGTAGCAGGGCCGAACCTAAAACTGTCACAGGCATCTGCTAAGAATAAGACGCCGGCTTAAATATCCCTGGATTTAATTCACAGGGAGGTTGAGAAGCCTTATTGGCCCAACGTTCTGCTATCTAATAGGCTAGTTCCTCACAACATAGTAAGGTGGTTAATACTTATAGACAAAGTAAGGTGGTTATACCTTCCAGATAGTTATTGAAGTGTTGGAAGACACCTGCATTAACCAATGAGCCAAACCCATTAATGTCTGACATAAGGCCTCCATACATATCAAAGGAAATAGGGCTGAACTTTCACTGGTTTGCCTTGTTTATCATATTACAATGAAGGCTTCCCAACTTCCCCCTGACAGATAACTTCAAGGGAAAGAAGGATTGACTGTCAATGGCCAATCCTCTAAAGGGGTTAGCCATGATTAGAAAAGTACAGCTACGTTCTTGCTAAAACAGCACCAACCCTATCCCCAGGTTTTGTGTGGTATTGCAGTTCATCTCCACTAACTTTACTGGACCTGAGGATGAGTGGTGCTGTTTATTGAAGAAAGTGAACCTGTTTTTCTAAGCCTGGATAACCCTTTTAAAGGGGGTTATCCAGTGCTACAAAAACATGGCCACTTTTGCACCACTCTTGTCTCCAGATTGGGTGGGGTTCCAAACTCAGTTCCATTAAAGTAAATGGTAGGTACAGTACAAGAGTAGGGCAAAAGTGGTCATGTTTTTGTAGCACTAAATAACCCCTTTAATTCTCCTTATGATACGCTACTGTCAGCTCTGCCAAGCCAAGCATGCATGTGTATGGGGTATCAAAAGGAATAGCTCTAAAGGCACCTTTTGGGATTACAAAAAAAATAAAATATTTTATTTAAATTTAATTTAGTTTTCTTGTAAATAGCACTAAATTTGCCAAATTAAAACATGGCTAAATGAAGCATATTGTAAATGACCAGAACCTCTGTGTGGAAAGAGAAGAAACACTCTTTGTTAGTATCTTTTTGTGGCACAATCACTGTATGACAATGAGCATAGGGAATACAGGGGAAGAGAAGAACTGCATAGAAATGAAAGTCCAATTAAAAAGTAATATAATACTGGCAACCCCAACACCAGTGACAGGGAAGCCAGTCCATAGAGAGTAGTAGGTATAAATCATCGGTGCCTCTAAGGAGACTCTGTACAATATGCAATTAACTTAAAGACAAAGACATAACCATCATTTAAAAAGAAATACAATGTATTTTACAAAATGCTTGGCCTTTAAGAAATTTATACAAGAACATTTTCACTAATACCACGTCATTTAAATAAACTATCCTACCACGTACACATTAACTAGGAATGCATCTGTATTATTGAACATACAACATGTAAGGTCAATGCACCTTATGGCTATGTTCACACAACGTCAAAAAAAGAGAAAAGGTGTCAGCTTTTTCTATTTAAAAAGACATCTGTTATTGGAATGACTGGTATCCAATGCGCAGTGTATAAAATGGCGGACGTTATCTGCGCAGATGTCAAAATAATGATCATGACCATAATTTATGGATGTCTTTTGCAAACAGCGGACGTTATTTTTAAGTTGTTTACACACAGCTTTTCTTTTTTCACCATCCTTTCACCAGTATTACTATTAAATTCAATGGCTTTTCAATTAAAGACACACCCAAAGGCCAATTATTCCACCTGACCTACAATAATGTACCAACAGCCGTCATTGCCAAACAGCGGAATGACGGACATCATTTTAAACTGAAAGGAAAAAACATTGTGTGAACATAGCCTATTACAATAGTATAACAATAGAATATTTTGTAGGCGCCTGAATTTTATCTATGAACTTTTTAAGGGTAGCTTCACACGTACCGTATTGCAGCGGATTTGATCTAAATAACTGAACACATCATCAAATCTGCACCATCAAATCATCTGCAGATCTGCTGTGGATCCTGTACATGTGAACACACCCTTATAGAGACTACTTCAAGATCATGCAACATGCCTGACAGGAGCAGATGTCCCTTTCCACAAGGCTGCCTCCGGCAAAGGCGCCTTGTGCCCAATAGGGCAGCTGATGTAGATATCAGGTGGATCTTGAAGCTGGGATCTACATGCATCACTTGTAATGATCTGTGTGGTTTTTACAGTTAACACTACTGCACCATGTGAACATTAACACATATTTAAAAATGTCACCAATTTGTGGTTAAACTGCACACTGCCATTGTTTTCAGCTGCCTAGTGGCTGTCCCTTATCTGAGAAGCAGCAGGTACGTAGGTCCTTGGGGATTTTGCGTTGCAGGGGCGTTAAAATTTGTATCTACATGGCTTCAGTTTCCAATAGTAAGTAATGAGAGAATTTCAATGTAGTGTTGGAAACTACATTACAACCTGATCATGTGTTTTCCATGTGGGCATATAAGCAGCTGCCAGGAATCAGCTGCAACAACAAAGCTGTAAAAAAGACACAAAACCTTAAAATGAAGGTGAAAAAAACAAACAGCAATTTGTCAGTCTGTAGTCTTTGCACAAGACTGTTTGAAAGCTGGCAGAGATCAAATGTGGGCACCAGGGTGACAGTGGCACAGTGCCTCCCTTATCTACCCTTTCCTCAGCTTTACATGGGGATAGGGTTACAGCCAAATAAACAAGGCTCAGCTTGGTTAGTCACCCACTACAGAGAAGTGGGGAGAAGGTTTCTGCTGCAGCAGATAAGTATTGGTCTGATCTCAGGTCTGTTATAATGGTGGGTTTACACAGAGAGATTTATCTGCCAGATTTTTTTAAGCCAAAGCCAGGAATGGATCAGAAAAGAGGAGAAATCTCATTGTTTCCTTTATGACCTGTTCTCTGTTTATAGTCAGTTTCTGGCTTTGGCTTCAATAATCTGTCAGATAAATCTGTGTGTAAATGCACCCATATGCTACGTTTACACGGAACGATTATCGGGCGAATTTTCGCGATAACGATCGAATTCGAACGATAATCGTACGTGTAAACGCGGGGAACGATCGATAAATCGTTCATTTTGATCTTTTAACACGTTCATAAATCGTCGTTCATCGTTCGCAAAAAATTCGCTGATCGTTCCGTGTAAACAGTCGTTGCGCGATAGTCCGGCCGCCTGCCGCCCCGCCCGCAGCCCCCTGCGCCGGCTCGATCGCCACCCCCGCCGCCCCGATCGTCCCCCCCCCCCCCCGCCGCCGCCGCTCCGATCGCCACCCCCGCTGCCGCCGCTCCGATCGCCACCCCCGCCGCCGCCGTTCCAATCGCCACCCCATCGCAAAACGATTGCAAAGCGATTTTTCCGTGCGATATATCGTACCGTCTAAACGCTGATCATTATAAAAAATTGTTACTTCGAAATAGTTAATCGTGCGATCGGGCCAATTATCGCTCCGTGTAAACTTAGCATAAGCCGATGAAATGGACATGGGGTATATATCGATCAAATGACATGAGGTATATATCGCATTATGAAATTGTAATATTGAGAAAAACAAAATTAGGCAACAAGAATAGTTTTTGTAAGTTTCAGAGAGTATAACTTTTTTTTTTTTTTGGCAGCTATGTTAATGCATAGCAGGAAATATAACACAGACCTCTCCCACCACCATCATCATCATTTATTAATAAATTGGAATACATTCACGTAATATACTCTTTTTAGTACTTAGTACTAATAAAAGTGCAAAAATACTATGCGTTTCCTAAGATGGAGGATTAATCTGTCACAGCATCTAAATTGCAAATCTTTTCTGAAAGAACGTGTCCCTTTATGTCCCAGCACAATAGTTGCGGATAGTTATAATCACTTGCAGCCCTCAAGGACACATCAACAACTTTTTTCTAATCTGTAAAATCAATTGCCCCTTCAACCCCTTGCCAGCCTTCTGTCTATGGTTGCCATCTGCTCCAATACTTTTGACTTCTGATTGTTCCAATGATGGGAGGGGAGCGGCTGATGGAAACTAGTGAGCTGTATCCTTACAGCTCGGCTGCCCAGAGCTTGATATTTTCCATGAGAAAATATTTTAGTATTTTGGTAATTTCTCACTGCAAGTAACCGGGAATGATATAGCGATCACGATATATATATATATATATATATATATATATATATATATTTGTTACCCTGCTAGTGCTTGGTTATGACTGTTACGCATATCAATAGAACATTATCTTTGTAAATAATATTTGTATAGACATCACAGTCTGATCTCAGAACTTGACTATTATAAAGGGCTTAGCAGCACCACATAGACTCTACACCAGCGCTTCTCAAACTGTGAGGTGCCCCCTAATTGCTGGTGAGACACCGCAGGGGGGTGTGCATTTTTTTTTACAAAATTGACTATAAGCTGCACAGTCCTTTCCCTGGCTGCAACAATCTCTGTTACATTATTGACTCATTTTGTATTTATTTTAATGTTAAACAGTGTTTAGGAGACAAATAAAGGGTACACTGAGCCATAGTTTTTATTTTTGCATGGACTTCCACCACTGATGGTGAGGCCCTGGCATCCTCTTAGTCATTCTGGTGAGCCCCAGGCATTAGGGTACTATTACACGGGCCAACTACGGTGCTCATTTACTGGGCCTATTAGACGATAATCGGACAGTGAATGCTGCATGAATATCATTAGCGATGTCCATGCAGTCCTTGCCCAAACACCTGACACCTTACCTATCTCTGCTCCTGGTCTTCTCTCCTGTGCTCCGCGGCTTCCCAGTGATTGGCTGAGTGATTGGCTGAGGCCGCTCAGACACTGCAGCTGCTGGGACCGGCAGGAGAGAAGACTGGGAGAGGTAAGGTGTCAGGTGTTTGGGGAATTGTCAGCCATCGGCCGACAATTTTAGGTCCAAACCTAATTCAACGATCAGCCAATTGTCATCAGCTGATCATTGTCTGTATTATATAGAGCTATAATTGGCCAAATTGGCCCAATTCAGCCGATTATCGCTCCGTGTAATAGGGCTCTAGTACAAAAAGTTTGAAAAGTGCTGCTCTACACTATGCTCTATAGACACCACTCATCTGCATGTTAGGTAAACTGCATATTATAAGAAATAATGCCCTTAGCCTGCAGCCTCATACAGTTGTATGTTTCAGAGTTTCTAATATTTTTTAATTATTTACAGGTAAGGAGACATTATCCCATAGTAAATATAGTTAAAAAATATCAAGATGTTCCTAAGGTAAGGTATGAAATTCCTGAAATAACAATGTATATGTAATGCATAAACATATTCTTGAAACAAACTTCCAGCAGATGTGGTTAGAAAATGTACAGAAAATAAATGTCTGGGATAAACATATATCCTAACATAAAAATAAAAAGGAAATGATATAAGGGACAGACTAAATGGACCATGTGGACTTTCTGATTCCTCTGTTTCCATTTGTTATTTGTACATCCAATAATGGGTTGCGGATTGTGATATATTCAATAGGACACCCACAGTGGGATAACATGTTAGAAATTTTGGGTCACATGATGCCTCTGCAACATCAGCAAGATGGGTCCACTTTAAAGGTTACATAGTGGTTTGTCTATTTTAGGTCCTCTCCTCGGGGGTCAACTAACCATTGCATGTGTGCACTTTAGAAAGAGCTAAATAGATCAGAATTATTCATAGAAGTTGTCACTAAAGCCATTATTTTTCTATAATAAAATATACAGACATATGATGGCCCAAACATACAATTGATTCAACTTTTGATGGCTCCTCATAGACTATAGTGAGTTGAATACAGCATTGGATTACATATGTCGGGGAACACAATGTATTTTTGTCAGTTGTTCTATGTTTTTTTTTTTTTTTATTTAAGCTTGACATTTCGGGGGCTTTATGACCAATTATCGGTTTTCCAAAAAGTTATAGACTCAAGGATTGTAACATACAATGGTCGTCTTGCAATCAATGAATGTTGTATGTTGAGGGACCATTGTACTAATGAGAATTAATATATGAAAATATATTATATTATATTAAATTAAATCAGTTATGGCCATATATCTAAAATTTCCAAATCTATGGCTTTTTCTTCTAAACTACCCATTGGTACATGTGATATGTATGAGGGGTTACCTGTTAAAAAACATAAATCTACTTTCTTTCAAAAGCAGCACCACACCTTCCTTAGGTTATGTTTTTTTTAAATTGCAATTTAGCTCATTTAATGCAACTGAGCTGCAAAACCATACCCACATTAATGATAAAGGGGTTGTCATGAATGTGCCTGGGATGAACTCCGTGCGCCCCTCAGCTCGTGCTGCGCGGCTGAGATGGCGCTGATATTCAGTGTTTTTGTATGTTTGTGCAGTGTCCTGAACCGTGTCTGAACACTGGCCTATTTCCTCTGGGTTTGTTCAGCCACACCCGCTTTGTCTGAGATACTCCTGGCTACTTCGGAGTTAACTCTGATGCTGGTTAGCTAGTCTGATAGACTGTTCTCCCTGCCAGTCAGGTTGCTCTTGTCCCAGGTGTTCTGAGGAGATTAGGGGTCTGGCCCAATCAGCTCCTGCACTGGACCTCTGGTCTCCTATATAGTGTGTGCCAGCCTGCCTCTTACTGCCGGATAGTGAGCTTGTCTCAGCCTGCTTCTGCCTCTGTTTAGTTCTGTGTTTTTTCTGACTATTTTTGCCTTGTATTCTGACTCTCCCTGCTTGCTGCCTGCCCCTGACCATATTGCCAGTTTTTTGACCTTGCTTTTTGGATTGTGTTTTTGTACTGCGCTGCCCGATTGTTGTGACCCGGACTGTCGACCATTCTTTGTGTTTTGTCTGTCTTGTCTTTGTGTCTCACCAAGCCAGTACAGGGACCGCCACCAAGTTGCCCGCCGCCATTTTAGGGCGGATTGCGGCAAGCAGGTAGGGACAGTGGGCGGGGTTCAGCGTCAGGGCTCACTGTCTTGTATTGTCCTGCTGTTCGGTTCCTGACAGGGGTGCTGAAAGAAAGCGGGCATGCTTTCTAAGCCATGATAACCCCCAGCCAATGTAAACTAAACATTTGATCTAATTTATTGGAAACCAAAATAATATAATTATGGTAAATCTTCATGCCCCATTAGTTAGGTATGTCCACTCCTGTGGATAGACAGTTTTCCACTACATAGACCATTAGCCAGGTAGGTACCCCCAGTAGTTTTGGTAGTTTCTCCTATTAGGTAGGTCAGTCTCCCAATAGGTAGTTTCCCCCCTCTTAATAGGTAGGTTACCATAGTAAGTAGGTAGGTGCTCCCATTAGTTCAATAGTTTCCTCGATTAGGTAGGTGGGTTTCCCCAGTAGGTAGGTTGTTTTCCCTACTACATAAATAATTTGCCCCATTGGGTGGGTAGGCACCTCTAGTAGGAAGGCATTTCCCACAGTAGGTAGGTTGATCCCCCTAAGGTAGGTAAGTAGATGCGCCTTTTACTGTAAGTAGGTAAGTAATAACCTTCTCTCCACTCCCACTCAAGTGTTCAAGGTTACCTTTCTTCTCCACCTACCTTGAAAGAGACACAAAGGGGTAGTGTACACCACTGTTACCCCATAAATGGAAGATTGAAGGCAACTTCTGTAACCCTTTTGCAGACATTTGTGGTAAAGATCACGCAATCCTTTTTACTTTAAGACAGGACCAATGCAAATTTCCTTAAATTTATTCCAGGCCAATAAAAGTGGTTTGTCTCATTACACCAATCCTGTTTATATCGAAGCTTACCCAATAACCAGTAAATAGTTGCAGGTCCGACTTCAGAAATGTTCCATCCTTGTACTCTATATAAGCAAACAGATAATCTAACCAGGATTAATGGACCATAGAAACCCCACTCATCAGATCAGCACAGGTGTATAGTATATAGTAGTAATCCAGGATTGTACTATACTATATAATCAGAGCTTGATTCTGGGTAACCAGATTCACTAATATGTGCATTATCACTTTTTAGGTATAATGAATACTAAAGCCTATAAGATCTCTCTTTTGGAGTGCTACATAGTGTTCCATAGATCTCTCACCTCTTTATTGTACGCTGATAACTGGCCTTTATTTCATTGTTTGCTTGCTGCAATAACTTCCTTCCCTTACAGCAAAACCAGCAGGTGTGTGTACAGTTCTCCTCACTGTTATACCTGCCCCCAGCATTCTATTGGTTTTTCCGGCTTCTCCATACAGTGCCATGGTCTTTCTGTTAGCTCTATGGAGAAGTATAATTATATCAACATTGTCTGGCACAATCTATATGTATTTTGGGATAATTCCTCAGTTTGAGTAAATATTTGTGATAAGTTTCCAAAAGTCAAATAATAAAGCACTAGTTGAGAAACATGTAGTGATATAGTCAGGGGCGTAGCTAGGATTCATGGGGTCCCATAGCAAAAAACTGTATGGGGCCCCCCTCCCCTACACACTATACATATATTTTGTCTATCCACTGTATTTAACTATAACAGCCTATTAGGAGCCTCATGGTTATATAGATAGGTGCAGGAGCAGACTACCTTTTGCTTAACCCCCTCATGTACTGCAGTATGTAAGTGACCCGGTGTTCTCTTACATGCTGCAGCACAAAAAAGGGTTAATAAGATAAAGACATTTAGCTGTCTCCTTCACTACTCCTGCACTGATAACCTCTGATCTCTGAGCTTCTGCAGAGGTCAGGGGTTATCAGAGCAGTGAGGCAGAGAGCTAATTGTCTTTAGCTTATTAAGGGGAACCTGTCAGCAAGGACGCGGGCACAGAGCACGCCCGACCCCCCGGTGCAGCCCCCAGATACTTACCCTTTCCGGCGAGTCCCACTCCTGGAGCTGGTCCCGGGACGAAGATATCAGCGCACGAAGCTGTGCGTGCGCTGTATGCAAATTACCTTAGATGAGTCCGATGCCCATAGAAAATGAATGGAGCCATCATTCTCTATGGGCATCGGACTCATCTCTGCAGCGCACGGCTTTGGGCGCTGATATCTTCGTCCCGGGCCTGGCTCCAGGAGCAGGACTCGCCGGAAAGGGTAAGTATCCGGGGGCTGCACCAGGGGGTGGGGCGGGCTCTGTGCCTGCGTCCGCAGTGACAGGTTCCCTTTAACCCTTTTTTGTGTTGCAGCATGTAAGAGAACACTGGGTCACTTTCACACTGCAATACATAAGGGGTTAAGCAAAAGGACACAGAAGGCTCTTATCTTCCCTGTGCATTGGGCCCCCTCCCCCCAGGGGCTCCATAGCAACTGCCTTCCCTGCCTCTATGGTAGCTACGCCACTGGATATAGTTATCAAAGGGTTAAACTTTGTGTCTACATATAGTTGGATAGAGGAACTACTGTACATTTGTGAACCTGTATATATACTCTGACTCATGTACACATTGAAGTAGGTTGATGGTTGAACAAATGATAATTGAACAATTGTCTGATGAATGATCAGTTTGTAAACACAGCCATACACATTTTAATTCATATTGACCATTGCCATCATTCAGACTGTACATGATTGATGACACTAAGCGAAGCATAATTAATCTTCCTGCTATAATTCTTTACCAATAATTCATGGAAGAAAGATCATTCCCAAATGAAAGATCCTTTGCCTGGCTATAGGATGAAAGATTCAAACATGACAAACAGGATGTTGTTTGTTGTCAAAATGGAGTCAAACCTTACCTTCCAGACCCTTGGATGTGATTTGGTCACTGTCTGCAAGCCTGATAGCTTATATAACTCTTTCTATGCCTGTTTTTCTTTTAAACAACAGTGGCTGGCTGCTTGACTTTGTGCTGATGCTGCTGTAATTACAGGACTGTTATAGCTAACAAGTTATAGAGGGGTGAATTTTTTGTGTGCCCTACAATTCCCCTTCAAAATTAGTTTTGCAGTGTAAACTTATTTTATTAAAAGGATTGCCCACTTTATAGTAAAATTGTTCAGTGTACAGTATTAGTAAGTGTTCCCACTGTATATACTGACAGCAGCTCCCTGTGTACCTCATAGAGCTAACATCAGACTCCCCTCCTCTAGGCTGGGCTGCCCTGCTCTGCAGTGAGTCTGTCCATAAAATGGCCAACATGGAGGAGCATGTGACTGTGCCCCACCCCCCAGTGTCCACCACTGAGTCTGTATTTGCCTATGGAGGACACTGGGGGGCGGGGCATGGTCACATGCTCCTCCATGTCAGCCATCTTATGGACAGCCTCCGCACAGAGCAGGGCAGCACAGCCTGGAGGAGAGGGAGTGTGATTTTAGCTCTATGAGGTACAGAGGGAGCTGCTGTCAGTATATACAGTGAGTACAGTTACTAATACTGTACACTGACCTATTTTACTATAAAGTGTCCAACCCCTATAACAGTCATTAAAAAAACTTTTGGCATGTCAGACACAGGTCAAAAGTTTTTATCGGTCAGGGTCTCATTCTCCTGATCATCTTCATGAGACATCTTCATCAACATGTCAAAACTTTTTAATACCTCTTTAAGACAGGTGCGCTTTAAGAAGTTCCCAGAATGGCCACAGTATACAACTATTTCTATAATCTGATGATAAACTAACAAGCCATTAACCATAACCATATGAATGACACATTGCAAGATGCACAGATTACACTAATGATCTTTTTATTGATTGCTACTTAGAGTTAGCACCCAATCATCCTCTCTTGACACTGCTTAGGGCTCACCTGTTGCTACTGAGGTGCGGCCACAATGCAGCCGACTCTGCACCTACATGCAGCTCAAATTGACTGTAACTAAAAGGATTTTGCTATTTTGCAACAAAAGCAATTTTACCCACAATACTTTGCAGCCTTTAACAGACAATCTATTTTAGCTGTATCTCCATCATAACATGTTAACCTACTGTGGCCTCAGAAGCAGCAGATTGCCATCTTGAACTGTATGGTAGTCATACGTAGTATTAATGAGTATCATTTGCCAGACACTACAGTACATGTGCCTAGGTTGGTTACCATGTTCCATGGACTGTATTATATCACATCATTTGGTATCATGTGCACAGACAGAAACCTCTATACCTACTCCATTAGCTGCCTACCTCCATCTGTATGACAGCCTTGAATAGCCACATTCACGGAAAGCTGGGTTACAACTTCTATAGGAGCCATAATTATCAAACTTACTGTTTCCAGAAACCAATGTAACTAAAACACGCTCAATAGAACAGTGACTCAAAGAGAAGAGGACAATGCAAGGACTTGTATTTAATGGTAACTTTATAAATTGAAGGGTAATGTTCTTTAAAGCACAAATACTCTGCATGCAGTGGGAATGTGCGATTTCCCTTTTGTTTCACAGTTTGCATTTAATGTTCCCCCTCAGGTGTTTAGGTCTTTGTTCTCTCCACCAAAATAGCTCCCTCTGACATTTCCAATCAATACTGCTCGCAGCCAGAGCGGAGCTGCTCAGGACAGATGAGATATGAAATACTCTATGTGGCCCTCTCTAAATCGCATTAACTATTTTTATTTCCTGACCTTCTTAAGTCTATTGAAAGTCACAATAAAGAATAATGCTTTTACATGAACTTTGCCCAGGACTAGAGCCATAGAGGCTGGAGCATTGTGCACTCGGCATATACTGTACCAGGAGCAAATAGGTACATGGAACATTAATCTACAGATCATGAATCATAACTCATACAGGAAATACAGGCTCTGGAATGGCTGATCTATGTACAAGGACTATGCAATAGGGAATAGAAATGAAATTCTTATTGACCTGCTTATTAGCAGCCAGTTTAATGATCACATTGACATTATATTTTTTGTTGTTTGCAACATATAGATGGATACAGTTATGTAACCCTTGCCATTCGGGTTAGTCACAGGTAACTCCTTTTATGATGTAGGGCAGTGTGCCCCAATCTGTGGCATTTCAGCTTATATTGGTATTACCCTTCTAAGCCCAGGGGAGGGGTAACTTTCCAGCCATGGTTCCCTTGAGGTTTCCTCCACAGGGTTTTTTTCCTCAACTGAATGCTGGAGGGTGACTTTGTGAGTCAGGGGTCTGCTGTTTATTTTTCTGGGTCATATAATTTTAAATAAAATTGTGACAATTTGACCTGATTTCAAAGTGTTGTGTCTTTATTTTCCCTTTCTTTCATACATACATTTTCCTTTTTTTTTTACATACATTTTGCCTTGTTTCATTCATACATTTTGCTTGGGACTTGGGGGTTCATCACATATTGCAGTCATAAAGAAACACCTCCTTATTCCATCTTCAGCAGGGAACTGGCTCTCTATGAGCTCACCATCAAAACTGAAAATTCAGGGAATATTTTGTTAAACCAGGAAATAACCAAAGCCATAAGCATCTGAGCACCTCTACTGTCACAAATAAAAAATAATATCACATTATAATAATATAATATGTAATAAAATCTGCATTTTCATATCGAAATAATTTTTCTGATGCAAATAGATCATAGTATGGCTTTGCTGATGCAGCTGAAAATCACCTACATACATTTAAATGGCATCATTTCAGTAGCATGTGCATGAATTTCTGCAACAAATCTGCCACGTATGAATACATCCTAATAATCTGTGTGTAAATGTCACAATGATTAAATCGCTCACATTTTATCATTTTCCGGCCTGCATAAAACATTAACAGATCTAATTACCATGATGGAAAAGCAATGTTCCTGAGTGGGATTTATTTTGCAAAGGTGAGAACGGTTTATCCTATTTTCCTATCAAGAATTCTGCAGGTAAATCCGGAGCTCAGACTGACATCCTGGAAATTAATTATCCAGACTTTTGCTTTACTCTCTGTGAACCCGGCCTAACAAGTCAATGAGTAAATGAAATAAATCCTAAAGAAAACTACAGATACCCAGCATGCTGTGCTCAGATATTTGAAGTATGCAGTAGTTTTCAGTAGGTGAAGTATTACTGACTATGCTATGGAAAGAAAGCACACACTGATGTTTCTAATTTTGTTTTTATTTTTTTTATCATAGCTGAGAAATGTCCTGATAAGGGAAGTTTTTCTTAAAGGGGTTGTCCGGCGAAAAAAATTATTCACAGAATAACACACATTAAAAAGTTATACAACTTTGTAATGTATGTTATGTCTGTGAATGGCCCCCTTCCCCGTGTTTCCCCCCACCCACGCTAGACCCGGAAGTGTGGTGCATTATACTCACCGCATGTCGTGTCGTCCACGGTCTCCGATCGTCAGCAGTGACGTCTTCTTCGTAAGTTCGGCGGATCTTCCCGAGTGCCGGCCGCCCTCTGCAGCGTCATCCGAAGCTCAGCCGCGATTGGCTGAGCATAACTGTGCTCAGCCAATCGCGGCTGAGCAGCTGATGACGTGGCCGCGTCATCAGCCGCTCAGCCGCGATTGGCTGAGCACAGTGATGCTCAGCCAATCGCGGCTGAGCGGCTGATGACGCGGCCACGTCATCAGCTGCTCAGCCGCGATTGGCTGAGCACAGTTATGCTCAGCCAATCGCGGCTGAGCTTCGGATGACGCTGCAGAGGGCGGCCAGCACTCGGGAAGATCCGCTGGCCTCCCGAAGAAGACGTCACTACT
Source organism: Dendropsophus ebraccatus (assembly GCF_027789765.1). Lineage (NCBI taxonomy): Eukaryota > Metazoa > Chordata > Amphibia > Anura > Hylidae > Dendropsophus > Dendropsophus ebraccatus. Next base: position 140,749,835 of record NC_091456.1, read on the forward strand.
GAAGATCGGAGACCGTGGTCGGCACGTGACAGGTAATGTATAGCGCACCACACTTCCGGGTACACGGGTGGGGGTGGTGGGACACGGGGAAGGGGGCCATTCACAGACATAACATACATTACAAAGTTGTATAACTTTGTAATGTGTGTTATTCTGTGAATAATCTTTTTCGCCGGACAACCCCTTTAAAGTCTGTTGGTAAAACAGTTCATGGACTATATTTTCAACTATTTTACCCAGCTTGAAAACCTGAAGGGAATTTCTGCTAGTTAGACCCCTTCAAGACCAAGCCTATTTGCACCTAAAAGACCAGGCTCATTTTTCAAAATCTGACCTGTCTCACTTTATGCTCTTATAGCTCAGTGATGCTTTAACGTATGCTAGCGATTCTGAGATAGTTTTTTTGTCACATATGGCACTTTATATTAGTGGAAAAATTTGGTCACTACTTTGTGTGTTTTTTGTGAAAAACATCAAAATATCATGAAAATATCATGAAAATTGAAAAAATTAGCATTTTATGAACTTTGAAATTCTCTGCTTCTAAAAAAAGAAAGTCGTATCACATAAATTAGTTACTAAGTCACATTACCGATATGTCCTCTTTATTCTGGCTTTATTTCATAAACATATTTTACTTTTTAGGGTGTTACGGGGCTTAGAAATTTATCAGCAAATTACCACATTTTCGTGAAAGTTTCCAAAAATGATTTTTTTAGGGACCAGTTCTTTTTTTAAGTTGATTTAGGAGGTTTGTATACTGGAAACCCCCATAAGTGACCCCATTTTGGAAACTAGACACCTTAAAGAATTAATCTAGGGGTATAATGAGCATTTTAACCCTACAGGGGCTGGAGGAAAGTATTCACCATTAGGCCGTAAAAAAAATTTAAAATTAAAATTTTCCAATAATATATACGTTTAGATCAAAGTTTCTCATTTTCAAAAGGAACATGAGAGAAAAAGCACCCCAAAATTTGTAACGCAGGTTCTCTTGAGTACTACGGTACCCGATATGTGGGCATAAACCACTGTATGGGCACACAGCAGGGCTCAGAAGGAAGGGAGCTTTTCCATTGCAGATTTTGCTGAAGAAGTTTCCGAGCGCCAGGTGCATTTGCAGAGCCCCTGTAGTGTCAGCAGAGAGAAAAAACCCCATAAGTCACCTCATTTTGGAAAGTACACCCCTCAAAGAATTCATCTTGGGGTAGGATGAGCATTTTGACCCCACAGGTGTTAGAGGAAAGTATTCAAAATTTAGACAGTAAAAATGAAAAACTCGAATTTTTCCAATAATATTTTCCTTTAGTTTGAAATTTCTCAATTTCACGAGGAACAGGAGAGAAAATTCACCCCAAAATCTGTAACGCAGGTTCACCTGAGTAGAACGGTACCCCATATGTGGGTATAAACCACTGTATGGGCACACAGGAGGGATCAGAAGGAAAGGAGCGCCAATTAGCATTTTCCGTGCAGATTTTTCTGAAGAAGTTTCTGAGCGCCAGGTGCGCTTGCAGAGCCCCTGTAGTGTCTACAGAATAGAACCCCCCCAAAAGTCTCCCCATTTCGGAAAGTACACCCCTCAAAGAATTCATCTTGGGGTAGGATGAGCATTTTGGCCCCACAGGTATTAGAGGAAAGTATTCAAAATTGGCCAGTAAAATGAAAAACTTGAATTTTTCCAATAATATGTTGGTTTGAAATTTCTAAATTTCACAAGGAACAAGAGAAAAAATGTACCCCAAAATCTGTAACGCATCAAAACCAAAAAAATGTATCAAAATTGCAGCTAGTAATAGTTATTAGAATAGCGCAGTTACTAAAATAAAATAAAAAAATTAGATTACAGGTAATGTGGGGTGGTTACGGACAGTCTGGGGTGGTTACGGACAGTCTGGGGTGGTTCCGGGTAATCTAGAGGTGGTTACGGGCAGTCTGAGGTAGTTACAAGTAATCTGGGGTGGATACGGGTAATCTGGGGTGGATACGGTCAACATGGGGTGGTCACAGGCAACCTGCTGTGGTTACGGCAACCTGGGGTGGTTAGAGGCAACCTGGGGGGGTTACGGGCAACGTGGGGTGGATACGGACAACCTGCTGTGGTTACAGACAATCTGGTGTGGTTACAGGCAACCTGCTGTGGTTAGAGGCAACGTGGGGTGGTTACGGACAATCTGGGGTGGTTACGGACAATCTGGGGTGGTTACGGACAATCTGGGGTGGTTACGGACAATCTGGGGTGGTTACAGACAATCTAGGGTGGTTACAGACAACCTGGGGTGGTTACAGGCAACCTGGGGTGGTTACAGGCAACGGGTGAATACGGACAACCTGCTGTGGTTACAGACAATCTAGGGTGGTTACAGGCAACGTGCTGTGGTTACGGACAATCTAGGGTGGTTACAGGCAACCTGCTGTGGTTACGGGCAACATGGGGTGGTTACGGACAATCTGGGGTGGTTACGGACAATCTGGGGTGGTTACAGGCAACCTGCTGTGGTTACAGGCAACCTGCTGTGGTTGCGGATAAACTGAAGTGCTAATAGGTAATCTGAGGTCTGTACCTGTAATCTGGCGTGGTTATGGGCAATCTGGAGGGGGTCACTGGCAATTTGGGGTGGTTAGAGGCAAGGTGCAGTGGTCAGAGGCAAGGTGCGGTGGTCAGATGCAAGGTGCGGTGGTCAGTGGCAAGGTGCGGTGGTCAGAGGCAAGGTGCGGTGGTCAGAGGCAAGGTGCGGTGGTCAGAGACAAGGTGCGGTGGTCAGAGGCGACGTTCGGTGGTCAGAGGCGACGTGCGGTGGTCAGAGGCAAGTTGCGGTGGTCAGAGGCGACGTGCGGTGGTCAGAGGCAAGGTGCGGTGGTCAGAGGCAACCTGCGGTGGTTGCGTGCAATCTGGGGGGTTACATGTAATCTGGCATGATTATGGGCAACCTGGGGTGGTTATGCGCAACCTGCGGTGGTTACGGGCAACCTGGGGGGGTTACAGACAATCTAGAACTGGCGTGGTTATGGGCAATCTGGAGGGGGTCACTGGCAATTTGGGGTGGTTAGAGGCAAGGTGCAGTGGTCAGAGGCAAGGTGCGGTGGTCAGATGCAAGGTGCGGTGGTCAGTGGCAAGGTGCGGTGGTCAGAGGCAAGGTGCGGTGGTCAGAGGCAAGGTGCGGTGGTCAGAGACAAGGTGCGGTGGTCAGAGGCGACGTTCGGTGGTCAGAGGCGACGTGCGGTGGTCAGAGGCAAGTTGCGGTGGTCAGAGGCGACGTGCGGTGGTCAGAGGCAAGGTGCGGTGGTCAGAGGCAACCTGCGGTGGTTGCGTGCAATCTGGGGGGTTACATGTAATCTGGCATGATTATGGGCAACCTGGGGTGGTTATGCGCAACCTGCGGTGGTTACGGGCAACCTGGGGGGGTTACAGACAATCTAGAATTGTTACGGATAGACTGAAGTGCTTATAGGTAATCTGGGGTGGGTACATGTAATTTGAGGTGGTTACAGGCAATCTGGGGTGATTACGGACAATCTGGAGGAGGTCACTGGCAACGTGCGGTGGTTACGGGCAACGTGCGGTGGTTACGGGCAACGTGCGGTGGTTACGGGCAACGTGCGGTGGTTATGGGCAATGTGCGGTGGTTACGGGCAACGTGCGGTGGTTATGGGCAACGTGCGGTGGTTACGGGTAATCTGGGGGGTTACGTGCAATCCGACGTGATTACGGGCAACGTGCGGTGGTTACGGGCAACGTGCGGTGGTTACAGGCAACCTGCGATGGTTACGGGTAATCTGGGTGGGGTTAGGGGTAATTTGGGAGTAAACTGCAATTATTACTATAATAAAAAGTGTGTTTTATTTTGTTTTATGTTTGTCACTTTTTGTACTTTACACATTCATTTTCACTGTATTACTATGATTACTGTGGTATTTTCTATCACAGAAATCATAGTTCAGTGACAGAGACCAAATTGGTCTCTGTCACTTTAAATTTTCAGAGCTGGCTGGTTGTGGAGTGCATGCGCACTTCATAACCAGCCAGGACGCCGAAGAGGAAGGAGCTCCAGGATCAGGTAAAGTATAAGGGGTAGGGGGGGGTGACTGGGGGACGGGGGTGACAGGGGGGGTGGGGGGACATCACTTTTTATCCCCTGTCACCAATCATTTATGGTGACAGGGGATAAAAAGTGCCTGGAGCACATGGCACAAGCGATCAGCGGTATATAGTATATACCGCTGATCGCTTGTACCGGGACCCCACAGGGGGGTCCCGATGACTGCCCCATGCTCTCCGCTAACTCCGGTGGTGGAGAGCATGGGGTTTTCATTCATTTTTACTAAGAGATCACTGTGAACAGATATACTCTGTTAACAGTGATGGTGGCGGCCATCTTGAATCTGATGGCCGCCGCGGGGAGGGGGGATAGTGATCGGGGCACTAGGGGGGCTGGTCTGGGGTCTGATTTTACTTATTTCATCTCCCCCCACTGTGGATTCAAGGTGGGGGGAGATGAAATATAGCGGCGGCACCGGCCCATTAGTGACCGCCGTTTCGGCGGTCACTAAGGGGTTAATGGGGGTCAGCTGCGGGATCGCAGCTGACTTTCATTACCTCCGGGGCTTCAGTCAGATGAGAGCGGGATCGCTATCCCTGCAGCGATCCCGTTCTCATCACAAAGCCCTCTCAAGTCAGGAACGTATATGTACATTCCTACTGCACGGGGCATGTGCAATAGGAACGTATATATACAGATTGCTGACGTGAAGGGGTTAACATCATGTGTTGATTAATTTCTTTATAATGTTTGGAGCTTCATTTTCTGGAGTAAAGCTTCACATACTCAGTAAAGACATAAAGATACATGATACAATTCTGACTGACCAGTCACCACTAGGGGGAGCTTAGGTGCAGATCCTTACTGTATATTGTTGTATCATTGAGTTCAATGTGTACAATAGTTGGGGGCAAATTTGGTCCTTGGGATCTGCCTGCAGTGTATGTTTTTAGTGTCCTTTATAGACTTGTTGCCCAAGCATGATTCTGTCATAGGCATGAAGACTGTTTGCAATGCTTGATTGCAATGTATTGTGTTAAGGCAGCACTGCAGGCTCTATTGGGGGGGCATATGTATAGAGCTAATTATCCTAAGATTATCTCTGTACAAAGAACATATAGCACATAGCATGAGAAGTACATATGGACAGTTAAGGCTCCATACCCCTGGGGACTGACTTTGCACCTAATGGAGTGGTGAAACAGCCCTGTGTATGAGCCCCTACAACTGAAATTATAAGTGCTATACTATCATGCAAATTACTAGTGAATACAGCTAGGATTGACATTTTGTTCAACGTTATAAAATCATATATTTCTAGTTATATACATTTCTGATTTAATCTCCCAATACCACCCCTTCTTGAATCTTCCATTTTTCTGTGCTCTCCACTGCTCCTCAATCAACCGTATCCAAAATTTCTTTAGTGCATTCTCCCACCCTTTTGAAATTACAAATCCCAACACATCAGAATCTTCTCCACATTCAAAGCTTTCAAAAGAAACATAAAAACTCAAAGACCTTCAACTTACAATAGTCCATCTTAAAGAATGGCAGGGGTCCGACTCCCAGCACCCCTGTTGATCAGCTGTTCGTAGCAGTGGTCCAAGGTGCTGCAATGTTGTCCCATTCAAATGAATGAAAAAAGGCTGCAGTAGCTGTCATTGTTGATGTAAGGGTGAGCAGACTTAAACACTGAATGAGCACCACAACCCTGTGAAACAGCTGATCATTAGGGGTGCTTGGAGTATTAGCATGTAGAGCAAGCACAAACAATTTTCAGGAGTTTAAAACATGGCAAAAATTTTTTAATTTCTTGGTTATCCCATGACTACACTCAGACCCTGGAAAGGTAATTAGAATGACCTTTTTACATAAAACTTGGTTAAAACAAATAATCACTTTTCACTATAAATTGTATCTTAAAGAGATGCATTGATCACCTCTAGAGGAGTGAATTCACATGTACAGCACATCTTGAGGGATAGTGCAGAGTGTGTGGCCAGTCCTCAGTCATATCGGTGTTACAACTTGCATAACAGTACATGTAAACTGCTAACTCCCTTCCATCTATTCTTACATGCTGGAACATCTTTACTTAGGTTAAGCCAAATGTACAACTCCATATGGTCAGGCTTCTCATGTTAGAGATCCGGGTACTCTCTTGACCTGCATACCAAGAAGGTTAACCATTCAGATTTATTATCCAACAACCTTCAATTCTAAATTTAAGTATTTGCCTCCCAGTGAATGAAAACAGAAACCTAGAAATTCTTTCATTGGCCTCCTAGTTTTCTCTTTATGTCTCACCTAGCATGTTAAAGGCAAACTGTATCACATATGTATTTATGGGAGACAGGTCAATGAATGGGAGACCTTCTACTGGCCTTCTGTCATCGCACTACATAAAAAGGACAGCTTTAACTAATTGAGTCAAGCACTGACACCTCCTTTTCTTGTGAGGGTGCAGAGTTAGGCAGTGTACCATATACTTATCACATGGTTGATCACTTGTACTAGTTACTTTGGAGTTACAATAAAAACTTTGTTGCCTCTCTGTGTATACACTTTACACTCAGGATACCCCTCTTACACTTTACACTGAGACATAAGTATTAACATAAATGTTTAATGGGGATATATATATATATATATATATATATATATATATATATATATATATATATATATATATATATATTCTATAGTAGTTAAGAACTGCAGGCAGAGTGGGAAAGACCAGATCTTTAGCTCAATGCTACAACAGAGCAGTATGGTGTCAGATAGTTGCTTTCTGTGCCCAGTGCACTAACCTTATGTGAACCTGTTCTTGTGCTCTTTGTGAGCGTGTATATGTCACAGGGTAAATGCCAGGTTCCTGTCATTTTGAAGAAAGACCCCTCAGTGCACACTCCTTAAGTGTTCACAAAGTAAACCTGCTGCAATGTGACAGCAACTCAGCATTTATATTGCCATCAGTCTATGGGCAAAGATACCAAGTTCTAACACCATTAATATGTCACATTCGCAGAGAGTGCCAGGCTGATTCTGGTATTAGGTGCCCAGGTGCCCTAGAAATAGAAAGCAGCAGGTTACATGTCTATGATTTTGATCCCTTAGCTAACAGCCATTTTGCTTACTCAGAGAAGTGAAATGCTAAAACTATACTCAACGTCCTTGTTCCAGTATCACAGATCCATATCCTCTGTGTAGCTCTACAGAAATTGGTGTTAGCAAGTGGCATTGCCCAATTATAAAATTAACAACCACTGTGGTGTTCCCTCTTAGCCACTGTGCCCTCCTAAGTGGGCAGGATCGATGGCATTACGGGGGTAGAAAACAGTTAGCCCAAAACCCTCCCCTCCGTACTTAACCCAAATAAAGGACACCACACACTGCTTGATGATGAAAAATTATAGGCCACAGCAGCCTCTTTATTAAAGGAAACGCACAATATTAAATAACATTTACAAAATACTGTACAATTTTATGTAAATATTTTCCATGTAAACCGTAACAATAACTGATAACCATAGGAGGTCACAGATGGCCCATACAGAGTAGTACTCATGCTACCACCAATCCTCAGTCGCACCATGCCAACTCGGGGACAACAAATATGTCAGATACTGCGCCACCCTGGTTAATAAAGAACCACCGCTTAAGCAGTAACCATCAAACCGTGGCCCAACTTAGTTGCCAGCTACCAGCCAGGGGTTCTCCTATCCTTTAAAATGTGCCCCCAATACCACCAGTGCCATTCATGACCCCACCTCCACGGCTGCTGCAACAACGCAACACACCCCTCATAGCCTACCACCCCACCTGCCAGACTCAATATAGGGTTGGCGGGTGGGCTGTCTCTGGTCCGGATGCTGGAGAGTGAGGTAAGCCCTCCCCCCACCACAACTATATATACATTTCATTAGCCTAAACCCACCCCCAAGCCTAACTCTCTACTCCCATAGGTCCCTGCTCCCTAGCACTGGCCCAGAACTACTCACTGCTTCTTCACTGCCCTGCTGTTGACCCCTTAGCCCACCTAACTCCTGCACATTAACCCCCCTTGTCATATATGGGCTGGCTATGCCCGTTCTCACCCTCTCTGGATTATGAATAGTATTGCTCAAATAGAGGTTACTATATAAGCACCTAGACTTCGAGGCCATTGGCTACTGGGGAGTGACACATGTACACACAGGTTGCATATATAGAACTGCTGTGAAAATTAACTTCGGGTCTAGGTTCAGTAAAATCATTATCCCACTAGAAGGGGAGTCCAAAGTGCCTCAGCATGAAGGGGAGGCCATTCTAATAGAGACCCTCCTCCACCCATTTCCAGAATATTGAGGGACTACTCTGTAAGAGAAATAATTAAAGGACTGCATTAACAAACAACTGAAATGTATGTTCTCCCCTCTATTACTATGTCCAAATGATTTCAGAACACCATGTTTAACCCACACCTAACTTGCCTGTAGACATCTGGTTTGCTCAGTTGAATTCTCCCTCCCTTACCTGTTTGGGAATACTCTTGTCAGTGCACAGAGGGGAAGCCACAACTCATTATCGGCTTATGTCAAACCCTTGTGGGAATATTAACTTTCCTGGCTTGTTGTTCAATGATAATTATAGGATGTAGCACCTTTGGCACCAAAAATTAATCATTGATGATGTCATCGAAGATGTTACTTGAACAATAACACAGGCCAATTGTTAGAAAGTTATAGACTGTTTTTTTTTTTTATGATTAGCCACAAAATTTAGTTCAGTATCCAAAGAATTAAAAAGAAATGCCATAATAGTGCCAATATACAGAGAATAAGCTTGTGAAGAGGACGGCTGTGTTTACTAGTTTTATTTCTATATTATCTCTTACCCAGTACATTTTATATCTGTATTCAATGTATAAAAGGAGATAATAATAATTGATTTATTTGTATATATAGCTCATTGCTTTGTATTGGGCTATAGTTTTCACGGATCTCCAATCCGTTCCGTTTAAAAGAAAAACATGTCATAACTCAGAACGGAGACGCGGCACAGATTCCCCCATAGAAATCAATGAGATCTGTGTTTTTCACGGATCTACATGCATGTGACATCCTTGTTCATCTGTGAAAAACGCAGATGTCACGTAATCAGTGTAATTTAAAATGCTTTAACCCTGCTGTTCTGTTAGGTCAAAAATGACCAAAACATTATATGTGTATAGTAGAACCGAACAGAACAGCAGGGTTAAACAGATCCGTGAAAAACACGGACTCAAATGCAAAATGTGTGCAAAATAGATGTAAACACAGGGGATTCTGCACGGATCAAGGAGCTAACTAGTGGACTACATTCACGGACCAGGAATAACACTGGACGTGTTCCGTGACAACACTTTACATACCTTGTCATCACTCATATTGGTCCCCGTCCCCATTACAATTTAAATTCCAAATTGAGAGGAAATCGGACAGCTGTGATTTTTGCCCCTTTGTCAGTTCAGAGCAGGGTGTTGGTTAGCTTGGTGAGAAGCTTGTATCTTGGTTTTAGTTATGCATCCTCATCTTTTGCAAAGTCTACATTCAGGGCAATTTATGAAATCCAAGGAAAAAATCCTCAATATATAGACAGATGAGTATATATATCATACCTATCCATGCTCCACTAGGAATTCTAGATGAAGGATATGCAAAGCAGCTCTTCGACATCCCACTTTGGAGGTAGCTTTCCCTGCAAATCAGTGTTATGAAGCCTTAGGACATGACTGTTGACATAATAAGCCAAGCCAGATACCCATCAGTAGATGAGTACAAAGTGAGCATAGGCTGTGTTCACGTTTTCCCGGACTTCCTAGAGCTGCATCCAACTTTTTCAGCCATCAGTATTCAAATATTTTGGGGGTTTTGCCTCTGGTCAATAAAGAGCAGGGTACTGGCTGGCTGCAGGGAGGCCTATAGTTGTGGGACCAAATGTGTAATGTTTCTTTAAAGGACAACTCCCACGAAATTTTTTTTTAGCTTATTTAACACACATTACAAAGTTATATAACTTTGTAATGTGGTTAAATACCCGGTCTGGCCCCCTTCCCCCACTTTCGGACCCCCGACCCCCCCGCCCGGAAGTTAAAGAATATATACATTACCTATTACGATCGTCACGGTCCTCTTCTCCCGGGCGGCATCTGGTGACGACGACGTCAGAGCCGGGGGGCAGTCCGGGTCTTCTTCCTCCTCGGCGTCTTCATAGAGAGTGAATGGGACGGAAAAGGCTGCTGGTGCACATGCGCACCAGCAGCCTTTTCATTGGCTGGAGCGCATCACATGGCTTCCAGCTTCGTCAGCCCTGATTGGCTGAGGTTGCTGGAAGCCATGTGATGCGCTCCAGCCAATGAAAAGGCTGCCGGTGCGCAAGCGCACTGGCAGCCTTTTCCATCCCCAGGACCCGGAAATCAGAGACATCGCTGGACGGCGGACGGCGGTGACGGTGAGGCGGACGGCGGGCGAATGGAGTGGCGATCGTCACCGGAGGGATGGTGAGTATGGTGTCTGTGTGTGTCTGTGTTTTTTTTTTTTTTTGGGGGGTCCCACGGGAGTTGTCCTTTAAGGACAGCACCATTCAGTTGTATGGAGAGAAATTCCACAACTCCAAAACACATCTCATCTGGAAATGCCCTAATACCTGCAAATAATCTGTAGACATCAGACTGAGAGCTAGAAACATATAGAGGAAAATGCCCCAGACAGGGGACCCCATCAAGCAGTATAGGTAGTCATCTGCTTGTCAAAGACCCATACAGAACTGTACTGGCTGAATTTGGATATAGGCTCTTGTAAACATCCCACCATTACAAGGAGAAAAACTATAGCCCATGTTTCAAGCACAATTATGAGTTTTCATTTTACATACAATATTTATAAGCATCAAAATGTCTGAATAATTTGAAAAGTCAAATAAAATTAAAAAGTAAAATAGGACAATACAATATTGTGTGAACATAAGCTAAAACGAATGTTGTACAAGGGAAGAATGTCTTATAAATGCAGTATTGTTTATTTCAATGTAGAATGTAGAATAAGCCGTAACAACATTAAACATTGCGGCTGTCAGTAGGTGGACCGTCGCAAAATACATTTAAGCAAACAAATAGGGTAAAATAAGACGGAAATCAGATTGGAGATGAATTGGCGACAACCACATGGTGAGAAATGTATTGGATATGGAATTGGATTAGAATAATACAGCTGCATTATTATATTTCCTTCCTTTTGGCAGCAGAGTATGAGTACAGTGCAACGTGATTCGCATGGGGCCTTTCCACACTATAGGTGTCCTGGACTATAATATCGATAATAATGTTACACTGTAACACAAACCTCACCGGTGTCAGAACGCAATTGCATTGTCATTTGTATCGATGACTTCATGAAAGATGTGAATTAAGCTTTGTGCAACAGTACTCCAGACATCCCATCATATGGGAGCAGCTTCTTGGCATAGCACTGCAGTAAGGGAGGGCTGCCAGTTAAGCAGAGGGAGTAGACACATAAAATATATACTTGTACTGTATATACGTGTTATTTCCACCTTGAAACTTTGACCTGACATGTCACACATCAGCTCCAACTGCGTCAGAGTAGGATAAACTTTTTAAATTAAATACAGAAGTTCTTTATTAGTAAAATTATAGTATAACATCATTTATATTGTCACGTATATAGTCAGTATTGTGGTCCTCATATTGCAACCAAAACCAGGAGTGGATTAAAAACACATAAAGGCTCTGTCCACACAATGTTGAAATTGAGTGGATGGCAGTTGTTCTAAAATAACAGCAAATATTTGCCACTATATGGCGGCCATCCACTCAATTTCAACATTGTGTGAACAGAGCTTTTCTGTGTTTTCAATCCACTCCTGGTTTTGGTTGCAATATGAGGACCACAATACTGACTGAAATATACGTAGTGTGAACCCAGCCTAAAGATGTGACCCTAAACTCCAGTCCTATTAAATAACGTAGATAATCTACACTGGGAGATTTTTCTGATATTTAAGCACTGCGTACGTGGGCAAGCCTTTCAGAGATCAATAGTACAAGCAAATATAATAACAATGTTTTATATCTTACCAGGCAAAAATGCTTCCTTCTCCTGTTAACAAGCATCTTCCGCTCATAGCAGAAAGCTAAGCTATTATCCACTCTTCAGATCAGCTGACAGAAATGTGATATACAAAATTATTAAAGTTTATTATTAATGGAAGGGTCTATCTAGGTTGCATACAAAGAGCGGGGAGAGAAGTGCATGGCAGCGACATCATTTTCCTGCTCATCTTTCTGATTGGTCAGAGCCTGAACACTCAGACCCCAACCAATTAAAACTTTTTTTTTTTTTACTGACAGGTACTCTTTAAAGTTTAGGGGCCCTATTCCACAGGACAATTATCGTTCAGGTTATCGTTAAATCGTTCGAATCTAAACGTAATACGTTAACGATAATCGTTCGGTTGAATAGCAGTTAACGACAAACGACCGAACGAGAAATCGTTGATCGTTTAATAAGACCTGGTCCTATTTTTATCGTTGCTCGTTCGCAAATTGTTAGCATTGAATAAGACGTTGTTTGCAGTAGTGACGAACGCAATAGCGACGACAAGACGACCGCAAGAACAATCATAAGTAAAGATTATCTTTCCATGTAAATGGGTGAACGATTTCAGATCTTTCGCAATAGCTGTAGTTTGGATCATTTATCGTTAACGATTATGCGAACGATAATCGTCCCGTGGAATAGGGCCCTAAGGGTATGTGCACACTGAGGATTCCGCCGCTTGTCCCTGTGCACTCCCGCTTCGCTCTCCACCTGTGCCATAGACTCCATTATATGCACAGGCAGATTCTGTCGCATGTCTGAAGTATGAATAGGTTTATTCTTCGGGCAGACGGCGGAATCTGCCTGTGCATAGAATTAAGTCTATGGCACAGGCGGAGAGTGAAGCGGAAGCCCACAGGGACGAGCGGCGGAATCCGCTGCAAGTCCTCCATGTGTTTTTTTCTTAGTGTGCACATACCCTAACTGTCCTTTACATTTTTATTTTTTTTGCAGAAATCAATAGTACAAGCGATTTTTTGAAAACTCTGTAATAGGTTTTATTAGGCAAAAAAGCCTCTTTCTGTACTAAAAAATCTGTTTTAAAAGCTAATTAAATCCACTGATGCCACCGAAGATAACAACTCAAACAAGAGCTTATACCGCCATAATGACTCACAAATAAAAAGCTTTAAAGCAAACTTTAATAAGTTTATTATTAAGGGGTAAAAATGTCCGGACAATGAATACTGTCTGTAGATCCAAAAGTTTAATAAAACCATCTGTACTTCTGAAAGTTTCTTCCTGTCATTAAAAAAAAAAGTTGATAAATAGCTGAACCTTGGTGGCATCAGGAGATTAATGTGTTCATCTATTGTTACCTTATACAATAAAGTGCAACTCATTACTTTCTCTCCAAAGAGAATGAGCACATCGAGTTCAAAGAGATGTTAACATATTTTAGATCTCGCAGTGATTAGATAACTCATGTAATCTTTGCATTACTGAATTCTTTTTACACTAGGTCTCCACTGAAGGGAAGATGTTTATATATTCCCAGGACATCAATGCTTACGGAATGTAGCTCAACCATTCTGTGTTGGGGCCAATGAAAATAGAGGATGAAAGTAACAACTCCCTGAAGTCATGGCCTCCCCAGCTGGGTGTATCTGAAGTATACAAATGTGTAATATCCCATATATCTCTCTCTCTCTATCTACGCGTTCTCTCCTGGCTCTGTGAGAAGACAGACGCATAAGGAAAGTCTATCCTCCGCACACTGTGGCATTATGCAGCAGTACAGTCGTCTTCCCTCTAATTTCTCTGATCAGTCAGGGTCTGAACATTCAAACCCTGACAGATAAAAACTTTTGACATGTCTCCCTGTCATGTCTTTTTCATGACAGGTACACTCTCACTTTAAATATTTGGGCAAGTTAGTATCCTTTTAGGGTATATGCACATGGAGTAATTGTGTCAGAATCCACCCCTTGTCCCAGCGTGATCCGGCTTCCCTCGCCGCCGGCTCCATAGGCTCCATTATATGCTCGGGCGGATTGGGTCGTCCAACCAAAGAGTTGACAAGACAATTATTTGGGCGGACAGCAGAATCCGCCAGAGCATATAATGGAGAGGGAAACAGGAATGCGCAAAGACGAGCGGTGGATTCTACACAGAGTTTCCCTTAGGGTGCGTTCACACCTACAGGATCTGCAGCAGATCTGCAGCAGATTTGATGCTGTGTTCAGTTATTTAAATGAAATCTGCTGCAGAAAATCAGCTGCAGATCCTGTAGGTGTGAACGCACCATTATGGTGTATTTAGGATGGCAAGAGATTTCCCCTGACATCTCCCCTGAAGATATTATTAATTGTATTTATGATCTTTGATTCATCTCCCTCTTTCTCTTTCCACTTGCTGTTTTCTTTATTATATTTAGTTTATATGTTGAAGATTTTTTTTAATGAAAAGTAAAACAATAAATACATATAGTGCCATCATTAGTGTTCCCATATTTTAGCACCTGATTCACCTGTGCATACACTAGTGGTTTTGCCTCCCCAAAATGGACTATAGGGTAGTGAAACAGGGTTTACACTCCAATGTGCCTTTCGAAGCACAGACACCTCAGCAACCTGTCAAAATCAGATGCTGGCGTATCTGGGCATGGACTAGCATGAATCCATTTACTTCTGTGGTCTGAACCTAACTAGTGATTACATTTGGATTATTTGCTGCATGTATACAGGTTATTACATATACTGAAAAGCACAGCAAAGCATACATTTGAGTAATGACTGGAATTACTCTCTGACTACATTTAGGACACAAAGGTAAACTCAGTCCACACCAGTCCATGAACAGATATGTTTGCACCTTGTCAAATTCCTTGCTTTGGGATGCACAACTGTAGTGTGTATGCATCCTGATTCCAAATATATATTTGATTTTGTAATTTTGCCCACTGACAAAGACATGAGCACTCTATACTATAAAGGATAGGTTAAGAGATAGAATACCAAAAATAAAGTCCATAAAACCACATTGTATAAATTATCTTTATTTATTTTTGCATTTTGCATAGGGAAATAAGTATTTGATCCCTCTGGCCAACAAGACTTAGTACTTGGTGACAAAACCCTTGTTGGCAAGCACAGCAGTCAGATGTTTTTTGTAGTTGATGATGAGGATTGCACACATATCAGGAGGAATTGTGGTCCTCTGCTGTTTGGAGACCATCTTTAAATCATTAAGATTTTGAGGCTGTTGCTTGGCAACTCTGAGCCTCAGCTCCCTCCATAAGTTTTTTACGGCATTAAGTTCTGGAGCCTGGCTAGGCCACTCTATAACCTTAATGTGCTTCTTTTTGAGCCGCTCCTTTGTTGCCTTGGCTGTATGTTTTGGGTCATTGTCGTGCTGGAAGACCCAGCCATGGCCCATTTTTAATGTCCTGGAGGAGGAAAGGAAGGATTTCACGGTACATGGCTTCATCCATTGTCCCACTGATGCAGTGAAGTAGCCCTGTGCCTTTAGCAGAGAAACACCCCTAAAACATAATGTTTCCACCTCCGACAGTGAAGACAGTGACAGTGGGGACAGTATTCTTTGGGTCATAGGCAGCATTTCTCTTTCTCCAAACAAGGTGAGTTGAGTTAGTGCCAAAGAGCTAAATTTTTGTCTCATTTCACCACTGTCCATTCTACCAATCACTCTCAGAATCATACAGGTGCTCATTGAGAAACTTTAGAAGGGCCTGCATATGTGTCTTCTTCAGCAGTGGGACTTTGCGGGCACTGCAGGTTTTATAATCATTATGGCATAATGTATTAGGGTAGCTTCACACGTACCGGATCTGCAGTGGATCCGCTGCGTGTATGGGACCCGGCCCTTTTAACCCCACTGCCGCCAGCCGCCCGCAGCCCCGGCCCTGAGGATACATTACCTGCTGTGCACTGTTTGGCTGAGCCGGGAGCTTCACACAGCCGCGGCGCCGAGCAGGTAGTGGATGATCGTGGGCGGGGCTGTGGGCGGCCGGGGGGGTTAAAGGGGCCGGGCCCCAAACAAGCAGCGTGTATGGGAACCATACAGCTTCACACTACTGGATCCATAGCGGATTTCGCTGCAAACTCGCAGCAAGAAATCCGCTGTGGATCCGGTACGTGTGAAGCTACCCTTACCAAAGAGTTTCTTGGTGACAGTGGTCCTATCTGCCTTGAGATCATTAACAAGTTCTCCCTGTGTAGTTTTAGGCTGATCTCTCACCTTCTTCATGATCCAGAATATCCCATGAGGTGAGATTTTACATGGAGCCCCAGATCGATGTTGTTTGGCAGTCATTTTGTATTTCTTTCATTTTCTTACTATTGCACCAACAGTTGTCTCCTTCTCACCAAGTATCTCACTTATGGTTTTGTAGCCCATTCCAGACTTGTGCAGGTCTATGATCTTGTCCCTGACATTGTTAGAAAGCTCTTTCATCTTGCCAATGTTGTAGAGGTTAAAGTCTGACTGATCAGTTGAGTCTGTGCACAGGAGTTTTTTTTTTTTATACAGGTGACAATGTAAGACAGCTGTCTTTAATGCAGGTAATGAGTTGATCTCTCACTATTAAAATTTACCTACCCTAAAATCATAGACTGTTCATGTCTTTGTCAGTGGACAAAATTACAAAATCAGCAACGGATCAAATAATTATTTCCTTCACTGTATAAACATACTTACCTATCCTAAAAAAAGACCTAGCTTCATTTTGCAGGGTTTTTGGAGTACGCTTGAAATGTAATGTAAAGCCCAAAAACAAGCCCTAGCTACAGTCACATGATGAGATCCCTGACTGTGTGCCAGTGCCAGACTTATTATGCTCCTCCCCCACCTGTTCAACAGAAGCTGCAGGGGAGGCAGGAGTGGTAAGAAGATGCACAGTAGGGAGCATTAAATATGGGGGGGGACGGAAGGTACGTGGGCCAATTACAGAGGGGACTACTTGCAGAGGGGGAAGTATACATTATGAGGGAACAACTATGGGGGGTACACAGTAAGGGGGACCTTACTGCAGAGGAGGGATGTATACATTAAAGGGGACAAACTACAGAGGGGGGGAGGGATGTATACAGTATGGGAGCCTTACTGCAGAGATGGGATGTATACAGTATGGGGGAAGAACTATAGGGGGGTATATAGTATGGTGGGCAGTATAGTATGGAAGTAACTCATAGTATAGCAGCCTAATAACAGTGGAACATACAGTATGGTGGCTAACTACTGTATAGAGTGGGACTACAGAAAACAAGACCTACCCAGAAAATAAGACCTAGCCCTGTCTTATTTTTGGAGAAGCACAGGATATATATATATATATATATATATATATATATATATATATATATATAAAATGTGTTCTTCTATATAAATATAAACACAACTGCTGGGAACAATAATTACCCGAGGTTCATTATGAGTAATTATACAGTAAAAATGCTGCAATATCAGGCCTATTTCCAAATGTAGTTATAATATCATGTGTGGTCAACATAAAAGCCTAGTATGACACAGAATGCCAAACAATGAAGCAAGAAGAGAGATAAAGTGCTAAAATGCTATCTCCACCTAAAACCATAGGAAAATGGTTTCAGGGTTAGTTGGGTTACAAAGAAAATAACAAATTACTCATTCTTACTTCTATAATTCCTTATAATTCCTTCCACCTGATGGATCTCCTCCCAAGGGATATTTCACACGAATGTTTTATTATCATGTAAAAGGCAGCTATGTTTGAAAATGTTTTGTTTAGAGCAAAAATAGTATAAAACTCCTGCCTCTTAAAATAAACAATTTTTACGTCTATCACAAACATTATATGGTAATAAATAAGTTCAGCACTAGAGGAGATTTGATCCCAGATGGGGTTCTTTTAGTGAATCAACCCCTGCCATGAGTATTAACTTCCTTGATCTTTAAAGCGAGAGTGTCATTTGAAAACAACCTATTGTTTAAAGTGTCACTGTCGTTCTAACTTTCAAAATCTAGATCAACAGCAGACGTGACATAAAGCAAATTTGCCATATACATTCATTATGTTTTTGTTGTTATCATACTGTAATACAAGGCTGAACTAACCAGAAATCCAGGCCCAGTCTCCTGATGGCAGATTTTCTGACTTGTGCTGTGTAAAGAAAACAGACTAAACGCAGGAAGTCTGGACAGTACAGAGAGTCACGGCTCGATGTGTCCATCAGTCACATGACTGCCTTCTCTCTGTGAGCGCTCAGATGGCCTGGGATACACAGAACTTCCTGTTTTCTGACTGTTTCCTGTTTTTTTTTTAGAAAAAAAGAGTCAGAAAACAGGAAGTGCCGTGTTTTCCATGATAACCAAAAAAAAAAAGTAATGAATATAAATTGCAAACTTGCTTTATATCACATCTACTGCTGATTTAGATTTTCAAAGTTATAACGACAGTGACACTTTAAGGTTTTATGTTAAACATTTTATAATTAATTTTGTGATTTTGTTTCTAATTCTGCTATCTATTTTTTGAAATAATGCTGAAATCTTGTAGTTTCTATTCTGGTCACTAGGCCTAAAACTAATTTGAAATTTCCTGTTCTGTACAGGTCATTTCCCAGCAGTGCCCTCCTTATCAACATGGTCAGGAGTAACAAGTGACGTCAGTATATAGATAAAAGAGGTAAACACAATTGCTGTGGTTCACAACTCCCCCTCACTGCAGGATGAGCTCTATAAAGGTCATTGAGCATGCTCTGAAGTCTTTCTCATCTGAATGGGACAGGTCCTTTCTATTGTTGCCTGTGGTCTATAGGGCTTGCCATAATGCATATCTCTTCAAAGCTTTTTATATTTCGTGAAGCTAAAACCAGGGCCGAAAATCACTACTAATGGATGAGATAGCCGCTACCATAGCATGATGAAACTTGTATATGAAGACTACTATCAGCAACAGGAGAGGTTTTCCAGATTATTATAGCTTTTCAAAGCAAATCTAAAATAAAATCATTGATTAGACTGGTTGTTATTGGTCACACATCCAGTTATGGTATACAGTAGTTTTCATGAGGCTCGATAATGATTGCATGGCCAGGCTCAGGAATAGTTTCACAGATAAACTAAAGGATTATCGACTATGTAATAGATTAGAACGTAGTTATATATTGTAGCTAAAGTCACCCTTTAACTGCTCATTTATGTCACCTGTGCATTGTGATGGGACAGTTGGATCAATAATATTTGTTATAGCTACATTCTATAGAGGTGGCTTTCCATTGCAGCATAAACTATTGTCATTACTGTAAACTGATTATGATTTACACTGTCACTAACACTGTCACCCCCGTCTGTATGAGGACTTTTCTGCACAGCTGTAAAGCCTAAATTCTGCAGTTTTCATACCTTACTTTATTATAGATTTCTTAGTGCTTGGTCCAGTGAAAAATGCTTTTTATCCTTGGTGGATTGTGCCACCTAGGGCAGGGCTTCATGGCAACAGTGCCACTTAGTCCTGCCCCCATTGGGACCATAGGCCCCTCCCTCCATGATGTCATCAACATCTAGACCCTCCCCCTTGGTTGGTTATTGGAATGGTCTGACCTAGAGGGGATGGGGCCTAGACCTTTCCAACTGCTCTGGGCGATGGGGGCCAGACACCAATGACATCACAAAGGGGGAGCTATGGTGCAGGTGTGGGCGGGGCTAAGTGGTGCTTTCAGGCGTGAAGCCCCGCCCAGGTGGCACAAACCACCGATGATAAAAAGCATTTTTCCGTGGACCAAGCACCAAGACATCTATAATAAATCTATAGTAAAGTAAGGGGTTGACAGTAGAACTTTACATACTTTATCTCTGGAATATAAAGTGTAAAGCTAATTTCACATGGAAAATATCCTTGGGATATGTCTGTAGTAGATTTCCTATGTTACCATTACACTGATTCAATGACTAAGTCTCTTCCTCTCATCAGGATGAATTCCCGGCCCCCTGCTGGCTTCTATCCGGTGACCTGTGTTTGTAGTCACAAGGAGAAAACCACAGGATTGTAAGATCATAGCAGCTGATGGGAAGCATAGTACAGCTTGTCATTCCCAGATGTTCCCCTCTCTCAACATTATTTCCCTAAAGCTGACAGAAATATGACGGTTTCTAGAGCATAGGGTTTGTAGTAGTTTTTCACAGAGGTGTCAGGTTAACAGTAACATTACCTTTGAGAACCATATAAGTCGGGTTGTACGTTAATATTTACTGGCTTGTCACATGTAGTATAGTTATATTACTAATTGTAGGCTAGGGTTGTAAAGTGAGGACAGACACAGATGGCAGATGACCCACATGCAAAGCCAGAATATATGCCCCTTGCTTTCAAAAGTTTCAAAAGTCAGAAATTAATTAGCTCAAATATAAAATCTATAAATAATAGGAGGCTACTTTTTGGGGGACAGTGCATGCCTTTACCTACTGAGCCCTTGTGCAACTGCACATCATAGCCAATGCAGGGATCTAAACGGGTATAATCCCCAAGACATGTCTTGTTTTCACATCAGAACCATCCTAAAACATATTATAAACAGCTATTCAAACATGGCAGGTATGCTTTATCAGTACATTGTCCTTGGATATTACCTTATTATGGAACTGGTACGCTAAGATATATCAGCCCAGTCCAAGTCTTTTTATCCCTAATAAACATGAATGTATTTGTAACCATATATTTCTGAATGATAGTCATTAAAGATGATCCCAACTCAAGCATGAGCAGGGGCGGATTAACTTCACCATAGGCCCCGGGCTATTCACCGAGCCTGACCCCCCCCCCACCCTACTGTAACTATGGCAGAACTAGCGTGGCATTCATAGTATAGGATAGATAATTTCATGTGTGCAAAATTGCGCTAAAAAGCAGCAATTTTTTGCAAATCATGTCAGAACTGTAGCCAGGAGACAATACATCACTGAAAGTATAAGTCTTTTAGGGTGGCCATGGGCTCCCCGGGAGCTCAGGGCCCCGGGCTACCGCCCGAAAAGGACCTATTATAATCCACTACTGAGCATGAGTCCGATCATTCAGTATTTGAATGGCTACAGAATTTTAATGCAGCCCTACGAAGTCCTATGGCCGCATCCGTGTTTCCTGCACTGCCTAGAACTGCATGTGTAGTGGGAAATCCCCATAAAAAACCTTTCCTGCTCTGGACAGTTTCTGTGAGGGACAGAAGTGGCAGCAGAGAGCACTGTGTCAGACTGGAAAGAATACACTTCCATGTATATACAAGAATATATTTCCACTTCCAAGAATACACTTAAATGGAAGTACAGTGGTGCCTTGGATTAAAATCATATTTTGTTCCGGGACTGTGCTTGTAATTAAAATCTCTCTTTAACCAAAGTAACTTTTCCCATAACAAATCATTAAAATGCAGAAAATTGGTTTCACACCCCAAAATGATGATTTTTTATTCTGAATAACATGTAAAACAAATGAAACAAACAATGAGAAACACCCGAATATGCCATATTATAAGTTACTGTACAGCATAGCAGTCAGCATGTGGTGTATAATGTATAGTAAGTGCATAAACCTGAAAAAACAACAGCAGTTTGTAGATACAGGATGGAGCTGCAGATCCCCATAATGCTGTAGCGTAGTACAACAGGCTAGAATAAAGAAGGAGGGCTGCTGTCCGAGGTCTGTGTGGTCACATGACAGCAATGGGGGTGCGTCCAGCAGGGACCAATCAGGAGAGAATCACAGCTGTGCAGGAGGACACTGACAGAAACTTTTCTGTACAAAAGTGCGAATGGCTGAGTGTAAGTGCAGGCACATTATAGCAGCAGTGTGTATAGTATAGCTGAGTGTAAGTGCAGGCACATTATAGCAGGAATGGAGAGGATGGGGAAACACAAGGGCTGACAGAGATTGCAGGGAGCATGAAGGAATACGCAGGGCATATGTTGGCACATAGAGGGGTTACAGCTATGGATCTGCCATGATTTGGAAGGTGAGGGAGACTTCCTGTGTCGGTATACAGTGCTGTAGACCTCGCTATGCAGACCATGCACCTCCCCCACTCCCCCTCCCACTAAGTACAGGGAGCTCTTAAACCAAAATAATGCTTTTAAACCAAGTTACAATTTTGAAAAAAATGTGAGCTCTTCTTGCAAAGCGCTCTCAATCAAAGTTACTCTTAACCCAAGGTACCACTGTAAATTACAAGTTTCTATAACTTTCTGGTACCAGTTGAAATGAAAGGGAAAAAAATGTTGAAGTCCACCTTTAAATCTACATACATTTTTAAAAATGGTGCCTGTGAAAAAAAAAATCATTTTTGTCATTAGTATTACTATGCTCCTATACTATATTTCTGTATCTATGTATCTATTTTCCTAAGCACTGCAGTCAGAGATGTCTGCATTTGGTCAACCCTGATCACACTGCTTTCTGTCTTTTTACACTCTATAGACAATTCCCACTGATTTACAAGAAAAATACAGGTCTGATGAGGAGTTCACCTCTATCCAAAGTACTATTGTAAGCAGAGAAGGTGGGAGTATGACTGGTGCTTTGGGATGGAGAACATTGCTCACCCCTCCCCCGCCCTTCTCTTGCATCTTGATATCCCTGTCACTAAATAAATTAAAACTTTAATTATCTTTTTTTAATTTTCCATCCTATAAAAGTATGAAATATTGTCCAAGGAAAGAAAATCAATGCACAGTAAATAATTAAAACTTTTTCTCAAGACCTGTTTTTTCAGCTGCTTAGTTCTACAAATGGTTTATGAGGATTGCAAATCATCATGCAACAATACAGGAGCGGGCTTTAAATGCCCCATTAGCATTCAGAATATCAATATGTCAAGGATGATGGAGTGAAGGAATCAACAGTAAAGCCCTCACTGTCCACTTGATAGAAGTGTTTGAAGTGATGCAGAATCTTGGGTTACTGAGGAAAACATATTAGTTTCATTGCTAGACCGTTGTCTTTGTTCATTATTCATTCAGAAGGTCAGCGGAGATTAATCTCACTGGGGCAATTTCTGCTAAGCTGAGAGCGACCCTATATAAATACATATATTACAGTGTACTGTGACAGATATCATCACAGCAAGAAATAATCACTAATAATTTACAGTTACAGCAAAACAAGGTGGAGGAAGAAAATATTCAGTGTATGATATATAGAAATGAAATATCTCCCATTCATGGTTATAGTACCAGCATAATAACGTTCAGCAGAGAAAGCAAATGCATAACATACAGTACATCCATTATCAGAAATTCTACCTTAAAGGGCAGGTCTGTAAAAAAATAATTATACGGCTAGGGGCCTTTTAAACATAAAAAAGAAGCTATACTCACCTGCTTTGATCCCCCCAAAACTACTGTTGCAAAAGTCCAGCTTCCTCTTGGTTCCTGTGATGAGCTGGCTCAGCAGGAACTGCTTAATTTGCCAGTCAATGACTGGGACAGGACAAGACTGAGGCAAGGTTGCACCTCTGGAAGCCATTAGAACGGGAGCTGTGTGGGATTGGGGTAGGTGAGTATAACCTAGATTTTATGTTTAACGTACCTTTAGTTATATATGTAAAAAAAATGTATGTCTTTTAAGTTTTTTTCTTCATTACAACTAGAGATGAGCAAATACGATTTGATTGAGTAGGTATTTGATCGAATATTGTGGTATTCCAAAGATTCGAATACAATCGAGTAGTGTGTAGAATACGCGGCAAACATTCGAAAGCCCTCCCATCGCACTTGGCGCATTTTTTAATCCAATCACCATGCAGGGAGGCCGTGAGGGACCCTGGGAGGGACCCTGGGAGCAAAAATGGCGTCTACCCTCATTGGATGGCTGAACCACATGACCTCGAATATTTAAGACTTGACTTCTGCCTCTCGACCGCAGATGCGCTTTCAACCTAGTCAGGGAGAGTTCTTCAAGCAGGGAGAGATAGCATTTAATAGCGTTTTGGTTAGGCAGGCTTACTACAGAACCCAAAAGTCCTTTCAGGGCTAAGATCCAGTGAAAAGTAATCTCTGGAGTCTGCATCTCAGTGCTAAGAAATAGATGATATAACAGCAGCATCAGCATCAGCTGTATTCATTCCAGTACCCTGTGTGTACAAGTGACCTATAGTGTCCCTGGTTTAGCCCACTAGGGGCACGTTAACCTTATACCTATTGTGCCAGTAGCCCAGTAAAAGGCACGTGATACATATTGTTCCAGTAGCCCACAAAAGGCAAGTCATACATACTGTTCCAGTAACGTTCGTACAGCATGATTCATGATATGCGCGAATAACATGACGCCCTACAGACGCACATTGGAATCATGTAATTAACGCTGCGCAAGAAATACAAACGAAATGTGTGAACATTGCCATAAAGCATTCGCAAATATTTTTCCTTTGCAACTGCGGAGAGTGGCATTATACTGCGATTTTGGGGTGTTGGGTGCACCCAGGCATGCTCCCCCTAATTCGACCAAGTGGTCGAATTTTGATTTCCAAGTGCCGAGAATTTTTTTCCTATAGATTATAATGGGATTGAATATTTGTTGGAATACTCGAATCTCGGTGCCTATTTGATTCGAATTCTCGAAAGTCTAATATTTCACTACTTGCTCATCTCTAATTCCAACCCATTTCCATATGTTCTCTTAGGGATCAATGTGGAGACCTCGCCTTGGGGCCCCCTTTATAAGTGAAGAGTACAGAACTGTAGCCAACCTGTCTACCAGTGTTTTGAAGGGAGCTCAGTGTTTTCTTACATGGTAGATGGGTCTACTATATGTCTCTCTTTAGGGGACAGGGCCTGAATGTAAGGCCTTGTTCACACGTCCCGTAATTTATGGATCCGTATTTCCGTATTCGAGTTAGTGCACATTGATGTCTATTGGGCTATTCACACTATCAGTAGATGAAACGGATGAAAATCAATGCCGAAAAAAAAAAAAGGACATGTCCTAGTGTGGACCCAGTGCGGACCCAGATTTTTTTTCTGGTTCCTCTGTTTACAGATTGTTTACGGATTGCAACATGTTTGGCATCCGTATTTCCGTATTCCCGTAATAAAAATGTAATACGGATGCAATACGGATGTACTACGGATGTCCAATCCGTAATTTTTAGCGGGTTGTTTCAGGACTAGAAAATATTACTGAACGTGTGAATATGGCCTAACTGTTACAGTACCTTTGCACCTGATGTAGCTAAACCTTGAATGAGCACCTCTTGCTTTCAGAACGGCAACACTTCCCTGAAGGCTCCTGATTGTCTTCAAGTCCTTCAAGTTACACCAATGTCAATCAGCTGATCAGTGGACTGACTTTAATTGAGAAATGTAAGTAAGATAATTAATTTTTTTCTTGAACAATTTTAAGTCCATAGTAGGGACTTCTAGGTACTCTAGGTTTTGCAGTATGGAGCCTCTATGAGGCAATGTACCAAAGTCTAAATTTAGGCAAAAAAAATAAATAAATAAATAAAAAATATATATATATATAATATAGCATGTAATAGATCAGCATGTTTCTTTTTCTTACAAATGTACCTGTCTGCAATTTGACATCTGCTTGGCGCTGCAGTTTTTGAGCCAGAACTAAGGTTAGATCTAAAAGGAATGAGGATATAAAGAAGAATAGTTTAGATCTGCTATAACCAATCTTAATGTTGTCAAATAAGATCAAGGAGACAGATTCACTGATGTAAGCTCTGACTTCTTGTTCATGACCCAATGAAACTGTCAGAAGTAAGGCCTATTCTTGTATCTAAAATTATTTTCCACATTCTAGGAATAAGCATCACATATTTCACAAATGCTGTTATATGGAAGTATGACAGCGCCAATGTTAAATGTCATTCATGTTTTTTTTTTTTTTTTTTTATCCCTTCAGCTATTTGGTATTCTTGTTTCTCCTGTTGTAGAATGGCTATTCTGAGTTAAAAAAAAAACAAAAAAATATTTCAAATTTAAAATTATAATTCACAGTGAACTTTTTACCTTCAAACAAGAATGTAAAAATACATTTGGAATTAGGGCCCCCAAGACTATAAAATGATATATAAACTCTAATTTTTTGAACTCTTTAGGAGGCCTTATTATGGAGCTGAGCTGCAGTATCAGACACATCTCTTAAACAAAAGTGGCACTATTTCTAGAAGGAAAAAAAAACAAAGACATTTCTGTAGCCTCATTGAACAGTTCAGAAATGCTCAAAGCTCAATTTCACCCCTATAATAAATAAAAGCATGAAAAAGGTTGTTCGTGAGTATATTGCACCTGTGAACTTCCTTCCCTTCCCCTATATACAGTAACATTATAGCTTGTCTGCGTCCTGTCAGGAACTGGTTCTTACACCTACCTTTGAACTATTTTGAACTTGTAACAAAAACTTTTTCAATGATGTGAGCTGAATTTATTCTATCTCTGTGAATTTATTTTTCATTCCTTATCGTCCTCTGTCAGGAAACAAACCTAATGTCAGGAATCTGCAGTAGCCTGGTCTGAACTGGGCCTGGTGTTTTGCTTTTGTGTGCCACACCCGATTGCTTCTCAGCTTCCGGACATGCAGGAGCTGAGAAGCTTCTGGACTTGATTTTACACCTGTCTGGTCTCTGTGATTGACTGGTTTCTCTGCCTGTCTGCAGCCTGGAGGATCAGAGCGCTGGTCCAATGAGGATCCGGACCGGGCTCTTGCTCAGTATAAAGCAAAGTTAAGGCAGAGTTCCAGTGCTGGTTAATTAGGTTCACTCCTGGTCCCAGCTCCCCTTGTCCTACTCCTGCGAACCCTGTCCTATTCCTTTTCTGCCTGACGTACGCGTGTTCTGACCTCCGCCTGACTTTTGACTATCCCGTTGTGTTGCTGATTTTGTACTTTGTTGCCCGTGTGGTTTGACCTGGCTTGTTCCATTACTCTTTATTGTGTTCGTCTGTCTGTACTGTTCAGTGTGTTCACTTACGTAGCGTAGGGAACGTGTTTGTGGTTGTCCGCGACCGCCTAGGGTCGACTGAGGCAAGTAGGCAGGTGACTTTGAGGGAATTTATTAAGACTGGTGTGCTGAAAGCATAACTATCATTTCAGGGTCATTTTTTTGAAAACATTAAATATCAACAGTTCAAGCGATTTTAAGAAACTCTGTAATAGGTTTTATGTACTAAAAGAGTTTCCTTCTGGACTGAAAAAGCAATCTCCCATCAGAAGCAGCAGGATTTCTGTTTCCATTATGTGGCTATGGAGAGGGGAGGGGCTGTTAGGAGTGACTGAGCACGGAGCAGTCCTGCACAGCACAACACCCTGCAATCTTCTCTCAGTAAGTTCATAGATAAGCACTGACCTTTCTGACCCCAGAATCCTGCGTTTTAGGTGCCCAGAGAGTCTACAAACAGCTGACCTTCATGTCACCTCTTCCTGCTCCCTCATCTCCCCCAGCCCCTCCCCCCTCCATAAGGATAGAATGGAGAAAGCAGAGCCTGTCTTCACTGGCTTCTCTGTAATGAAGACATGTTTGCCTGATAATGCACAGATAAGTCAGGGGGGGAGGCTGGGAGATTGCTTCTTGAGTACAGAAGGAGGCTTTTTTGGCTGATAAAACCTATTACAGATTTTCTTAAAATCGCTTATACTACTGATTTCTTTGGCATAAATTGTGCAAGATGTATCAATGCACTTGTGTCTAATGATGATTTTTTCGCAACAACTGTAAAATTTTGCACAGCCGATAAAAACTTCCTCCTGCTCAAAAAATAGTGCAGATGATGCAGTGATGGGACAGCGCCATCTACTGTCAGCTCAATGTAACCACTGTACTGTATTTCCCAACAAGATGAAGCAGCTGTGTATCTGAGTATGAAAAAAAAAGATCTGCGCACTTTTCAACAAATTAGAGATAAAATAAGAAAACCAGTGAGGTGATAAAATTATGACCTGGAGGGATAAACTCTGGCCTAGGCTATTTTACACCCCTGGTATAGAATATATCCCCTGGGGTATACTGTAGCCTGGGCCAGAAGTGAGAAAAACAGTGACATGATAACTTGGAGGTATATAGTCTGGCCTAGACTGTTTCACACCCCTAAATATAGAGTTTATCCCCTGGGGTATACTGTGGCTTGGGCAAGACTGTACCCAGGTTTATAGTATGGCCTAGGCTGTTTTACAACCCTGGGTACGAAAATATATGCCCTGTGGTATACTGTGGCCTGGGCCAGGGGTGAGAAATCCAGTGAAGTAATAAAATTATGGCCCGGAGGGATATAGCATGGACTAGGCTGTTTTACACCCGGGGTATAGTTTGATCTAGGCTATTTTACTCACCGGGTATAGTTTGGCCTAGGCTATTTTATACCCTGGGGTATACTCTGGCCATGGCCATTTTATACCCCAGGGTATACTTTGACGTGGGCCCTTTTATAGCCCGGAGTATACTCTGGCCTAGGCCATTTTATACCCTGGGGTATATTCTGGCCTGGAGGGGTATAGTTTGGCCTAGACTATTTTATACCCCGGGGTTTACACTGGCCTAGGCTATTTTATACCCCGGGGCATACTCTGGCCCAGGCCAAACTATACCCAGGTATAATCTGGACAGGGTTAATCTGGCCTGCTACACTGACCAGAGTTGACTGGCAGTGTCAGTTGTCAGTCATAACCACCTAACTAGAAACACCTACAGCTGTCCCGCTGGGGGCAGGGAAGCCCCAGCCGCGGCAACACACAAGGACGCCTGCCTGCACGCCCATACCGACCGGCCATGCCAGTCATCAGGGACGCCGTCGGTGCTTACAGGAGCTGGCTGCATGCTCCTCCAGTGCAGGGCACTACTTATGTCTCTAATTTTTAGATTACTTATAAAACAAAAATTATTAGAGCATGGGGCATGTCCCTCCAGTCTAACACTGTCGACAGAACAGTGTCAGATTGTGTTAGGAAAAAAATTGTAAAAGTGATTCCGGCAACTACAGTTTTCCCAGTAGAAATAAAATGACTTTCTGTAAAAGCACAATGACTCTTACACACATATGCAACCAATTACACACGTACATCCTCTTTAAAACTTCAAAGTCTTTCTTCTAAAAAATATAGTGATATTCTCTCCATGTTATTGTTGCAATGTGTTGCGGTCTTGTAAATGACTCACATGCATGTGGCATCACTAAATGGATTAGATGGATGTACAATGATGTTGTCCTTGTTTGTCCACCTATTTAGTTTTGTAGTCTGTAATCAGAAAAGGAGGAGTCAAGGTCAAAAGCGATTTTTTTTAGAACACAACTATAGCCTAGCTATCTTATAAAGTTTTTGCATATTACTAAGATATGCCATTGCTTCCTAATCGGTGGGGTCTAACCTCTAGGCCCCCCAGCAGACCAGACTATAAAGGGGCTGCAGCATTGATCTAACTATGTTGTCCCTTTATTCTTGCACAATGATTCTACCAACCATCTGCTGTGCAGGGAACTGCAGCAAAGCCCTATTTACTTGCACAGATGTTTCAACTAAGTGGAGACTGCCAGAGTGTCATGACATGCCATGTTTCAGAAGAACTTGCCTGTATAAAGGAGAAGTCTTACGTAAGTACAAAAACTGCAGGCAGGCTGGTGGGGGCAGGAAAGTAACAAAAAACTTACACATCCTTGTGTGTCTGATGCATTGGTCCCGGGTCCTGTTTACATTAGCCAGTGACTTGCAGCTCTGCAAGCTGCATTGTCACGTCCCCGGCTGAGTGATTGCCCGCCCAGCCAATCAGTGACTGGGGCAGGACACCACCTCAGTCACTGACTGGCTGGGCAGGCGATCAATCAGCCGGCTGATGTAAATGGGACCCGGAAGCGGCACATTGGATGCACGAGAACAGGTGAGTTCAGTTGTTTATTATTTTTCTTGCCTCAACCAGCCTGCCTGGAGTTATTGCACTTCCCTGGGACTTCTCCTTTAAATAAGGCGACAGGTCCAGATGGTGTCCACCCCAGTGTTCTTAAATAAGTCAGATCTGTGATTGCTAGCCCCCTGATTGATCTGTAACAGGAGGTGTCCCTGATGATTGGTGAATGACCAATGTTATATCCATCTACTTGAAGGATAGTAGAGAGGATGTCAGTAACTTCAGGCCAGTTAGCTTAAAAATGTCTAGTAGTAAAAAGTACCCCTCTGTGCTCCAATATGCACTGAATTACTAGGTCATTTCAGTACAAAAATGTTGCCACCTTGCATGCAGTTATTAAACCACCAGGGGGTTAAATACAAATGTAAAAAAAAGTTACAAATCCAGACAAAACAATAGAAAACTACTTCTAAAACTGGAACTGGTTAAGTCAGCCATAATGGCCATAAGCGATCTGTGACTTTAGGCATTCTGCGCTCTACAAATAAGTTTCATGCTGACAACTTAATGATGTATAATTAGGGTTACCAACCCCATGGTACACCACTAAACACACATATTTCATTTAGACTAAAGCCGGGACTCAGTTGTGATAAAATGACACACGTGCTAGGTAAGGGTTATATCGAATTTCACTGACTCATCTTTAAAGGAGGATTTTATTACCTATTATGCCGCTCCATTAAAACCCAAACATCAGCATATTCAACCATAAAATGAATAGGCCCTTGCAGTTTTTTTATGTTTTCCCTGTGCTCTTATTATATGTGTGCTAAAGTATAGTTGATCAATGTTCTCGGGGAAATTTGCACAAATGTGTATATTTCAGCGTATTTTATGTATGGTCAAACCAAGGGTGCATGAGACTCTGTAGTCCTACTATACATACACTTGGATAAGATGTAGTCATTAACAGACTATATATAGTCCATTGAAATCAATGGAGCCTGCATGTGTATGTTGCTGTATACTGTATGTGACTGTTAACACAATTGTGCACCTGTAGGGTGTTTTATTACAAACATTTCTCTACACCTATTTAAGGCATGCAATACGAGGCAAGGTTTTTTTTCTGTTGAAGGCATAAAAATTCAAACAGGAAAAAAACTTTCCATGTGTAACTACAGGCATACAAAAGTAAAGTATGGTCCCACACACTTCTGTGGTGCTTTATTGTCAGTAAGCCTCAGATGCAATACAGAACTGTAATATTGTAGTGGTTGTAAGCCTTAAAGAAACTGATATAAGACATTTAAGATCTTTAAGGAAGCATCTAACTTGCTGATATGTCCCTATAGGGCACGGGGTGCTGAGGATGAAGGTAACTTTCTTTTTTGGGGGGATAGTACCAGTTTATTTCATATGCTAATTATGTGTTTTGGTACATTGGGGACGGGACTACCTTCCTCAGTGCCCCAACTGGACTAACTAATACTGTAAGGAGGGGCTGGCCGGCCAGGGCTGATCGGTGCTCTGAGGGTGGTAGCACTGCCCCCAATGCACCAAAAAATCTAATTAGCATAGTAAAGAAACTGCTACTACTAGATGCTTCTAGCCTGCTGGCAGCCTGGGTGAAAATTCATTTGGAGTTACAACTTACCTCTCGCCGTGCACGTGGTGAACAGCAGGAACGACTGCCGGACCCCTGCTAGGATCGGGGATCTCTGAGGTGTCTACCTCACAACCCGGCTGATGGACTGGCAGCTCAGCCACTCAGTGATTGGGTCCAGAATGCTGCTCCAGTCACTGATTGGCTGAGGGGCCAGTCCATCAGCCGGGACAGGCATGTTCCCCCGAGTCGTGACGTCATCACAACTCTGGGGAAATTAACTTCCGACGGGGTCCTGCAGCCCCTCCAGCCGCTCACTGTGGTAAGTGCATACTTGAAATCAATTTCCGGAATGTTGGATTTCTCCTTTAAAGGGAAGGGAACGTTTTTGATATATCACTGTGGGCACACAAAAAAAAAAAAGTTATAGTCAACTAAACTGGTTCTTTGCATCTTCTATACCAGCGCCTTCTGCTCTCCATTTGTCACCATTTGTTCCTGCTTGCAAGTTGAGTTGTTTAAGCAATATTTGACTGCTTAGCCAATTACTGGCTGCAGCGGTGTCCCACCTCATTCAGTGATTGGTTGGGCAAGGAGGTCCCACTTAGACAACTTTGCTCCAAAGAAGGAACAAATTGCGATAGAAGGACGGGTAGGTATCACTTCTTTTTTTTTATTTATAGTGTGCCCTCAGCCATATATTAAAGATGATATGAACACTTTAATACAGAACTCTAGCAGCTGTCATATACACTATAACCTGATGTGTCACATTTCAGTCTTCAACATACAACATAGGCTACAGATGCCAAAGCTGCCAGTGCAATGTTTTCCCCCTCTTTCTTTCAGATATAGATATAAGCTAACCCGATAAACTCATACCTAGACATGAGATCAGAGTCTCCTAAAATACCTGAAGTTTTCTATATAGAGGGATTTTACATAAATCAGATCAAATCTCTAAAATATCTTGCGAGACATTTGAAATGTACCTTCATGTATTGCACTTGACATTTCACGTTACCTGGTATATCAGCAATCCTCAGGAGGAGACGCTCACTTATCTCTGACCTCATTTTCAAATTGGAAAAATCTATTTAAATTTGATGGAATGTGCTCAGAGCTGTCTCTCATATATAGAGGTGCTTCACTATGTCTCATTTTTTTGTACATTCTTCTGTAACTATATGCACGACTACTGAAATACAGGGGAAAAAATGAACATAATAGAAAGTATAAAAAAACACCTCACATTGAAAACAAGCTTTCTGCCAATTCATAGCCAACCCCCTTTCCTATATTATTTCCAACTTTTCTTTTTCAACTCAATACATTGAATTGCACAAATTTTGAAAGTTTCAGTTTGGAGGGATTATAAATATACAAATTTGGATTATGAGAAAATGATATAAAATACAGTAATGTTATCACGATAATCCTTTGGAGTAGCTATAAGGCAGTCACTTTTCTCTATGCACAGTTGGAAGTAATAACTAGAATGTTTCTAAATCACCTATAGACTATAATGGAAGGTGAGTGACCACCCATGTGTGACCATATCACGTGATGAGACTTTCAAGAGGAGCAAAGGGAAGAAGTGAGCACCAGGGAACAGTACAGGACAGACCTTTTCTGCTTTCTGGACAACCCATTTAAAGGTGAAGCCCAGCAATTTATAAAATCTGTCAGCCGGCAGGGAGGAAACTGATTACAAGCATTGACCTACCTGTTCCAGTGCCCGCGGTGAGTGGTGGGATGGGCCTTGGGACCCACGCTAGGATCCAGAGCTTACGCATCACTACCTGGCTAATGGACTGGCCTCTCAGCCAGCAAGTGACCGGGGAAGGACGCTGCTCCAGTCATCGATTGGCTGGGTGTCCAGTCCATCAGCCAGGACAGGCTTTTTCCTCTCAGCCGTGATGTCATCACAACTAGGGGGAAATGCCTTCCGGGCTTCCTTCGGAGTACCCCTTTATGTGTGAAGATAACTTCTACTCTGGGGCTACACTACAGGAATGTGACGTGATTTACCGGGGAAAGGCATGATAATTATTTGCACCTGCCATTATCAATGGAAAGCTACTTTTTCTGTTGTGGGAATGTAGCCTTAAAGTGACACTGTCACCGCCTTTTAGCATTATTACTTCTCTACACAGGTGTAATGGGTAAATTTAGCAGTTTTCATACCTTATTTTATATCATACATTGTGGTGCTTGTTCAAGTAAAAAGTGATCTTTTATCAACTGCAGATTGTGCTAAGTGGGCAGGGCTTCACGGTAACAGCGCCACCGTTGGCTCTGCCCCAATGTGACGTCATAGACACATAGGCCCCGCCCCCTCGGCGGCCATTAGTATGGGCCGACCTAGAGGGAGTGGGGCCTAGACCTTTAGGCCAGCCTGTTCCAATGGTCGGCGAGGGGCACGGTCCATGTGCCAATGATATCATGAAGAGGTGGTCCAACAGTGGTGCTGTTGGCGGGCTAAGTGGCGATGTTGCTGTGAAGCCCCGCCCACTTACCACAATCTGCCGTTCAAAAAAGATCACTTTTTACTTGAACAAGCACCATGACGTATGATATAAAATAAGGTATGAAAACTGCTAAATTTACCTTTTACACCTGTGTAGAAAAGTCAGAATGCAAAAAGGGGGTGACAGTGTCTCTTAAAGTACCAGCCTTAGTACCATTGTTTAAAGGCATCTCATGCAAAAATACATAATAGTTTGTAAGCTATTTTGTATTTTCACCCTTCAGTAGTGTACATTGTAAGAAAGCATAGGTACATTGTAAGCGTAGCATTAAAGCTATAACTACAGTAGGAGGTTCACTCCATGGGTACTGCTAAAGATGGTCACAGTCATCACAAGACACACAGGCATGCAAACTGGTGGGACCAAACTTTTGAAAACACATTACTATTATTAGTATCCGACCTAGTGTTTAGAATAAATGGATAAAAATGCTTGTCACCCTCGTATCACATGAGAATGTTATCAATCATGTGATATATCCACCACACAACAGGTCTGGTACTTCTTTTTGGCTTAAAATATATAAAGAATACATGTCAACTATTGTATAGTAAGGGGCAATTTTTCCTTCAGCTCTGTAATTAATGTGCTTTGCCCTCCTATAAAATTCACCCTGTGGCTTATAGTCTAGTCTTCTTCTAGTCTGTTGTTTACCCATATTTCTAGCCTTTTTTCCCAAATCTCTCACATTTAGATAAGAAACACTGGCGTGTGCTTTCTATGCGTGTCTGCCAAGATACGTGGCATTAAACCCTTGTTATCTCATCAGGTCTATCGGAGCAGAATTAGATTAAGATTCTTGTGCAGCTGTTGCAAAATGACATAGCTTTTTTTTTCAATTTTATCGTATAAAGAACAACATTTTACAAATAACATATCAGTACATCCCCTTTAAATATTCCAAAAACAATTCAACCCTACCCCTCCCGACAAGTCCCCCCCCTTCATAATTTCAGTTTTCTCTTATTCAGGAAAAGAGCATCTGTCCCCGATTCTTCCCCTCATAGAAACCTCATGTTTGTTCTTGTAGTACCGTATTTTCCAGCATATAAGACGACTTTTTAACCCCGAAAAATCTTCTGAGAAGTTGGGGGTCGTCTTAAACGCCATGTATGGTCGCAACATACGGCGAGGGGGCTCAAAAATGGATTCATCCCCACCATATGGGGCGACCACAATAAAACAAACTAACAAACATTTAACTCACCTTGGGCCCGTTGCTGGCATCTGCGCTCCTCCCATACCATTCCCGGCGCAGGCAGTGTGACGTAGACTACCTACGCCAGAGTCTGAGATCGATGAACCTTTCCCGGGCAGCCGAGCTTCTTATCAGAGAGGCTCGGAGACGCTCGGCTGCCGGGATAGCTTTGGCAGAATGAGAGAGGTGCCGGAAGTTCCCGAAGCCTCTCTCATTCTCCCGAAGCTCTCCCGGCAGCCGAGTGTCTACGAGCCTCTCAGATGAGTTAACATTTTCCGGCGTATATGGCGAACCCCTGAGAATCTTCTTAAAAGTCAGGGGTTGTCTTATATGCCCAGTCCTTGCCATTTTCCATTACTTAAATGGGCACTGTGTCTAACAAACTAACAAACAAATGTTGATGTCACAGAAACATGTCAAAGGTTTTGATTAATTCAGAGTTCAGTGTTCAGACCCTGACCAATCTCTAGAATTAGAACTATTGAAATATTTGCTTAGTGCATTCTCTCCTGACTCTGTGCCACTTTAAGGAAACAAAATCCCAATGTAAGTCTACCTCAGTGACAGGCAGAGAGAGTGGGGAAAAATGGCGTGCCATGCCCTCCTATCCCTGTTTGTTCTTATGATCAATAGGGGCCACAACTGATCAAAACATTTGGCATGTCTCTACCACATGTCAACATTTTCTTAAAGTGACAGGTGCACTTTAAAGTGTCAAGTCCAATTATCATTAAAACAATGCTGTACAAGAGCCCTTACTATGCACTCTAACACTAACTGAATAATGTTCTGGCTTTTACGGACACAGCCTACTAAGGTAGTAATAATATTACCCAGTTGTGAACACATTCATATGTATCAGAGATGGTACAACATAGAGTTCGAAAAAAAAAAAAAAACTTTAAAATTGGAGAAATGCAGTGCTTACCTATACAGACATTTTAAGAAAGCCAGCAATCTCCCTTCAAAGGGGTTTGAATATTAGAAAAAAAACCACAACTACTGTCCTCAGGTTGTGTGTGGTATTACAACTTAGCTCCATTCACTTTAACGGAATTTAGCTGCAAAGTGACACCAGCAGAGGTGCTGTTTCTAGAAGAAAGCTGACATGTTTTTATATGCCTGAACTCCCCCTTTAAATATTATAATAAGGATGTTGAAATAAAATGACTTTGCATTGGTATACTGTTACAATAAGTTGAAATACAATTGTGTTATTCTAAAACCTACTGACTGATGGAGAGGGTGGATTTTCCTCCCTATTTACAATTGATATGCCTATGTATAATGGCCATGCTGAGTTTATAACCATTCCATTGTCCATAGTTTGTTTTATTAATGGACTTTGATAGTGTATTTGCTTTAAGATTAATTTATGACCATTACAATGCCATGTATTTATCTGCTTTAAGGAAAAAAGCAATTACAGAAACATGTGAACAAAGGTCACTATTTATCTCACCCGTGTGATACAAATAAAGGGAATGGTAAATGCACCAACTGTTTTCCTTTTTTTGTGTCTGAATTTATATGCCCCAGGGTCACTGACCTTTACGTCTTTCTGATCCCTGAGCTGTGCTGCAGAGAGCCATGATGAAGCCAGGGCACCCCTATGGCCTCCAGGAAATACACAGGTCAATGCCCTTTTATTTTTGACCATTTAACTTACTCTAGTGGGCCATGAAAAACTAAATCCCATCTCTTTCAGAGGAAGCCTGGGAAGCTGCAATCTACTTGGGGCGCTAGATGAATGTCATTTTCTGACAGTCTTGTTCCCATGCATGCTAAGAGCCAAAGCCATATTATCAGCGTAGAGTCAGATGAGGTCACCGCACCACATGCCTCTCACAGGAAGTCATGCTGGACTACAGGAAAAGTGATGCTGGACACACAGCCCTATCAATAAAGCTGTTCTTCATATGTATAAATAGGATAATAGCTTCCTGTTATTTTTCTCATTGAAAACACAAAATACATTAAGACCAGATGGTGAACTGAAGCTAGAAAATTGGAATGAGGAGATCATGTACATAATTGACTCTTGACTTTCTCGAGAATGCTTAATAAAATTCTATCCTATCTATCTATCTATCTATCTATCTATCTATCTATCTATCTATCTATCTATCTATCGGCTTGAAGGACATCTGTCAGCAGTATCATGGAATAAAAGTTCTAAATAAACACTTAATAATTTATTGATATACAATACAAAAACGCAAAGGATATAACTGATCTCAAAAACTACACATTTTATTCCCGAACCAGACACTGTCAGGTCTAGGCAGCCATCAGTTAGAAGTCAAAGTTCATCAGGCAAATTGTGGTTCTTTTTGTCATTTACAATTTAATATGAATTGACTTGAATATTTTTTGTTATGTATATAGCACCAGCATATTCTGCAGCACTTTGCATTTCTGGGGGTACATACATTACACAGACATTACAGAGATACACAGGTAACCATGAAGTCAGACTTGTGGAGTGAGGGCCCTGCTTGCAGAAGCTTACAGACTATGAAGAGAGGGTTACATTTTAAAAACATACTATCAAATCTAATTGTCATAAAAGAAACATAAATATAATACCAGTAAAAACACATATGGATTAGTAAAGATATTTTCAAATAAAAACACAGGAAGCACAGGAGTAAGAACATTTTCAACCAGTGGTGTAGCTACCATGAAGGCAGGCCATGGGACTGCTATGGGGCCCGGGCAGTAAGGGGGCCTGGGACAGCGTGGAATGCCTTCATGGTATGCTACTTACAGCAACCCACCACGTCCCCACCCCACCCAGAGGCCCAGAGAGGGAGTGGGACCTGCCACTGTACTGTTCAGCCTGCTCACAGTAGTGCAGATTGAGCGGGCTAAACATTAGCAGAGGAACAGAGGAGCAGGACCTGCCATTGTCCTGCACACAGAGGAAAATATTGAGGTACCTCATCATATGACCTGCAGGTCCTCAATACCACTGAGTGGAGATCAGCTGACTACAGGAGTGTGTGTGTGGGGGTGGGGGGCAGTCTCAGAGCTGTAAGTCCTGTGGCTATGTATGTGTGTCAGTGTGGGTATGTATCTCTGTCAGTAGTGACACTATGTCAGTAGTGTCTGTGACAGTGGTATATGTGTTTGTGTCAGCAGAGTCTCAAGTGATAGACAGCTTTGCTCTCAAAGATGTTTTGCAGCAGCTTCTATTATTGCTGGGCTCTTATAAGAGAACCCACCACTAAAAGAAAATTCTTCCCAGCATATTCTGTCTCTCATTCCAACAATCTGATGATTGAAAGATCTGCCGATAAAGATATTATTTCTGGTTCAATAGTTCTTATTACATTTGGAAGATTTCCCTGTGTACAGTCTATTCATGGTGTGTACACCTGCACTAATGTAATCACATTCCAGTGTATGTGTGTATCAGTGTATCTGTATATATGTTAATGGTACCTCTGTGTGTGTATGTATGAGCGTTAGTTTGTGTGTGTATACGTGTGTCATTGTGTGTGTTCGGGAGTTGGTAACCACCATAGACCATGTATGGGGGGCAGGTATACAGGATCCATGGGGCCCTGTACGTTTTTTTAGCTATGGGACCCCATGAATCTTTGCTACACCCCTGTTTTCAACAGCATAGGACATTGCAGGAGAAGAAGAGTAGAGACTGTCAGAGAAGGGGAAGGTGTAGCCCCCGTCATTATACAATGGGGAGAGTAGCCATGCTGGGGATTAGGAAAGAGAGGGCTTGCCATGCTGGGAGGGCAGGAATGAAAGAAAAGTCATGCTGGGTTCTGAAAAATAGCAGTGAGTTATGCTGTGAACGGGTGTGAGCAAGGAGCCATGCCGAGAAATAAGAAATTATTAGGAATCCATGCTGGGAATTAGAGAAAAAGAGGGAGCCATGCAGGGGATCAGGAATGAGAGAAGTGTCATGTTAGGAACCAAAAATGAGAGGTGAAACTATTTTGGGAACTAGTAAAGAAAAGGAGAGGCCATGGGGACTAGAAATAAGATAGGAGCCATGCTGTGCACTGGGAATAAGATGGGGAACTGTGTTGAGGACTGTCTGAGAAAGGGACAAGGAATTAGAAGGAAAACCATGTTTGGGCCAGAAATGAACCAGAAGCAGAAATGGGATGGGCATGCATACTGGAGACTAGGAATCAGATAAGAATCCATCCCTTGGACAAGAATAAGAGGGGGGCCATGCTGAGGACTAGATATAAGAGTAGGCATGCTGGGGACCAGATATAAGAGGAGTTATGCTGGGGACCAGATATAGGGGAGTTATGCTGGGGACCAGATATAGGGGAGTTATGCTAGGGACCAGATATAGGGGAGTTATGCTAGGGACCAGATATAAGAGGAGTTATGCTAGGGACAAGATATAAGAGGAGTTATGCTAGGGACCAGCTATAAGAGGAGTTATGCTAGGGACCAGATATAAGAGGAGTTATGCTAGGGACCAGATATAAGAGGAGTTATGCTAGGGACCAGATATAAGAGGAGTTATGCTAGGGACCAGATATAAGAGGAGTTATGCTAGGGACCAGATATAAGAGGAGTTATGCTAGGGACCAGATATAAGAGGAGTTATGCTAGGGACCAGATATAAGAGAAGTTATGCTAGGGACCAGATATAAGAGGAGTTATGCTAGGGACCAGATATAAGAGAAGTTATGCTAGGGACCAGATATACAGTAAGAGGAGTTATGCTATGGACCAGATATAAGAGAAGTTATGCTAGGGACCAGATATACAGTAAGAGGAGTTATGCTAGGGACCAGATATAAGAGGAAGTATGTTAGGGACCAGATATAAGAGGAGGCATGCTGAGGAGCCATGATGGGATTAAGGCCTTGCAGGGAATCCATGCAGAAGACAAGGAATGGTGGTCATACTAGGGAGTAGTTATAAGAGGGTATCCTTGCTGGGGAGATGAACCCTGCTAGGGGCCAGGAATTAGATAGGGAACCATACTGGGGACTAGGAATGAGACGGATAACCATGATGGGGACAAGAAATTAGAGGGGAGTCATGCTGGAAGCCAGTAAATACATGATTTTAGGTTTTTCCATCATTATCTTTGTTTATTGGTATGCTGTATATATTTGCCTTTGTTGACTCCATTAGACTCTTTAACCTGCCATACAATGCCTAAGATTTTTAGCCAGGTCCTATATACTGTGCTAATAGCATACATTATAACTCCAGGTGTATTTTGGGCTTTGGGTCTGGTCATGTTTAACCCTACACCAGCTCAAAAACATTGCCTGCTTTAATTCTCACACATTTGCCTCTTCATCTTTACACTCCAGAGACTTATCCTGTACATGGCAGTAGGATGAGGCCCAAGTTCTATTGAAGCCATTATACAATTATCAATACAATGAATGTGTACAGAACTGCTGACAATATATGTCTTGTATAACGACTGTCCTGTCAATATTCTGTGTGACACTACTGTTTCCAAGATCTCTGCTGTTGTCTTCAGTACGACTTAAAAGGCTGCACTCAGCAATTACAGCATTGGAGATTACAACTCGCTGCTTACCCTGTGTTCCTTTACTCTACAGTGACCATTTTATCATAGAAATAATTACACATCAATTATGTAAATTGGCTGAGAACTGCTGCCATGTTTGATGTAGTCATCTATGTAATAGGTTCGTTGTTTGGATGCTTGCAGGGAAGAATGATTAGGATTGCCACAGAGCTTTTACCACGTTCCAAGAGCAAACTGTAAATTGCTTTAGAAGATCAATGGTGTCTCCTATATTTGCCTATGGAGTGATTTGTGTTTATCTGATTCTGCGAGAACAAAGGCATAGTTTCGTATAGTCAACTCTTGTTGTACAAGCTGGCTCTTCTAGAGGAACTGGTTAGACTGGTGCAGGTGGTAATATTCCCAGTGATTGTATGATTTTATTAGCTTCTTCTCAAATGAGGGTCAGGGGCAATTACAGTATAAAAATATGAACCCATGTCAGGACATTTATTACTGAAATAATGAATGATGTATTTGTTGGTATTAAAGATAAATAGCTCACTATTGTCATGCCCAGAGGGATGACTGATGCTAGGGTGTGGAGAGGAAAATTATAAGAAACTTATATAGCATAATAATAGAAGCCTGCAAGTGGGTAAATGTGAAAAATGAGCCCTGCACATTAAGTAGAATAAGCAGAATAACACTCCTTGTGACTGACAGTGTCCAGTCTCCATATAACAGAGGGAAATAAGGCTTACTCAGCAGCAGGGGAAACACCTGTGGTATGGCTGGGAGCAGTAGTGGCTTGAGGCCTTCAAATGGCCTAGCATGCTATGGGGCTCTTGTACAGATTCTTTGCTCAATCCCTATCTCTTTTTTAGAACTTGTAGAACTCTTCAATCGTTTCCTATAGAAAATGTTGTCTAGGTTTGATTTTTTGGGGATGAGATCCTGTATCCTAGGATGCTGTATCCTAGAACCTGAGTACCACTGCTGGGTGTACATGTATGTAGGTCGGCACTAATGTTGTGTATTTCAGGGTATTCTGTGGATAAAGGTGTTAACTACATTTTGGCCACTAGATGGCACTAACTGTTTTCTCAAATAGTGAGCACAGGCTAAAGCATGCTGCAGGGGTTAAAGTGTCACTGGCATTATAACTTTCAAATTCTAAATCAACAGTAGAAGTGAAATATCAAGTTATCATGGGGAACACAGCAATTCTTGTATTTAGACTCTTTTTTTCACAAGAACACAAGAAGTCTCCTGTTTCTCAGTGACAACAACAGTGACACTCTACGGGTATGTGACAGATTGTAAGTGCCTAAGAGTAAGTTTACTAGCTGCCTCCCTACCTCTGGGCCTATCACAGCCCTATCAAAGTTTCCCTCCAGTTCTGCACTTGAGGTGACAAGTTACCACAGAGCCTGCTCGATCCTAGTTTGGTTAGGGCCATGTGCTCAGATTAGTTCCAAATTACATGTAGTTCTGGTTCCAATGACAAGAGCACATCGGAGCAGTATATCCAAAGGATGTCCCTTCCAGGGCCTGGCCCTGCGGCCAGTGCTTGAAGCAATTAAAAACGTAACCCTATTCCCACAAGTTCCTGAAAGCAAGCCTATGGCCTGATAAAGTGTGTGTGTGTGTGTGTGTGTGTGGGGTTACACCTATTCATGTTGTTGAGGATTAGGGGATAATGCACGTAAGTCTTCTGAAGTCCTACAAGTCTGAATTAGGAAATTTTTTAAGCAGTTGGGGAAGCGCTATTAGCCAACATGCCCCGCTGTTTCCTGCTTGGTTCCCTTAGTCAATGTTAGGGCACTAACTCTGCCCAGTCGTGTAAACCAGGGCCAGTACTACTGGACATAACACTCTGTGCACTTGGCCAGCATCGACAGATCAGTCATAGCCATGTAGTCTTGTAGACTTAAATTGACTGTCCAGTTCCATCACATGGCATACAGCTGGTAAAGAATGTGCTTCAAATACACTTCTCCTAGTTTTAGTAATCACCAGTCTTTTTTTAAAGTGACATTGCCTATTTAAGTGTTTGCTCAGTATCTATCTTTATAGATTTTCATAGAACTAAATGCTTGTAATGTTTGCATTTATGCAATTTGTTGTCTTGGGGAGTGTATCGCATAAATACATAACACAAAGCAAGTGTGCCCAGGGTGTTTCTGAAATACCAGCACTTTACAATTACCAAGTTACTCAATCACTTATCATACACATACACCTATCATACACATACACTATAACTGAAAGATCAAATGATTTTAGTTACACAGTGAAGTTTAGGATGATTATGAGTGAGTTGACATTTACAAGCCTGAAGTAGATCAAGTAAATTTTCCCACAGCATTTGGCAATGTAAAATGCTTTCACCTCTTATGCCCTTTCCAGGTTTATGGCACCAATTTATGAGTAATGTTAAATAAAGCTGGGATATCTCTATATCTATAAATACTGATTACCATTAATGGAACAGTGAGAGGTACACAAGCTGCTAAGTGATCCCTACTGTAAAGAAAATGTGATAAGTGCAGTGAAAAAAATATCAGTTGTTATATTCACATTCATATGGCCAATCACTAAACCTTCATTACACATGCTAATGCAACTCACTGCGGATATACCTGACCTTTATGTCACTGATCTAGGCTAGGTGAAGTCCTGGTACTTTTCCTCTTATTCTTGGCCAAACGGGCTGCTATTGCCCTGTGCAACAGGTCCAGCAATCGGCCGATGAATGGGTAAACGCTCATTTCATGGCTAATTAGATGTTTAACCCTTTAACGACAGATACTGAGTATACTCGTCATGCCGCTGTTAAGAGGGTACAGAGAGGGCTCAAGACGTGGCTATTAGCTGCCGTGAACCGATTGTTCGGATTGGCTAATTAACCATTTAAATTCAATGTCAAAACTGACATGGTGGTCCAGTGGGGGCAGCGCCTTCTGACCACGTGATTGTTAGAAGCGAATACATTATACTTACTGGGCTGGGCCTGAGCAATGTAATCACACTGGTTCCGGCTTGGTAATCGATTACTAGGGGCTTCAAAAGCCCTTAGTTATCAAGCATAGATAACATTGATCAATACAGTACCTATGTACTGCATTGATCCCTATGAGCAATCATGGTATTGCTCATAGGAGTCCACTGGGGAACTACAAATGAGTGTAAAAAAAGTTTTTCCATAAATAAAAAAAATCCCTTCCATAGTAAGTTTGAATCACCTCCCTTTTCCCATTTTATTAATAAAAATAAACATATTTGCTATCACCGTGTGTGGGATCGCCCAAACTATTATTTTTTTTTCTATTAAAAGCGTATTTTATTTTCAGAAAATATGGTACAA
Organism: Dendropsophus ebraccatus; assembly: GCF_027789765.1. Lineage (NCBI taxonomy): Eukaryota > Metazoa > Chordata > Amphibia > Anura > Hylidae > Dendropsophus > Dendropsophus ebraccatus. Next base: position 140,793,974 of record NC_091456.1, read on the forward strand.
GAGTGCAAAGGGATGGTAGAACATTTGAACACAAATAAGAAAAAGCAAACCACAAACAAAAGTGCCAGGCAAACAGGAGGCAGCATGTGTAAATTAACACAAGAGACCTAGTCAAGTAGGGCTGGGTATCATTTCAGTGGCGCTTGAGGCATTTTGCGACAATGTTAAAGGATCAAGCAAAAAAAAAAATGGGTCTCTTAGAATGATATCTGGCCAAAAGAAAAGGTCCAACTAGGACCTAGCAACACAAGAACTTAACTAGTGACACACACTAACGAGTGAAGGTTGTCAGGGCGGACTTCCGTCAGTGAGTACAAACAGAGAGGCCAAAGGGGAGAGGGATTAGGATGGGGGGGAAGGGAGGAAGAGGGGAGAAAAAAGTGATCACGGGTTATCCGAGAAGGCTGAGAGGTACTCAGGCGAATCAACAAACTCCAGCCAACGACGCCACACTTTATAGTGACGACCAGCTTTGTCCTTTGTGTCTAACACCAATTCCTCCATACGGCAGAGATAGAGGATCTCCCTGAACCACTCTGTGACACTAGGGGCCCTGTCGGTTTTCCACAAGCGCAGAATTACAGATCTGGCGGCCTGTAGGAGGAATCTCAGAAGCCCTGTGGACAGAAGCTTCATCCTGCCCAGGATTATGGACAGGAGGAGGGGAGCCGGGTCATTGTCAAGCTGGATCCCCGTGAGGGAGTGGATGAGTTTTATGACAATCAGCCAGAATGGTTGGAGCCGCCTACACCCCCACCAAATATGTACCATTGTACCCCTCGCCTCCCCACATCTCCAGCAGAGATCAGGGACTGTCGGGTATAATTTCTGTAAGAGAGACGGTACCCAAACTATTATTTTATAACATTCCAGATCTCACACAGTAAACGGCATAAGCAATTAAATTGGCCAAAGTGCAAAATTGCTTATTTTTGGTCACATCACATCCAGAAAAATTTGAATAAAAGTTATTAACATTGACATTAAATGACAAAAAATGACATGTCAAATAGCCCCATAGACCAAAAAATTTTAGTTGTTATAAGCAATGGCAAGATAGTAATAAGTTAGCGTACGTTCACATGTACATCTGTTGCAAATTTGATGCAATATTTAAGAATTTAGTTATAGGCTATGTTCACACAACGTTTTTTCAGTCTAAAATAACAGATGTCATTTAGCAGCCTTGCCCCCCCTTAGTGCAATGACTGGTGTTTGTACATTATTCTAGTTTGGGATTACTAATTGGCCTTTGTATGTGGCTTACCGTATTTTTCGCTTTATAAGACGCACTTTTTTTCCTCCCAAAGTGAGAGGAAAATCTAAGTGCGTCTTATAAAGCGAAGACGGCTCCCAAGCAGTGCAGAGCACCGCAAGGAAGCCGTCCCGCCCGCCCCCTGTATTGCCGCTCACTATGCATATGCATAGTGAGCGGCTCTGAGCTATCCCCTCCGCCCGCCCAGCCTGCCCCTCCATCGCCGCTCAGCTGAGCTGATCAGAAGCCCGGGAAAGTGCAATGAGCAGCACTTTCCTGGGCTCCTGATCGGCTGTCAGCTGAGCGAGCGGGCGGAGGTGGTCCCGGAACTCACCTGTCCGGCGGCCCCAGCAGCTCCTGTCTCCCGTCGGCCGCGCGCACTTCCGACATCCTCCGGGCACAGGCAGCGGGGTACAGAGACTGCCTGTGTCCTGGATGTGTTCTGCAGCCTCTATCATTCATGATAGAGGTTGCAGGACACTTCCGGCACAGGCAGCGTCTCTGTACCCCGCTGCCTGTGCCCGGAGGATGTCGGAAGTGCGCGCGGCCGACGGGAGACATGAGCTGCTGGGGCCGCCGGACAGGTGAGTTACTAGTTTGTTGTTTTAGGGGGGGAAATGGCTGCTATGGGGGGGCACAGGGTACTAAGGGGGTCACTGGCTACTATGGGGGTCACTGTCTACTATGGGGGTCACTGGCTACTATGGGGGTCACTGGCTACTATGGGGGCACTGGCTACTATGGGGGGATTGGCTACTATGGGGGCACTGGCTACTATGGGGGTCACTGGCTACTATGGGGGTCACTGGCTACTATGGGGGTCACTGGCTACTATGGGGGCACTGGCTACTATGGGGGGATTGGCTACTATGGGGGGATTGGCTACTATGAGGGGCACTGGCTACTATGAGGGGCACTGGCTACTATGGGGGGATTGGCTACTATGAGGGGATTGGCTACTATGAGGGGCACTGGCTACTATGGGGGGATTGGCTACTATGGGGGGCACTGGCTACTATGGGGGGCACTGGCTACTATGTGGGGCACTTTATGGGGGATTGGCTACTATGTGGGCACTATATGCTATCTCCAAACTGTGACAATGAGCAAAATTTTTTTTTTCTATTTTTCTCCCCTAAAATCAGGGGTGCGTCTTATCAAAAGGTGCGTCCTATAAAGCGAAAAATACGGTAATTGAAAAGTCCATTGAGTTTAATAGTAAAAGGAGAAAGAACGGTGACAAAAAAAAACTGTGTGAACAACTAATAAAAAATGTCCGCTGTTTGCAAAAGACGTCCGAAAATAATGATCACGTTCATTATTTAGCCGTCCGCAGGAAAAACGTCTGTTATTCAATGCATTGTGTGCATTGGACATCTGTCTTCCCATTGGCTTCAATGCGTTGCCATTGCAGTCAGTTAAGTTGCGGCAAAACAGACATTTTTTAAATATCAAAATCGGGCGCCTTTTCTCAATTTTTGATGTTGTGTGAGCATAGCCATACTGGTTTACACAGCATCAGATCAGCATCTTCAATTTATTTCAGTGAAGTTACATCCAGTAACTCACATGGGGCATCTTATCTGATCAAATTTTCTTTTCCATCCTGGCCAGGCAGTCTTGAGGACTTCTCCAGGCCGTAAATCCTTACTCCAGAATGTGTCAGAGAAACATTTAAGGTTTCTTGCTCTAGCACATACAGTATAGTAGTTAAGCTCCTCTGAGCCCCTCTATAGTTTTAAGGTTACCCTGTGCTCTAACATAATAGTAAGGTATGCTCTAAGCACTTATATAGTAGTAAGGTCCCCACATAGTATAGGCCTGTCTGTGCAGTCCCCATATAGTGTCAAGACCCTCTGTGCAGAATCCATATAGTATAAGCTCCTCTATGCAATCCCTATGCAGCAGTAGCTATATAGCACAGGCCCCCTGTGCAGCAGTCCATATATACTATAGGCTGAATGTGCAACAGTTACTATACAGTATAGGACCCCTATGCAGCATCCCCATATACTGTAGGCCCCACTGTGCAGAAGTCCCTATATACTATAGGCCCTCCTGTGCAGCAGTCCCCATATACTGTAGGCCTCCCTGTGCAACATCCCAATATACTATAGCCTCCAATGTGCAGCAACGCCCACATAGTATAGGCCCTCTGTGCAGCCCAACATAATATAGCCCCTCCTGTGTAGCCCCACATAGTATCGGCCCTCCTGTGCAGCCCCCACTTAATATAGGCCCCCTGTGTAGACCCCCACATAGTATAGACCCCCTCTGTGTACTCCTCGAGGATTGAGCGAATGTTATTGGTACTTGCTACTTTTCCAACCACCGGGGACAATCCTTTGAGACTTTAGGATTTGCTGAGACAAATTGGAACACTCCATCCAGACGAGAACAGGTATATTCCCCTATGCTGGTGGTTGCCCCTGCTTAAGACTTAGCAGGCCATAATTCATGAGGTACACAGGAACAAAGTATTACCCATTAATTAATACCCATTCACTGCAATGTGCTGGCAATACAATACAATATTATCAGTGGTGACATCTTGTGTCCAAAAATGAGTACGACTTTCTGGAAAAGTTTCTATGAAAAATATAGGTGAAAACACTACCTCAGTACCTACTGACAGTACCAGACAATCAGCAGTGGCACATATGTTCCTATATAAAGCTTGGAGGTATTAAAATAAATAATAATTAAATATACTCACCTCCGCTGATCCCCCACAGCTTTTGGTCCGGTGTCATCTGGCCCTAGCTACTGGAATAGATTTTCTAAGCTAAATATGGCAGAGTTCTGGCTCAATTTGTGGTAAAAAAAAATCATGTCATGTTTTTGTCATAGACACTTTTTGCACTTTACTAGATAGTTTTGAAAAGTTTCAAGGCAGCTTTTTTTACACCGGCAATGACCAGTGATTTAATACTTTGAGAGTCACAGCCAGCTGCACTGGTAAGAAGCTAGATACAGTATCAGTTATAACACAAGAAATTCAGCAAATGTTTCCTGCCACAAAAGAGTGGGACTAAAATATTCAACAAAAAGCAAGCAGACTACATTACATGTTATGTGTTATAGTAGGTTCTAATGTCTCTCCTTTGTATCCATAACCCATCATTACTGCACACATTAAAATAGTTCATTTAAGGCTTAGTGTTTCTTTGTAAAGATGGCTATTAGTGGTACAGTAACAGAAAGAGTCGAGTTTAAGAAGGCACGTCCATGAATTCACGGTTATTGACAAAGTTACTGATGCAAAGGTAATTAAGGCGGCCGAATCCAAAACAATCTTTTTCTCTTCCCAGCTGAAGCAAATTACTGTAAATCCTTGTAAAGCCCCAACAACTGAATTAACCTGTTTTTCTTCAGTTGGTTCCCATAACACTCTGCCATGAGAGGTAGAAATCATTGATCGTTTTAGGACTGTGTAACAAATAATATTGGGCCATAGGGGCAATAAGGGCAGGGGAAGTAGGGGCTCCCTACTTTTGCATATGTTTACATAATACAATCAACCTTGACCCTATATACTCTACACACAACGTAAGTGGATGACCCCTGCATTGCCACTTTTTGACCATAAGTGGCACTGCAGTTGTTTTCATGAACATTACAACTGTCTTCCAAGAAAAGGTTTACCATGAATATGTAGGGGAGATTACAAGAGGAGAAATGTTGGGCTGTTAAAAGAGTTGATCCAATTGGACAACCTCTTTAACCCCTTCTCGTCAGTAATCTGTATATATACTTTCCTACTGCACATACCCTGTGCAGTAGGAATGTGTATATACGTTCCTGACTGAGGCGCAGTGAGAGCAGTCCCGCACACATCAGTGTGTCTGGGGCCAGAGTTAATACGACGCAGCCGCGTCTCATTAACCCCTTAAATGCTGTGATCTATAGCGATCGCGGCATTTAAGTTTCTCAGTGACAGAACAAGCTTTTGTCACTTAGTGATTAGGACCCCAACAGCCACGCTGTGGGGGTACCAATCGCTTGTGCCTACAGGCGGGGGTAAGACACTTACCTCCGTCCTGTCGGATTGGCCATCTATGGATAGAGTCTGCTCTCAGGTAGGCTCTCTACATAGATCGCTGATAACACTGATCTATGCTATGCTATAGCTCAGAACATGCAATCTATTGATTGCATGATTTACAGTGATAAAAAGTGTAATAAAAAAAAGTTTTTAAAAGTATTATAAAACCCTTATAAACCCCCCTCCCAATAAAAGTTTAAAATACCCACCTTGCCCATTATAAAAATAAAAATATTAAAAAATAAATAAACATATTACATCTATTAAAATATTACATTATTGTTCCCTCATGGTAAACGGCGTAAACGAAGAGAAAAACACACCAGGATTGCTGATTTTAATAAATTATACCTCAGAAAAAAAATTAATAAAAAGCGATCAAAATGTTTCTGTTACACCAATATGATATTAATAAAAACTAGAGATCATGGCGCAAAAAATGACATGCCGACCAGCCCTGTAGATGGAAAAATAAAAGAGCTATGGCTCTTAGAAGGCGGGGAGGAACATTGCATTATTTTGACCCAGACTTTTGTGCATCAAAGGGTTAACTTAGAAAACTTGTAGAAGAACAGAAAAAGGGTGGACACTATTCAACATTATTCACTCCATGGGTTTCCTCGCCAGTGGCACCAGGTGGTGCTCAGCAGTAACAGCACAGCATATTCTAAGTCCACCAAGTTAAGTAAAACTGTGGCACTCACATAATAAATTCAATGTATTTGTTTAAATAATTGTCAAAAATACAGAACCTTTTACTCCTGCACTACTGCTGACAGTGAATAAGGACAGGGGTTGTTCTATTGGAATGGAAACTTTTACTACCTAAAGAGTGCTCTGGTTAGAATTGGCAACATAATTCTACAATATGAACTTATTTGTACTTTTTTGGATTATCTCATTACATTGTTAGGGCCCTATTCCACCTGACCATATCGTTCAGATTATCATTAAATCGTTCGAATCTAAACGATAACGATCTAAACGTTCGGTTGAAATGCAGTTAACAATTAACGACCGATTGAGAAATCGTTGATCGCTTTAGAAGACCTGGACCTATTTTTATCGTTGCTCATTCGCATTAAATAATACATCGTTCGGTCATTCGCAATAAATACGAACGCAATAACGAATAAATAGCGAAGAAAAAAACTATCGCAATTACGATCATAAGTAACGATTATCGTTCCATGGAAATGAGTGAACATTTTCAGGTCTTTCACAATAGCGGTCGTTTGAGATCGTTAATCGGTAACGAATATGCAAACGATAATCGTCCAGTGGAATAGGGCCCTTAGTCTGAATGTAAAAATAATAATTTCTCAATATTCTTCATTAAAGGAGAGGTCTAGCGAAATTTTTTTCATTTTTATTAAAGTATTGTATTGCCCCCCCTCAAAGTTATACAAATCACCAATATACACTTATTATGGGAAATGCTTATAAAGTGCACTTACTACTGTATCAAGGCTTCACTTCCTGGATAACATGGTGATGTCACGCCCCGACTCCCAGAGCTGTGTGGGCTGTGGCTGCTGAGAGGATGACCCCCTCTGATTGTTAGTTATAGCCGAGTGAAGTATGTGGCTGCGCGCTTTACTGCCTGGCTTTGCGCTCAGACTGATTGATTACAGAAAATGGCCACCAGAGCTATTTGGGCACTAAATGGTTGTATTTATTTTTTTTTCTGGTCTGCCAAATGTAACTAAATAATAAACATTTGCTTTACTTTATAAAGAGAATAAGGCTTCTGTCACCAGCACACAATGAGAAAGTACCTTGTTTGCTAAATAGCAGGCTACAGTGCAGTACAGAATATAACCCTAGTTTTGGTTGTCTAGAAAAAAATTTGTCAGTGTTTGGTTTAGTAATCAGAGAGTTGTTATTACATCTGCAGGATTTCAGATAATTAAGATGCAAGAGAAACAAAGGAGCCTTAGACAATAGGTAGCGGAAGAATGTGGAAGAACAAAAGACAAACTGCAAAGACCCAGCCGAGCAAAGAATAATAAAACATTTACTGCTGGGCATAAAACACATAAACATTATGTAGCCAATTACAAATAATGCCATCCATTGCCAACGCTTCAGCTCTTCCAAAATGTCTCCAGAAAGGCTTCTTCTGAACAAGATTCATGCTGAATTACTACTTGCGTCAAATACTTGATGGCTTCTCAAAGGAATTCAATCTCCCACAATGCAATTGTTTTTCTCAAACTGTTTGACAGGACAGACAGGTGGTCAATTTACACTTGGCAGTTTGCCTCATTCATTGATGTTTGTTACTTGGATGTTGTTAAAGAAGACAGAATAAGTCTTTAATGGCTTTTGCTGATGTATTAGTCTCCATAATTGAAATGGAATTGAGTTAAATATGACTGAGGGGATTGGTTTGTTAAATAAAATAATGACATTTATTATTAATGTTCAGGCCCATATATATATATATATATATATATATATATATATATATACTACCCTAACAATAAAAAAAAACTATTGCAGTGGCGAATTGGGATGTGGGTGCGCATCCGTGCATTCGCATCCTAATTCATCAGAAGTGAAGATCATCCGGCCCGTTCTGCAGTACCAGCTGGGATGATCTTCTCTGACACCGGCCTTTCTGAGACCCGGCTGGGAACATGGCCTTCCGGTGAATATTGGGAAGCCAGGAACAATTCTGTGCAGGTTATAAGCTAAAGGGACACTGAACCTTTGATTCTTGTGATAAACAGATTCCAAAGAATGGACCCCAACTGGTTATATGGTCACTATATCATATCCCAGTGATAGGATAGTTGGAAATACCATTTTAAGCTACTCCCAAATGAATGCCATAGACACCTATTGCAGTCACAAATTCCAAAACATACACTACTCACAAAAAGTGAAGGATATTTGGCTTGTGGGTGAAAATATGGAAAGTTCACACCACAGTAATCTTTTTTCATGAAAGTATGGCATTTAAATAGAAGCAGCAATGGTGATTTTCTCATCTGAAACAATTTATTGAAACGGAAGCCAACAACAGTGCCTCAATAACTTCTAATGTGCCCTTGGTATCTCACTCTTCTTGAAGGGCGGCCCTTTGAGCCTCTATATGGCTACTCAGCTGATCCCATAGGTTTTCTAAGGGATTTGGTCTGGAGAAAGTGGCGTTCCTTAACCCCTAGACGACCCAGGACGTAGAGTTATGTCATGGAAGTCTGTCACCAGATGACCCTGGGCGTAACTCTACGTCCTGGGTGTTTCTCCGGCTATGAAGCGCGCTCCGGAGCGGAGCGAGCTTCACAGCAGGTGGGGGCCTCACCGGTAATGACACGCTGCCGCGTGTCATTAACCCCTTAAACGCCGCGATCGCAGCGCGACCGTGGCGTTTAAGTGTAAGTGACAGAGGGAGTCCCGTGTCACTTACCGATCGGGACCCCCGCAGTGTGACTACGGGGGTCCCAATCGTTAAAACGGACCACTGGAGGTCTCTCACCTTCCTCCGTGCGGTCCGATCGGCGATCTGCTGCACTAAGCCTGCACAGGCAGGCTTAATGAGCAGATCGCCGATAACACTGATCAATGCTATACCTATGGCATAGCAATGGTCAGTGTAGAAATCAAAGTATTGAATGTAAAAGTCCCTCAAAGGGACTTCAAATGTGTAAAAAAAAAAAAGTTAAAAACACTATTACACTACCCCAAAACCCCTCCCCCAATAAAAGTTGAAATCACCCCCCTTTCCCATTATATAAATAAAACATATAAAAATAAATAAACATATAATATACCGTAGCGTGCGTAATTGTCCGATCTATTAAAGTATAACAAGCGTCATTGCGAATGGAGAATAGCGTACACGAAAATAGGGAAAAAAGTGAGCGGATTACCCATTTTATGTTACATTATATATATAAAAGAATTCATAAAAAGTGATCAAAAAGTCAGATCTTCACAAATATGGTATTAATAAAAACTAGAGATCATGGCGGAAAAATGACGCCCCATACAGCTCCATGGGGGAAAAAATAAAACCGTTATAAGCGTCACAATAGGGCCATTATATTAGTTACTAATTGCCCCAAAAAAAGGATTTAATAAAAAAAAATATATATAACATTAGAGAATCTGTGTAAACCTGCATATGGTTGTGTTCGGGCTGACCTATAGAGTAATAGTGTCATGTCGCTTTTACCATATAGTGCATTACGTAGACACAGGAACCCCTTAAACGTTACCATATTGCATTCTTTTTTGCAATTTCACCAATTTATATCTTCATAAATAATATATTTGGAATTCCGTCATACGTGTTATGGTAAAATGAAAGACGCCATTACACAGTACAACTATTCCTGTAAAAAACAAGCCATTACATGGCCTGTAGATACAAAACTGACAGTGCTAGAGCTCTTAGAAGGGGAGGAGGGAAAAACTAAAGCGCAATGATCAAAATTTGCGCGGTCCACTGGGTCATTTTAAGCCTGGTCCTCAAAGGGTTAATGATGTGACTTTGATATGCTGGAGCATTGTTGTCTATGAAGATGACATTAGGCCTGTGTTGTTTATTTAGTCACAATGACTAGATTAATGATGTTATTCAGGTAGTATGGGTTTGTCACTGTATCATTCACAGTAGGGCAGTTCTGTATTGACTATACACACCTGCCCACACTCTAACACCACAATAACCACTGGCACTAGGGACTGATACATAGCACCCTACTTGACATCTCCAACATCATTGGCGGCCACCATTTATGCTCAGCGTGAATCAACTTTCATCAGTGAAAAGAACTGAGGCCAACTGGCTCCTTGTCCAGTAAAAATATGCTTAAAATGTGATTTTTGACAAAAAAAAAAAAAGTTTGGCAGGAACATATAAATAATATCTATTTAGTTTCTGTATAAATGTTCTTTTATCACAATATTTTATCTATCTAAATATTAATTATTTATACAGTAAACCTGTCAATGGAATAACCTCTAATCCTCACCCTTATAATAAAAAGTCTGAGAACTGGCCTCACCATTAGCACATAGTGCATGATCACACACACACACACACACACACACACACACTATCCACTAGCGTAACATATGACAATATATACACTTTTGCTATATCTTTTCAGGGTCACCAGAAATGATTCAGCATGGTTTTATGTCTTGACGTTTGATGTGACAGCTGGCTAGAATATATTGCCAAAAACTTTTTTATAAAAGCAGAAAGAAATCCTTCATAATTGGAACAGGAAAGGCAGAATTACTTTAAATTAGCGAGCTGTGACAAATGTGTCCTTCCTGTAAATCTTTGTTTTAGCTTCAGTCTAACCTTTATGATCAGGATGTCATTGGGTGGAGGATCACAGGGGAGGCTTAGCAAACATTCATTAAATAATTTCTGCTTCAAAGCCCCAAAGAAGCCACTATCTTTAGGAGTATTAAATTTAAGAACTTTGTTTTGGCATGTGAAAAACTATTATTTATATAGCTAAGACTTGTTCTATATAGAGAGAAGAGAATGGAGAAAAAATTTAAAGAAAAAGATAAGAATCAGTAGTTTTATATGGTAGATGCTTGCTATATTCAAAGGCATATAGATTATAGAGGCTGAACATGTGACTCCAATAGAGTCCCTCAAGAGGGTCTAGTTAAGGTTTGCATCTAAACTTAAAGGGATTGTCCAGGATTAAAGAAAGATAAACACAGCACTACTCCTGTCCACAGGTTGTGTCTGGTATTGTAGCTTAGCTCTATTGTAGTGAATGGAGCTCAACTACAAACAACCATATTGTTTTTATCCTAAACAAACCTTTCAATCTGTATACATTGGTAAAGTTGAAAAAAGTGGTCACTCCATCTCACTTAACCAGTTCTCTTATGATGTTAATCTACAAAAGGGCACTACCCCATTCCTTCAACAATTTTAATTATTTAACATAAAAATCCAGGTCTACATTTCTGCATCAGTGATCAAACTCCATTAACCTACTACATATGACTTATATGAACTTCCTCTTACAGTCTCTCACTGCTTTTACAGTAAAGACTCCCTTCTATGATGGGGTGGAAAGCTTCTTATCTCCAGATAAAGAAGGTAAAGTTATATACACCATTATTTGTAGTTATTTTAGAACTGTTTGGCAAACATGAACAAAAGAAACAGGCAATGGCCATCATTGTCTAAAGTACTCAACAAAGTAAATGTTCCTAAATATCCACCTGCTGATGCACAACAGAAAACTTGATGATAACACCATTGGTATGTGATATAGTAGATATAGTTACCTAAGAGCAGTATAGATATTTAATAATATGGTAAAAGAGATCAATTCTTTTTGGTTTTTGTCATTTCAAATCAATGTGTTGCACTTCAAGTACTTTCTCGACCTCAAAGACAATATAAGGCATAATGCTTAAAGAATAATTAAAGGCTCATCATTACAACTAAAGATGAGCGAACCACTCAGAAATTCTTTTTGCGGAGTTTGCGATTATTGCGAAATGTGGGAATATTTGCAAATAACATACAAACAATTTTTTTTCAAAACAGGCAAACTGTTTTTTATTTGAACAGCTGTTTCTGTGACAGTGTTAAAATTGGAAAATGTAAATTTTTTTTAAAGTGTCAATCAGCCTGTCAATCATTCAATTTCCACCATGGACAGTAATGGACGTTGGTGGATCAGCGGCCTAATATAAATTTTCTCCCAGGACAGCAGTTGACATTGGTAAATGAGCACCCAGTGAGTTATTAAGATGGACACTGTCTCCACTGTGTCCACTCCACTTCCTATAATGCACACCCAGCAGCCAGTGACTTGGTATAATGCACATTCAGCACCCAGTGACTTCCTATAATGCACACCCCGCAGCCAGTGACTTCCTATAATGCACACCCTGCAGCCAGTGACTTCCTATAATGCACACCCAGCAGCCAGTGACTTGGTATAATGCACATTCAGCACCCAGTGACTTCCTATAATGCACACCCCGCAGCCAGTGACTTCCTATAATGCACACCCCGCAGCCAGTGACTTCCTATAATGCACACCCAGCAGCCAGTGACTTCCTATAATGCACACCCCGCAGCCAGTGACTTCCTATAATGCACACCCCGCAGCCAGTGACTTCCTATAATGCACACCCCGCAGCCAGTGACTTCCTATAATGCACACCCAGCAGCCAGTGACTTCCTATAATGCACACCCCGCAGCCAGTGACTTCCTATAATGCACACCCCGCAGCCAGTGACTTCCTATAATGCACACCCCGCAGCCAGTGACTTCCTATAATGCACACCCCGCAGCCAGTGACTTCCTATAATGCACACCCAGCAGCCAGTGACTTCCTATAATGCACATCCCGCAGCCAGTGACTTCCTATAATGCACACCCAGCACCCAGTCACTTTCTATAGATTTCGACTTATCTCTACTGCTTTGCATAACGCGTGCGCTCAGCTTTGGGGCCTGATTTCTCCGCCCAGGGATCGGGTTCAGCAGCGGGACTTCCAGGGAGGGTTAAGTATGCCGAGCTCCACCGGGGGTTTAGGTTGGCTCCGCCAAGGCATTCCGGCTGACAGGTTCCCTTAAAGCACTTAAAACTGTCACATGTGCTATTAAAGGGGTTGTCCAGCAAAATCTTTCAAATTAACTGATATCACAAGGTATATAGATTTGTAATTTACTTCTACTAGAAAGTCTTCCCATACTTATCAGCAACAAAATGTCATGCAGGAAATGTTTTATTTTCAGTCTGACACAGTGCTCTCTGCTGACATCTCTGGCCGAGACAGGAACTCTTTCTCGGTTTTCTATGAATCCCAATAGGAAACCTCTCCAGCTCTGGACAGTTCCTATCTCTGCCAGAGATGTCAGCAGAGAGCACTGTGTCAGACTGAAAATAAAACAACATTTCCTGCATGACATTAAGTAGCTGATGAATATGGGAAGACTTCGATTTTTTAATAGAAGTAAATTACAAATCTATATAACTTTCTGACGCCAGTTGATTTGAAAGAAAAAGATTTTTGCTGGACAACCCCTTTAACCCCTTTAGCATCCCTCAACATATGCTTGCTACAAAAGAAAAGCAAAATGCAGTACACACCTTTATCTACAGAACACCCTTAAATACACATAACTTAATGCTGACCTACATATGTGCGTACCCAGCAGTGTCACACGGGTTCTGGGACACAGCAGAGTGAATAATATATGGAAACCATATGGAAACAGCACAGTTCACCCTGCTTTTCACTTCATAGCAAATATACAAATTACAAATTTTTCACAAACAATGTTTGTTTAATGGCTGAACATTCTGGCTTCATGATTCAAATGAAAAAAAAATTATATTAAGCGATGACATATGTTTTACCAGAAGTAGAAGAATAATAAAAAAGAAAACTATAACAACAACAACAAAAAATCTACATAGTACTTTGTTGCTCCTCCGAGGGCTTTTATATATTAATTTTTTGAAGCCTGGACTTCACTAATGATAAACAATATTCTACATCAAGCGAATTCCAACTTTCTTGAAGAGCAGAGACAGATCAGCTTTGCAGGATGAGGTCTTGTCATGGCCCAATGTTTTTAATTTAAACTAAAATTTTCAATCAGTCTGAGATCCTGACCGTGTGCTGGCTGTCATTGAGATGATATGCTTTTCCTGGCCAAAATCCTCAACATTCTTTACTGGGTAGCAAGATGCATTTTCATCCTGAAAAATGACTTCATCATCACCAACCCTAGTTCTCTCTGTAGAATAAAAAACATGTCCAAAATTTCTATGTAAATGTGTACATTGACTGTTTAGGTAATGACCTGGTCCTACCTGATATGTAACCCTACTAATGATTGGGGTAATAGTTTTTTTTTTTTTAGGTTTAATGATTCGATGTTACTTTAGAACAGCACCAGAAAAAAGTTTCAGCGTCATCTAATTGGTCGATGCATATTGGTGATTAATAGAGATGAGCGAACCGGTTCGGCCGGTATGGGATCCGGTTCGGAGTCCGATCGGATTCGGATTTTTGGAAATCTGCTCAGATTTTTTTTTTTTTTGCTTTCTAAAATGGCAGCCGCCATTCTAGAAAGCAGGGAGTGTTCCGGACAGGAAAAGCGCTTTCCCATGATGCCCGGAACACATCCAATCAGCAGGGATCTTGAACTAGCTCACCCCCTGTGTGACGTCGGTATTGCTTTAAGAGGAGCGGTCACATGACCACACCATGTGGAGAGAGAGAGAGAGAGAGAGAGAGAGGAAGCATACTGTTAGCGGTGCACAGAGCTCATCATTGACAAAACGCTGCTGGTGCTGCTGCTGTTGTGTGCTACAGACTACTGAAAAGATATTGCAGGAAAGGAAAGGAAAGATTAGGAAAGCGGAGAGGAGAAACATCTAGGGATTAAGAGAGAAATATAGAGAGGGCGAAAGATAGATAGATTAGGCATAGGACAGCAAAGGGTGCACGGAACAAAAACCTGCTGTACAGATATTTCAGGCAATTTCTATACTTGGACGATTCTGATAGTGTGTATATCACATCCGTCTTATCCTTAGAGACAAAAATACCTGGTGCAGGTGTATAGCATTATATCTTTAAAAAAGTGATATATATATAGACAATTTCTATACTTGTCCTATATATTACAGGTCCTATATATATATATATACAAGTCCTATATATTACAGAAAATACTGTTCTCATCTACCAAGTGTAGAAATAAGAATTTTATTATATAAAGTCATGGCTCAGCGGCAGGAGGAAACCTCACAAAGCGTTTCAGGCAGAGGGCAGGGTAGAGAGTCTGGCTCAAGGGGCAGAAGAGGAAGTAGCGCAGGAAGAGGGTCAAGTGGCAGGCCTGAGCTTCTTTTGTCACACCAGGGTCGTATCTACATGTCTAATTCCACTGTCCTGGAGTGGCTGGCTCACACTTCGACGTCCACAAGGATGAGTAGTGAGACAGCCATCCAGGTATCTGTGGGTACCTCGGACACGACCCTGACTTGGCACGGGCACGCAGCAATTCCCCCACGTCCTCCTTCTGACATCCTCAGCAACATCCCGCTAACTTTTGACCCGCCGCCTGCAAGGGAACTGTTGGCGTCTATGAGCAGCCAACTGCTCTTTGATGACGATGAGCATGTGGGGGAAGAGACAGGGGACAATCAAGTGCAGGGCAAAGCTGTGTCGGAGGCGATATCAGAGCAGGCCCAGGTTAGGCCTGCCAGGAGAGCAGTAGGCAGTAGACGAGAGAGGGCTGGGCAGGAGCCTGATGAGGATGATAGCATCATTCTGAAACAGGATGATGCTACATCGTATGCTACATGGGATCCACGGCAGGATTTGGCTTATTCGACGGATTCGTCAACCGGGAATCCATCTGCCAGCAGGCCTGCCACAACTAAAAACAAGTCGGAAGCGTAGCCGGGACAAGCAGATGGCCACTGGGGAAACCTCCTCCACTGCAGGTCCTAGTATCGGCAGTGCCTGCCCATCCTCGCAGCCTGTCGGTACTAGACTCTACACCTCGCCTGTGTGGCAGTTTTTTAAAAAGTGCCCGGAGGATACCTATGTGATCATCTGTCGCCTGTGCAACAGGCGCATTAAAAGAGGCAACAGTTGCCATCCTGGCACCAGCGCCATGGCTGCCCATATGAAGCGACACCACCTTTTCGCCTGGGAGAAACGGGGTGATAGTGAGTCACAGCAGGCCCAGGCAGAGCAGTGGTCAACAGCAGCAGGAAGCAGCAGTAGTCAGGGGGGCCTTTCACAGAGTCAGACCTCCTCTGTGGAAGGGAGTGTGGCTTCACTCCCTTTTTTGGCTGGTGGCCCCTGTGTTGCTAGCAGTAGGCAGCCTGGCATCATGGAGTCCCTATACTGGAGGCAGACATATGCACCTAGCAATCGCGCAGCAGTCAAGCTGAACGCCCACCTGGCCAAGTTGCCGTTGCTCCAGGCTCTGCCGTTTAAAGTTGTCGACTCGGCACCTTTGTTGCCAGCCTCCATGTTGGCTACTGCTGCTCCTGCCTGGCCTCCATGTTGGCTACTGCTGCTCCTGCCTGGCCTCCATGTTGGCTACTGCTGATCCTGCCTGGCCTCCATGTTGGCTACTGCTGATCCTGCCTGGCCTCCATGTTGACTACTGTTGCTCCTGCCTAGCCTCCATGTTGGCTACTGCTGCTCCTGTCTGGCCTCTATGCTGGCTATTGCTGCTCCTGCCTGGCCTCCATGTCGGCTACTGCTGCTCCTGCCTGGCCTCCATGTTGGCTACTGCTGCTCCTGCCTTGCCTCCATGTAGGCTACTGCTGCTCCTGACTGGCCTCCATGTTGGCTACTGCTGCTCCTGCCTGGCCTCCATGTTGGCTACTGCTGCTCCTGCATGGCCTCCATGTTGGCTACTGTTGATCCTGCCTGGCCTCCATGTTGGCTACTGTTGATCCTGCCTGGCCTCCATGTTGGCTACTGCTGCTCCTGCCTGGCCTCCATGTTGACTACTGTTGCTCCTGCCTGGCCTCCATGTTGGCTACTGCTGCTCCTGTCTGGCCTCTATGCTGGCTATTGCTGCTCCTGCCTGGCCTCCATGTCGGCTACTGCTGATCCTGCCTGCCCTCCATGTTGACTACTGTTGTTCCTGCCTGCCCTCCATGTTGGCTAATGTTGCTCCTGCCTAGCCTCTATGTTGGCTCCTGCTGCTCCCGCCTGGCCTCCATGTTGACTACTGCAGCTCCTGTACTGGCCTCAAATGACTATTGCTGGACCTCCACTGCCCTCCAATGACTACTGCTGCTCCTTCACTGCATTTGTGACCTTTTTCCTGCATAGACCCTGTAATGGTGAATTTCCTGCATAGACCCTGTAATGGTGAATTTCTAGCATAGACCCTGTAACGGTAAATATTGAAGTCTAAAAAAAAAATGACTTTGAGATATTGAAAAAAATAACGATGTTACTGACATGTACAGCCGTAAATTCAAGCAAATACACTACCCCTGTATCATATAGATGCTTTAAACTATGAAATCCGAAGAAATCCGAAATTCGGTCGAACCGAAGTCCGGTCTGAATTAACTTTTGAAAAGTTCGCTCATCTCTAGTGATTAACCACCGAATATCACTTTCATCCAATCCTCCACATTCCATAATCACATGCTTTTTTCAGGTTTAGGGCCCTTGCACATGGAGTAAATTATGCGGATAAGCTCCAGCGGATTCCATCGCTTGCTCCCGCTTGACGCTTTGCTGGTTCCATAGGCTCCATTCTATAGTCTGGCGGATTTCATCCTCCGTCTAAAGAAGTGGCATGTCAATTCTTTGGGCAGACAACAGAATCCGCCCGAAGATAGAATGGACTCTATGGGACGGCCAGATGTTTAAGTGGCAGCGCGCATGGAATCCGCTAGAGCTTATCCGCTTGATTTCCTCAGTGTGCAAGGGCCCTAAATGTTAATGTTGGTTTTCATTTGAATTTTCTACATGTTAATTTCATTCAGCTCTGTCACAGTTATTGACAGACTTTATAGAGAATTTTATATGTTTGCATTTGACAGATATTTCCATTAAACTAATATAGGTAAAACTATATTTCGTCAAGTAACATATTTTTGCAAATAGTAAACAATAGTACTAGGAACAACCAACATCTTTTGCCACACTAAATGTTAGATTTCCATCCTGAAGGAGTTAAATTTTACAGGTCGCTTGTTTGGGCCATGTTTTGTTTTTTTTTCCAGTAAGATTTACAGATCAGTAAGATCTGTAAGCACTTCTCCTTTTACCTGCAGACATATTTATGTTATTAGGCTGCCGTCAAACATAGCAGTTTTTTGGGGAAAACTGCCACAGTTATTGTGCCAAAACTAAGCGTGGATTTAAAAGAAACAGGAACTATAAATGGAGGACTTAGGCCTTATTCACACGTTCAGTATTGTTTTCAAGTCTGTACAGTCCTCCCGCTATCCACGCGTACAATCCATGTATGCCCAAGCACCAAAAAGTCACATGTCAACCATTTTACTTTGCCATTTTTGGTTTGCTTTACTGTGAGACAGTTCTGTAAATTTATTAGTTAATTCTCTTTCTGTTTGCAAGCACATGTGCCTATGCAGTTCCTTCTTCCTGGTTGTGGTTGCTTAGAAACACAACCTTATGACCTATGAGTAGAGATAAGCGAACCGGGTTCGGGTTCGAGTCCATCCGAACCCGAACGTTTGGCATTTGATTAGCGGGGGGCTGCTAAACTTGGATAAAGCTCTAAGGTTGTCTGGAAAACATGGATACAGTCAATGACTATATCCATGTTTTCCACATAGCCTTAGGGCTTTATCCAACTTCAGCAGCCACCGCTAATCAAATGCCGAACGATCGGGTTCGGATGGACTCGAGCATGCTCGAGGTTTGCTCATCTCTACCTATGAGTCATCCGTATTCTTTTTTTTCTTTACGGAAATACGGATGGCAAACAGGTTACAATCCGTAAAAATTTGCGGATCCCATTGGTTTCTATGAGAGAATGCGTAAAATATCTGGCTCCGCACTAGGACATGTCCTTTTTTCCAGCATTGGTTTGCGTCCTTGTAATCTACAGTGTGAACAGCCTAATAGACATCAATATGCTTTAACTCGTATATGGAAATACGCATTCGTAAATTACGGGACGTGTGTGTAAGGCCTTAGGGCCCTATTCCATGGGATGATTATCGTTCAGATTATCGTTAAGTCGTTCCAATCTAAGCAATAATCGCTTGGTTGAATAGCAGTTAACGATTAACGATCAAAAGGAGAAATCATTGATCGTTTATAAAGACCTGGACCAATTTTTATCGTTGCTCGTTTGCATTGAATAAGATGTCGTTCGGTCGTTCGCAGTAGTGTCGAACGCAATAGTGACGACAAAACGACCGCAAGAACTATCATAAGTAACGATTATCGTTCCATGTAAATGGGTTAACGATTTTTGCAATAGCGGTCGTTTGAATCGTTTATCGTTAACGATTATGCGAACGATAATCGTCTTGTGAAATAGGGCCCTTATACTTCTGCTTCCTGCTGGATCCATTTTCGGCTTTTGCTTAAAAACTGCAGTAACTCTTTGTATCTGTTTTTGAAGGTTCGTTGTTTTGAAAGTTTTGTTTTCACTTGTCTAAAAAGTCTTTGGCTTACACCCAAAATATAAACAGTTTTTAGCTCTTACAAAAAGGCAGAACTTGCTTAAACCAAGGCAAAATATAACTCCACTCCAGTATTGGACCTGTCAACTTTCGTATGTCAACAAACAAATGCATCTCTTGAGAGGTAATTGATGAGCTATGTCTGATTGTTATGACCTGCTCTGACTATGTACCACCTCAAGACCAGCTCTACAAGGTTACCAGCTTTACTTTAGTATAAACACACAGATGGCTCAGTCATGGGTCACTAGCGTGGGCAAACCACTTGAAACCATTATTTAAACAACATCATTCACAGCTGTTGAAGTGGATGGCAAAAAACCATTACAGGTAAAACCTGCTTGAGGCACCTGCTGGTGTGGTGGTGGTCTTAATGGAGCCGATGACATAATTAAACAATGCATAATGACTGCTGATAGAAGGGATTTGTAAAATGTTTCAGTTTCAAGACTGAAGCATAGTAGTGCCCAGCCTGTCTGTAACATATGAAAAAAACATACGGACTACCATTTAATCTGGCATGTTACGGAATCTATATAAGAATTCCTTAATTGCCTTATGAGCAAAATAGAAGCTAATATATAATCAATACTCAGGGGTATTAAATAAGGGTAAGCTACAAAAATGAAAAAAAAAAGAAAGAAAAAAAAAACTGCAAAAAACAAAAACAGCAACCTGTAATGATGTATGTGCCAGAAGGTTAATTGTACAGAAAGGTAATTGGTTGTCTGGGCATGAAGCATGGCTTCTGTCTGCTTCCGGTTATGTGTTTATAGTTTACGTGGGGTGGTAGGGGAACAGCACAGGGAGTATGTTTTTTTTCTCTCTTTATTTTGATAGCACCTAGAGCCCTTTCTAAAAAAAAAACAAAAAAAAAACCCACATACAGCCTCCATAGTAAAAAAAAAATGCCAGTCACTGCCATGTGACAAAGGCAAATTCTTAAGAAAATGCTTGTTCTAGACACAGATAAGAGAAGATTAATGTAACAGGCTGTATCTTTATATACCGCCACGTATTTGTAGCATTCTACAGATTTAGGCTATGTTCACACTATGTATGTGTGCGGCTGTATTTTTTATGCGGCTGTAAATGTGCGGATGAAACTACGGCCGTGGGAAAAAATAGACATGCGGCTGAAAACATACGGTCATTTACTTGGAAATCTGGTTCAACTAAAAATAACAAATAAAATCTTAAGAAAGTGATGCAAACACCTCTGGATGCATCTGGGAAAGCAGGGAAACAGTTTACAGGAATCGCTATTACCGGGGTTTGCGATTCTCTGCAGTATGCCGATGCCGATGCCTCTCATGGTTAATATATTGAATTAATAAAACACATTTTCTTTGTAATAAAGGCCCTTTAGTTGTTCAATAATTTAATTCTAACGAATCCATCATTTTGCAATTAAATATACTGTTAAAATAAATATATATATAAATAAATGTATATTTATATATATATATTTATTTTTTGACAGTATATTTAATTGCACAATGATGGATTCGTTTAAATCAAATTATTGAACAAGGAAACTGATTTTATTTCAACGAAAATGTGTTTTATTAATTAAATATTAATTAGTACAGGAAGCTCCATAAGCCGTTAATTCATATTGCCGGCAAAAGAGCATTCTGTACTAATCATCACTTTACTTTACTTAAAACATCAAATGTTTCTTCTAATTATGTTATCACAATAGCATTATTAGAAGAAACATTTAGAATTATATGTGCGCTCAGCTGATTGGCTGATCGGCTGATCGCACATATAATGAGCCGGTCCGCAGTACAGTCACTTCATTGTGCTGCGGACCAGCGAAGAGGACACATCGGTGTGAGTATAGAGCTCTCCCCACCCCCTCCCCTGCACTGCACCCCTCCCAGCAAGGAAGGGGGGGTCACTTAACCCCTTCCTTGCTGGGATGGGTGCAGTCTGACATCAGTCTGGCCCCCAAGGGGCTAAGGGGGATGCAATACATCCTCCCTTAACCCCTTGGGGGCCAGACTGTAAGCAGCGATCTGTAAAGATGCTGCATACTGTAAGGAGCACAACACCGCTCACAATGATGGGTGTTGTGCTCCTGTTTGTGTGTTTTTTGTGTGTTTCTCCCTTTTTGTTTTTCAGATATCGGTATCCTGGGGATTACGTCGGATTCCTGGACTACGTCGATGACCAGCGGTTGTTTGTTGTATTTTTTTAATAAAATGGTCAATGAGGGGTGTGGGGGTGTTTTTATTTGAATAAAAAAATTTTTAACTTGTGTCTTGTCTTTATTTCTTTACTTTATAGACTTAGTAGTGGAAGCCGTCTAATAGACGGAATCCATTACTAAGTCGGGGCCTAGTGTTAGCAGGTATAAAATGGCTAACACTAACCCCCTATTATTACCCCAGTACCCAATGCCACCAGGGGTACTGGGAATAATAAATAAATTAAAAAAAAAAAACGCATAGGGTCCCCCCTATTTTTTCATAACCAGCTCGGTTAAAAACCAAACGACAGCAGCCTGGTAACACCAGGGTGAGAAGAGCCATTGGTTTAGGCCCTCCCCAGCCTAAATATTACCAGCCTGCTGCCGCCCGGTCCAGGAGCGCCGATTTTGACGCTCCGGGACCACTGGCACCCGGCTCTTCCCAGTACCCCTGGTGGCATTGGGTACTGGGTTAATAATGGGGGGTTAGTGTTAGCCATTTTATACCGGCTAACACTAGGCCCCAACTTAGTAATGGATTCCGTCTATTAGACGGCTTCCACTACTAAGTCTATAAAGTAAAGAAATAAAGACAAGACACAATAAATACACCCCCACACCCCTCATTGACCATTTTATTAAAAAAAATACAACAAACAACCGCTGGTCATCGACGTAGTCCACGGAATCCGACGTAATCCCCAGGATACCGATATCTGAAAAACAAAAAGGGAGAAACACACAAAAAACACACAAACAGGAGCACAACACCCATCATTGTGAGCGGTGTTGTGCTTCTTACAGTATGCAGCATCTTTACAGATCGCTGCTTACAGTCTGGCCCCCAAAAGGGTTAAGGGAGGATGTATTGCATCCCCCTTAACCCCTTGGGGGCCAGACTGATGTCAGACTGCACCCATCCCAGCAAGGAAGGGGTTAAGTGACCCCCCCTTCCTTGCTGGGGGGGGGGGCAGTGCTGGGGAGGGGGTGGGGAGAGCTCTATACTCACACCGATGTGTCCTCTTCGCTGGTCCGCAGCACAATGAAGTCACTGTGCTGCGGACCCGCAAATTATATGTACGCTCAGCCGATCAGCCAATCAGCTGAGCGCACATATAATTCTAAATGTTTCCTCTAATAATGCTATTGTGATAACATAATTAGAAGAAACATTTGATGTTTTAATTAAAGTAAAGTGATGATTAGTACAGAATGCTCTATTGCCGGCAATATGAATTAACGGCTTATGGAGCTTCCTGTACTAATTAATATTTAATTAATAAAACACATTTTCGTTAAAATAAAATCAGTTTCGTTGTTCAATAATTTAATTCTAACGAATCCATCATTGTGCAATTAAATATACTGTCAAAAAATAAATATATATATAAATATACATTTATTTATATATATATTTATTTTAACAGTATATTTAATTGCAAAATGATGGATTCGTTAGAATTAAATTATTGAACAACGAAAGGGACTTTATTACAAAGAAAATGTGTTTTATTAATTTAATATATTAACTATTAGAGGCATCGGCATTCGGCATCATTGCCGGCTATTTTTGAAGTACTCCGTACGGACAGCCTGTCAATCCACGGCCGCATTTCCAGCCGCAAACAATGGTCTTGTTCATTTTTTACGGGTCCGTTTACGATAGGGCCGTAGATTCATACATAGTGTGCACTGTGCAGCCGTATATCGTATACTTTCCAGCGTACGCATGAACCACCAAAAATACCGCCGCACAATTACAGCCGCAAATACAGCCGCACAGTTACATAGTCTGAACCTGGCCTTAGAGTACTGTTACTCTCCATTTGGAGCATTTTGCTTGAAGATGAGAATTATCCTATAATATGCTGCCTTATTGAGCATTGTATGACTACATAAAACATACCTACATCTCACAGTATGGATCCACAGGCATTTTGTGTACACATGGGTGGGTTACAGTACCAAGACAGGTTATCAAGCTTGGGGTTATTTAGTTTAGAAAAAAAGTCGTCTCAGGGGCACAATCTGATCACAATGTACAAATATATGAATGGACAGTACAGAGATCATTGTAGTGATCTTTTTACTCCTAGGTCTGTAACGATGACTAGGGGGCATCCTCTACGTCTAGAGGAAAGAAGATTTCATCATCATTACGCGGGTTCTTTACTGTACGAGCGGTAAGACTGTGGAACTCTCTGCCACATGAGGTTATCAAGGCTGATTCATTACCTAAGCTCAAGGGAGGCCAGGGTGCTTTTATTAAAAAATATAATATTACATGTTATGGACATTAAATTTCATGTGATAGGATGCTGATCCAGGGATTATTCTGATTGCCATTGGAGTCGGGAAGGAATTTTCTCCCTGTGATGGGGCAATTGTCATCTGCCTCATAGGCTTTTTTGCCTTCAGCACAGTAGGGTTTCTGTAGGTTGAACTTGATGGACTTTTTTCAACCTTATTAACTATGTATCTATGAAACATCTATTCTACCTCATGGTGATTTGAAAGCATTTGTACATACTTCACCCCACTGGTTTAATTCTTCCATTATTTGGATCCATGAAAATTAGAACTTTTGATAAATATCATACATAGGCAATGTAAAAAACAAGATAAACAATGTACAGAGTTGGAAGCCTTAGGTCTGTATATTGTATAGTGCTGTCATTGGATTACTGCAGTGCAGTGCCACCACTACACGGTATATGGAGCTGAGACTTCTGCCTTCATACATTGTTCACATTTCGGTGCAGAACAGCTGATCAATAGGGGTATTAGCTCCCTGTCAATCAGCTATGTATGGGCTATCCCAGGATAACTCCTTTAATATTTATCTAGACGAATACAAACTAATACCTACAGCTTGGTCTACCTATTAAATCCCAGATTTTATTTAATCAGTTCTTAAGACCCAAATAATTCACTGAAAGTGACATAGTCAGTCATATGATCTGTCTGTTAATCTCATAGGAAAGAGAATTTATATTTCTCCAGACAGCCATGACCAAGACCTCCTTAAATCACTTGTTAGGTCAAGTTAAGAGTAGTTATGAAAAGAAGTGAAGACTGGATCTGCCATCTGAGAAGCCTAAAGCAAACATGACTGGTGGCCCATGATTTAAACAATATAGCCAGCTGACGCACAATGGATTTTCCTCACTATGCTTTTAATGTCCCTTGCCCCTTCCTGCAGACAGAGTAACACGCTGAGAAGATGCAAGACATGGGAGAGCTGTAGGCTGGACAGCCGGGGATTTGTCTTGTTATTTTAGCTGGGATGGTTTATAATGTCTGTGTGAGCTCTTGCTCCTACACAGACAAAGTTGCATGCATCTTCCTGATCTTCCCGATTTTGAAAACATAACATTGAAACAGTCTCATCCCTTCGCTTTTAAGGATAACAATCATAAAAGAGAAATTATAGCACCTCACATCTTGTACCAATTTGCCTTTGTCAGGGTTTTTCCATCACTTTATAATAATGGGAAATATACTTTCTAGGTATTTTAGCACTAAGAACACTGGTCAGAATTGTTTTGTGTTGTTTTCAGCTTAGCATTTATGTTAATATTGTGTCAGTATACTATACATTGTAGATACAATCTTACAGCATGTTGTAGATCCTCATTTAGATTTGTAATATTGATGTCCTATAAAAGCAAACTATGGATAAAACACTGACCCAATTACTGTGTATCGATAGAATAGTGACCCAAATACTGCTGTGTGACAGTGGCCGTAGGCATGCTAAGCCTGGCACTTAGTGTGTCAAAGAGGCATGGGGGGCTGGGGGGGCTTTAGAGTGACTATATTCCCTATGTCTGCTTACCCAGCAGCATGGGATGGAGATAAAAGTTATTACTATAGTCAGAGGAAGCATATGAGCTCAGCACCTAAATGATGTGCCCTAAATTATCAATGTACTGGGGAGAGTTGACAGGGCTTAGGGGACCTGCCATGTTCCCTTTAACAATATTATTGGACACTACAGGGCCTTTTACATGGGTTGAATATGGGCCAGGTGCAATGCAAAGCAGTCCTACTTGTGATCTGGCATCTTGCTCTTCCATCCCCTAGCCGCTGCTGTATCTTCAGGCTGCCACCTCCTCCAGAATTATTGACAGCCTGAGGAGGAAGGGGCAGGAGCTGGTTGGCAGAGCTGGAACACAGGATGGCGGATCACAAGCAGTGCAGAAGGTAAGTATGCACCACTTGTGATCTGGAAACTTTGTATACTTTTGTCCAGTAGAGCGCTGCATGGTTTTTAGGTTTTCATACGCCAGTTTGGTTATATCCTCAAGGAGACACACTACCCTCTTAATCCTACATAATTCATATGATCATGCATTCTTGTCATGCTTACAAGCAAAGTGCCTTGGGAATCTAAAGGACTCAGTAAATAAATATGATAGGAATCTCCAGCTTGTAACAGTAACAATAGCAGATAGCACTACCTGCTGTGGTTATACCTACATGGACATGCAGTTATGTCTCAGACTAGCAGCTATATTCATTTCATAGAAAAAGAAATGAGCTACTTTCTCCCTCATCTAATACATCACTGGCCATCACTTTCAAGGAGTCTTTGTTTTCAACTTGTTTGGGAACCTTATTGGCTGTAAATAAGGGTGAAGCCTCTGGTCAGTCTGACACATTCCTGATGGATGAATATACATTGCCTCACCGATCAGGTTTCTTTCATGTCTTTCTTTGCTCAGTGAGATTAATACGATTGACTATGGGGACTAAAAGTTGGTGGGAATATCGCTTTAAGTGACTTTAAAAGAGGAAACATAGCTCCTTTAGGGTATATGCACATAGAGTAATTCTTGTGGAGAACTCCGTGCGGAATCCGCCACTCTTCCCCGCGCGCTCCCGCTTCCCTCCCCGCCGCCTCCATAGACTCCATTCTATGGTCAGGCGGATTACGTTGTCTGCCCAAAGAATGTTATTTCTTTGTGCCGACGATGGAATCCGCCCGAGCATATAATGGGGGGGGGGGGAATTCAAGTGAGAGCAAAGGGGAGCCAGCGGTGGATTCCCCACTGAGTTTTCCGTGAAAATTATTCAATGTGCATATAACTTTAGAGTGAATTGGACCTGTTACCTACTACTTGTCCCTGACACTGAAGCCTATAGGATAAAGTATGGGTACAGCTACTGCACAAAAAGAGCAAAGTCAAGTTTACATGTTTATTTTTACTAGAGGTCTGAATAAATTACACTGTGACAGGAACTGTTCATAGCAGTAGCAAATCCCCATAAAAAACTTCTACAGCTCTGGACAGTTCTTGTCACGTATGGAAGTGGCAGCAGAGAGCACTGTGTCAGACTGAAAAGAATACACCACTTCCTGCAGGACATACAGCAGATGATAAGTTCTGGAAGGCTTGAGATTTTTAAATAGAAGTAATTTACAAATCTGTATGACTTGCTGACACCAGTTGATTTGAAAACTATTTTTCCCCACCAGAATACCCCTTTAAGTCAGCAGTGGGGCATGCAGAGTATCCCTTGCTGCTCATTTTATAGCAGTCCCTTCTACTGTATGACTCTGAATAGAATTAAATAGCAGATTAAAGAGTACGCCCCCCACTGAAACAAATTTCTGTGTGAACAGAATCTAAATGAGTAACAAATTATAAATCCATTTTCCGTCATTTTATTATAATTTAAATGAATGCCCTTCAGAAGAAATATGGATTACATACGACAAAGTCACACCAAGAAAAGGCAAGATAAATCTTTGGTCATTGTAAATGAGCTTCACAGGCTTTACAAGTACTAAATCAATAGGTTGCAACTTTACAGGTTAGTCTATAAATCTTTTCCCCAGGATTAAACATTTTTAACATTACGGAACAAACACCAGTAAAAAACCTATTGAGAATAACAGACTGGAAGCTATCGTGGGAAGATACAATTCTGTCTATTCACCTATCATTTATGGACTGTGATTGAGATGTTCCCCTGGGTAAGGTCTATAGGAGAATCCAATCTGCTAGAGAAACTTTAATTTTAAAAAACGCTGTAAAATATAAGATTAGAGTCCCTGACTATGACCTTAACACACCATTGTGATCAGGACTACATGTCCCTCATTTCATGAGACATGGAAGTTCATAATTCTTATCACACACTTGTGATAATCCATTTAACTGATGTTATTTGATCAGAGAAGGGTCCTGGTCAGTTGCTCCCAGAAGGCTGAAGCCAATTTACTCAGAATAGAACATTTCCACTAAAGATTTCTTTTAAACTATTTTAGTTCTTAGAGGGATATTCCCATGACAGACACTTACAGTATGGCGTATCGACAAGGTATACATAAATGGTCTACCTCTGCGATTGGAAAATTCTCTGATCCCTCTCCTGCCTGTTGAGGTGGCCTCCAGCCTCTGCATCCAATATAGTGTTATGTTTGTGTCTCCATTCACTTCAATGGCAATTGGGAAAGCTTTCTGATCTGTTTTTTTTTAACTCCAATTAAAGTGAACGGAGGTGGTCAGAGACACTCCCTGTGGATATATTATAATTATGTGTGATCAGATTACCTCCTTATATTAGAATCCACTACTGTACATCAGAAAAATATTCTGAAGTTCCATTTAAGAATCATACATTTTACAGTGTCTTATTAGGAGCCACCCTTAAAAGGGTTTTCTTCTTCCAAATACTCATGACCTAGCCTCAAGATAGACGGTCAATATAGACTCCCTAATCAACCATTTTTTTTGTGAGGGGGGATGATCGGGAATAGAAGCAGTTGTTTCCATTGACTGTGTGGTGACTGTGCCGGGTTACTGCAGCTTAGCTCCCACTTAGTGCAACAGGAGCTGAGCTGTAACCTGCTAATGCCACTATTCAAAAAAGCTGATTAGGGGGTCAACAACACCTCATTCGAATATTGATAGTAAGTTATTAATATTTTGAACTGGAAAACCCCTTTAGGGCTATATTACACAGTCCGATATATTGTGTAAGCGAGCATTGACCTGCTAGATAAGCACTCACTTACAGAGCCTATTACACAGCCTGATGATCGTGCAGCAAGGGCTGCATAGACATCATTAATCATGTCTGTGTAGCCCTTGCTGATGAAAGTATATAAAAACATAATTATACTTACCTCTCCAGGTTTTTCTAGTGTCCTTCTGCCTATGCTGAGGATTCCTTGCTCACTGCAGTTGCCCTTCTGCTGCTTCTGAAGCCATCTCTAAAGCGACAGGCTGCTCACCCAGTGATTGGCTGAGCGGCCTTTCACTTCACAGACAGAAGCATAAGCAGCGGCTGTGGTCAGCGAGGACACTGGTGTGAGTGTGGACAGGTAAGCATGTTCTTTAATTTTTTTTTACCCTTTACCTTGCCATCAGCCATCAGCCTTGCATCACTATTACATGTAGTGATGTGTGGCTGGCGGCTGATGTTTTCTAAATATGCTGAAGGACAATGATCGGCCGATGATCGGCTTGTTGTCTTTATTACACAGAGAGATAGCTGCCCAAATTGGCCTGATTCAGCAGATAACTGTCCCTAATCTAATCTGAAAAGAAATGAGTATCTTCATAACCCGGATTCCTTCAAACCTTTCAGCAGACAAAAAAAAAAAAAAAAGACAAAAATGCTTGGAATAAATATGACATCTGAAAATGCTTTACACAGACTATATGACCTATCCTAGTTATGTTATTGCCTTATTTAATTTCTTACTATATACTTGATATAAAAAGATCATATATAAGGTGGGGAACAGATATAGGCGTTTTCCAGTTGTGACCAAAATACAGTGACAGAAAAAGTGTTTTTTGGGATGTAATATTAATACGCCATCAACAAGGACTGTATACAAATATACCCAGAGCAGGAATTTAGTGTATTCACTGAATATCAAACCAATGGACTAGTGCACACACACACACACACACACACACACACACTTTGTAAAGTAAAATTTAAAGAGTGGGATTTTATCTCTTTCCTATCTCCTCCTTCTGGTAAACGGAGTTCCTTTCCAGTCAATAACTAAATAAGGAAGAAAGACGATAGCCGGACTTTTAATTGGATTTTTGCAATTGCCATCGGCAACAACGGACGTACTTTGTGCAGGATGTAACACTGCCTATTGTTCTATGGGATCCCGCAGGAGCGTATACACATCATATACGCTCCAGCCGGGATCCCATACGGACCTGCAAAGAACTGACATGTCAGTTTTCTGCAGCCGCACTTCAGTGAATAGTGGCCGTAGAAAGATCTGTCAGTTCACACAATGAAGCGAGCGGCTCCGGCCGGTTGCTTTATTGTGCGCTATGGGAAGTTCTGATGCAGGCGCGTGCTCATGTGCCCGTATCAGAACACTGCGGCCGGAAAGATCATCCGGCTGGTACTTAAGTACCGGCCGGAATGATCTTTGCAGAGACCGGCCGTTCCGTGACCTGGCCGGATCACGGAACGGCCGGTCTCTCACATAGTGTGCACATAGCCTTATAACTTGTGATTCAGGCAGTATGAAAGTTATTACAGGTTCTCTTTAATCATAGAAGAAAATGGCTAAAATAAATAAAATAAAAAAAATACAACGCAATACAGCGGCGGGATAT
Source organism: Dendropsophus ebraccatus (assembly GCF_027789765.1). NCBI lineage: Eukaryota > Metazoa > Chordata > Amphibia > Anura > Hylidae > Dendropsophus > Dendropsophus ebraccatus. The sequence goes on from NC_091456.1 coordinate 140,824,251, forward strand.
GGAATTTTCTTCCCCTTTTTCGTATGCATTGTATCCCATTGCTCAACATACATTTAAAAAAACATCCTTTGATCGAGCCTTCTGTGCCTTGGCCTTTTTAAATTCGGCCAAAAATCACTGCTGCGTCCGAATTATTTAAAAAAAACGCACACGGTGGGATGTGGACTTTTCTTCCACTTTATTCATACGCAATGTATCCCACGTACATTTTTTTTCTTAAAAAAACATCCTTTGATTAGGAGCATACTGCATACTGTTGGACACAAAAGTAATAATACCACAAAACACACCAAAAAACTGCTTGGCTTATGGCCCTATTCCACAGTAACGATAATCGTCCAGATCGGCCCCATTTGGCCCGATTCGGCCGATTATCGTTCGGTGAAATAGAGAGAACGATCAGCCGATGATCGTGTCATCGGCTGATCGTTCATTTAGGGCCAGACCTAAAATCATCGTTCCCCCACCGCCATCGCTACGGTTGAATAGCGGTGCGCGGCGGGCGACCGACGATTTGACAAGCAGCAACAGCATACATTACCTGTCAGGTCTTCTCCTCCGCTCCGTCTTCATCCCCAGGTCCCGCGCGCTCTACCTTCCGAATTGTCGGTCAGCTGACGGAGCGCTCAGCCAATTACAGACCGGGACCACCGTGGCCTGTGATTGGCTGAGTGAGGCCTGTCAGCTGACCGGCCATTCTGAAGATAGAGAGGGCGGGACCCGGGGATGAAGACAGCGCGGAGAAGACCTGACAGGTAACGTATGATGCTGCAAGGGCTGCAAGGACATCGGTAACGATGTCCTTGCAGCCCTCGCTCAACGATCATCGGGCCGTGGAATAGCAGATCGCCGCTCGTTTACATCGTTGATCTGGCCCTCCTCGGCCTGTGGAATAGGACCCTTACTCTAGTGGCAGCTGCAGAGCCAGGAAGTTATATTTTAAAGAGGTTTCTGAAAATCTTTAATTGGCTGATAACCAGGGAACAAGGCGATGGACTTTCACTGTGAATATCTTGACTTCTCCTAAAAACAGACCATCAATATTGTACCTCTAGAAAACCCACTTTAAACTTTTTCTAAGCAAAGAAAGATGTTACCATGACCACTATGAAGATCCCAGCATTCTGGACATTCATGTTAAGCATGACAGATACAATTTTCCCATCACACCTTTTGTACAATATGCGCAGACAAGCCCCATATCATCACTTTTACGTAAGTTTTCTGTGCACATAGTAAGTGACCCATTGAATGTCTTTCACGACAATAGCTGTAAATAACATACTGTAAATGTAGGAGAACACTGAGGTAAATGGACAGCATTTTATCTGTAAACCGCAGAGTAGCATTCCATAAACAGCAGATTCTTTGCTCTGTTTGTTATGTGTTGGTTGTATTTGCATTGTGATGTTGTTGTGAAGAGTGTTTAAATAGGCGTATAATACAGTCACCGCTCTGCTTCCCTTTTTCTATACTCTCTTTGCTTGTTCAGAACTTCCTTTCTCTGTATTAAAACTACTGTATCCAAAGCAAACTTTTTAAGTGATTGATAACTCATGTGTTACAGTAGGTGCAGAGTGAATAGCCTATTCCTGTGATTCTTTTGTTTCTGACTGTCTAGTTCAGAACTGTAGCTTGTACGTAGTGAACACCTATTTCTGATTTTTACATGACTGTCCATTGAACTAGATCACAACGAGGTGGGAGTTATGTTATTTTTTCTGGTTGACATTTCAGGGCTTAAAGGGAATCTGTCACTAGGTTTATGGTACCTTAAATGGGGCAGAAATTTTGAACAGATCGATCTATAACAAAAATTGTTCGTTTTAGCAGATCTCCTGATATGCAGGATATGGGCTTTGTGCCGCACCACACCCTCCGCCCTCCAGCTGCTGATTGACAACTGTTTTCCTATACACAGTATAGGTAGACCACTGCCAATCAGAGTCCAGTGATGCTCATGAATACCAAAGACTGCTGAGCACATGCACATAATGGAGAGAATTACTTAAAATGTAAGTGATACTGTACATTATTCTACTCAGTTTTTTTGTCACTAGGTTATGCTACCCATAGATAGGGCAGCATAAAACTGCTATACAACTTTAATTTTCTATAGCAAAATGTATTGCAACATTTCAAACCATACAGTGTCCATGCTTCACAAAGACCCCTGAATGGGTTTAAACTTAGAAGATGCAGTAGATGTCTAGTAGATGCTGTTACTTTGTTTTTTTTGGTAGTATATTTAAAGGAAAGAGCACTGAGACCCAATAAAAATGATTCAGACTCCAAAGTATAAATGGTAGCTGGTAAATATGCAATATGGTACTTCACATTGTCACGGGGTGTAATATCATGGCATTACTATCTTTGTGAGTACAAATGATTCCGTGTGAGGAAACAACTGAAAGGTAGCACCATGTTGCTGTAAAGCCTTGACAAGTCACATTGTTGCAATAGATTTCTTGCATAGTTGGCAATATGGATTTCTTTAAAGCAATTTCCTATGATGTAAGTTTAATGTATACCTGTTATTTTCAGGAAACACAGGGAAGAGGTCATCGTGCTCTCCTATACCTCTATAGTACATTTTAGGAAGCAGCAGCAGCATGGAAGACAGTGGAATGCAGTTTACCTTACTAAGCACTTGTATTTGCTGTCTTTCAGTGTGTCTCTGCAACTTCTGGTCTCTCCACTCATCCCTCTTCTCACACCTCATCTGTCCATAGACTTATATTGGTAGCATGTAACCAAATCTCTCTATAAGTTGCTTGTCTCTGCTAGTTGTAAACACAGCACAGAATTAGGTCTGTGAAAATTTAACAGTGTGGAAATTAAAAAAAAACCATTTTTCTCTGATAAGATATATTACATATGTTTCTATTATTTGCTTGTACTATTGATCTATGAATAAATTAAAATACATTTATGCTCAGTTATTTTATCTTCAAGTTTTTTAAAGTATTTAGAAAAATTTAGCATTTTTAAAACACAAAGGAAATATACAACAATATAAGGCTACGAATGGTTTACGTTTTCTTTCTGTTCTGATAATAACTAATGACATGCCCTTATGTGTCAGGAATTGTGTGATGGTAAATGCTGTCTGTTTGAAAGCCCTGTTTCCTATTTGTAGGCATGAGAAGATCAGATATGCATTTTAAGCATTAGGCGGCTATGTGTGCCAATTTATTTTTCACGACCGGGGGTGTTATTAATTTGAGTTAGAGTCAGATACGGGAGAACCGCCGGGAGATGCTTTACAGCTCATTAATTTCTATCTCAGAGCAGAGGTCAAGGCTTCAGCCCTGTACTGCATGAAATCTGTTTGAGTTTAGGGATATGATGTGTTATCTCTGGAAACAATGGAGACGGCTGAAATTATTTTATGGCAATCTGTTGCAGTCATGAAGGACAATCTCCTGCATTGGTTTGAAGATTGCTAATGAGTCTCAGTTGTAGGCTGCACGCATATATACTGGACTGAAATATGTCATCTCTGCCATAGTTAGCCATAATTTATGTCACGTGGGCACATGTTCTTCATTCTATAGTAATCTATGTAGAAGTAATCTGTATGCCTAAATTGGAAATGATTTCTTGGTAATGCCTTGTTGATAACATATACGAAGAGGACAATTTATTTAGTAAAAACTATAATGATAAACATTGTTCATTGTCTACACCAGGAATGGGGAACCTTTGACCCTCCAGTGGTTGCAAAACTATAAATCCAGCTAAAGCATTGGCTTTCTAGGCATGATGGTTATTGTGGTTTTGCAACTGTTGGAGGGCCGAAGGTTCCCCATTTCTGTTCTACACTGAGCCATCATAATATACCGTAGAAACTAAGGATGAGCCAACTTTTGAAAAGTTCGGTTCGATCCGGCGAACTTTCGTGAAGTTCGGATTCGTAAGAACCGAACCTAAAACGAACCTTGCTATAACGGCTGAATAATTGCAGCTACGATAGTGGGAGTCTGATAGGGTATAGTTTTGTTTAGTTGCAGTTGCTATTACAATGAAAAAAGGGGAAAAAAATCAAAGTGCAAAAATAGTGAAAAAAAAATTAGCCAAGGTGTAAGACATAGGACACAAAGTTCCTTGGACCCAGTATGGTGGAAAACAGACATTTGACAGTAGAACCAGCAGCAGTAGTAGTACTGTATTTGACCCAGTATGGTTGAGAACAGACAATTTATGGAGGAGGAGGAGGAGGAGGAGGCAGCAGCACTTGATTGCACCCAGCCCAGTATGGTTGAGAACAGACAATTTGAGGAGGAGGAGAAGGCAGTACCTGATTGCACACAGGCCAGTATGGTTGAGAACAGAACAGAAAAATTGACGGAGGAGGATGTTCAGCCTTGGAGTGGTGGCCTGGGAATCCTCGCTGATGATGTTGTTTAACGCACGTTCCAGAACACGGACGAGTGGGATAATGTTGTTGATCCCATAGTCATGCCTGCTCACAAACAGAGTTGTGTCCTCAAAAGGCATCAACAATTGGCAGGAAATGTTCGAAGAAACCTGTGCACTATGAGTTTTATTACATGTGCCATACAAGGTGGGTATGACTTAGCCCTCCCTGCTGCACTGCAGAGACAATGTTCCTCCCATTGTCGGCTACAACACTTCCCATTAGCTGACGTGGGGTCAGCCATTCATATATCTCCTACCTGATGGTCCGGAGGAGCTCCTGCCCACTGTGGCTCTGTTCACCCAGGCTCACAAAATGGAGGACAGCCTGAAAGCTGACAGCCTGACATCCATGGTAAGACACCGGGGCAGGTTGGACTGCATTTAAAGCGGCGGATGGTTGCAAGCTGGCGGAGGCAAAACTTTTGCAGAACTGGCCCCCTAAAGCACCGGGGAGGTGACAGTGGCAAGAATGAGCTAACTTTCTTTTTTTTTTTAACATTCTTTATTTAATAATTTTTCATCTTACATCACAAATACACAAAGCCAGAAAGTGGCATTCAACAGTGAACAAAGAAAATGGCACACAGGAACTTTCTGATGGTCTTCTGGGGGAATGTTGACCCAAAGGGCAGTAACAGACATGTACTGCCCTTGCCCATAATTAAAGGACCAGACATCAGCACTGGGGTGCACGGTCTTGGTCACCAAGAATCCCAATGAGTCGCCAACATTTTTCTACAAAACTGTGCAGTGATGAGACTTTTCTTTTCTGGGACAGTGATGGGACTTTTTTTGGACTTTTTTTTTTTTTAACTTTTTTTGTTGCGGCTAAACGGGGTTCTCCTAATATTTTTTTAAGCTTTATTGTAAAGATATGAACTGAGATTTTCACTTAATAAAGTAGATCAGCTTGAACACTGAAGTTGCTTTTATGTGTCTTGGTTGATACTTACAGACAGCTGTCACATTACATTTTTGATAAGGCCGCACCCAGGTATATCTGAGGAGTCTAATTTAAAGGGGTAGTGCGGCGCTAAGAAATTATTCACAGAATAACACACATTTCAAAGTTATACAACTCTGTAATAATAGTAAGAAGGAGGAGAAGATCCACAGCGTCCAAAAAAAGTTTTGTTGTCTTTATTATGAGGCATATAAAAAGTTACAAAAGATAAAAACGTAGGCCTACATGTTTCGGGGAAACACACCCCCTTGATCTTTTATTTGTTATTGTTATTTTAACTAGATTTGTTACGAACTAAATCCACAGCGGATTTAAGATTGGGACATCTGCTGCAGATACCAAACTGTTATTTTTAATGACATTACATACTTGCAGCGGGATTTTCATCCCGCTGGGAGTATGTAAATGCTGGCCCCCTTAACCCCCCTACCGCCAGGAGCATATACATTACCTGCTCCACGCTCCGGCTGCATCTGAGGCTCCTGGTCCCTGTAGGTCCCCCTCAGCCAATCAGTGCACAGCCCCGCCACAGCCACTGATTGGCTGGGTGGGACCTCCAGGAGCCGGTAGCGTCAGATGCAGCCAGAGCGCGGAGCAGGTAAAGTATGCTCCGGGCGTTGGGAGATTAAGGGGGCCGACATTTACATACTCGCAGCGGGATGCAACAGCATCATGGACGTCCAAATCGTAGATTCAGCCAAATCCTACATAAGTGCTGATGTAACACAAATAATAGAAATTACTACTGGCTATGGTATAAAGGTGTCAGAATGCTCATTGTATTGCAGATTACAGTGGATAGTTTAAGTAGCCAAAGACTGGTTGTCCATGTTGACCTTTGTTTACAGCTGAAAGCATCTACAATGGGCAAATATGCTTTAGATCTGGACCATGAAACAATAGAAGAACATAAATGTTTCGTTTTTTTGGTTCGATATTATCTAACATAGCCTGCATTTATTCCATTGCTCAATAGATCTTTTTTCTTTTTGCTCTAACACCTTAGGACATGACTATCCCCTTACCAAAGTGATGATGACTACTACGAATTGGTCTCTATGGTAACCAGTTAATTAGAACTCTACTGTCAATGAAATATTCACTTTCCCTTGAATTGCTCCTCCACGCTAAACTTCCTGTAATGAATGAATTTATCGATGTGCCTTGGCAGATAAACATATTGGTCAGTGTCACAGATTCCTTTTTGTCACAGCCGCACAAACCATTGAAATTGCTTTAAGCCTAATGATGTGTACATGTCAACAAGACACCATACAGTATATGTAGCTGCACATCCTGTTTTTCTATTTAATGACTGGAACTTCTGCCAAAATAGATTGATAAAGTAGGAGAGATCACAGGGATGACTAAAATAGTAGAATCTAATGTTCCCTTCTTCATCATTAGACGCGTTACATCATATCATTCCCTGCAGTTATAGCCATGAGCTGCAAGTATTAAAGCTAAATTTAAAGCATACATAGGAAAGTTTGACAGGTTGTCTCCAAAAGATTTTTACATTTTAGTTGATTTAGCAAACATTTCTGGTTTTACTCTAGACAGGAGTTGTCTCACAAAGCCAATGCTTTTTAGATTTTTGTAGTGTAGATTCTGGGTTTTAAAACCTCAGCGTTTACTTTTTATCACCAATGGATAGAGATGAGCGAGTAACAGAAAATGCAAATGCTCATTACTAGAGTCAAGTATTTTTCAAGGCTTGAATGCTCAAGCCCCATTGAAAACAGTGGGAGACCCAAGTATTTAACCAGGTGCCCCTTCTCGGAGGGTACCTGGTTAATCTGAAAGTGACAGTCTGGCCCCCAGGGGTTTAAGTTAACCCCCTGTGGACTAGACTGTGCTCTGTTGGTTTGGGTGGAGGGGAGAGAGCTGCGAAATTATACTTACTGCTCCAATCTTCTATTTGTCTTCACTATTGCTTCTCAGTCAATCAGCAGCCGATTGGCTAAGCTGTGACAGTAAAGACAGGTAGAAGAACGCTCCGGTAAGTATACTTTCCCCGGCTTCCCCACCTATGTGGTTTAAAGCATACCTTTCACAATCGGGCCCTCCGTATCAGCAGAGAGATCCTCTGCTAATCCGGAAGGTCGGGTTTCCATGGATATGGAGATGCTGTTAGATGATAATACATCATCTGACTGTGTCTCCGTATCCATGGAGACCCGACCTTATGGATTAGTAGAGGATCTCTCTGCTGGTACGGAAGGCCCAATTTTGAAAGATACACTGTATTAAGGCTGTGGACACAAGCAACCGAGCAGCATGCAGTACTCCCAACGATAAAAACTTGAGGATTATTCAACACTAATGGACACTTTCGGACTTTCTTTGAATATTACAGAGACTTTTCAAAAGTTTAGTTCAGTAGTAGTCTGGGTGTTCAGAACTTCACCAGTCTCCAGAATTTACTGAGCACTTCTCTCCCTGTTTCTCCAATCTCTGTCTTACTGCAGAAGAGGGGCTTACTACATAGTAAGTATAGTATCCAGCTCTTGCAGTAAGCTAGGGAGAGAAATGTTCAACCACTTGCTTTTTCCAGATTGTTCTAGTGATCGCAGGGATCTAAAAACTCAGACCCCGACTGATCAAAACCTTTTGCATGTTTATGGCTGACTCCCATGCCAATCACCAAGAGTGATCTTGGTGCACAATATCTGATTATTTACAGGCATTTCTTTAAAATTTCTTTTGTAGATGTTGCCCTAGATGCCCTATATAAGACATACTACCTTTGTTTATATTTATACATGTTACATTGTTTTATAGCTATTAAAATAAATGAAGAAAAAAACAAAACAAAATAGGAACATTGGGAACTACAAGAAAGCACAACTTGCGCACGCTTTGCGGGCATTGTGTTCACTGACCGACACAGTGATGTTTTTTTGGTTAGGGACTCATGTGTATCAGAGACCTGCATGTTGGTACATGAGGCAATATGGTTTGATCAAATTATATACTAAGTTCTGATGTTGGTTTTTAATGTAGCTGAACAAGCTTTCATGTCAACCATGGGTGCGATGTGCAGCCATTTCTGTCTTTTTGTCTTGTGCATATTTTATGTATTCTGTCCCTTTTTTAATTTTGGCTGGCACTCCTCCTTTGTAAGACCCATGTGATTCAAATTAGCAGGAAGCACCTGTGTACATATGGGAAGGACCTCCTTGTGTTCTCCCATTCTACCTGCAGGAGTAATGGTGAGAGCTAAGAGCTTGTTTACACTTGTGTTGTTTGGTGTCCACTCTCTCCACCGGCGGTGCCTGCGGGGTTCAGGGGGCCCTTTGGGATTTGGTCCTGTGACATTGGGATTGCAGGCCATTCCATGGCCCCCCTTCTCTGCTTGCTCACGCTTTGCGGGCATTGTGTTTGCTGACCGGCACAGTGATGTTTTTTGGTTAGGGACTCATGTGTATCAGAGACCTGCACGTTGGTACATGAGGCAATATGGTTTGATCAAATTGTATACTAACTTCTAGTGTGGTTTTTAATGTAGCTGAACAAGCTTTCGTGTCAACCATGGGTGCGATGTGCAGTCATTTTTGTCTTTTTGGCTTGTGCATAAGAAGTGTGTCATAATGAATTCTGCACAGGCTTTGCAGACAGGAGAAGAAGGCCAGGCACAGCCCAGAGCTCGCCTGCATAGCAGCCTGAATTATGCCTTCTCCGACCCTGCGAGTGGTGCTGCCTCCTGGCTCTGCCCCCTGTTGCTGTGCCGTGTAGTGTGAGAGCAGATAGTTCCTCCCTCCTCAAGCAGTCCCAGCTCCCAGGTCCGCCCCCAGGCTCTGCACATGGTGGTGAGTAAAGTCTGTGCCACTACTTTTGTGAGAACCAGATGACAAGAATAGGGGCTGACATATAGGCCATAGTACCCATACAGGGTTCAAGGTGTCCCCTGTGTCTCAGATAATAAGTATTCTGCCCCTAACATACATGCAGCAGTTACTGTATGTGAAGAACTGATGATGATGTGACAGCTTTATATTGCTGAGCTGTGGGATGCAGTTAAGTCTGGAAAGGGCTGCTGTCATATATTGTGAAACGTACAGGTGACCTACAGGTGACAGTGCAGAAGGGGGGATCATGTAGACAGATGCTTTAGTAGTGCTGGAGCTGTAAGCTGTGCCAGGTTAAGGGGTTTGTGTTTGGTACAATATAGACATTTTCTTCCAAAATCAGCATCACCCTGGTAGTGTGTTGTATTGAAACCTGGCTCAATTAACTTCAATTCGCTTCAATACCACACACAGCCTGAGGGCAGGGGTGGTGCTGTTTCTCTAAGAGAACAGCCACATTTTTTGAAATCCTGGAAGTGGTTATATGTAGAGAGCCTTTTACACTGTTTTAAATCCTTCACATTCACTAAGGATCCTTATAGACAAAACTATTTTTAACGACTAACCATAAACTATTGCAAACGAGATTTATTCATCGTTAACCTGAAATCGTTCACCATATTACAGAGAACGATAGTCGTTAGTTACGATCGTCACTACAATTGTTTACTCCATCTGATCCCAGCGAAACAATGAACAATGTGCAATTACACTGAACATGTAGTGAAAAAATGCGGAACTTGAGCGAACGATTAGCGAATGATTGTGACTTTAAGTTGAGATCTAAATCAACGATCGACACACAGACAATTTTTCAGTCGTTGCCTGCAATTACACAGGAAGATTATCGTTTACATTTGAACGATATAATGATTTTTTGCACAATAATTGTCCCGTGTAATAGGACTCTAAGAGTAATGTAGTAGAATACACCCTTTATTATGCAGAAACAATTGCTGTCTGCCATTATTCCCTATGTATAACATAATTGGTTTGGGGCCCACTCAGAGTTACTCGCCCCCCTTAGACTGAACCCCTAGCTACGCCCTTGGCGCCAAGCATGTTCTTTTCCTGGCTCTTTTTAGTGATCAGCTATGGGCTGAATGCTGAAACCTCAAACAATCAAAACTTTTGGTACATGTCTTTGGGGAAGTCTTTCTTATCTTATTTCTTGTCTTATTTTTTATTGAAATACTGTCAGCTTCAGGCTAAATGTAACTTGTATATGATTAATATGGCTTTGAATCAGGAAGAAAATTGGAAAGTGCAACTTTGTATAGATGAGTTGTAGTCAGGGAACCAGAGCTGTCAACAAGAAGGCTGAGAGCGGAAGGTAAATTTCCTTAGAGAGTTGCTGACAATCCCGAAGATGACGAGGTCATGGCTGGCAGCAAAAGTATCAAAGACAAAGTAGGAAGTCAAGGACGGGGCGGTCTGTGCGGATACTCAATCTATAAAAACAAGGTCACGGTCACAGGCAGATGACAAAGGTCAGAACAAAGTCGCAGTAGCGTTCATAAATCAGACAATAAAAATAGACCCAAACAGAACAGGCGAGAGAACCTGTTGCTCTTGTACTACAGGCAGTGGGGGTCATAATGTATGTAGGGACATCATAGCCATTTGTGTTTTCCATCTATATATCCATGGCCATGCATCGTGGTGTTAAGCTACAGCGGTTATTAAAATCTGCAACAAAGCAATATCATGGCCGCTATATCCCACATCTGCTGAGGAAAACCTCAGCTATAACCCGGTAATTCATTAGACATTGTATTTCAATTCTCTGTATGAACATAATTGTATTGTTTTCCTCTGAAGTTCAAGTATTGTAAATTACCACACAGAGGAAGAATCCCCCCGCCTGCCGCACATTGCACTCCCCTGTGCCTGGGAGGGAAGATTAAATAGACTTCTTTATGGAAGAACATGTGGTGATCTAATGCTGCATAGTTTCTAAATGAATTTCATCCTTCAGTCAAAATTCCCCAAGGGAAGCAGTATGCAGCGAATATATACCATAGCAGAAAACAAGTCATGCATTATGTGTGGGAACATTCCAGGTCGGAGTGCCATAGGATGGATGGATGGGTCAGCTACATGACTGTATATACATAAACATGTACAGCGAGGTGTTGATATAGAGGTGCAGCAAAGCTCTATTGTTAGAGAAGGACATAAGAATGTGTTGTATTAGCGGGCGTCACTTGTTTGTAATACACCCTACCTACAAAAGGATGTAGGAAGGAATAAATGACACACTACAGAGGAAGAGTCATCGCACAGTGATTTTATATGGTGGGTGACTCCCTCTGGAGGAGCCCTTTGTGCAGTCATCCTTGGACTGAGACTCATTTTTTGACGTCGTCGTGAATAACAATTTATATATTTATGTTTGTGTCTAGTATACAAGGTGATTTGAAGCCAGCACAACATGGTCATGGAAGATATAGAAGAAAAAAATGTTCCCCCTCTAGAATTGTTTTTGTTATGTGTGGCGCCATAAAACACAGACCTAGACAGAGGGAAGTCTGACTCTGTAAAAGATTGCTATGATACAGGAACCAGTGAAAGCTTAGGTTAGCATAGCAAAAGGGGGGCCTATGGTTATATGATAGTAGTAGAAGCTGTAATGTCAATGCAGTGAAGTAAAGCTGTCATACATATATAAACAGCAGTCTCTTAATCCCTGCCATTCATGTATGTTTGCTTAAACGTGCATATGGTCTGAATGGGAAGAGGGGAGAAAGCCACTGCAAGACTCCTCTGATGGCAGCTTATCTTCCCAAGAATAAAGGGATTGGGCAAATCGAATATGCCGGATTCTCAGGGGCAAGTTGGGAGGCTCACATACACATTAGATGGTCACACATTTACACAGAAATAACAAGATTTGGCTAACCAATTGCTGTCTATACATGGTGCAAGAATTTTGTTCTGGTGCAACTGGGAGCCATGATGAATATGACAGAGCTATGTTTCATTTGGATAATAGCAGATTCCATTATCTTATAATGGATATGTTAAGTTTCTATTTTCATTTCTTTATTGGGAAAAATTGTCCCAAAGACTATAGAATGGAATAAAACCATGATACCAATATGGGTATGTTCAGAAAATGGTTGAAAATGATAACATCATCTAGTGACAGCCAGGGTGGAGCCATCTTTAGACAAAGTAAAAATATAATTGTGTAAATAGAAAGTTTACTATGGTACCGGGTTCCTTTTTTTAGTATTAAAGCGACTCTTTACCCACAATCTGCCCCACCCAAACCGCTTTTACTATCAGATAGCTGCTTTTAATCCAAGATCTGTCCTGGGGTCTGTTCGGCAAGTGATGCAGTTATTGTCCTAAAAAACAACTTTTAAATTTGCACCCCTGTGTCAAATTGGTGTGGCCTAGAGTTTCTATGCCTGCAACACCTCTCCATCCCCCTCCCCACCCTCTTCATCATTAGGAACACCCCTGGGTAGGATAATCACTTGTCTTAACACTGCACATGTGCTCGATTGTTAAGGCCCATGTGCAGTGTTCAGACAAGTGATGAATAGGAGAAATCCTACCCAGGGGCATTCCTAATGATGGAGAGGGCGGGGAGGAGGGATGAAGGGGGTCGCAGGCCTAGGACACAAAAACTCTAGGCGACTCCAATATGACACAGGGCTGCAAGTTTAAGATTTTTAGGACAATAACTGCATCACCTACCGAATGGACCGCAGGACATATCTTGTATTAAAAGCAGCTATCTGATGGTACAAGTGGTTTGGGAGGGGGGGGCCAGATTGTTGGTACAGAGTTGCTCCGGGACCACTGGCACCCGACTCTTCCCAGTACCCCTGGTGGCATTGGGAACTGGGGTAATAATGGGGGGGTTAGTGTTAGCCATTTTATACCGGCTAACACTAGGCCCCGACTTAGTAGTGGATTCCGTCTATTAGACGGCTTCCACTACTAAGTCTATAAAGTAAAGAAATAAAGACAAGACACAAGTGAATTTTTTTTTTATTCAAATAATAACACACCCACACCCCTTATTGACCATTTTATTTAAAAAAAAAAAAAAGCCAAACAATCGCTGGTCATCGTCGTAGTCCATCGAATCCGACGTAATACACAGGATACCGATATCTGAAAAACAGAAAGGGAGAAACACACAAAAAACACACAAACAGGAGCACAACACCCATCATTGTGAGCGGTGTTGTGCACCTTACAGTATGCAGCATCTTTACAGATCGCTGCTTACAGTCTGGCCCCCAAGGGGTTAAGGGAGGATGCATTGCATCCCCCTTAACCCCTTGGGGGCTAGACTGATGTCAAACTGCACCCATACCAGCAAGGAAGGGGCTAAGTGACCCCCCTTCCTTGCTGGGATGGGTGCAGTGCTGGTGAGGGGGTGGGGAGAGCTTTATGCTCACCATCCGATGTCCCCATGTGTCCTCTTCGCTGGTCCGCAGCACATTGAAGTCACTGTGCTGCGGACCCGCTAATTATATGTGCACTCAGCCGATCAGCTGATCAGCTGAGCGCACATATGATTCAAAATGTTTCTTCTAATAATGCTATTGTGATAGCATAATTAGAAGAAACATTTGATGTTTTAATTAAAGTAAAGTGATGATTAGTACAGAATGCTCTATTTACCGGGAATATGAATTAATGGCTTTAAAAGAGCTTCCTGTAATAATTAATATTTAATTAATAAAACACATTTTCGTTGTAATAAAATTAGTTTAGTTGTTCAATAATTTAATTTAAACGAATCCATACTTGTGCAATTAAATATACTGTAAAAAATAAAAATATATATAAATATACATTTATTTATATATATATATATATATATATATATATATATTTTAACAGTATATTTAATTGCACAACGATTGAATCGTTTTAATTAAATTATTGAACAACGAAAGTGACTTTATTACAACGAAAATGTGTTCTATTAATTAAATATATTAACCATTAGAGGCATCAGCATTATTGCCGATTTGCCGGCTATTTTTTTCCCACTATTTTTGCACTTTGATTTTTTCCACTTTTTTCATTGTAATAGCAACTGCAACTACACAAAACTATACCCTATCACACTCCCACTATTGTAGCTGCAATTATTCAGCCGTTATTGCAAGGTTTGTTTTGGGTTCGGTTCGTAAGAACCCGAACTTCAGGAAAGTTTGGGGGATCGAACCGAACCGAAACAAACTTTTCAAAAGTTCGCTCATCCTTACTTCTGAGCCCTATTCACATGGAGCTCAGCTGCCATAGCATACAGCTCATGGGCAACCATTTTTAAGAACAGGAAGATGCTTTTTCTAATATAAATCCTTTCAATTGCTTGAATGAGAAAAACTAAAAATTAGCTAAAGTGCAAGGGAGCATCAATATCCTCTCATGGGACATGTGACCCAAACATGTCTCCCTAACCATAGGCGCAGCATCATACCACAGTTCTTAAAGGGATGGCAACAAAGGAGATAAACAAGTTATGGACCGTCTTCTGCAGTCATGGTAGTGGCAGCGCATATCAGAACAAGGAGGGTCCCCATTTTGGCATTTTTCCACGACACTGTCTTTCTGCGTGTATTCAGCTGGTAAGCTGGGTTCACATATCCGTTTTTATATGGGTTTTGTGTGCACTAAAAAAAGAAGAAGAAAAAAGCATCTGTTTTGATCCCCCCCCTATCCTAATCCTAATGTATTGTACACAAATGCATCTGGTTTTGCATCAGTTTTTTCCTCCATTTTTTTTTTCATAAAATGTGTGTTAGATCAACAGCAAAACCTCAGTGTCAAGCGAGCCCTATCCAATTTTAGGTGGATATGATGGGTGCTCAACACAACACTGGGGATCTCACATAAATCCATCTGCTAAAACACAAACATGTACTGTAGACATATACAGTTATTCCATTGTTATTCCCATACATAAGCGCACCCAGGGAAAGATTCATAGTTTCATATTAGGCAATGACTGCATCATATTGTGTAATCTAAATTAAATTTCATTTTCCTTGTCCAGTAATTAAATTCTCGACAATGCTACAAGGATCAATATAAAAGCATTATAATCACATATGGGATGAATTAGTGTTAGTCTTGGCTCAGGATTAGAAATAGTAGGGAAAAATACTGAAAATCAAGGCGTAAAAGCTTGTAACTTGGCAACTTTCTTCTTAGTGCATTGTAATAGCAAATCCTATATATGCTGTATCCCACACAGTGTTTACTTATCTGTTGGCCTGGGATCAAACACTGAAGTAATCTCGAGTTGGAGTGAAATCTTAAGTTGTGTGATGAAAAGTTTCAAGTCATAACTTTGGTGGTGTTAAATAAGTGCACGTTTTACAAAGTATTGTTTGAAGTGGATTCTCAGAGATTAGTTTTATTTCCCCAAATTCACATTTAACCCCTTAATTTAACCCCCTTAGCCAGTTTTCATTTTTGTATTTTAATGTTTTCCTTCCTGCCTTCTAGAAGCCATTACTCTTTAAATTTTCCTTCTAGAGACCCATATGAGGGCTTTTTGATGCATGACCAATTGTACTTTGTGGTGACACTCTCTTTCTATCACAATATGTGCGATAAAACAAAACAAACAAACAAAAAAACTATTTGTAAGGCGAAGTTGAAATAAAAATCCAGCTAATTTTGGGGCATTTTTATTTTTACGACACTTTATGGTAAAACTGGCATGTTATCTGTGTTCTGCGGGTTAGCATGATTACAAAAATGATCAATATGATCAATTATATGCTATTGCACAGCAATGATCTGGTCCTCTACTGGTAGAACCTGTCTAAGGCACACTGTGTTAGAAGATTTACTATGACAGGCATAGAGGCCTAGTAAAGGTTTCTGGCTGCCACAGTTACCAATCGGTATTCTGCTATTGTGACAGGGAGTAAGAGAACCCCTTCAATTACAGGTTATCTGAGATTGCAGCTCATCATTAGCGCTATCAAAAGTGGGACACCCTGGAATCAGCTCATTTCTGAGGGTTCTTCAGGCACTGAGTTATCCAAAAAGGAAAACTTTGAAACTTAGAATGTTGTAAATATGTTGTGAAGAATAGTAGGTTTGTTAAACTTTACCAGTGTAATCGCATAGAATAAAATACTAACCAATAAGATACATGTCTATAGCCCAGTGTAGAATTAGGACCAAGTCAGTAATCTTCACCTAGAATAGAGACCATTTACATATAATGAATATATGAAGTGAAATACAGCTGTGTATATGAGGCAATTATTTTTATTAATATGTATAGATTTTGCATATATATTCTCTACAATGAATTTATATTGGTGCCACTATACCAAAGCAAATAATAGATATTATTTAAATATTGATATATGGCAGTTATTTTTATACCGCCTACGTATTCCTCTGTACTTGTACAATCTAGGGATGTAGAAGTGATGAGCTAGTCTTTTGGCACACAGATATAATGATATGGTAATTGTGTAGGACTGTAGGTAAAACCTAGTGAGGTATCTAAACATTGAGGTGCATGGAGCCTTACGCTATTTATAGAAGGACATATGGAAGGTTTTTTTTGGGATAGATTTTAACAGAATAAAATAGCATGCTCTTTTGAATGAAGCCAGTCCCATCTGCAAGATTTGCTTATATTGGAGAATAGCTTAATACATATGGTGCCCAATGGAGTATGGTATGGTAGAAGCATGAGTTCTAAAGATCCCCATACACCTTCAAAAACTGAGAGACAAATGATCGATTCGCTGTCATATATTTTCCCAAACTGTCACCCAGTGCTCCCCATACACAGGGGTGTTCAGCACAACTAAGTGTCCCTGTGTTGTCTATAGGGAGGGGAGAGGTAAGCCACAGCCCAAAAGCTCTCACTGTGGCTTATCTCTCCCAAGGGGTTGGGCACTGATTTTCCATCATGCCTAACCGCTCTTACCACCGACATCATCTGTTGGTGGTCGATTAGGAAAGCCTCATACATTTTGCTGTGAGTGGCAGGTATGGAAAACTAAAGTCTAAGGTGTATTACGCTACACAAATGTGTATTACTCCACACAAATGTGATAAGAACCTAAAATATCTGGAGAGCTCCAGGTATTGCCTGATCTACTTATTTATAATAACTGTCAGATTATGGTCCAATCTATATGATATATGGGAGGAATTAAAGGGGTATTCCCCCCCAAAGCAAAAAAAAAAAAAAATGTAATGCCCCCAAACCTAGCTATTCTTACTCACCAAGTCCCCCTGAGTATTTTGAGCCATCTCCCATCTTTCTAGCTGCTGCCGTTCCTGAGTTACAAGTTTTTCTAAAACATTGTCTATAATCAAGATAGGAAACTACATTTCCCATCATGCAACGCTTCTGCCTGATGATGAAGTAGCAAAGCTGAGATGATGATGGCGGCGTAGCAGAGCTGAGATGGTGATGGCGTAGCAGAACTTAGATGATGATGGCGGCGTAGCAGAGCTGAGATGGTGATGGCATAGCAGAGCTGAGATGGTGATGGCATAGCAGAGCTGAGATGGTGAGACGGTGTAGCAGAGCTGAGATGGTGATGGCATAGCAGAGCTGAGATGGTGAGACGGTGCAGCAGAGCTGAGATGGTGATGGCATAGCTGAGCTGAGATGGTGAGACGGTGTAGCAGAGCTGAGATGGTGAGACGGTGTAGCAGAGCTGAGATGGTGAGATGGTGTAGCAGAGCTGAGATGGTGAGACGGTGTAGCAGAGCTGAGATGGTGAGACGGTGTAGCAGAGCTGAGATGGTGAGACAGTGTAGCAGAGCTGAGATGGTGAGACGGTGTAGCAGAGCTGAGATGGTGAGACGGTGTAGCTGCAGTGACCGCAGGTGACCGGGGGGACAGTGAGCCGCGAGCGACCGGGGGGGGGGGGAGTTGGGATATTGGTTCTGCCGGGAAGCGCCGCGGGCGAGCGGCTCTGAACAATTGACGCGGCCCCGCGGCTATCAGCAATTAACGGACGGACGGAGGGGAGGGGGTGCTGCCGGGAAGCGGCTCAGAGCAATTGACGGACGGGGGGGTTGTGCGGGCGGGCGCCCAGCAGCCGCAAGTGACGGGGGACAATTATCGTTTACCAGCGGCCACACGGTACCGGTGACTGGGGTGGCTACTGTTAGAGAAGGAGTCAGTGACAGCTGCACTGATTGATCACTGTCTCCCTCTCTAACATCAGCCATCCCGGCAGTGTCCTCCTTCACTTCAGATTGGCTGAATTAAAAGCGCTAACCCGGCCCATTAAAGAGGAGGAGGACACGTGATGCCGTCTCAGAGGGTGCGGGCCAGGAGCAGGGAGCGTGTCGGAGTGGACTGAGATCTGATGATTCTCTGCAATCCGTGGGGGTGGGGGCACCTAGATAACAGCAAAACTGTGCAGAATCCCTAATAACTTTATATTGGAAAGATGGAAAGCTATGGGTGGGCAACGTATTAATGCAAAAATAATTTTGGGGGGAATACCCCTTTAAGAGAGTTTGTGACTCTGATTTACATGCGGAGTGAGAAATGATATAATGTGCAAATAACAGGATTTCATCCCTTCACTCTTTAGTAGGCTTTGCTGATGCACAAAACCATATGTGACCTGTTAGGCCCATGTTAAGGTTATCTCATGGAGGTTACAATAACTATTGAGAATGAAAAGCAACAGTGGATTTAGAATAGATCCTACTATGGAACATTAATAATTTGTTTATAGACAGCCCAGGCTTCATCATGTATTAGTTTAGGTTTATGGTATTAAGCCTAGGTTACACATATAGATTGCCTATCTATAGCTAAATGTAAGGTTTAAAAAAAAAATCAAACATTCTAAACCAGAAAAAAATGATAGAACATGTATTCATTATCTTCTTTCTATAGAATATTTCTCACTTTACAATAGCTGTAAATGATGAACCTTCTGTCTGAGATATATACCAGGAGGATTTCCTCCCATGCATTTAGTTATTTCACTTAACCTGACATGCACTCATGAATCTACTACCATATATGTGATAGTGTGTTACACTAGAGAATTGTTTTGCATGTTCCTAGAATTATGTTGTAATTAAGTTGTAATATGCTTCATTTATCATTCTTTCTGTCTTTAAAAGTTCATCCCAAAAGCTAACAAATTGTGTGCAACGTGAACGACTGACAGACTCCCTTATTATAGTGATACATGATTGACTTCAAACAGCTGCAAATTGTACATAGACACTACCATTTTAGTGCATGAAGAAGAGAGTCTTGGTGGGATAGTGATACCACTGTTTCCTTAGCTTTTACTGTTCAGTTAGTTCAGTAGCTAAAAAATCCTATGTGACCTATTACATGTCAATCAACTCTTCAAAAAAAAAAAAGTTATTTTTTTTTTAGTGGTACTGATCACGGTCCTATAACATATATGGATATGTGAGCAGGGCCATTCAAATGTACGGGTCCGTATTGAATGTAGTTATTTGAATGTAGTCTGAGAGACCTGCTTTACTTACAATGTTCTAACACAAATGAGTAATGTGATCCGGTAAGATGTTTGGCTACTAACTAGTCATTTTGAAGATCAGAACATGGTTGAACCAAAAGCAACTCAACCTGTAACCTGAAAGTTAAACTTTGGATGGAACATGCAGCAACCCTAACAGAAGACACTCGTGGTGGCCTCGTCCTCCAATATATGTATTATTTGAGCGGTCTAGTGCCCAATCAGAATGTACCCCCTTATAAATAATAGAATTGTATTATTACCTTCTGCTAGTGTCAGTGACCCCTCTTTTCTCCTACTGTACCTCCAGTATGTGGGCCGCATCTTGACCTCAGGGACACCCGCTGATCCAGGCAGTGATTGGGCAGAGATCCCTCTGGCTGTTATCCTGCACAGTTGTGCTCTCACCCACCCAAATTGTAGGGAAGTAAGACAACTTCATTCAAGTAAATTTGGCCATGCCTTATTGCTTAAAGGGGTATTTAGAGAATTAGTTTTCCTATTTAACTATGCTCAGGGTACGCTTACTCTCTCAGGGTACGCTTGCTCCCCCACCACTCTGTCTGGGTCAGTCCCTGATGATAAGCACTTCTTTGAGTTGCTTCCGGCAAAAGAGGCTTCCTGCTACAATCAGGGGTTGCGGACGTGTATTGCCACAGCGATTGATCGGTTAAGCAGGAAGGTTCTTGTGATGACACCGACACAAGGAAGTCCTTTGCAGTGGGGACTGAGATGGTGGCAGGGAAGTGAGAAGGGTAAGTATACATCTTTATATTTAGCTGTTCCCTGAGCATAGTTAGATAGAAATAAAAATATCAAGAATGTTCTTTGTAGTCCCTATTGTAGGATCACCTTCTATCAGTAAGCAATGGCATGTTCTAGCAATATTTGATTTTACTTAGTTTATTGGAAAAACCCCTTTAATGATCATGAGGGTTTCAGGAATAAAGTTTCAGGAGTGATGGTTGAACAAATATTTTACAGACTCATTTTAGTCCATGTTGGCTGTTGCAGTTCTTCATAACTGACTTGAAAGATCAGTCATAGACAAAAGATGTTAATGGGCTATTCTGGATACAAATGTTTCTATCTATATTTCTAAGTCTACAATAAAAATAACAAACATGGCATACTCACCCAAGGCTTCCCCTGTGACGAGTTTGCACTGGTTGAGCAGCTTCTACTTCTGGACTTGTCTCAGCAGTGACGGCCTGCTCAGCCAATCACTGACATGGACAATCTTTAGTCTGACCATCAGCCGGAAATATTACAGAATCTGGCTTTCCAAACTATGACTGTCTGCTATCGTAGGGCTAAAATAATAATTTGTTAAATTTAACTCCAGGAACATTCATTTTGGTTGAAATCTCCCATTTTTCATTTATGGTGCGTTCACACCTACAGGATCTGCAGCTGATTTTCTGCAGCAGATTTCATTTAAATAACTGAACACAGCATCAAATCTGCTGCAGATCCTGTAGGTGTGAACGCACCCTTAATGTACCTTTTTGAGAATTTCAAGTCTTTTTCATTACATAGTAGGGTGAGTAACAACGCCTTTCTCTGTTTTTTATGAGTCAATATTTCAATTAAATCTATAAAAACGCTGGCTAGCTCTTAGCACTGTGTAAGGGGACTCCATGAATAAATGTATTACTTTAATGCATTTGTCACCCTCTGTGACATTCCTAGAGCAAGAGAACCAAACATTGTTTTATTAAAGATCAAGGCTTCTGGCTTAGCTGTGGGTCCCGAGGATTTAATACACTTTCAATCCCTTCTAACAATTCTTTTGTAAGAAGACATAAGATCCTGTTTTACAGGCAAAAGAAATCCTAGGGAGTTAAAAAGTCTTTTTGTGTTACTGGGATTTCAAAGGTGGGAATTCCCTATAATCCTGTTAGGTACCATGACATCATAAATTTCAATGGGAAAATCAAGTACTAAGAGGTGAATCCATACACTTAGGAGGTACCATACAGAGTATTACATGGATGATCAGTCTTGAATAATAACACTCAGGCCTTGGCATTCCTCATGATTGGGGTCATTAATAATGTGTTGACTTCATGGGATCTTGTAGACTAGCCATTATCTAGTTGCAGTGGACTCTTCTTTTGTGGATGGGAGATCGCCTAATGTATTATAGCATTAATGAATAAATATGCATGTGAAAATTTTTGTGCAATTTTATTGCACCTTTACCATAGTGTACGTTAGTTAGATGCTTCGCTAGCCTGATGGGCGGGCAGAAGGCCACAACAAGGTCTAATTTATCAAGATTTACACCTACAAACAGGTAACAGAAGTATACATATAAGCAGGTGTAGATTTCTGCACAAGCTGTAGAACAGGCACAGGTCCCACCAGCTTTACTATGTGGCATGCGCCTCTTAGTAAATCTGTCTGAGTAAATGGGGGTGGGGCTTTATTTAGGACTGGTGTACGAAAATGCCAGTCTTTTTAAATGTACCCCATAGCGTTTACTGGCAAAGATATATCCACAGGATTCCAAAACTGTTATTTTAGGCATTATTATTACTAATAATAAAAGGATTATGAAATAAGATTACTAGTTATAATGGATATAAACCCACGTTTGACTGGTATACTGTATTTAAATATAAATATATCAATGTATTTATGTATATATAAAAGTGTGGACACAGAGCCCCAACCAGCTCACTGCCAGATGATAAAGCAAGTGCACGGACTGACCCGAAGGTAAAGGTTTATATCCACACAAGAATGTCCAGCACACAAAATATCTTGTATATTAGCCAGAACACTATCCAGAATCCTACTCCACACTGATGAGGGGCAAATACCCTGAAACAGCTGTCTGTGAATAGATACTTTGCTTGGGTATTTTCCAAGTCCTGTCATTTTTGACTGTGGCTTGTTGTAAGGTAGTTTCCTTGACTGGAGACCGCCCTTGGCTTGGTTGTTCCTTCCCGGTAGAAGATCAGGCTAGCTCACTGACATTGAGAAACATGTGATGGTTAGAGATTATTGAACATCCGGAATTTTCAGGTTCGTTTGAACTCAAACCTTCGGCATTTGATTCCCGCTACCTTTCCGTTCTGTGGGGAAGGAGGAGATCTAGTGATGATGTCTCTGCACCACTTTTGCATATTTAATTTCCGAGGGGGCAATGTTCCTAGATTAACTGATGTTAAGAAAGATATATTGGTGTCTCTGGAGTATTTTGGTTGATCTCCCTGAGGTCAACTATCATTCTCTTATATACACAATGGGGGACATTAAAGCATAACTATAATTTAAGTAGCCTAAAAATGAAATTCCTCAAATAAAAAGCCCACGTGTTACCCTTTAAAAAAAGCCATAAACTGTGTTGATAGTTTGTGCGCTCGCTGAGATATCCCCAGTTGTTTGGTTCAGAAGAGTAAATGAATTTTTCTTCTGGCTGCATGAAAGTGGGCGTGGCCTATTCCTCATCTCCCTGGCTGTGTCCCTCCATTCTCTGACCAGCACTTTAGCAGATGTATCACACACAGAGGGATCATATAGAGCCCCAACATACAGTATAATACAGTAAGATTAGATACAGAGCCCCCCTGGGTGAAGCACTGGATACACTTGTCCCTCCATCCAGCTCCTCCACTGTGCTGCTCCTCACACAACACCCTCAGCTCTGCTGAGTCATCTCTGTAAGGGGAGGGGGGAGAACGTGCTGCAAGGGGGGGGGAGGAGGTTTTCTTTCTGTCTTTGTCAGGGCTGTTATCTGATGCTGCTGTCAGAATGCTGTCACACTCTGTACGGATTCCCATGGAGGGGAATGCATGAATGCAAAAATAACACAGAGGCAGATAGAGCTCCGAGGGGACATTCAGCTTCATGTATTTAAAAAAACTGTTCATTTTAGCTTATTAGTGTATATAGCAAAAATTCTTATCATGACCTAAGCTAACTAAAACTAAATGGTCAAAATATTTTATAGTTACGCTTTAATTATCTGCCGGAAATGCCATTGTATGGCGCAGATATGCCTCATGTGCGTAAATATATTCACAACACTTTTTTTGCAAATATATTTTATTCGCATTGGACTCCTCGCAACTGCTTGCGCTAAGGGGTTTAACTCGGATGTGGCCAGACATGGAGTGGCGCAACCTTTGCATGCGCTGCATTTAACATTTTTCTACTGTCAGTGAAACCTACGCCAGCTCTAAACTGGCATAGGTGGTCAGTAAGGTAGACCACAATTTGTAAACAATGGGAGGAGATGGAAGCAAGTTTGCTAAATAGATGTATTTACAAAAGTATTTCACATGACAAGCCATACAAGTTTGACTACGTTAATTGAAATGGGAACACTGCTTTAAGTGTACAAAGTAATTACCTTGTTTAATCAACAGTTTGTGTATGAACTCTGACCTTCCTATTGTAGCTGTGGACAGCATGTTTCAACCATTGCCAGCTATTTGTTGAGGTCTTTGTCACCCAGTTACATACTGTATAAGCATAATCAAAAGTGTTCTTTCCATTTGTCATTTTTCAGTTTTTTCATTTACACACACAGACCCTTGTTTCTTTCACCTTGATGATTTGGAAAATACAAATGTTGGTGCCTAGACAAAACAGCTAAAAAATGTATTCACAATTTAGAAATACTATATAATTTCTAGAGAGTTTGCATGGGTTTTGCACGACCCGAACACTCAGTATTTGAATCCTGCAAACTTAAACTTACTGTAGGTTTGTTCATTTCTAATAATTTATTTGTGGTTGAGATAGAAATAGACCTTTATAAATTAGTTCCAATTTCCAATAAAATTAAAATTTCTGAATTTAAAATCATAATTTTATCGAACAAGATTCCCACTAAATTGAGAATAATTATATGCTCACT
Source organism: Dendropsophus ebraccatus (assembly GCF_027789765.1). Classification (NCBI taxonomy): domain Eukaryota; kingdom Metazoa; phylum Chordata; class Amphibia; order Anura; family Hylidae; genus Dendropsophus; species Dendropsophus ebraccatus. Next base: position 140,848,848 of record NC_091456.1, read on the forward strand.
TCCTTAAGGGCATTAAATGTATAAAGATAATCACATATTATTACAATTTAAACAGTAAATAAAAAATAATTTTCCATCAAGTTACCTACAATAAAATAAGAACCTTTTGCTATAAGCTCGGTAAATGTGGCAATATTAAAATGTCTTATAAAGACCATCCTAATAAAATGTTTTCATATATCCATATAGTAATAAAGTCTGCTATAATGTATGACAGAGCCATAAAGAGGATTAACAGTCTTAAATAGTCACCCTCACTAAAAGGTGTGTTCATGAATAATTTTGTTATACTCTTCTTAGAAGTGGAGAATAAATGGTCTTTAAAACCCTATGACTACATAATTAATATGGCTAGAAATTATATTCATTGCAAATAACATGTTAGTACTTACAGTATGCAACTGAAACAGTAAAATGAGGACGTTGGTTGAGGTAAATCTTGGCTGAGGCTGAGGTAAGTCTTGCTTCCTCTTCTGTCGAAAGGCCCTTTAACACGGGCTGATTATTGTCTGGCAGGAATACTGTTTGCTGATAACCAATCAATGAATAAGAAATTGCTTGCTTGTAGACTAATCACTTTTTGTATACAGACATTAAAATCATTTATATAAACGATAATTGAGCCGTGTAAAGGCCCAAGAAATGGTGCCGATCATACATCATTATTGGGCCTTGCTCACTCTACAAAGATCCATGCAGCCCTTGCTGTATATAGTCAATAATAATGTCTGCGCAGCCCTTGCTGTATATAGTAAATAAGGATGTTCGTGCAGCCCTTGCTGTATATAGTAAATAATACTTGGAGAAGCATGGAGAAGCTACGACCGCTGAATGGCAGAGCTGTCTTGAGACGTCACGTCCTATGCTGCAGCTCTAACCAGGAGGCGGCCGTGGGACGGGAGTACGGGGCGGCGCGATCCGGGAGTCAACGCTGGAATTGGGGAGGTAAGTCACCACCAGTTTCTATTTTAACCCCGGCCGTACACAGATTATACTGCAGGGCCGGAGTAACCCTTTAAACACTGACTTGAAGGGATAGCCACCTTTTCAAGGTAGTGTGAGAAAACTACTTTGCATATTTTCTTTGCAGAATTCCTTATCGAGCATGAATTGCCTTGTAAATCTTCATACATCTTTATGCTGCTCTTCTCAAGAACAATCAGTATCCCCTTGGGAAAAAGAGCAAACCCTTAGCAAACCTTACCTGTATGACATCTGTATTCCCAATTAGGACACAAGGAAAGAAATTACCATGGTATGACAACACCTATAATGTAAAGTCAACAAATACGTGTCCTATTAAAGCTTCATAACCATGATACAGGTTTATAAGCATCACAGCTAATACAAATGTCATATAAAGAAGACTACTGATCATGGTTAAATCTACTGAAAAAAATAAAAAAAAAATAAAAAAGGAAACGTGACGGAATTCAAACACTCTTCATCTAATCCATTGGTGGTATCTAACTTTTCAGTGCCTCTGTCCTCAATGTGTTTTGTGTTGTAGTTAAAATGATACGATTGGCTTCTTTGTGGGAACATAGCCTAATACTTTACTCTAATGTACAGATACAACCACTACTGGGAGGGGCTGAACATTCAACATGGTAGTAAAATAATAAAACAGGTCGGTGTTACTATTCTGTGCATTCACAGCAGACAGTTATCACCGGCTTCTTAATTATAAGCCTTGCAGGAGGTTATCTTGGGAACTTTTTATTAACATTTTAGAACAGCCTTACAGCACCTTGCAGAAAGTTAAGATCAAAGAAGCAGGATAAGCAAATAATTACACGAGGGCATATTTCTAAGAGCAACAAATATTTGGGGCATGGTGTTACACTGGAAATGAGCCTCACAAATACCTCACATAATTGTTCTGTAAGGCTAGTAATACAGTAATATTGCTATACTACTTAAAGGGGAAACTCATTTCTAGAAAAAACTGTCAACAATGAACTAATGTAAGTGTATTTCAGAACAATTTTGTGCACATGGGACAGCTACCACAGCTACTGATTATGTAAGTAGCTGATTGGTGGGGGTTCAACCTCTGAGACCCCTACAAATCCCAAGAATGGATACTGGCAATGTTCAGAAGTAGAGATAAGCGAATCACTCAGAAAATCGTTTAGCGAAGTTGGCAAATATTCGCATGAATTCACAAATTGCATACAAATGAATTTCATTAAAAACAATGGCAAGTGAGCATGTTCGTGTGTTTGCAAAGCAAATCTATTGAATTTGCGATTCGCAAAACGGAATTAGTCAGATTCGCTTTGCTCATCTCTATTTAGAAGCACTATAGAAAGCTGTACAGGCACACTGTTGTACATTTTGTTCGGGGGACAATTGTTTTCCATACTTAGAATTGGTGGGGTCACAGTGGTCAGACCCCCAGTGATCAGCTAGTTATCCCCTATTCTGTGAATAGGCAATAACTGTGCATCTTGGAAGGAAATATAATGGTGATTCACCTCTGGTACTGACCGGCTGAGCAGACACTTCCTTTTGTCGAGAAAAGGCAGGAAGTACTGAGCAGTAGGCAGTGGGCAAAGTGACAGTGGTAGGGGATTAGGGATTTTGCACAAGGTAGAGCTGGCACTTACTTGTATCTCACTGTGGTCAGTGGCGTAGCTACCATGGGGCCCGAGGAAGCCTGCTCTGCCTTCATGGTAGGTACTGACACTGACATCCGACCACTGTACCGCCAGGGGTCCAGAGAGGAAGAGGGACCCACCACTGCACTGTTCAGCCTCCCCACTGTAGTGCCGGGTGAGCGGGCTGAACAGAGGAGCAGGACCTGCAAGGTCCTGCACGGCACAGGAGATGGATGAAGGACCTTATGGTCACATGACCCAAAGGTCCTGAATACTTCTATGTGAAGATCAGCCCGGACTACAGGAGGAGGAGGTGGTAAGCCTGGGAGCTGTAAGTGCTGTGTATTTGTGTCAGTGAGTGTATATATGTATCTGTGGTTATATGTATATGTCAGTGTGTGTGTGTATATATGTATCTGTGTATATATTTTTATGTCAGTATGTGTATGTATCTGTGGCTATATGTGTGTGTGTATGTCAGCAATGTCTGTAGCACTGGTGTATATGTGTGTATGTCAGTTGTGTCTCAAGTGATTGACAGGTTTGCTCCCAAAGATGTTCTGCAGCAGCTTCTATTAATGCTGGGCTCTAATAAAAGAACCCACCACTAATATCTGTTGCATTTTCTTTTATTTCTGGTTGAGTACTTCTTATTACACTGAGATGATTTCCCTGTGTACAGTCTACTCATGGTGTATACATCAGCACTAGTGTAATCACATTACAGCGTATATATGTGTGTATGTCAGTGGCGTATCTGTATATATGTTAATGGTGCCTCTGTGTGTGTATATGTGCATCATTGTCTGTGTTTGGCAGTGGGGAGGGGGTAGGGGAGCATACAGGATTCATGGGGCCCATACAGTTTTTTGCTATGGGGCCCCATGAATCCTAGCTACGCCCCTGACTGTGGTCAGTGGTCCATTTCTCTGCCAGATTACAACGATGCCTCTGTCTGCTTGATCACCAGATTTTTCGCCAGTCAGGTGTTACATATACGGGAGATTTCCGATAGTTTCAGTACTTTTTGGTGGTGACTCAATGCATTGCTCTCCTCTTATATAAAAAAACAGAATGTATTCATGATCATTATATTACAGTGATTATCCCAGGGGACTGGGTTTTGTCTTCCAGGCACAAACATCCTTTATCATTGTATGAATCCCTAGCAGGACAAGAGGGTCCTGACATAGCCTAAAGGCATTCTTCCCAGCCAAATACCCTGAAATAGTCATCTGCTTATTAGCTTCCTGCCAGCAGAATCCGTGCCTCTCATTGTTCTGACTCTTTAAGTCTTTCCATCCTGTCTCTGGTTTGGTTTCAGCATCCAATGTTAACGTCGCATGGATTTGCCCAGAAATAATTGGTGTCACAAGAATGTGAGCGGCAGTGTGCATCTGGCTAACAAGAGCAGAAGTTAATTTCTGAGTGACTGAATGGAGCCTATTGAAGGGAATTTGAGGAGCCTGACGTCCATTAGATATGCTTTGATTAAGCTAATGCAGCTATGAGCCTGACATATGACTCAGCCACTGAAAAAGATGGCAAAAAGTGACAGCAAAATATGCAGAAACAACTGAAATAGACATGTCCAGCAAAGTGTGCATGGAAAACTCTTCTATCAGTATTATGACTCAGTTCTAGGTGGTTTACGCTACCAATGAATCAGCCATAGTAGCTAAGTAGCAAGCCAGCCACCAAGGGTTTTGTCACCACAAACATATACATAAAGATTGCAAGACTCACCATGGGGCAAGAAAAAGCATTCATTTTCATGAACGCAGCCAGTTAATGACCGATAATGGGGGACACTGTCAATGTCATTAATGCCATCAATGTCATCACAAGTCATGTTTATCACCACCTTTGCAAGTAATATTTTTTGTTTCAGTGCTTCTAAAACGACAAATGAAGCATACATAGAAATAATTTGAGGAAAGTGCTGTTACAAGACACTCAAAAACAGTTTGAGTAAACAAAGTCTTCAAGAGTCAGTGTCAACATGAAAGTTAGTATGCTACCAGGGAAGAGATGGCAATCTTAGTTAAATAGGGCAATCCAAGTTGGCAACAGGAGGGGCAAAACGTGCAGACAGGGGCCAAGCAGGCAAATTTAGTTTAAGAAACAGGTATGGGTCAGGATACATAGAATGTCAACAAAAGAACAAGTACACACCTTTGCCTTGAATGCAAGGATCCAACAACGCTAAAAAAAGGGGAGCGGGCAGAGCAACTTAAGATAGGTGGAAGTAGAATTTTATTGGCAGAAGACAGAAACAGGTGGAGAAAAACTGGCCCTTTAAATCTACAGCAAGCAGACGTGCATGCTCCCTAGTGAACAGAGGTGGCACTGCAGTGGCAGCCAGAAGAAGGAAGCAGATGCCAGGAAACACAAGGACATTGATGGGGAAGAGCAGACCTGGGACCAGTGTGGAATGCGGAAGAGCAAAAGACAGGAATGAGGTGGTGAGCAGGAGCTGGACCCAGACAAAGACACTGGAAATGCTGTCTGACAGTGTTATAAACTTGCGTTTTCTGATCCTACAGCAATATTCCTTTCCATTTGTCCCCTACATCTTGTTGATTTAGTAAATGTACATAGTAAGATGCAGGGGACTGACAGATGAAAGAGTAACTGCAGGATCAGACTACAGAGGCTTTGTTTGTTGTCTGTTACCATGGAGATGCATGTGAATTAATTAAGACTCTTTGCAAAGAGTTTTACATAGTTTGGAACAATACGAAAAAAACATTGCCCTTTGAAATGGTTTCAAGCTTTAGTTTTCTGTCCATACCACAAATATTTCCCTGCCAGCAATTTGGCAGCTAGGCTCAGATTTGCCGGATTTTGGCAGCGTACGGGTGGGGGCGGGGCTTTATGTTAGATCGGTGTACTCACATGCTGGTCTTGATAAATGCCCTTCATTGTGCGCATAGGTTGCTATTGGCTCATACTGTACCTTTGTGTGCCTCTGATTTTATACAGAGGCAGATGATGACTTTTATTTATATAGAAAAGCCCACTTCATATGAATATTACAAAGATTCATGGGGCAGCAGGGTAGTGGGGTAGATGTAACAGTAAGAGAAAGGAAAAAGGGAAGAAAAAGTCATAAAGGAAAAGGGAAAAAAGAAAAAAGAGAGAGAAAGAAAAAAAAATAAAGGGGTGAGGGTAGAGACTTGTCACATGCCACATGGTGGGGATCCTTCTTCCCATGGGAGGAATGGTTTCCTCCGATAAAACTGGTAAAACTGGTGACTAAGCACTATTAGATCGGTAGGGAAGATAGGAGTCGGTAAAGATCATTAATGTTCATTTATAAACTGCATGTTCCATTATAATATACCATAATACAACATTTTTCATATACATTATACTTCTAGACAACTCGTTTAAACCTTGCAATGATCTTTACAACCCAGAACTAACAAGCCTCATTATTCATCTGTTATCTATCATTATCCAGCCTGTATGGAGCTTTCTTCCTCCACACAATATTTTTCACATTTTACTGTCACATTTAGTTAGGAGACTGATAACAATTTGAAAAACACTTGCCAGAAATCCTTTTTATCCTTGCGTGAAACAATCATTTTTAACTCCAGCTAGTGAGATAAAGGATCCTCTATGTATTGTGTAACACATCATTTCAATGGCATGCGAACCATTCCAGAGGCAGGAATAAAGTGGATGGTAAAGCAGATAACACGTCCACATCCCGGTCATTGACTAAGTAATAAATGTCTGCCCAGTGATGGAACAGAGTAGCCCACCTTGGCTTGGATCTCAGCACTGATAGGAGTGAATGCTTTTCTGACACATGACCCAGAATGTTTTGTTCTAGTCGGCATAGAGGATTTCAGGAATGTCTATTCATTTATTCCACAAGCCTAGTCCAAGAGGTGGGGCCCATCGTAGCCAGATGAACTTGGAGTTAGTAGGTGGGATGGGTCACAATGTGGTGAACATATTTCTCCTAATGAAAAAGCATGGTAGCGTCATCATACAGTCAGCAGCACAGCATGGAAGTTTTCTAAAAGTAAAGACTATAAGACTATAGCACTTTATTCTAGCAGCAGATTTTAAATGGAGGGCTATAGACTTTACATTTAGATGAAGGTGGCGCACTGCATACCCTTTAACCGAGCTTTTCACATACAGTGGCCCAGCAATCTTGGTGGTTCCAAATATCAATATGCCACAAGGCATAGCAGTTAAAATGCTTAGTGGTTTAAAATGGGAGGCAGTTTTACTTAAAGGAGAAATGAAAAATCACCAGCAAGCAGGGCGGTGCGGGAACATAAAAGAAATTGTTTATTACCTGGACAACTGCTGGATGTAATTTCTCCCGGTTTCCTGATACATTATGGCCCTGTCTTCTGCTGCTTTAACATCATGGCCCCGCTGATGGATTGCTCACTGAGCCAGTCAGTGACTGCAGTGGTGTCTCGCCCCAGTCATTGATTGGCTGAGTGGCCAATTCTTCAGCTGGCTACGTGATGTTGCAGCAGCAGGATACCGGCGGCTCTCAGAGATCAGCAAGCCTGCTGTGGGGTCTTTATTATGCTCCTGCACCCCTCTGCCTCACAGTGATTTTTTATTTTTGCAAGATTTCTCCTTAAAAGTGTACCTGTTGTTGGAACTTTCAAAATCTAAATCAACAGGAGATGTGATATAAAGCATGTTCGCAATTTACATTTATTATTATTGTTATTTTTGTTTTATGCTGGTTGAAAAAAAGAGACCAAATGCAGGAAGTGCACTGCTCAATGCATCCATCAATCCTGTGATCGCTTCTTTGTCAGCATGCAGATGACTGGGACTTCATGTGTTTGGTTTCTTTTTTCCAACTAGCATAACCACCTGCCTTTAGGAGACTGGACTTGGATTTCAGAGCTTTGTTTTAAATCATGATAAAAAAAAATGTAAATTGAAAACTTGCTTTATTTGACATCCCCTGCTAATTTAGATTTTGAAAGTTATAATGACAGACAGTGACACTTTAAATATTTCTCCAGCTAAAACAGTAACAAGAATATAACATTATTCAAAAGTCCTAAATTGGTCCGTTTTTCCAGTTCCTTTCATAGGAGCTGCTCCCTATCAGGACTTTGTTTTCCAGACCACTATATGGGCATGCAGAGAAAATTGTAAAAAAAAATAATATATTTTTCTACAGTGCTGTACAAAGACTGTAATGACTAAAAACTGGACAAAATCTCCAGTAAGACCTGCAATCATACTTCACCATTACTTACATTGAGGCCAAATCAATACTTTTGAGGAAGCCAGAGTACCCATAGGACACCCACACAAGCACAATATGACCCATAAAAACTTACTGCAGATGCTCTCATTTGCCTTACTTGTTTTATTACATATTCCTTTTAAAATTCTCATGATTTTTCTTAAAAGATAAGCTTCAGTTTTCGTCAGGTTTACACAACCATAATTTCTGTCCTGAACTGAATAAAGGGTTAAGAGCGAGCATCCTGAATCAGGTATGCGCACAAAATTGGGAGCTCCTCCGTATTTACCGTAGGCTATGGCTTTTTCATTTTGGTAGGACGAAATCACTGCTTTTACATAGTCCTGTTCTGTGGGGATTGTACGTGATTTCCAATGTCTAGTAAGCACTATTTTAGCATGGATACCAATCCATTTTCCTATTCACATGCCCTTGGTTGAAATGGATCGATGTTGGGGCTGTGTACCATGCCACAAATAAAGCGGGCAGGCCATAGTACGCACATATGTAGTGCTGTCCATACCTGCTGGTTTATGGCTATGGACAGCCCTATGGATATGTGAACGAGGCCAAAATGTTAAGTATTTAGCTGGGGATTATGAAGACCACCATACTCATACACCGGTCTTAAATTAGGCCCCAATCCCTTTCTCCTAGCGTCCAGCATACCAAATCTACACCTACTTCCAGGAGTTGGAGATTTGGAACATGATTTATGCCTGCGAGCATGCTGACGCCCCTGGCGTACACCTGTGGCCGGACCTTCATAAATGTCCCCCATAGTGTCCAAATGTTTTATCCAGGGCTGTGGAGTCGGTAAGCCACAGCTCCAGTTCCGACTCCAACTTCGACTCCTGAATTTTATCAGGACCGACTCCAACTCTGACTCCGACTCCTGAATTTTATCAGAACCGGCCGGCAGAAAATGGCCGGTCATATACCAGGGGAGTTATTTATCACACTGGCTCAGCAGCCTTTCCCTAATGTCCTACATGATCCTGGGGCGACTTCTGTTTTTGACTAAATGTTCACCATACTTAAAGAAACACTGCTAACAATGCCATATTCCTGTGATAAAGAGGTCCTCCATAGTGATATAGAGAGGGGTCACACAAAGTGATATAGGGGTCCCACAGTGATATAGATGGTCACTGTGGGGGCACGCAATAGCACGCAAACACACACACACACACACACACACACAGCCTGCTGCAGCCATAGCGCGCACACACACACACACACACACACACAGCCTATTGCAGCCATAGCGCACACACACACAGCCTGCTGCAGCCATAGCACACACACACACACAGCCTGCTGCAGCCTTAGTACACACACACACACACACACACACACACACACACAGCCTGCTGCAGCCATAGCGCACACCACACGCTCACACAGCCTGCTGCGGCCATAGTGTGCACACACACAGCTTGCTGCAGCCATAGCACACATACACACAGGGGCGGTCTCTGCATTTCTGGGGCCCCAAGCGAAGTTATGTCTGGGGCCCCCTCCTCGACACACGTTCCAAAACAATAGGCCGCTGTGTGTTGCCCCCAGTAGTATATACCCCTTGTGCGCTACCGCCAGTAATATATACTCCTTGTGTGCTGCCCCCAATAGTATATACCCCTTATGTCCTGCCCCCAGTAGTATATACCCCTTGTTTACTTCCCCCACAGAAAGAGATTACTGCTACACTACTTATGTCTTCTCATCCTCCTCCTCTATATTACACAGAATATCTTCATATTACACTGCTGCTCATATACAGTCATCCAGCATCCAGGAAGAGAACAGCACAGATCTCCCCCCACACAATGGACTCTTCCAGCCCAGAAACAAACTGCCAAATAACAAACTGCCGACAACTTTTCCATGACCCCCTTATGTAATAGGGCCAGTCTCCTATTAAAATGTTGCTCATAATGTATATTCATATAAATTCATATCAAAATTCAATTCTACATTTTTTAAAAGATTTTTTTAAAGCTGGAGTCGGTACATTTTTTCCGACTCCAACTCCGACTCCGACTCCAGCCTGAGCTGGCTCCGACTCCAACTCCGACTCCGACTCCAGCCAAAACTAGCTCCAACTCCGACTTCGACTCCACGACTCCGACTCCAGCCTGAGCTGGCTCCGACTCAGACTCCGACTCCAGCCAAAACTAGCTCCAACTCCGACTTCGACTCCACGACTCCGACTCCACAGCCCTGGTCTTATCAGTTCTTATATAATACTGTAGTATTGTCACTGCATCCATTTAATAGCACCAGTCACGGTACTTATATAGTATATAGCTTTTATAAGGTAGAAGTGACCGCTGTGCCCCACTGTGACTCCTAGGTCATAAAACTGTGTGATAGAAGATGCATTATATCACAGTTCTGAACTCTAGGATATAAATACTACTGCTATATGGTCAAATCATATATACTAAGTATATAGTACTTGCAGTAACAGGATTGTGATGAAAGTGATGGCAGATTTGAAAGCTTTGAACCACCTACATTGTGCAAGATGAATGGGTTCAGACAAGTTTCTAATCTCTGATCTCAGCAACGGAAAACAACTAGGTCAGTATGTTTTTTCCTATTTTTTTATTTTAGTTTTCCACATAGCTGTGCACAATAAACGTTTGTTTTCAAGAAAAAGCCAAACTGCTGGAAACAAAAAGCCTGTAAACACATACTCCTAGTCATAAACTTTATTCAACGTGTAGAGAAATTGGGAACAGACAGATGTATATATTTAGAAATATTCTGAAAAAAATGCTACCTATTTGATGTAAAGCTGGAGAGATAAACATACAGAAATGTATATATTATCGATAGGGAGAGACCTGTGTAAGGGAGTCCATTGACCTTTATCCCTTAGCACCTCCCTATACATATAATTTGTAAAATAATAATAATAATAATAATAATAATAATAATAGTTCTGTGGCCTTAGACTTTTGGCCAGGTGTCACAGTTATCTGGGGAAAAGCCGCTAGCAACCTATGATAGAGCAGAGAGCCATAGACCCACATCAGCGGAGGGTCTGTCAGGCCTGTAGTCATTTACAATACGAGAAAAATGTGAGATACTCTCAAGTTTCAAGTATGGCTACATGTATGGCCTGGTTGATTTACTAGACAATAAGTGGTTGTCATGCCATTACTATTTATCCTCTGTCCACAGGATGGTGTTTTGGATTTTTACCACCTGGCTCTGTTGTTCTGGGAAACATTAGCTGCCACCAAAGATGCCTGGCCGCAGCTCACCCCTTCCTTTCTCGTAGAGGAAACATGAAAGTTCAGTCTTGCCGAATATATAAGATGGTCACCTTAAGAAGGGAAAATCTGGGTCTAAATCTAAAAAGTAAACTCTCAAATATGTGTTAGCAAAGACCTCAGAAAAGAAGGATTTAGGGGTAGTGATTTCTGACAGCCTTGAAAAGAATCAGCCAGGCGGTAGGGAAAGCTAATAGAATGCCGGGCTGTATAGCTAAAAGGTATAACCAGTAGGAAGGAGATTATGACTCCCCTGTATAGAGCTCTGGTGAGACCACATCTGGAATACTGTGTCCAGTTCTGGAGACCTCACCTAAAAAGGATATTGATAAAATCATACTGGTGCAAGAGAACATTTTTTTTTATTGTTTTTTATTATTTTTTTCTGATATATAAAATAAAAGTAATCAGCAATCCTGATGGGTTTTTTTTCCCACTTTTAATTTACGCTGTTCACCATGCGGGAACAATATTGTTATATTTTAATAGATTGGACAATGATACAATATATAATAGTTTTATTTTTTATGTTTTTTTTTATTTTTTATTTTTATTTGTATAATGGGAAAGGGTTTTTTTAAACTTTTTTTTTTTTTTTGCATATATGAGGGGACTTTAATATGCAATGCTCTGATTGCATATAGTGATGAATGCTATGCCATAGCATAGCATAGGATAAATCGATACTATCAGTGATCTGTACATAGAGTTTGTCTGAGAACAAATGAGATCAAAGATCCGACAGGATGGAGGTAAGTGGCTTACCCCACCTGCTGGTACAAGCTATGCTGTGCGGGGTCCTGATCAGTCAGTGACAGGTCCTTGTCCTGTCACTGACTACCTTAAACACCGCGATCGCTGTGCATTATGCCTGGGTCTGGAAACAGTAATGTGTGCAGGGCTGGTCGCATTGAAATGGCCCTGTACACATTAAACCCCTTCAAAGTTATTAACATTTATATATGTTCCTGCTGCACGGATATGTGCAGCAGGAAGGTTTATAGCCTTATGGCTGACGTGGAGAGGTTAAACTGTGCCTGGTGTTCATATATTTACTTGTACATGCTTTTATTTTGCTTGCCACACTGCTAATTCTGCATTGCATATACAGTAACTGCTTTGAATTTTCCAATGGTCTCATATCAAGGATGTGTGGAGTTTGGTCACATGACCTCCCTTACACATGGCTTCAATCTAGTAACACTAAGTGGCTCAAAAACTTGACTTTTTTTAGTCACACTGCTTAAAGAGTAACTACTGAAAGAACTGTGACCAAATTCCTATCTTCCATAACTATAACTTAACCATGTGCTGTATAAAAAATATTTACCTAATTTTCTGCACATAGATTATTATTAAGTGTCCAAGTGGTTTCATGGAATCCTAGGGTTAAAGTGTCTCATTCCTGCACTTTGCATTACCGAAGTAATTACACTGTGTTGGGCTCATAGGGGACCACCAGATTAGTTACACCACTCCACCACTACTCCCAGCTAACCAGCAGCATAATGCTCATCATCCTCATGGGTACCAGACAAAACCACCTAATGTGGGATACATGTAAACTTCCCATGATCTATTTCTGGTGCGGTAGAAGAAATGGGACTACCTATTTAGTTTCATTTAGAATTATATATTCTGGAATCACATTCTTCTTAATAAGTACATTGCAGCTCAGTAGTCTACACACAAAACCTAAATAGACCCTAAGGACTAAAAGTATGTAAAGTGCTAGAGGAAGGTTGACATTTTTCACTATTCTATGCAATTCTTTACATAAATGAAAAGGCATCAAGATAGAGCTTGACTGCGATCTCATTAAGTATCCCCTCCTGTTTCTAAAGAGTCTTCATATATTCAAATGTTAACCACATAGGAGCGCATTGTCCAAGAATCAATGAGTAAATGTTCATTAAAGGAGCGATGAGACAACTCACTGCAGCTGCACACTCCCTATCATAATATAGGCCTTCATTCGGATGCCATGAAGTTCTTACTCGTGGCTTATTATCCCTGTCATTCATACATTTCATTTAATGGTTACAGAAAGGGGCCATCTATGTTCTGATGAATGGGTGGCAGGTGCTACGTCTGTGGTACAGGACATAATGGATTCATGCCGGAGGGTTTGGATTATACAGAGTCATGTGCAACTGGAGCATAAGCTGGGGAAAATCAATAACTCTGAAGTTATCAATGAGAACATGTCATCAAGCGTAACATGTTAGTGTTCTCCCTATAGAAACTGCATCCTTATTTTTTATTTTTAAAATTCCCGTTCATATATGTTTAACTATTAAAATTAGCATAACTTGAAATTTCTACCTTTTTTTTACATTTTGACCAAATAGTCCTATATCTTGGGATCCCAAAAAGTACCATAACTGTGCCTGAGACTAATATTTAAAAAAATCGATTTGTTAGCATGTCTTCTTTAACCCCTTAACGACATTGGGCGTAAATTTACGCCCTCGCAGCCTGGTACTTAACGCACCAGGGCGTAAATTTACGCCCGATGTTTACCTGATCGCTTCACACACAGCGGTCGGGGAAGATGGCCTGCTATAATGTATAGCAGGCCATCTCTGCTCGTCGGCACGGGGGGTGATTAAACCCCCCCCCCCCCCACCGTGGCGACGATCGCTGCTATTGGCTGATCAATACAGATCAGCCGATAGCAGCTGAATACAGCTTTCCGGGTCATCGGTGACCCGAAAAGCAATGGCGATTGGTGCTGTCCGGGACAGCACCAATCGCCATTAGTGTCCCCAACAAAGATGGAGCCGGTGCCACCCCCAAGATCGCCGTGATAGGCCGGCCAGTACCGGCCGGCCCATCATGGCGATCTAACAGTTAAAAAGTGTCCGGCCGGGTTCTGCACCCCTCAGCTAGGTAGCTGAGGAGTGCAGAACAGGTGTGTGTGGTGCAGGTGTACCATACTCACCTGATCCTGGCCTCCGGAACGAAGATTCGCGGTCCCGCGCGTCTTCTTCTCCTCGTCACCGCCACTTCTGGGTTCGTTCGGTCTTCGTCGGGAATCTTCGGCTCTTCGAGCTTTTCCGTTGCCCCCATCTTCGGCCATCTCCGCCAGCTCCATTCTACTGCCCCCTAGCGGCTGATCAGTGTATATTATACACTGATCATTTGCTTTGGGGTAAAAAGTTTTTTTTTTCCAAATTTTCTTTTTAATTTTTATTCGCCCTAACGCCGCTGAGTGCTGATCAGCATCGCACGTAAGTGCGCCGCTGATCAGCAACTCCTCCTTTTTGGCGTAGGGGCATTTTCCCCCCCTATATCCTACCGCCACTGTCTGCTGATAAGTGCCGCACATAAGTGCGGCATATATCAGCAGCTTCTTTTTTGGCGTAGGTATATTTTTTCATACTGTCAAAAAAATCGTAAAAAAACACTACATTACACCACACTACACAAAATAAAGTTTTACACTACACCAGAACACATTTAAATACCCCATATACTAGTTCCCGTATAAAGATGGCCCCCAGGGTGTTTTCGGCGTCAGAGGCATACGCTATTATTGCCTCCGACACCGAAACAGCCAGTGAGGATGAATGGGGGGATCCTTCTTTCCTCCATTCATCCTCATCATCCTCATCATCCAGTGACGTGTCTGGTGGTAGCATAGCGCACGCTGCCCCCCAGACACGTCTTTTCCGCCAGTACCGTCCCAATAAGAGATGACTGTATGGCGTGAAATTCTCCAAACTCTGTGAATATACCTCAGGGTACACTTACAGATTCAGGGTACGTGCACACTGCGGAATGGTGAAGGATAACCCTTTGTGCATTCCGCAGCTGGCACCTGCCGGCGGACTGATGTGGGCGCGCGTCTCCACCCGTGTCATAGACTCCATTCTGCATAGAATGGAGTCTATGACACGGACAGAGACGCACGCCTGCATCAGTCTGCCGGTGGGTGCCAGCTGCGGAATGCGTGAAGGGATATCTGTCGCGATTCCGCAGTGTGCACGTACCCTGTATGAAGGAAGGGACACCCGAATCCTGCATACCACCCCCCCCCCCCCCATCCTCGGAGTTAGTGGGAAGATCGTTCAGGAACTGATCTTCCCACTGCTGGATAAAGGTCACCACCTGTACGGGGATAACTTTTATACCAGCACCCCCTCTTCTGGTCCCTCGCTGCCCGAGCTACTATAGCTTGCGGCACGATCCGAAAATATCAGAGGGAGTAATAAAGCCCTAATATTTAGCAGCCATGGAGTGGCCCCAGCGCTTCTGGATATGAGGGACCGCGTATCGCACCAGGGAAACATTTTCCAGGAGACGCCCCCCAAACTGGAAAACAGGAGACCCCAGAAAAAGTGCAGAGTGTGGCGTAATAGGGGGATCAGGACGGACACCATTTTTCAGTGTGACGCCTGTCCTGATCACCCAGGCCTCTGCATACTGGATCACTTCAAGGCGTACCACACGTCATTGGAGATCTACATTTTCAAAATTCTGTCCCTTATTCCTATTTCAGGGGTCACGTTGATCCGGGGATTATTCTGATCGCCATTATGGAGTCGGGAAGGAATTTTTTCCCAGTGATGAGGTTACTGTTGTCTACCTCACGAGGGTTTTTTGCCTTTCTCTGGATCAACACAGGTTGAATTTGATGGACACCTGTCATTTTCAACCTTATAAACTAATAAATGGCCTAATACTCCCAAATAAATTAGAATTGTTCCTTTTCCCCATTAGAGGATGCCATGATGCAATTACAAAGCCTCTGTGCGGCCAGGACAGTAGAAACCCCCCACAAGTGACCCCATTCTGGAAACTACACCCCATAAGGAATCTAACGGTGGTGACGGCCACATTTGGGACGTGAAAATGAAAAAAAATGGTATTTTTTATTTTCTGGAACATGTTCGACAAATTTGCCCATCACTAGTGGGGTCCATATGCTCACAGCACCCCTTGTTAGATTCCTTATGGGGTGTAGTTGCCATAATGGGGTCACTTGTGGGGGGTTTCTACTGTTCTGGCAGCACAGGAGCTTTGTAATTGCGACATGGCCTCCATCCTCCATTCCAGCCTCTAAATGGCACTCTGTCCCTTTGGTGGCTTGCCCTGTGCCCATATGGCACATAATGTCCACATGTGGGGTATTTTCGTACTCAGGGGAAATTACTCTACACGTTTTGTGTTCATTTTCTTTTTTAACCTCTTGTGGAAATGGGAAAAATCAAGGCTAGACACACATTTAGAGTAAAAAATGCTTAATTTTTACACTAAATCATTGATCTTGTCTTGATTTTTTCATTTTCACAAGGGGTTAAAGGATTAAAAAAAACACAAAATGTGTAGAGCAATTTCTCCTGAGTATGAAAATACCCCACATGTGGACATAAAGCGCCATGCGGGTGCAGGGTAAGCCTCCAAAGGGAAGGAGCACCATTTGGTTTTTAGAGGCTGGATTTGGAATGGAATGGATTTCAAGGGCCAAATGAAATACTAAATTTTTACACTATAATGTTGGTTTAGCCTTAAATTTTTCATTTTCACAAGGGGTTAAAAGAGAAAAAAAACACACAAAATGTGTAGAGCAATTTCCCCCGAGTCCGTAAATACCCCACATGTGGACATAAATCGTCATGTGGGCGCAGGGCAAGCCTCCGAAGGGAAGGAGCACCATTTGGATTTTGGAGGCTGGATTCGGCCAGAATGGATAATGAACACCATGTAGCATTTACAGAGCCCTCGTGCTGCCAAAACACTGGAAACCCCCCACAAGTGACCCCATTCTGGAAACTACACCCCTCAAGGAATCTAACAAGGGGTGCAGTGAGGATATGGACCCCTTGATAACGGGCACATTTGTGCCGTGAAAGTGAAAAAATGAAAAATTTCCCTTTCACGTAACATTGTTCCACATTTGTGCCCGTCACCAGTGGGGTCCATATGCTCACTGCACCCCTTCTTAGATTCCTTAAGGGGTGTAGTTTCCAGAATGGGGTCACTTGTGGGGGGTTTCAAGTGTCTTGGCAGCACAAGGGCTCTGTAAATGCAACATGGCGTTCATCATCCTTTCTGGCCGAATCCAGCCTCCAAAATCCAAATGGCGCTCCTTCCCTTCGGAGGCTTGCCCTGCGCTTTATGTCCACATGTGGGGTATTTGTGTACTCGGGAGAAACTGCGCTACACGCTTTGTGTTTTTTTTTTCCTTTTATCCTATTTTTTAGGTTTTGCCACCCCAGAGCCTCTGCCAACCTGAAGTGGTACAGTCAGAAATGACCAAATATAACGGAGCCATTGAAATTCACTGGGCGCTCCTTTGTATCTGAGGCTTGTGGTTACATCAAACAATGCATTAGGGCCACATATTGGCTATTTCTATAAACTGCAGAAACGGGGCAATTAATATTGGGGTGAATTTCTCTGGTAATAAGTTTATAAATATGAAAAATATTGGATTACAATAAAATCTCTGCACAGAAAATTAAAATTTTCAAATTTCTTACACACTTAGCTTTTATTTCTGTGACTCTCCTAAAGGGTTAAAACACTTTCTGGATGTGCTTTTGTAGAGTTTGGGGGGTGCAGTTTCTGAAATGGAGTGCTTTGTGGGGCTTTCTAACATACAGACCCCTCAAATACACTTTTATAAACCTGAACAGGTCCCTAAAAATATCTGAATTTGCTGCTTATGTTTTAAGCTTTCTATTGTCTAAAAAAATGAAAGATCGTTTAATAAATGCCGCCAACATAAAGTAGACATGTTGCTAATGCTATTTAATATATAATTTATGTGGCATAACAACTTTCTGTATAAGCAAAAAAGTTTCAAAGTTGGAAAAATGCATTTTTCACGTTATTTGGTGTTTTTTCATAAATATTCGTTATAAATATCGACTCCAATTTACCAGAAATGTAAAGTACAATATGTCACGAGAAAACAATCTCAGAATCAGCCGGATAGGTAAAAGCATCCCAAAGGTAATAATGACTAAAGTGACACAGGTCATTTTCATAAAATTTGTCTCTGTCATTAAGGCCATTTCAGGCTCTGTCCTTAAGGGGTTAAAGCTACTCTGTACCAACAATCTGTCCCCCCCAAACCACTTGTACCTTCGGATAGCTGCTTTTACTCCAAGATCTGTCCTGGGGTCCGTTCGCCAGGTGATGCAATTATTGTCCTCAAAAAGTACTTTTAAACTTGCAGCCCTGTGTCAAACGGCCGTGTCCTAGAGTGTCTATGCCCTAACTTTGCACCACCCCTCCTTTCCTCCATTATTACCAAGAGATGCTGCATGAGTAATGCCAGGAGGCTTTGCATGAGTAATGCCAGGAGATGTTGCATGAGTATTGCCAGGAAGTGTTTGAAGGCTTATAACAGTATATTTTATAATGATTTCACTAATTCCTATTGTCAGGGATTGGTCTGCTCTGTCATGGCTGCTTTCAGTTGCAGATTCAGTTGCAACTGTGTTGTTTACTGTGCAATCAGTTGTTTGTGCAATGTAGTAATGACGACCCGTGGGCAGGAAATAAAGCTCAGGGGGCGGGTACACAAATGGTCCAATCAGGGAGAAACACTGCATGATGGGAAATGTTGTTTCCCGGCCAGCGCCATCTTGGATATAGACCAGCTTTTAGAAAAACTTATAACAACTGGAAACATCTAAAAATACTTAGGGGGACTTGAGGAGTAAGATAAACTAGGTTTGGGAGCATTTAATTTTTTAGCTCTTGGGGGGGAATAACCCTTTAACACCTTAAGGACCCATGCCGTGAGTACGTCATGGAATCCTGTCACTTAAGGACCCACGCCGTACCCGCACGTCATGGCGTCCAGTGGTGCTTTGAAGTGAGCTCAGGAGCTAAGCTCACTTCAAAGCACGTGGGGATCGGCAGCTATATGCAGCCAGGTCCTCATTGTTAATGACGGGCCGCCACAGCACTTACAGGAGCTGTGCTCCTGTCACTGACCGATTGGGACCCCTGCAGTGTGACTGACTGCTGGAGGTCTCTTACCTTCCTCTCGGCAGTCAGATCGGCGATCAGTGTCTAGAGTCTGCACAGGCAGGCTCTATGCAATGATCGCAGATTACACTGATCAATGCTATGCTAATGCTATTAGTGTTATGAAAGTAATGTAAAAATGTTAAAGTCCCCTAAAGGGACAAAAAAATTGTTAATTTTTTTTTTTTAAACAGTTTTAAAAAAACATGACATAGCCCCTCCCCCAATAAGTTTAACCCCTTAAGGACAGAGCCTGAAATGGCCTTAATGACAGAGACAAATTTTATGAATATGACCAGTGTCACTTTAGTCATTAATACCTTCGGGATGCTTTTACCTATCCGGCTGATTCTGAGATTGTTTTCTCGTGACATATTGTACTTTACATTTCTGGTAAATTGGAGTCGATACTCATAACAAATCTTTATGAAAAAAACCCAAATAAGGTGAAAAAATGTGAAAAAATGCATTTTTCCAACTTTGAAACTTCTTTGCGTATACAGAAAGTGGTTATACCACATAAATTATATATTAAATAGCATTAGCAACATGTCTACTTTATGTTGGCGGCATTTATTAAACTATCTTTCATTTTTTTTAGACGATAGGAAGCTTAAAACATTAGCAGCAAATTTCCAAATTTTCAGTAAAATTTCAAAATCAGATATTTTTAGGGACCTGTTCAGGTTTAAAGTGTATTTGAGGGGCCTGTATGTTAGAAAGCCCCACAAAGCCCCCCATTTCAGAAACTGCACCCCCCAAACTCTGCAAAAGCATATCCAGAAAGTGTTTTAACCCTTTAGGGGAGTCACAGAAATAAAAGCCAAGTGTGTAAGGAATTTGAAAATTTTAATTTTCTGTGCAGAGATTTTATTGTAATCCAATATTTTTCATAATTATAAACCTATTACCAGAGAAATGCACCCCAATAATTATTGCCCCGTTTCTGCAGTTTATAGAAATACCCCATATGTGGCCCTATTGCGCTATTTGACGCAACCACAAGCCTCAGATATAAGGGAGCGCCTAGTGAATTTCAACGCCTCCGTTATATTTGGTCATTTTTGACTGTACCACTTCAGGTTGGCAGAGGCTCTGGGGTGTCAAAACCTAAAAAACACCCCTAAAGGGACACCATTTAGAAAACTACACCCCTCAAGGAATGTAACAAGGGGTGCGGTGAGCATCTGGACCCCACAGGTGCTTCACAGATTTTCCGAACAATATGGCGTGAAAAAAGAAAAATTTATTTTTTACACTAAAACGTTGTTCTAGCCTTCAATTTTTCATTTTCTTAAAGGGATAAGAGGCAAAAAAAGACAAAAAATGTGTAGCGCAGTTTCTCCCGAGTACAGAAATACCCCACATGTGGCGATAGAGTGCCAAGGGGGCGCAGGACGAGCCTCCAAAGGGAAGGAGCGCCAATTGGCTTTTGGAAGCTGAATTTCACTGAAAAGGATTTCAAGGGCCATGTCGCATTTACAGAGCCCTCGTGCTGCCAAAACACTGGAAACCCCCCACAAGTGATTCCATTCTGGAAACTACACCCCTCAAGGAATCTAACAAGGGGTGCAGTGAGCATATGGACCCCACTGGTGACGGGCACAAATGTGGAACAATGTGACGTGAAAGGGAAAAATTTCATTTTTTCACTTTCATGGCACAAATGTGCCCGTCATCAAGGGGTCCATATCCTCACTGCACCCCTTGTTAGATTCCTTGAGGGGTGCAGTTTCCAGAATGGGGTCACTTGTGGGGGGTTTCCAGTGTTTTGGCAGCAGGAGGGCTCTGTAAATGTGACATGGCGTTCATCATCCATTCTAGCCAAATCCAACCTCCAAAATCCAAATGGCGCTCCTTCCCTTCGGAGGCTTGCTCTGCGCCCACATGGCGCTTTATGTCCACATGTGGGGTATTTACGGACTCGGGGGAAATTGCTCTACACATATTGTGTGTTTTTTTCTCTTTTAACCCCTTGTGAAAATGATAAATTCAAGGCTAAACCAACATTATAGTGTAAAAAATGTAATATTTCATTTTCACGCCACATTGTTCCACATTTGTGCCCGTCACCATTGGGGTCAATATGCTCACTACACCCCTTGTTACATTCCCTGAGGGGTGTAGTTTCCATAATGGGGTCACTTGTGGGGGGTTTCAACTGTCTTGGCAACACAGAGGCCTTTTGAATGCAACATGGCCCCTCAAAATCCATTCCATCCAAATCCAGCCTTCAAAAACGAAATGGTGCTCGTTCCCTTCGGAGGCTTGCCCTGCACCCGCATGGCGCTTTATGTCCACATGTGGGGTATTTACGGACTCGGGGGAAATTGCGCTACACATTTAGTTTTTTTTCTCCTCTTTTAACCCCTTGTGAAAATGATATATTCAAGGCTAAACCAACATTATAGTGTAAAAAATGTAATACTTCATTTTCACGCCACATTGTTCCACATTTGTGTCCGTCACCCGTGGGGTCCATATGCTCACTACACCCCTTGTTACATTCCTTGAGGGGTGCAGTTTCCATAATGGGGTCACTTGTGGGGGGTTTCAACTGTCTTGGCAACACAGGGGCCTTTTGAATGCAACATGGCCCCTCGAAATCCATTCCATCCAAATCCAGCCTTCAAAAACCAAATGGCGCTTCTTCCCTTCGGAGGCTTACCCTGCACCCGCATGGCGCTTTATGTCCACATGTGGGGTATTTCCAAACTCAGGGGAAATTGCTCTACACATTAAATGTTTTTTTTATCTTTTAACCCCTTGTGAAAATGAAAAAACATGACAAGATTAATGATTTAGAGTAAAAATTTTACAAAAATTACACTAAATGTTGGTCTAGCCTTGATTTTTTTCCATTTCCACAAGGGGTTAAAAAAGAAAATGAACACAAAACGTGTAGGGTAATTTCCCCTGAGTACGAAAATACCCCACATGTGGACATAATGTGCCATATTGGCACAGGGCAAGCCACCAAAGGGACAGAGCGCCATTTAGAGGCTGGAATGGAGGATGGAGGCCATGTCGCAATTACAAAGCTCCTGTGCTGCCAGGACAGTAGAAACCCCCGACAAGTGACCCCATTCTGGAAACTACACCCCATAAGGAATCCAACAAGGGGTGCAGTGAGCATATGGACCCCACTGGTGACGGGCACTTACGTAGAACATGTGCCGAGAAAATAAAAAATACAATTTTTTTCATTTTCACGTCCCAAATGTGGCCGTCACCAGGGGGCCATATCCCCGCTGCCCCCCTTCTTAGATTCCTTATGGGGTGTAGTTTCCAGAATGGGGTCACTTGTGGGGGGTTTCTACTGTCCTGGCCGCACATAGGCTTTGTAATTGCATCATGGCATCCTCTAATGGGAATGGCGGCCATACCTATTTAGCTGGGGAAAAGGGACAATTCTAATTTATTTGGGGGTATTGGGCCAATTATTAGTTTATAAGGTTGGAAAGGACAGGTGTCCATCGAATTCAACCTGTGTTGATCCAGAGGAAGGCAAAAAAAAACCCTCGTAAGGCAGACGACAGTAGCCTCATCACAGGGGAAAAATTCCTTCCCGACTCCATAATGGCGATCAGAATAATCCCTGGATCAACGTGACCCCTGAAATAGGAATAAGGGACAGAATTTAGATAATGTAGAACCCCAATGACGTGTGGTGCGCCTTGGAGCGATCCAGTATGCAGAGGACGGGGGGATCAGGACAGGTGGCACACTGGAAAATGGTGTCCTTCCTGATCCCCCTGTTACACCACACTCTGCACTTCTTCTGGGGTCTCCCTTTCTCCAGTGTGGGGGACGTCACCTGGAAAATGTTGTCCTGGTGCGATACGGGGTCCTTCATATCCAGAAGCGCTGGGTCCGCTCCATGGCTGCTAAATATTAGGGCGCTATTACTACTTCTGATATGTTCGGATCGTGCCGCAAGCTACAGGGCAGCGAGAGACCAGAGGAGGGGGCGCTGGTATAAAAGTTATCCCCGTACAGATGGTGACCTTTATCCAGCAGTGGGAAGATCAGTTCCCGGACGATCTTCCCACTAACTCCGAGGATGGGGGGACATCTGGGGGCTGGATTCGGGTGTCCCTTCCTACATACACTCTAAGGGTACGTGCACACTGCGGAATCGCGACAGATAACCCTTCGTGCATTCCACAGCTGGCACCCACCGGCGGACTGATGCAGGCGCGCTTCTCCACACGTGTCATAGACTCCATTCTATGCACGGGCGGATTCCGCTCTCCGTCCAACGTGTTCATTCTTTGGATGGACGATGGAATCCGCCCGTGCATAGAATGGAGTCTATGACACGGGTAGAGACGCGCGCCTGCATCAGTCCGCCGGCGGGTGCCAGCTGTGGAATGCACGAAGGGTTATCCTTCGCCATTCCGCAGTGTGCACGTACCCGAAATCTGTAAGTGTACCCTAAGGTACTCTCACAGAGTTTGTAGAATTTCACTCCATACCGTCATCTCTTATTGGGACGGTACTGGCGGAAAAGATGTGTCTGGGGGGCAGCGTACGCTACGCTACCCCCAGACACGTCACTGGATGATGAGGATGAATGGAGGAAAGAAGGATCCCCCCATTCATCCTCACTGGCTGTTTCGGTGTCGGAGGTAATAATAACGTATCCCTCTGACGCCGAAAACACCCAGGGGGCCATCTTTATACGGGGATTAGTATATGGGGTATGTAGTGGTGTAGTGTCAAACTTTATTCAATGTAGTGTGGTGTAATGTAGTGTTTTTTACGTGTTTTTTTACAGTAAGTATAAAAAAAAAACCTACGCCAACAAAGGAGTTGCTGATAAATGCCGCAGTTATGTGCGGCACTTATAAGCAGACCGTGGCAGTAGAATATAGAAAAAAAACACCCTACGCCAAAAAGGAGGAGTTGCTGATTAGCAGCGCACTTTCGTGCGATGCTGATCAACACTCAGCGGCGATAGGGTGCGGAAAATAGAAAAAAAAAAATTTGAAAAAAAAAAAAAAAAAATTCTGAACATCCCTGTAGCTGCTGATAAGTGTATTACACATATCAGCCGCTACAGGGCAGCAGAGCGCAAAATACGGAAAGAGCCGACGCTGGAGCCGAAAATAGCCGAGAGAAGCCGAACGTGACGTCACGGAAGAAGCCGAAGACCCGAACGAAGACGAGGATGCCGCGAACCCGGAAGACGCCGATCAGGAGCCCGGGACAGGTGAGTAATGTACAAATACCTGCTCTGGACCCCTCGGCTGCCTAGCTGAGGGGTCCAGGGCAGGTATTTACTATATTGTGGGACTCTGATCGCCGTGCCACCGGCCCGATCGCCGTGAATGGCCGGCCGGTACCGGCCGGCCGTTCACGGCGATCGGGCCGGTGGCACGGCGATCACCATTACTTTTTACAGTAATGGCGGTCGGTGCCGTCCTCGGACAGCACCGACCGCCATTTTTTTCCGGGTCATCGGGTCGCCGATGACCCGGAAAGGTTCCGATCGCCGCTATTGGCTGATCTGAATTGATCAGCCTATAGCGGCGATCGTAAGCACGGGGGGTGTTAACCACCCCCCGTGCCGTGAAGCTAAGATGGCCTGCTATGATTTATAGCAGGCCATCTTCCCCGACCGCTGTGTGTGAACACGCAGCGATCGGGGAAACATCGGGCGTAAATTTACGCCCTGATGCGCCAAGTACCAGGGCGCGAGGGCGTAAGTTTACGCCCGATGTCGTTAAGGGGTTAAATCACCCCCCTTTCTCATTTTGTAAATAAAACACATAAAAATAAATAAATAATCTGATCTAATAAAATAAATCAATATTGTTCCTGCACGGTGAACGGCGTAAACAAAAAGTGGTAAAAAAAGCCAGGATTGATAATTTTTATTACATTTTATTTAAATCAAAGTTATGTTTATATCAGTAATGTCTCATCTACACAAATATAGTATTAATAAAAACTAGAAATCGTGGTACCTGAAAAAATAGAAACGCTATAGGAGTCAAAAAAGGGCCATTGTAATCACACCTATTTGCAAAAAAAGTTTTACTGTTAAAATAGTAAAACATTAGAAAAGCTGTATAAAATACATATCGCTTTATTCTGATTGACCAATAGAATAAAGATTAAATGTCAGTTTTACTGTAAAGTACATTACGTAAACAGGGAACCCCCCACAATTTGCAGAATTATTTTTTTTATTTTATTTCACCCCATAAAAGATATTTTGGGAGTTCCATCATGCATGGTATGGTAGATCAAAAGGTGCCTTTACAAATTACACATGTTCCTAAAAAAACAAGCCCTTACATGGCCCTGTAGCTGGAAAAATAGAAGAGTCATAGCTCTTAGAAGACAAGGAAGAAAAAAATCGAAAAATGCTAAATTGAAAATTGTTCCGGTCCTTAAGGTCATTTTGGGCTCTGTCCTTAAGGGGTTAAGGCAGCTGTATTGCTGTGACATAGTGGGGACATTTATGAAGTCTGGCGTTTTTTACGCCAGGCTTACAAATGTCCCCGCAGAGCCCATCCGTGGCGTAGGTTTCAGTATCATTTTTCCACCAGAAAAATTACAAATGCAGCGCACACAGAGGCTGCCGCACCCCCCGTAACGCCCCCTCTGCGCCCCACTGGTGAAGGTGGCGCACATGGGGCAGATGCAAAAAAAATATTAGCAAAAATACCATTTGCAAATAATTTTACGCCGATCTGCCCCATCTGCGCCTAAAAAAGGCATTTACGCCTTTTCACACATGTGCCCCAGTGTGTTTAACCTTATGCTGAACTATATATGTGCATTATGCCCATATATGTGTGTTAGTTTTACTTCAAAAAAAGTATGTTTTTTTGCTGCGTTATTGTAATTTCTAGTGTATTTAAAAGTAGTATAAATTATAGCTTTGCTGATAGTCATTGCAGCTTTAAGCTATGTTCACACTACGTAAGAGACCGGCCGTTCCGTGACCCCGGCTGGTCACGGAAGGGCTGGTCTCTGGCCGGATCATCTCGGCCGGTACTTAAGTACCGGCTGGATGATCTTTCCGGCCGTGGAGCTCTGATGCGGGCGCATCAGCGCGCACCCGCATCAGAGCTTCCCATAGCACACAGTGAAGCAAGCGGCACACAGTGAATTCCGGCCGCAGAAAACTGACCTGTCAGTTTTTTCCGGCACCGCATAGATCCCGACCGGAGCGTATACAATGTGTGTACGCTCCGGCCGGGATCCAATTGCACACAAGGCTATGTTCAACTCCGCAAAACTACGGCCGTAGTTCTGCGGCAAGAACTACGGCCATAGTTTTACGTAGTGTGAACATAGCCTCAGACTACATTCACATGATCCACAATTATGGTACAATTGTGTATACAGGATTTAGCATAAAACCACAGGGCCTATTAGATTGAAGGGGGCTGTACTTGTTTCCAATTCCTAGTTTCTCCGTCCCCCCAAAATAAAAATTGATATATACCCAGTATACCCCAAAACATTACAAGAGCTACAAGTCGCTGTGAGTGCTTGTAGGGTGTATCTGCACTCTCTTGCATCTGACTTTACAAGCCCATCCTTGAGGTCCCTAGGGCCGCATTTTTGTTGTGTCTTTGTAATATTGTAAGTCATGTATAACATTCTTCATTTGCTTAAATGGCACAAGTAATAGCGCTGTTGTTTGTTTCTTTATAATGATGGTTTGGATTCCGTTGTTTTACTACTAACCCAGGTCCCCTACAGGTAAACAAGACCCACATTATTTATATCTTATCTACTATATACAGATGCAGAGAGATATGTTCTGTAAAATGTCCTGTACTGTATGCCCTTGTGGCATAGCACACTAAATCTAAATCCCTAACACAAGCATTATTTTAGCCTAGTGGTTTGTATTGTTATCTAAGTGACATATGATTCTTTCATAGTACAATGTCATTTGGGGAAAGGTGGGAAACTAGGTCACCTTGTAGCCTTTATATAGTAACACCTTAAAATGAGGCAATGAGGCCATATGGCTTACAAACTATTCAAATAAGCTGAAAAACCAAAGTCTATAGTTTAATTAACTTTGTATCAGCAATAAAATTATATAAACCTAATATCCTAAAGTTAAATCCCATAAACGTATACTGTATCCCATAGAGTTTTTCTTTTCATTAATTTTTTAAACCCAATAAATTATTCTACTGTCTGTCAGCCTATTTCTTATCTATCTATCTATCTATCTATCTATCTATCTATCTCCTATCTATCTATCTATCTATCTATCTACCTATCATAATAAAACATCTGATTTAAATCAATTAGCTTCAAGGGGTTTCCACTAACTGTAATGGGGAACTCCAGGTAGAGGTAAAAGCATATAGCCTTACTTACCTATCTATCACAGTTTTAAAACTACCAAAAATACATTTGTTTTGGGGGTTTTTGTTCTGTATTGTGTTTCTGTACTTTCTGGTTTAGCAGTTCCCAGAATGCAGTACTGGTTCCAGAATGCAATGCTTTCCCTCAGCTGTTCATCACAGTCTACAGTCCTTGCAGCAGCTGCTTCTGGCCGGTCAGAGATGGTGAATCACTCAGGGGATTGGGGGATCCAGCGAAGCCTCCTGTGACATCACACCATGCCCCTGTCTGCATCATCAGCCTGTGCTCAGCAAACACACACAATGTGAGACAGAGGCATGGAATATTTGTCTCCTAAGGTGGGAGAGCAGTGGGAGCAGGAGACAATGTAAATTGGCACAGATGCCATTTTTCTTCACTTCCTAATGATGAGGAGGGCGGGGAGGAGGGACAGAGAGGGTGTGCCAGGCTAATGCATACACAATCTAGGCCATGGCCATTGGGCACAGGGCTGCCAGTTTAAAAGTGGCTTTTTAGGACAATAACTGCATCACCTGCTGAACGGACCCCAGGACAGATCTTGGATTAAAAGCAGCTATCCAAAGGTACAAGCGGTTTTGGGGGGTCAGATTGGGGTTACAGAGTCGCTTTAAGAATGAAAAAGGGGGAAACTGATTCCTGATCTATTCTAGCCAATTTCAACTACATTTACTAGTAATTCCTCTTCTCTTTCAAGAAAGATAAATCAAAATTATGACACAAAAACAAAATGTACCCTATGGACAAAAAAACCCATCATAAATGAAAACCCTACTTAAACTATAATAACAAAACAAAATAACTTGCCATGCTATGACCACATATTACCACCATCTAATGACTAATACCATCATGCTGTATACCACACCTTATATGCAGACCAATGTTGCCTTTATATGATGAACATATTACAGCACAGGTACAGTAGATCCAGTGACTCACAAGCAGGGCCGGCGTCAGCACCTGGCATACTCGGGCAAGTGCCGGGGCCCACGGCCGCCCAAGGGGCCCCCGACACTTGCCCAAGCAGTGAGACAGACGCCCGCCGCATCACCGACCCCCGGGGGAGCGGGTGCTGCCGACCCCAAGTCCGGGGGAGGGCTGGAGGGGCTGGGGAAGGACCTGCCGTGTTTGCTGCACTGGGGAAGGACCTGTGGTGACGTCATAAGGGGGCGGGGCTGAGAACGGGAGAGGCTGCATATGGATGAAGGACCTGTGATCATTGTCATGTGACATGAGGAGGCGGGGCTCACTAATACCTTCCCTCTGTGCTGTGAGTTTTAGTCCTTCTCTTATATCTCCTTCTGTAATGGCCTCTGATCTCCCATAATAACAGGCTGTCCATGCTGGGAGTTGTAGTTCTCCTCATATCTCCTCCTGTAATGGCCTCTGATCTCCCATAATAACAGACTGTCCATGCTGGGAGTTGTAGTCCTCTTATATCTCCTTCTGTAATGTCCTCTGATCTCCCATAATAACAGGCTGTCCATGCTGGGAGTTGTAGTACTCCTCTTAAATCTCCTCCTGTAATGTCCTTTGATCACCCATAATAACAGGCTGGACACGCTGGGAGTTGTAGTCCTATTATATCTCCTCCTGTAATGTCCTCTGATATCCCATAATAACAGGCTGGACATGCTGGGAGTTGTAGTCCTATTATATCTCCTCGTGTAATGTCCTCTGATCTCCCATAATAACAGGCTGGACACGCTGGGAGTTGTAGTTCCCCCTGGTATACCTATGTAATGTATGTATGTAATGTCTCTTACTGTAACTCCATTCTAGCCTGCTCTATAGTGAAGGAGCTAGAATACAGACTCCAGGGGGACGACCTCCTTCTAGCGCCTCCATTCTAGTCCATTTTAGCATGGATGCGCTCTCACCAACAGGCGCAGAGCGATGACGTCATCACGCCTGCTGGTGGATCCACAAGGTGCACACAAGGGAGAAGAGGACCCGACCCCCGCCCGGATTAGTGAGTATGATTTATTTTTTTATTTTCTTGTGCTGAGGGAGATCAGGGGGCATTTCTATGGGGCAGAGCAGGGGGCATTTCTATGGGGCAGGGGGCATTTCTATGGGGCAGAGCAGGGGGCATTACTATGGGGGCAGGGGACATTACTATGGGGGCAGAGCAGGGGCATTTCTATGGGGCAGAGCAGGGGGCATTACTATGGGGACAGAGGGCATTATTACTATATGGAAGGCACAGCATGGGGACATTATTACTATATGGGGGGCACAGCACGGGACCCACAAACCTCCTTACTTTACTGCACATGACACCAAACAGTGGAGTTACTACTGTATGGGAGTCTATGGGTGGGGAAAAGGGAAGGAAGTTGCTGGAAATGTGCGGAGCCTAAGATGTTTGTCTGACAGGTCCCGAAGAGATGAATTGTAGCTGGAAGAAATCATCATGGAGGTCTGGGCAAGATGGAGAGGAAACGGAGAGCGATCGCCTCAGATCAAAGAAGACGTCACCTGTGAGTTACTGAATTACGTTTTTTTTCGTATTTTGTCAAACTTTATTTGGTAGGTGTGCCCCGAGGTGTGCTATACAAAGGGGCCCGCTGAGGCTCTCTCGCCCAAGGGCCCACAAAAACCTGGAGCCGTCCCTGCTCACAAGTAATGTCTTCTATGACTGGAGTCTTACATTGTCTTCACCCCTTGGCCCAGGTTGTCATGACAATTTCTTTTGGTCACCACTCATCTATGCAGAATCTGTCAGTCAGACACACATGTAAGGATCTGCACTTTCTCTATATAAGCTGCCCATTCATTGTGCCCCAAATGGTAATAATGCCTAGCCCTTAATACTGCATACAGAAGTTACCCCATAATAGTGCCCCCACAGAGTAGTTATCCGTAATAGTACCCCCACATAGTAATTATCCCTAATAGTGTCTGCACACAGTAGTTAACCCATTATTTAACCCCTTAAGGACCGGGCTAATTTTCATTTTTGTGTTTTTGTTTTTTCCTGCTTGTGTATAAAAGGCCATAGCAGTTGCATTTTTACACCTACAGACCCACATGAACACTTATTTTATGTGTCACTAATTGTACTTTGCAATGACAGGCTGAATTTTTGCATAAAATATGCTGTGAAACCAGAAAAAAATTATATGCGCTGTGAAATTTTTCTTTGGGAGGGCTTTGTTTTTACGCCATGTGTCCTGTGGAAAAACTGACATGTTATATATATGTTAACGATATGTAACATGTATAACTTTTATATTAATTGATGGCTCGGAAAAAATTAAACCCTTTTACAGAAAATAAACATTCCTTAAAATTGCTCTGTTCCCAGGCTTATAGCGCTTTTATCCTTTGGTCTATGGGGCTGTGTGATCAGTACTTACTATCGGTACCTTGATTGCACATATGTGACTTTTTGATCGCTTTTTATTACAATTTTTCTGGATTTGATGCGACCAAAAATGCGCAATTTAGCACTTTGGAATTTTTTTGCGCTTACGACATTTACCGTGAGGGATCATAATTTAAATAAATTAATATATTTCTGGTGATTACGCAGGCAGCAATACCAAACATGTTTATTTATTTTTTTATTTATAAAATGGGAAAAGGGGGGTGATTTGGACTTTTATTAGGGGAGGGGGTTATTTATTAATAAAAACACTTTATTTTGTTTTCACATACAGTAAATATAAGCCCCCTATGGCAATTCTATATACACAGCACTGATCCCCCATTGAGATCAATTCTGTGAGTATAACATAAGATCAGTGCTCTATTATAATGGTCTGCTGCAGACTATGGCTATGCTCACACAACGTCAAAAATGGAGAAAAAAATGTCCAATTTTGCTATTTAAAAAACTGTCAGTTTTTGCAGCAATTTAACTGACTTCAATGCAATTGCAATGAAGTCGATGGGAAGACGGACGTCCTATGCACACAATGCATTGCAAAATGGACGTTTTTACCGCGGACGTCAAAATAATGAACATGAACATTATTTTCGGACGTTTGAAAATAGTGGACGTTTTTTATTAGTTGTTCACACACAGTTCTTCTATTGTCATCGTTCTTTCTCCGTTTTTACTATTAAATTCAATGGATTTTTCAATTAAAGGGGTAGTGCGGCGGTAAAAAGTTATTCACAGACTAACACACATTACAAAGTTATACAACTTTGTAATGTATGTTATGTCTGTGAATGGCCCCCTTCCCCGTGTCCCACCCCCACCCGTGTACCCGGAAGTGTGGTGCGCTATACTCACCTGTCACGTGCCGACACCAGTCTTCTATCTTCATTCAGCGACGTCTTCTCCGGGCGGACGGCGAACAGCTCCGACTGTTCCGTATGCTGGCCTCCCTCTGCAGCGTCATCCGATGCTCCTCCGCCATTGGCTGAGCATAACTGTGCTCAGCCAATCGCGGCCGAGCATAGTTGTGACGCTGCGGAGGGGGGACGGGCGGCAGCGACTCGGCCGTCCGTCCAAAGATGACGTTTGGCACGAGATGGCGGACGGCCCTCGACACAGATCAGGTAATGTATAATGCACCACACTTCCGGGTACACGGTTTGGGGTGGGGGGACACGGGGAACGGGGCGATTCACAGACATAACATACATTACAAAGTTGTATAACTTTGTAATGTGTGTTGTTCTGTGAATAATTTCTGAGCGCCGCACTACCCTTTTAAGCCACAACCAAAGGGCAATTAGTAATCCCAAACTAAAATAATATGCAAACACCTGTCATTGCAAGGGCATGCCAGGCTTCGAAAAACATCCGTTATTTTAGACTCAAAATAACGGACATCATTTTAAACGGAGCTGAAAAAAACGTTGTGTGAACATAGCCTATATCTATGGATTGGTGAGCCGGGATCAGTGTAATTCCGATGCTGAGCCCCGGACGGCTCATTTGAACGGATCTCCCCTCCACGATCCCATTGCGGGGGGGGGGAGGGGCCGGACACCAGGGACAGGGGCCACATACAGTATTCAAATGCAGCTGTGTCTCTGACAGCTGCGTCCGAATAGTTAATTAGCCGGGAGGCCTCTCTGCTTCCCCTTGCGTCGTTAAGGGGTTAATAAGGTTTAAAAGTATCCCAAATACCGGTTTATTTACCAGTAGTGCCCCACATAGTAAGTAACTAGAGATGAGCGAACCTTGAGCATGCTCGAGTTGATCCGAACCCGAACTTTCGGCATTTGATTAGCGGCGGCTGCTGAACTTGGATAAAGACCTAAGGCTATGTGGAAAACATGGATATAGTCATTGGCTGTATTCATGTTTTCCAGACAACCTTAGAGCTTTATCCAAGTTCAGCAGCCCCAACTAATCAAATACCGAACGTTCGGGTTGCGGATCGACTCAAACCCAAACCCGGTTCGCTTATCTCTATAAGTAACCATTCCCAATACTGTCCCATATACTAGTGCCCCTTATAGTAGGTAATCTTTCCCAATACTGTCCTAAATCAGTGGCACGTTAAATGTACCCTGGGCCCGGGCTGTCCACTCAGTCTGCCCCTCCAAGGTCACAGGTACCCTAGAGCCCTGAGCTTGCTTACAGTAGATGCTCTCCTGTGTAGGCCCCATTTAGTAGATGGCTCCCTGTGTAAGCCCCCTTAAGGTTATTGCCCCAGTGTAAGTCCCCCTATATAGTAGATGCCCCCGGTGCAGTCCCTCTATCATAGATGGCCCCTTGTGTAATCTCCCTATTATAGATGCCCCTCCTTAGTAGTCTCCCTTTTAAAGAGCCCCCCCCCGTGTAGTCTCCCTATTATAGATGCCCCCTCCTGTGTACTCTCTCTATTATAGATTCCCCTCCACCTGTGTAGTCTCCCTATTACAGATGCGCCCTTCTGTGTAGTCTCCCTATTATAGATGTCCCCCGTTTAGTCTCTATATTATAGATGCCCCCCTGTGTAGTCTCCCTATTATAGATACCCCGTGTAGTATCCCTATTAAACATGCCCCCCTGTGTAGTCTTCCTATTATAGATGCCCCCGTCTTGTGTAGTCTCCCTATTATAGATGCCCCTGTGTAGTCTCCATATTATAGATGCCCCCTGTGTAATCTCCCCATTATAGATGCCCCCCTCCTGTGTAATTCCCATATAGTTTGATTCTCAAAAGCATCATCCTCTCTCAAAGCCATGATATTCCAAGAGGTGTGGCAAGGTGCCCATTTGTGGTAACAGGTGGCGGCTATATGCCTACAGAGTGCTATGTCCTTTCACTGCTTATTGATTTAGGAAACATGCTCATTGGTTTTTTACCCACGCTGAGCCTGCAACAAACACCTTTTATTGAGTGATGACTGGACTCTGCCATTACCCTTCGCTCATGAGTATGTATTAGGGTATGTTCACATCTTGTTTTTGTCCTCACGTCGGGCTACACGTCAGGAATCAGTGCAAAAAGGATGCTGCCGTGCAGCCCAGCGTGCGGCTGACGGCCCCATGACGGCCACATTGACTTAAATGAGCAGAACGGAGTCATTATGTTACTGTGTTCTGCTCAGGACTCAAAAGCGTGGTCGATGTGGCCATGTGTCGATGTGTACGTCAGCATCCTTTTTGTACTGATTTCTGACATGTAGCCCGACGTGCGGACAAAAACGAGATGTGAACATACCCTTACCTATGTTATTTGCACTTACTGTATATTTTCACATGTATGTACATATGTATAATATAATATAATATTGGCCCAAAATTGTTCACACTGCCATTTATATGAATGATCATGCACTTTATATATGGATCTGGCACTTATTATTTTATGCTGGATAATCTATCGTTCACATATTGTGTAAGGTATTCTTTATTCCTTGTAGTTGCCTGTCACAACTAGCTGTAAATGAGGCATATGAGGGGTTCTGCATAGTGTGGCCTTCTGTCCATGATGTACATTCTCATTCTCCATAAACAGCAAAGAATCTTTACAATATCAGTATGATGGATACAGGAGTAACCAATACACAGCAACCATAGAGAACATACAGAGAAGAGGAACTGCACATTATCAAGCACTAATAGGACAGCACCATCTGCTGTCCCTTTAATATAGTCCCTCCAGCATACACTACAGCTGTTGCTGTTCTCTAACAATTGAAAGAATTTTGGTCTACATATGGAGGTTAGGCTGGTTTCAAAATCCCTTTAACGTATCTGTTTTTAATTGGTTACTTTTAACGGACAGTAAAACTAGTCAACACTACTTAAGTGTCCGTTAAAAAAAAAAACGCATCCGTTTTAATCCTTTTTTAAAAAAAAGTTCATGGAAAAACGGATCCAAACAGATGACACACAATTGCATCTGTTTTTGCATCTGTTTTTTTGCATCAGTTTTTTTCATAAAACGTATACGATAAACGGATTGCAAAAACGCAGTGTGAACCCAGCCTTAAAGGGAACCAATCAAGCCGAAAATCGCCATAACGATAAGGTAACTTGCTGGCACATCACCCAGCATGCTTACCTAACATCCCCCTGTACTCTCAACCCCCCCCCCTCTATTAGACCGTATTCTTACTTTTATTATGTCCCGCCCTGTATCTAAATGCCGGGCAAGTAGTCACGGTGGGCGTATCTAGTCACGGTCCTGGGCGTATCTAGTCACGTTCCTGGGAGGTGGAATCGCTGTAATCACTTCCAGAAGGGCGTGATTGAAAGACCTGCGTTCCACCGACATCACCCGGGGCCTGTGTTTCACGGCGGCGGCGGACACCACGCATGCGCTGTACGGCGGGAGAAGATGCTGATGTACTGCGCATGCGCGGCGTCCTGAAGACGTTGGCACGCCGCTGACATGGAACGCAGGCCCTGGGTGACATCGGCAGAACGCAGGTCTTTCAATGACGCCCCCTCTGGCCGTGATTACAGCGATTTCAACCGCCCAGGACCATGACTAGATACGCCCAGGACCATGACTAGAAATGCCCACCGTGACTACTTGCCCGGCATTTACATATAGCGTGGGACATCATAAAAGTAAGAATACGGTCTAATAGAGGGGGGCACGGAGGGTACAGG
Source organism: Dendropsophus ebraccatus (assembly GCF_027789765.1). Lineage (NCBI taxonomy): Eukaryota > Metazoa > Chordata > Amphibia > Anura > Hylidae > Dendropsophus > Dendropsophus ebraccatus. Next base: position 140,884,359 of record NC_091456.1, read on the forward strand.
GAGATGTTTGGGAAGCGTGCTGGGTGATGTGCCAGCACGTTTCCTTATCATTAGGGTGATTTTCGTTGTGATTGGTTCCCTTTAAGCAGACAATGCAAAGTTAGTTTTATTAACAGAGACCCAGTTTGCTACAATTGTATCCAGGCACAACATGAACCCCAGATTGAAACATTACATATTTGATTTATTTTTTTTCAGTTTGAATATAAATGGGTTGTCCGCTAAAATCTTCAGCTGCCCCGATATTCCTAGATTTGTGAAATAAAGGTAATGTGGAAAGTGATAAGTTAGACATGAAATGAATGGCCAGTTTACAGGATCTCTCCATTGTGATTTCTGTTTGTTGAGCTGTGAATGAGCTTCACCCCTGAGACGTAAAAGGCGTGTATTTCTGTATGTTAATTTAGCCTATTACATTTTACTTTATGGATGGAAAGTTATATTTACAGAGGAAACAAAGAGGAAAATCTTTCTGCTGTCTGGCTGGGAATGCTGTGTACAGACCTGGATTTTATCAGGAACATAATTAGTCATTTGTTTTCCACATCATTGCTGTATTTTGTACACTTAAAGGGGTTGTCTCATCATGAACCCTTCTCAGACTGTAGCTGGCCTGAAGGAACGTTTGGCTCACCACACATTTCCACTCCAGTGCCCAATGCAGGGGAGATTTAGTATTATATGTGGGTTATTCACATAAATGACTGTGTATAGTAAAAGAAACATTGAAAGGCTTAGGCTGCCAGAACTGCTTCTGGCTAAAAGACCTTAATCTGACTAGATACAACATAGTAATATGTGTAAAAATATCATATTTAGCACATTTTGATCATATAGGAGTCCGTAATTATCTAAAATTTACATAGTAAAACAAACAAAACTATAGAAAAAAATGCAAAATGAATGAATATGTATAACAAAGAAAGGTAGCAAAGAAGCTAGGTTTTGTAGGTTGACTAATGTTACTCAAAGGGAATTTGTCAGCACCCAGGCCCTACCCAAGGTGTTGACAGTGTGCTGTAGCTGGCAGTCCCCTAGTGAGCATGTTGCCTTTTGGTAATTTGTCAGTGGAGTGGATTATGCACAATCTCAAACAGCAGTTGTTTGTGCCTCACTCTGGCACACCTCAACACTCCTTCCTCCTACCTCTTCTTTATTAATAATTATTGCTGCCAGGTCACCTGCTCTCTCAGCTGTCAGCCAGTGTCTCTGATTGCAGATCAGTCCTGTAGGCAGGTTATGTCTGAAAGAAACACTCAAATATAGTTGAATCTCTGATTCTGATTCAAATGTGTTGGAGTTGTGATGTAGGGGTACTGTAAATCACATGTGAAGAGCCCTAGAGCAGTTTTTTCTGTAGTTTGAATCCCCTGAATAAATGCTTTATCATTATTGTATTGTTTTTAAAAGTGCAGAGAATTCCCAATCAGGTTCAAATTAGTTTAGTATTTTTAATACAAAGATGAGAAAAAAACTATATTTTCTATTTTTCTTATATTTGTGTTAAAAAAAAAAACTAATTTAAAAACTCATTTGGACCTCATTGAGAATTCTTTGCACTTAATTATAATGAGAGATAATAATAAAAAAAAAATATTATATTTCATTTTGATCAGGGCATTTTAACCAACGAAAGGATTGCTCTTGGGCTCTAGACAGGTGATTTACCCCTAGACCACAGATTCAAGAGATTCAATTTTATCTGAGTGTTTCTTTCAGACATAACATGCCTACAGAGGACTGATCTGCAATCAGAGAGTGAGCAGGAGGCTGCATTGATTATTCATGAAGGAGAGGGAGGAGGAAGGAGTGGTGAGGCATGCCAGAGTGTCACAAATGCTGAGCCACAACTCCTCCCTTCATTACAGTAGGAGACGCAGGGGAGACGCAGGATTGTGCATAATTCACTTCACGGACAAATTACCAAAGGCAACATGCTCACAAGGGGACTGCCAACTACAGCACACTGTCAGCACCTCTGGTAGGCCGGGGGTGCTGATAGATTCCCTTCTAAAGGGAACCTATCCTCCATTTCATGCTACCTGAACCAGTTACTTGGGCAGAGTCAATGGGGCAGTCCTTGGTCGCTCCTGCCTGCCCAACCAGCCTTGATCGATAAATTTCACCCTATACCTAGACAAGTAGAGATCTATCAATCAAGGCTGGTGGGGCAGGGAGAAGCTGCTGGAAACTGTCCATATGACTTGTAGTTTTGACAGTATGAAAGTGATGACAAGTTCCCTTTCATGTTCACTGTAACCATTACAGATTTAGCAAAAAAAATAGACAGTAACAAGTATATAGATGTGAAGTACATTTTGAGTCACAAACTACAAAGCGGCAAGAAAACCCCAGCCTGTTCTTCCTCATTTTTTTTAATTTATTTTTTTTTTTAAATCCATGCATGTTAAAAATATTTTTGAGTTCTATGGTAGTCTAAGGCATTGAATAGATTATTTTAAATGATCGAGTGATAGTGAAAAAGTTAATGGTAAATTTAGAGGGCGTCAAGGGAGGTCCTCTTCAATATAAAGGGGACCCTGCCTAGATTGCCGCTTCATGCCAACTCTACTTGTATGTTAAAGAAAGTATAGCATAAGCATAAAAGCAGCTAAATCACAATAAAACTCATTCCCTTTTTCTTTGATATCAGCAAAACACTTTCTGTAATGTCATCACATTTAGCAGGATCACCCCCCATTCTCTTCCCATGCGCCATGCAGCAGCTGTATCACCTCACTATAATCCTTTGTGATGTGTAGCTTTGGTCGGCCACCCATATAGCTAGGTTGTGGCTGTGGGAGAGCTGTATATTTTGAGCTGTCACAGTGAAGCTTTGTAACTGTTAGTAAATGTTTGAGCTTTTATCATATGTGATAAGTGTAAATCTCACTATAATAATAGGTTCTAATGTGTTCTTCATATGAGCTGATTTATAAATGCTTGACTATTGATACAGCCAAACACTAGTCTGTTTGAGCTATTATTCTGGTTCTTATGAAGCATAATTATATTAGGTATCCCAGATGCGTTGTTATACTATTAATGTATAAAACCAGGTCAGACAAAAAAAGTCACAGTGTTGCCAATAGCAGCCAAGTAGATTCCAGCTTTCATTTTTCTGTTGGAAAATGAAAACTGGAAACTGACCAGTTGCTTTCCTGTCTGCCTCAGAATTTCTACATAAGGAACAAATGAGAAGTATATTTTCTCCATCCAGTTTTTTGCAAAGTTTTCTTTGAGAATTTGACAATCTATAAAAGGTTCTTTGTTAGAGTATCCTTGGCAGAGCATACATTTTGGGCTCATGCACATGGCATGAGCTGTCTGCATGGCGGCTGTAAGGCGGCACATGGAGGCCCTTCTGTTCTGAATTTTGGAGCCATTGGCATTGTATGTGTCATTGTATGGCACCATATTAAGGAAGCACTCATCCCTGAAACAGTGGTAATGTATATTTTTTTCTTTCACTTTCTCTAGAAATCTAGCAAAATAGAAAACCTCTGGAAGGTTTCACATAAAACTGTAGGTATACATCTTGCATGGGTGGTGTATTATGGCTCCATAGTCTGAGGTTCTACAAAGCTATATGTGTACTCAATCCCTAAAGCTGATTGTAGCTGGTGAAATGTCTACCCAATGTAAAAATGTGAAAAATCTTTTAAGGCCTTATTACAAGGAACAATAATCTGCCACATCAGGCCGATTGGTAGATTATCTTTTTGTGTCACAAAGACAATGATCAAAGACTTGTTTTTCAGAAACAAGTGTACTTTGTAATAGTACACTCAGTCTACCATAAAATATTATTTATTTATATATTTATTATTTATTTTATTATGTTTCCGTAAAGCACTTTACAGTAAAACTGACATGAAAACATTATTCTATAGGTCAATCTAAATACAGTGATACACAGTTTATATAGCTCTTCTAATGTTTTCCTTTTTTCTTTTTTTTTTGCAAATAGGTATATTTAAAATTGCGCTATTCTGTCTCTTATAGCACTTTTATTTTTTACATATGGGGCTGTATGTGGCATCATTTTTTGCACCATGAACTTTAGTTTTTATTAGTGCCATATTTGTATATGTTGGACATATTCACATTATTATTATTATAATTATTATTTTAATGTAAAAGGTAATAAAAAAAAACAGCAATCCTGGCATTTTTTACCACCTTTTGTTTACACCATTCATCATGCATGAACAGCATTGTTATATTTTAATTAGGGATGAGCGAACTTTTGAATAGTTTGGTTCGGTTCGATCCGGCGAACTTTCGTGAAGTTCGGATTGGTCCAAACCGAACCGAAAACGAACCTTGCTCTAACGGCTGAATAATTGCAGCTACAATAGTGGGAGTGTGATAGGGTATAGTTTCGTTTGGTTGCAGTTGATATTACAATGAAAAAAGTGGGAAAAAAGCAAAAATAATGAGAAAAAAAATAATTATAGAAATAATAATAAAATAAAGTAAATAAAAGTGCCAAAATAGTGACAAAAAATATTGAAAAAAAAAAGTTTACAAGGAGGATGCGGCAGCACTTGATTGCACCCAGGCCAGTATTGTTGAGAAGAGACAAGTTGATCAGCAGGAGGAGGCAGCAGTTGTTTGATTCCAGGCTAGTATTATCGAGGAGAGGCTACTTGAGGAGGAGGAGGCAGCAGTTGATTGATTCCAGGCCAGTATAATTAAAAACAGACTACTTGAGCAGCAGTAGGAGGAGGCAGCAGTTGATCGATTCCAGGCTAGCATTATCGAGGATAGGCTACTTGAGGAGGAGGAGGCAGCAGTTGATCGATTCCAGGCCAGTATTTTTGAGGAGAGGCTACTTGAGGAGGAGGCAGCAGTTGATTGATTCCAGGCCAGTATAATTAAAAACAGACTACTTGAAGAGCAGGAGGAGGCAGCAGTTGATCGATTCCAGGCCAGTATTATCGAGGAGAGGCTAATTGAGGAGAATGAGGCAGCAGTTGATTGATTCAAGGCCAGTATTATCGAGGAGAGGCTACTTGAGGAGGAGGCAGCAGTTGATCGATTCCAGGCTAGTATTATCGAGGAGAGGCTACTTGAGGAGGAGGAGGCAGCAGTTGATTGATTCCAGGCCAGTATTATCGATGAGAGGCTACTTGAGGAGGAGGCAGCAGTTGATTGATTCAAGGACAGTATTATCGAGGAGAGGCTACTTGAGGAGGAGGAGGAGGCAGCAGTTGATTGATTCCAGGCCAGTATTATCGAGGAGAGGCTACTTGAGGAGGAGGCAGCAGTTGATTGATTCCAGGCCAGTATTATCGAGGAGAGGCTAATTGAGGAGGATGAGGCGGCAGTTGATTGATTCAAGGCCAGTATTATCGTGGAGAAGTTACTTGAGGAGGAGGAGGAGGAAGCAGCAGTTGATAAATACCAGGCCAGTATTATCAAAGAGAGGCTACTTGAGGAGGAGAAGGAAGCAGCAGTTGATTGATTCCAGGCCAGTATTATTGAGGAGAGGCTAATTGAGGAGGATGAGGCAGCAGTTGATTAATTCAAGGCCAGTATTATCGAGGAGAGGCTAACTAAAGAGGAGGAGGCAGCAGTTGATTGATTCAATGTCAGTATTATTAAAAACAGACCAGTTGAGGAGCAGAAGAAGGCAGCAGTTGATGGCTCTCAGGCCAGTATTGTTAAAAACAGACAAGTTGAGATGGCAGCTTCCGCAACTCTTGATTCCACCCAGTATGTTTCCAAATAGACAATTGATGGTGGGGGCACTAAAGCACCGTGGAGGTGACAGTGGCAAGAATGGGCCAACTTCCTGATGGTCTCCTGGCAGGATGTTGACCCAATGGGCAGTAACGGACATGTACTGGCCTTGCCCATAATTAGAGCACCAGACATCAGCACTCAGGTGCACTGTCTTGGACACCGAGAGTCCCAATGAGTCGCCAACCTTTCTCTTCACATAACTGTGCAGTGATGGGACAGCTTTGCTAGAGAAGTAATGGCGGCTGGGGACTCTCCATCTGGGGTGCGCACACGCCACAAAATCCCTGAAAGGCTGGGAGTCCACAAGATTAAATGGCAGGGACTGAAGCACCAGCAGCTTAACCAGGTGGCCGGTTAGTTTCTGTGCCATGGAATGGCTGCTGCAGTACACCTGACGTTTGGCCATGGACTCGGTCAGGGATTGCTGCCTCATTAGGGGTGTACATGGCAGTGAGACTGTGCTGCTGCTGGCAACTGAGGCTGACGAGCCCTGAGTTCCAGTGAGAATATGCTGCATGATGGGATCTGCAGTGTATGGTGCATCCTGACAGGAGGTGGTATTTGGGTCACGGTTTTTCCAGGCCTGTTGGTGTTGCCTTTCCATGTGCTTCCTCATGAATGTTGTCCTAAGATTATCACCCCTGCCACGACTGACCCATTCATTACACAGCAGGCACAGAGCGATGTGCTTATCTGTCCCCAGCTGCAAGAACTGCCAGACGACAGAGGACCGTGGTTTGCTGCCAGTCACGGGGGGTCTTGCTGGTTGTTCACTGCCACCGCTGCCTGGGGGTCCCCTCTCAGGACCAAGGCTTAAAGGTATTGATGAAGTCTGCCTGGTAGGTTGTCTTCTACCCCTCCCTCCTCTGCTTTGCTTCCTTGCACCATTGGGATGTTGCTGCTTCGGTAGCACCTCACTTTCCTCCCCTGATGACACCGATGCTGCTTGAGGGCGCCACGTCCAATCAGCGACATTATCACCACCACTGCTACTTTCCTTCAGGGGCTGGGATAGGATCTCAGGTGTGGCACTGGATGCCCCTCCCTGACTCTGTTGACTGCTTACAGCCAACACCTCCTCTGCAGCCTCTGCACGTTCCACCTGCTGCCTTTGGGGGACTACTACCTCCTCCTCATCATCATCACTAAAAAGTGGTAGAGACTCCAAGGGCAAATCAAGGTTTGCCAAGAGTTCCCTGGCAGAAGGTGCCCCAAACGTGAGTGGCATATTAATAACAGGGGACGGGGCAGAGGACTGTCACCGACCGTCCCATGTAAGGGTGGTGTCGGATGGAACTGGAGGATTGGGTAAGCCAATCTAGAACCGCTGGCTGTGTGGTTCTTACATGACCCGTGGGCGTCTGGGGTAGCTGCACCCTGCTGCCACGCCTGTTGCCCGGCTGCCCGCGGGCCTGGTGCTGCCACTCCTCCTACCCTCACCGCCTGCCGTTGCAGTCCTTGCCTGGGAAGTGCTGGAAGTAGAACGCTTGGACATAGTTGGTTGGTGTAAATTTTGAAAAAGAAATCATCTATTGGCCAGAAAGCACAAAGTTTCAGTGACTATTGCTTTGTGGGTTGGAGGCACACAGCAAAGCAGAAATGTACAGGTTATCACAAAAAAACAATTATTTTTTATTTTTTAACTTTTTTTTGTTGCGGGTGGCTAAACGGGTTTGACGGCAACCAGCAGAGCACAAACGGACAGCTTTTGTGGGGTGCTGACTTAGCGTCACCTAGAATAGCTTATCACAAACAAACAAACAAACTTTTTTTTTTTGAAGTTTTTTTAAACTTTTTTGCTTGCGGCTAAACGCGGTTAACGGCACCCAGCAGAGCAGCAACGTCTAGCGTCTCCTCTCTGTTACTGAACAGAAGCTGGTTCAATGCTACGTGTCCTGACTCCTGAGTGACTCTTCTCACTTTTCTCTCCGTATTTATATATTTTTTTTATCTCCCTATCTCTCCCTAGATATCCTAGATATCACAATTTTTGAGTTAGATGGCTATCTCTCCCTCTCTCTACCTAACTCTTGATTTATCAGCCTCTTTCACTATGTATGGGCTTATCAAGCTTTCCCTGGATCTTGCGTTTTTTTTTTTTTTATCTTCCTCTCTCCTGCTTCTCTCGCAAACAATATATACTCCTTCTCTATCTCTCCCTGTACTTATCCAGTTGTTTGGATATGTAATCTATGTGTTTTCCCTCTCTGCGTAACGTACACCTCCTCTCTCTCTGCAGTCTAGACACACAATGAGAGAGAGCATGGACGCTCAGGCACTTCCTGTTTCTGTAGTGACATCACACACCTTGATATTTACATAATAACAGGACAAAAGGGATTATAGGAGTAATAATTCCTTATATCCTCTTCCATTCTGTGAAAACAATACAGTTTTGTGACGCTGTTGTGATTTTAACGAACTTCGTAACAAACTTTTTGCAAATAATAGATTGGACAATTACACATGCTACGATATAAACAATATATAATATGTTTATTTGTTTTATTATTGTTATGTGTTTTGTTTATAAATTGAGAACGGGGGATTTCAATTTTTATTCGGGGAGGGACTTACTTTTAAAAACTTTTTTTTTTTTTACACTTTTTTAAAAAGCCAGTGAACCTGCTGATATGAGCCAGCCGCTCTTTCCCTCAGGGTTCCAGGGCTGTATTTCTTATTCCAGTGCGGTCCGGTAACCCGTTGTTTTCGGCTAATTGTTCATATGGTAATTAGTGTGCTCGGAGCATTTGGGGCGTTCCCCATGCTCCCGTATCACCCGCTCGGCTGCCCTAGCCTGCCTCCTCCCGGCTTGCCCACTCCCAGCACCACCACCACCACTTGTATACAGATAATTTACTGGAATGAAGTGCATGTATGACTTAGGGTCCTATTACACGGAGCGATTAATGATTAACGACTAATGATAAACGATCGCAAACAAGATTGTTTATCGTTAACCCTAAAGTCGTTCACCATATTACACAAATCGATGGTCGCTAGTTACGATCGTTAATACAATCGTTAATGCGAACCTTACTATGATCGTTTATTCCTTCTGATCCCAGCAAAACAATGGACAATGTGCAATTACACTAAATGATCGTGGAACGTGGAATTACAGAGAACGATTAGCGAACGATTAACGATAATTTTAGGTTCAGATCTAAATCAACGATCAATGACATATGAGCGATTTTTCAAACATTGCCTGCAATTACACAGAACGATTATCGTTTAAATTTGAACGATATAACGATTTTTTTGCACGATAATCGTCTCGTGTAATAGGGCCCTTAGGCACAACAGATCGCACCTGCAGAGGGCATATAAAAATATCGATCATTCTGCTGAGTAGCCAATAGATCTGACTGCGGCACTACAGATCCCAGCCCATCTGAAACTACGCTGGAGAGTCACGGTGAGACGGACTGGCTACTTGGCAGGCCCAGTAGCGGATCATAATAGGTCCGTTTCGGGCGGTAGCCCGGGCCCTGAGCTCCTGAGGGGCCCATGGCCACCCAAAAAGACTGATACTTTTAGTGGTGAAATGTCTCCTGGCTACAGTTCTGCCATGATTTTCCAAAAATCGCAGATTTTTTACAGCAATTTTGCACAATTCAGGGCATCATGACATTATCTATCCTGGACTATGAACACCACGCTAGTGCTGCCATAGTTACAGTGTGATGGGGGGCCCAGGCTTGGTGAACAGCCTGGGGCCCATGGTAAAGTTAATTCGCCCCTATCGGCAGCACGTGGGCTTTCCACCAAATTTACTATTCCCAAGTAACAAGTGCGCCCAACACCATATTATCTTTTTTTTTTTCCAAACATGTTTTATTTAGTACACATGGTTTCAACAGAATATTTGTCCAATACAAACATAAGGAGATCCCTACTACACCATCAACAACAAACCCCAGCCCTACCGTAGCACTGAGCATTATGCAGATATAGTAATTCTGTATTGTTAAAATAACACAGAAAAGTGAATAGGGACTTAGACTCAGTATATCAGATATCTGTGTGATGTCTTTATTTGGTTTTGACTACTTGGTATCATTAATTTTAAACCAATCTTCTGACTCGTGTAAGCACAAGATATTGTGATAACACACAGTACATGGAATCCTCTTATGGTAAAGGTTATCCTATTTTGTCAAATACTTCAGATTATGCTGGCATGATGAATAAATGATGCTGTGTTATGAATAATAAAATAACCCTTGCAGCATTTTCTTTGAAATTGGACTTGGAGTAGGGACGTCTTTTGTGCGAGCTAAAATTGTAACAATAAATATTGCATTACCGCTGAATGCATTCTGTCTCATGTTCTTCTTTCATCTTCCACAGTTGACTCCAGATCTTCTCAGGGCTTGGCTTAAAAAGTAGCAGGAAGGAAAATCCTGTGTTCTTTTACAACTTGCAATTAGGAAATAACAAAACCGGCTTATAACTACATACATAAATAAGGATGCAGAACCGATTTGGGTTATTGTAAGGTATTATGTGGTAGGCAGGCTTCTTACAAAAGGTGCATTGAAGTGATAAAAAAGACTTTTATTCTAAGTAGGGATGGTACGAACCGAGTTCGGTTCGGGTTCGTACGAACCCGAACCCTCGGTAATGATTCCCACTTTCTGGCCGCTCCGTGCAGCGGGCGGATCCAGCGGGAGGACCGCCTGGAAAACTGGGATAAAGCCATAGCCATAGGCTGTATCCCAGTTTTACAGGCGTTCCTCCCGCTGTATCCGCCCGCTGCACGGAGCGGGCAGACAGCGGGAATCCGATGCTGAGCGTTCGGGTTTATCCGAACCCAAACCTCGCGGGTTCGGACCATTCCCTAATTCTAAGCATTCACTTTAGCACTGTGGGCCAACACTTTGTAAAGATTTGGTAAGATTTGCTAAGGAGCCATGTGCATAGGAGCCAGTACAAAGGCAATAGACCCCCATTGCTTGTTACTGTGGAGCTGTTGGTATGACATGCCTCCGAAGCATACACCCCTGTACTCCAACCTGTGGAACTCCAGCTGTTGCACATCATACCTAAACAGTTGGGGGCATACACAATGCTGTGTAGATAGTAATTATGAAGGGAAGAAATAGCAAAATACAGTTTCTGCCTTCTCTGGAGATTGTCTATCTCTGGCCAAATGATAATCCATGTGGCTGTTATTCTAAAGTGCCATAAATGCATGGAGCAGTAGAATGAAGCCCCTTAAAGGGGTTGGCCACTTTATAGTAAAATAGTTCAGTGTGAAGTATTAGTATACAGTGTACTCACTGTATATACTGACAGCAGCTCCCTGTGTACCTCATAGATCTAATATCAGACTCCCCTCCTGTAGGCTGTGCTGCCCTGCTCTGTGGTGAGTCTGTCCATAATATGGCTGACATGGAGAAGCATGTGACCATGCCCCGCCCCCTAGTGTCCACCAGACTTGTAAATAGGTATAACAGTGGTAATATAGAAGTGAAGCTAATACTTCCTAGTCTTCACTAAGCAATCACCTCATTAGTATCATATGCAAAATAACTTTGGAAGGCAAAACCTATAAAGCTTGAGGCAAATAACAAAATATTCACTACTATTGATTGGGACAGCTAACCTCCTCTGTGCAAATGTCGCAGAGCATGCCCACAGTACTCTCACAGTCTGTCTTTACAGAATGTCCATGTTGCCGCAGGAAAGCAAATCTTTCACAGCTAAGAGCAGCAGCTCGGGTAGACTGTCTGTTCTCATCTTGTTTAGAAAACAGAATAAAAAAACACTACAAACAGTGAATAAAAACAGACTGAAACAAAATAGTATATTTCAGTAAATATTTTTAAATTAGTAAAAGAAAAGCATGCATTTGCTAAGGGGATTGTATACATTCAGATTCTCCCCCCTGCATGCAATATGGTATATATGAATGAGTTTAAACTTTTATGACATATAGAAACATATGTACAAAGCTCCTATTGATTGACACAGGAACAGCTTACAATTCCCTTATTACACATATCAGGCACATGCTGCAGATTATTCACACTGCTGTTTTTATAAGAACGCAGATCTGTCTAATGATTTATTAAATATGCATTAATACTTGATAACTCATGAAGTTATTCTAGGAACTACTGTATAGCAAGGGGGCATCTGCTATGTCTAGAGGAAAGAAAGTTTTACCATCATCATACCTGGGGATTCTTTACTGTAAGAGCAGTAAGACTACAGAGCTCTCTGTCAGAGGAAGATGTGATGATTTATTAATTAAGAGTTTAAAGGGGCCTGGATGCCTTTCTGGAAATGTAAAAAAAAGCCAGGCAAAAAAAATGTCAGGCTCTGTTCACATATTAGGTATCTATAATATATCTACAGACCCATTCAAATCTGAAAGGGTGTCTTTTTTGCATCTGCCAGGAAGATATGCATCACTTTATACATTTTTTACTGTATAGGGAAGTATAGTCTGCATTCCTATAAAGTTTGTCATCACAAAAAAAAGTACAAATGCAACCCTATAGCATACAGCTGCACATCTCATGTGTTTCAATTCTGCACCTAAATCAATGAATATTTTCCCAGCATATCTGAGGAAAAAAAATGAAGTTTTAAAGGGGTTTCAGGGTTCATAAACATATTGATATATGGATTGGGTGCAATAAAAGTAAGTGATTCTTACCTATACCTGTGCCCTTTAACTCTTGGTTCAGAGCCTTGGAGACTTGTCACCATTTGTTCCTATTTATGAGACAAGTACCCACTTAGTAAATCATTGACTTGCAACCTGTGACTAGCCTAGCTCATCCTGCTGAGATGACTTGTCTTGGAACGAGAAACAAGCAGTGATGAGCAAGGGTGTTGTTTCCATTACATGGTCCCCATAGCAGTTGCGTAGTCTGCCATCATGGTAGCTATGCCACTGTTGATGAATGAGGCCCAGAAGGAACATTAAAACAGTATCTGTGGGGGAATCAGGGTGGGAGAGTATTGATGATTCATTTAATTTCATGTGAAAAGATCCTTAAATTGAGAACAGACTGGACTTAGTAATGGTAAAATGGTACCATGGTAAAAATGATAAAATAGTAATGGTAAAATGGTAGTGAACATTTTGGTACAATAATGGCAAAATAATGAATGGGGCCAAGTGAAGAGATAAAAACTTTGGCACTAGTAGTAAAGTAAGGAGCAGGACCAGGTAGATGCCCGAGGAGCTTGCGCTAAGCTGTTTCACCCCAGTTGACCAGTGTACAGTCACTGTGGAGTATGTCGGTGGACAGAAAAATGATAGGAAGCCTGAATAAAGGAGTGCAGAGTGGTCCCACACAATCACTTTGAGATATCTGGATTGAAGTGGAGCTGTTGGAGAACTGCACGGTCCTCAACCCTGTTCAAGGACCACTCATAAAGTAGTCATGCCACTGTGAAGAAAAATAAAGATTTTGTTCAAAGAAAAAGGTTTGTATCATTCCATAATGGAATCCCCCACCATGATTAGATGTATATTTTGTTAAAGGGAACCTGCCATCACCTTCATGCTGCCCGAACTATTTGGGTATAGGAAAAGTTCTATCAATTAAGCTAGTTGAGGTGAAGAGAACCCTTTAGGGACTGCCCTGAGGACTTATAGTTTAGGCAGCATAAAAAATGATGGCAGGTTCCCCTTAAGTATTACAGTTCTAATGGTAGGTACACTTTAAGTGCAAAAATGTTTACAGAATGTAACAGAATTTTTTCCTTAGCTGAAGCTTTCTTTATTGAGAATGCTGTAGAGAACTGATATCCTGTTAATGCAAATTCCCCAGATAGACTTTATTTTCTTAAATGCAAATCATCTTCTGCTTCATAATCTGTAGGAAAATATTTGTGCATGATGTCACATACAACAGGCTGCAAACAGAAGGGCCCAATGAATCCTGTGTACACAGCAAAGCCTCTGAACACCGCTCCATTGTTGATAAATTCTGAAGGCGCAAAAACCCTTTAGGTGATAGGAAATAATTCACTATAATTTACAATAATTCCACTTTAAGGCTTATACATATAAACCTAACATAAGTAATGTTTACTCTTTTAGCTGCTATATAACTAGCTGAGATGGACTTCCAGTACCACACGCTTTCTTTAAAGTACAGTACTATGGAGGCATTAAAACTGAGACAAATTACATGGAAAATCAAGTTAAATTTACAAATGTGGAAACATTGACATAAAATCTATCCAAAAATCTATATAAATGTACACTTGCATTAATTACCATAGTTTCCATAAAACTCTATAGGGATATACTGTACCTTTGTATATCTCTTGCAGAGGTTTTTCTGTTGAACCACCCCATAAATTAAAGTGTCACCAGGAAAAACTTGCAAATTAAAAGGCTATGGATGTGTCTGATCAGGCAACTGGGAGGCTATGTTAAAGTAGTGGGTGCACTGTTTAATTCCTTTTTTTCTTAAAGAGGGAAACCATTTTTGTTTAAGCTATATGCTAATGAGGTGTTTTGGTGCACTGGGGCTGGACTGCACCAAAGTGCTGAGAATAAAGGTAAAAACTTACCTTCATTTTCAAGCTCCCAGTTCCAATATAGGCCATAAGAGAAACAGATTGCTGAACTCAGGGAGAACAGCCAAATGACAACACTGCCGGCTGCTAATGAAAGCGCTCAATGCAGTGAAGTCCTAGGTGCATTGCCCCCTGGGAAACATGAGTATGCAAAAGAGGAGTCCGTGGAGCCTCATTGAAGAGTCTCAAAACACAGGACTAGCCAGATATCCCTCCGGGAAGGACCCAGCCAAGTGGCAGCTCCTGTTAGGAAACCACCAAATCCACCATATTAAGTGGCCCTATAAGTCAGTGTAATGACAAGGGATAAACCAAGGCTAGGTAACCATCCACAGACAGCTGTTTCGGGGTGTTGCCCCTCATCAGTGTGGAGCAGGATTCTGGCTAGGTGGGAGCAATGCCTAGTAGAGCCATAAGAGAAACAGATTGCTGAACTCAGGGAGAACAGCCAAATGACAACACTGCCGGCTGCTAATGAAAGCGCTCAATGCAGTGAAGTCCTAGGTGCATTGCCCCCTGGGAAACATGAGTATGCAAAAGAGGAGTCCGTGGAGCCTCAAAACACAGGACTAGCCAGATATCCCTCCGGGAAGGACCCAGCCAAGTGGCAGCTCCTGTTAGGAAACCACCAAATCCACCATATTAAGTGGCCCTATAAGTCAGTGTAATGACAAGGGATAAACCAAGGCTAGGTAACCATCCACAGACAGCTGTTTCGGGGTGTTGCCCCTCATCAGTGTGGAGCAGGATTCTGGCTAGGTGGGAGCAATGCCTAGTAGAGCCATAAGAGAAACACATTGCTGAACTCAGGGAGAACAGCCAAATGACAACACTGCCGGCTGCTAATGAAAGCGCTCAATGCAGTGAAGTCCTAGGTGCATTGCCCCCTGGGAAACATGAGTATGCAAAAGAGGAGTCCGTGGAGCCTCATTGAAGAGTCTCAAAACACAGGACTAGCCAGATATCCCTCCGGGAAGGACCCAGCCAAGTGGCAGCTCCTGTTAGAAAACCACCAAATCCACCATATTAAGTGGCCCTATAAGTCAGTGTAATGACAAGGGATAAACTGACTTATAGGGCCACTTAATATGGTGGATTTGGTGGTTTCCTAACAGGAGCTGCCACTTGGCTGGGTCCTTCCCGGAGGGATATCTGGCTAGTCCTGTGTTTTGAGACTCTTCAATGAGGCTCCACGGACTCCTCTTTTGCATACTCATGTTTCCCAGGGGGCAATGCACCTAGGACTTCACTGCATTGAGCGCTTTCATTAGCAGCCGGCAGTGTTGTCATTTGGCTGTTCTCCCTGAGTTCAGCAATCTGTTTCTCTTATGGCTCTACTAGGCATTGCTCCCACCTAGCCAGATCCCTGCTCCACACTGATGAGGGGCAACACCCCGAAACAGCTGTCTGTGGATGGTTACCTAGCCTTGGTTTATCCCTTGTCATTACACTGACTTATAGGGCCACTTAATATGGTGGATTTGGTGGTTTCCTAACAGGAGCTGCCACTTGGCTGGGTCCTTCCCGGAGGGATATCTGGCTAGTCCTGTGTTTTGAGACTCTTCAATGAGGCTCCACGGACTCCTCTTTTGCAGTTCCAATATAGGGACATATCAGCATGTTAAAGGAGAAGTCCAGACGTGTTTTTTTTTTTTTTTTAATAGCAGGGGCACGGGGGATAAAAGCAAATGGTACTTACTATGCTCTCCCCGTGCCTCTTTGATGCTGCCAATTTTTCTTGACTTGACTTTAGCACAATAGCCTTTCCAGAGCCCCCAAAGGCGGTCATGCAGAGGATCGCAGGCACAAGGAAAGGTAAGTATTTTTGTGTCTGCTGTCTGTTAGATTTAAGCCAGGGCAGGACTTCTCCTTTAACCCCTTCAAGACCAAGCCTATTTGCACCTAAAAGACCAGGCTCATTTTTCAAAATCTGACCTGTCTCACTTTATGCTCTTATAGCTCAGTGATGCTGTGAATGTTTTTTCGTTACATATGGCACTTTATTTTAGTGGCAAAATTTGGTCACTACTGTGTGTTTTTGTGAAAAACATCAAAATATCATGAAAAAATAAAAAATTTAGCATTTTATGAACTTTGAAATTCTCTGCTTCTAAAAATAGAAAGTCGTATCACATAAATTAGTTACTAAGTCACATTACCGATATGTCCTCTTTATTCTGGCTTCATTTCATAAACATATTTAACTTTTTTAGGGTGTTACGGGGCTTAGAAATTTATCAGCAAATTTCCACATTTTCGTGAAAGTTTCCAAAACTGATTTTTTTTAGGGACCAGTTGATTTAGGAGGTTTGTATACTGGAAACCCCTATAAGTGACCCCATTTTGGAAACTACACACCTTAAAGAATTAATCTAGGGGTATAATGAGCATTTTAACCCTACAGGGGCTGGAGGAAAGTATTCACCATTAGGCTGGGTTCACACACAGTATATTTCAGGCAGTATTTGGTCCTCAAGTCAGGTCCTCATAGCAACCAAAACCAGGAGTGGATTGAAAACACAGAAAGGCTCTGTTCACATAATGTTGAAATTGAGTGGATGGCCGTAATATAACGGTAAATAACTTCCATTATTTCAATATAACAGCCGTTGTTTTAAAATAACAGCAAATATTTGCCATTAAATGACGGCCATCCACTCAATTACAACATTATGTGAACATAGCCTTTCTGTGTTTTCAATCCACTCCTGGTTTTGGTTGCTATACAGCCTCACAAATACAGCCTCAAATATACATAGTGTGAACCCAGCCTCAGTGAGGCCGTAAAAAAATGAAAAATTTAAATTTTCCAATAATATATATGTTTAAAGTTTCTCATTTTCAAAAGGAACATGAGAGAAAAAGCACCCCAAAATTTGTAACACAGGTTCTCTTGAGTACTACGGTACCCCATATGTGGGCGTAAACCACTGTATGGGCACACAGAAGGGCTCAGAAGGAAGGGAGCGCCAATTAGCTTTTCCATTGCAGATTTTGCTGAAGAAGTTTCCGAGCGCCAGGAGCATTTGCAGAGCCCCTGTAGTGTCAGCAGAGAGAAAAACCCCCATAAGTCACCCCATTTTGGAAAGTGCACCCCTCAAAAAATTCATATTGGGGTAGGATGAGCATTTTGACCCCACAGGTGTTAGAGGAAAGTATTCAAAATTAGACAGTAAAAATGAAAAACTCGAATTTTTCTAACAATATGTTCCTTTAGTTTGAAATTTCTTAATTTCACGAGGAACAAGAGGAAAAAAGTACCACAAAATTTGTAACGCAGGTTCTCCTGAGTAAAATGGTACCTCATATGTGGGCATAAACCACTGCATGGGCACACAGCGGGGCTCAGAAGGAAAGGAGCGCCAATTAGCTTTTTCAATGCAGATTTTGCTGAAGAAGTTTATGGGCGCCAGGTGCGTTTGCAGTGCCCCTGTAATGCCAGCGGAGTAAAATCTCGCCATAAGTCACCCCATTTTGGAAAGTGCACCCCTCAAAGAATTCATTTTGGGGTGTGGTGAGCATTTTGGCCTCACAGGTATTACAGGAAAGTATTCAAAATTGGCCTGTAAAAATGAAAAACTTGAATTTTTCCAATAATATGTTGGTTTAGTTTGGAATTTCTAAATTTCACAAGGAACAGGAGAAAAAATGTACCCCAAAATCTTTAACCCAGGTTCTCCTGAGTACAACGGTACCCCATAAGTGGGCATAAACCACTGTATGGGCACACAGCAGGGCTCAGAAGGGAAATAGCACCAATTTGCTGGAGCAAAACCGCAGCTAGTAATAGTTATTAGAATAGCGCAGTTACTAAAATAAAATAAAAAAATTAGATTACAGGTAATGTGGGGTAGTTACGGACAGTCTGGAGTGGTTCCGGGTAATCTGGAGGTGGTTCCGGGCAGTCTGAGGTGGTTACGGGTAATCTGGAGGTGGTTACGGGCAACCTGGGGTGGTTACAGGTAATCTGGGGTGGATACGGTCAACATGGGGTGGTCACGGGCAACCTGCTGTGGTTACGGCAACCTGGGGTGGTTACAGGTAACCTGGGGGGGTTAGAGGCAACCCGGGGTGGTTACGGGCAACGTGGGGTGGATACGGACAACCTGCTGTGGTTACAGACAATCTAGGGTGGTTACAGGCAACCTGCTGTGGTTACGGGCAACGTGGGGTGGTTACAGACAATCTGGGGTGGTTATGGACAATCTGGGGTGGTTACGGACAATCTGGGGTGGTTACGGACAATCTGGGGTGGTTACTGACAATCTGGGGTGGTTACGGATAAACTGAAGTGCTTATAGGTAATCTGAGGTGGGTACCTGTAATCTGGCGTGGTTACGGGCAATCTGGAGGGGGTCACTGGCAATTTGGGGTGGTTAGAGGCAAGGTGCGGTGGTCAGAGGCAAGGTGCGGTGGTCAGAGGCAAGGTGCGGTGGTCAGAGGCGACGTGCGGTGGTCAGAGGCAACCTGCGGTGGTTGCGTGCAATCTGGGGGGTTACGGGCAACCTGGGATGGTTATGCGCAACCTGCGGTGGTTACGGGCAACCTGGAGGGGTTACAGACAATCTAGAATTGTTACGGATAGACTGAAGTGCTTATAGGTAATCTGGGGTGGGTACATGTAATTTGGGGAGGTTACAGGCAATCTGGGGTGATTATGGACAATCTGGAGAGGGTCACTGGCAACGTGCGGTGATTACGGGCAACGTGCGGTGGTTACGTGTAATCTGGGGGGTTACGTGCAATCTGACGTGATTACGGACAACCTGGGGTGGTTATGGGTAATCTGGGGGGGTTAGGGGTAATTTCGGAGTAAACTGGAATTACTACTATAATAAAAAGTGTGTTTTATTTTTTTGTATGTTTTTCACTTTTTGCACTTTTACACATTTATTTTCACTATATTACTATGATTACTGTGATATTTTCTATCACAGTAATCATAGTTCAGTGACAGAGACCAAATTGGTCTCTGTCACTTTAAATTTTCAGAGTTGGCTAGTTCTGGAGCGCATGCGCACTTCAGAAGCAGCCTGGACTTCGAGGAGGAAGGACCTCCCAGGTTCAGGTGAGTCTATGGGGAAGGGGGGGGGGTGACTTGGGGGGGGGGGCACAGTATCACTTTTTATCCCCTGTCACCAAAGTGCTGGGGAGCATATGGCACAAGCGATCAGCGGTACATAGTATATTACGCTGATCGCTTTTACCGGGACCCCACAGGGGGGTCCCCGATCACTGCTCCATGCTCTCCGCTACCTCCGGTGGCAGAGAGCATGGGGCTTTCATTCATTTTAACATTTTGATCACTGTGAACAGACAGTGATGGCGGCGGCCATCTTGGATCTGATGGCCGCCGCGGGGAGGGGGGGGCAGTGATCGGGGCACTAGGGGGGCTGATCTGGGGTCTGATTTTACTTATTTCATCTCCCCCCACCGTGGATTCACGGTGGGGGGAGATGAAATACAGCGGCACCAGCCCATTAGTGACCACCGTATCGGCGGTCACTAAGGGGTTAATGGGGGTCAGCTGCGGGATCGCAGCTGATTCTCATTATCTCCGGTGCTGTACTCAGATGAGAGCGGGATCGCTATCTCTGCAGCGATCCCGCTCTCATCAGTAACCCCGTCAGTAACAGGAACGTATATATACATTCCTACTGCACAGGTTTTTTTTTAAACTAACATAAGGTAGCCTTTACACTTCCCACAAAGTCTTCTGTGATTGTGGATCTGCAATCATGAATCAACTTAGTGCCCATTGGTTTCTAATGTGCTATTCACACATTCCCCTTTTTCATGGCTCTGCAAACTGTTCCAGAAAAGAATAGGATGTGTTCTAGTATGGATGGTTATTAGTCAGTAGAGGTCTATGAGATCTGAGTTCTTCATGGATGTCAACAAAACACAACAATAACTGAACTCAGGGAGAACAGTGAAAAATTCCAATGGAGTACTCATTTAAGAGTCTCCATTGATTGTCCCATACAAAATTTGAATATGCAAAAAAGGGGTCCGTGGACCCCTATTCCCGTGTTTTGAGACTCGTAACTGAGGCTCCACGGACCCCTTTTTTGCATATTCTTCATGGATGTTACTGATGTCACATTCTAGACGTCTGGGAAAACAACAGATTGGGCAGCACAGTGGCTCATTGGTCAGCATTGTAGCCTTGCAGTGCTGGGGTCCTGGGTTCAAATCCCACCAAGGGTAACATCTGCAAAGAGTTTGTATGTTCTCTTTGTGTTTGCGTGGGTTTCCTCTGGGTACTCTGGGTTCCTCCCACACCCAAAACATACAGATAGGTGGATTTAGATTGTGAGCCCTAATAGGGACAGGGAGCAATAATTGGCAAAAACTATGTAAAGTGCTGTGGAATCTGTGTGCGCTATACAAATAAAAGTATTATTATTATTATTATCTAAACAAATTAGTAAAAAAATTTTTTACCAGTTCAAAATGTTTTCACTACAAATGCAATTACTGTTTTTCATGGAAGTAAAAATAGTGGACCTATATGCGGACCTGAAAAATCACTGAACGTGATAGTATATTTTGTAATTTTGGAGATTAACTGAGTACCCACAGGATACCCACACAAAAACAGCATACATACTCCATGCAGATGTTGCAGGAAAAAAAACAGGTCCCCAGCACTTCAAAGCAACTCTTGACTGGAAGGAATACCACCTCCTGCAGGACATACAGCAGCTGATAAGTACTGAAAGACATAATATTTCTTAATAAAAGTAAATTGTAAATCTCTAGCACTTTCTGGCCTCAGTTTATTTAAAAGATTTTTTTTTTTTGCTGGAGTACCCCTTTAAGTGTAACCAATATCAACATATGATTGCTATGGACATCAATGGTGACACAACTTGCACATCAGCAAAGAAATTTAGATGGAGCATGACGTGTAGCATCATTTCACGGGCGAGATGCAAAAGTCAAGAACCATGAAGGCATCTTGGATCAATGTGTGATGTGTAATGAGGGAAAGAGATATAGGACATTGCGGACTGATGATAATAAATAACATCTTAATTATGCAGCCATCCCAGATTGTATCTCCGCGCCTGCACTTGGCTGCATGCCAAAGCCATTAGACTCTAATTAACTACCATGCCTTTCCTTATCTCGATATTTCATTAAAGAAAGTGAAAATATTAACAAAATGAGACAGATTGCTAGAGATGTATAAAGTTTGATATAAGCTCTAAATCTATGAATGGGAGAAAACCGGGAACTATGAGAATACACCAAAGACATTTGATGACTGCAGTATCGATATCTTCTGACACTAAAAGTGCAACCAAAGAAGGAGTCAGTCAGCCTTCATCTAGTTGTTGCTCGTATCATATGTGCTCATCCTCTATTCTTTCCCACATAACATGCTCAGCTTGCCTCTGAATACAGTGAAACATGAGTACGTTGACATGTTGCAGTTGTTATGACGTCTAGTGCTGTACTAGGCCCACCACCTGGCCAACCCCCCATGACATATGTCCATTCAAAAAATAATTACTCTCATGTTTTCTAGGCTATATAGATACATAAAATGTTCTCCATATAGTTTTTAGAGTTGTCTGACAACAAAGATTCAGTGTAAATGCTGGAATTCTGTAAAACACTAGGGACTAGTATATGGAGAAATGGTGCTGGTTATAACTGTGAAGGCTATACTGAATATTTGTTTGAGCAACTTCAACCCTGTTATTGTTTTTATTTCCAGTTTTGTTCCTTGTAACTTCTATAATTCACTGGTGGAATGAATTTTAATGCCTCGGTTTAGATGTCATGCAGAATGCCATAGACTCTAGTGCGGTGCTATTGGTCACTTTCTTGTCCCACCTACAGCCCACTACAATAATCCCTTTGTGCTTAGGTCTCATGCACATGATCGGTTTACAGATCTATGTGGGCATGAAATTCTACGAATTCATAATATACCTGTATTTGCTTCCAATTTTGCATGCCCTATCGCATTTGCAGGTCTGTAATGTGGACCCATAGGACCTCAATGTGTTTCTGAACAGTGACTGTGTACATGCCTTTGACATGTCAATCTTTAGGGATTTAGGAAGACAGCCCTATAGCAGCCATTATGGCTTCAACTCCGATTGATTTTCCTTCCTTAGCACATATACCAGTCACACTTTCATCCAAGTAGAAGTGATGCAGTTATCTGGCTGAACTCACAAAATATTCTGTTTCCCGGCTGAGCTGTTCTTAGTTCTGTGCGATGAATAGTATCTTACTAGAGGCCTGAAAAACAATGATGAAGTCCTGTTAGCGCTCAGCTTGTTGAGCTGTGGTCAGGTTACAGACTAATCAAGTATAGATTCACAGGCATGACCTCCTGAGAAAAGTCAAGTTGACATGACCCCGGTATTGATTGCCTTATGCCACAAAGAACTACAATTGTTTAGTTTCTGAACACTTATTCTTCCAGGACACAATGTGAGATTCGTTTTTATTGTTTATGTGCAACAGATAGAAATATGAAGAACCTGTGTGAACGACCGATGGAGAAAATGAGGCAATTTCCTAATTGAGTTAAACAAATCATTATGAATTAAACAGAACTATTTCTCATGCCTATCCATAGTGCTGGATAAACCTGACAGCTGATGGGAAATATAATACATAAGAACAATGAGAATCATTTCTTTATTTATTGATAGTGGTTCGAAATGATCAATGATTCTCACTCTTGTGGGGCCTCACCAGTCAAACCAGAGAAACATCTTATCCTCACTAACAGTACACAAGGCAACATTCAGTGCTAATAAAGGGATATGTACATGGCTCAAAATAATAAAAAGGGCACTAAAATACCTCCATGAATGAATTATTCCACGCATTAAGAACAATAAAACATAAAAATGATCAGTACTAATCAAAATAAATATATCACTGAGGTCTGGAATTGGAATTATATTCAAAGTCAAAGTGGAAGGTCAAATAAGAGGCTGATCCAACTTCAGTGGAAATGCCTCAAGACAAGGAAATGAGGCTCAGTATTGTGTTTGGCTTCCATGTGTATGGATGACCTCCCTACAACACCTGGGCAGGCCTGATGAGACGGCGAATGTTCTCCTGAGGGATCTCCTCCCAGGTCTGGAGTAAAGCCTCAACTCCTGGACAGTCTGTGGTGCAAAGTGACGTTGCTGGATGGAACGACACATGGCGTCCCATAGGTCCCTGTTAAGGCCCTATTCCACCAACAGATCTGACGACAGATTATCTGCCAAAGATTTGAAGCCAAACCCAGGAGTGGATTTGAAAAGAGGAGAAATCCAGTCTTTCCTTTATGACCCTTTCTATGTTTACAGTCTGTTCCTGGGTTTGGCTTCAAATCTTTGGCAGATAATCTGTCGTCAGATCTGTTGGTGAAATAGGGCCTTTATCCAGTACTACAAAAACATGGCCACTTTCTTTCGGAGACAGCACCACTCTTGTCTCCAGGGCAGGTGCGGTTTGCAATTCCATGCCATTCACTTCAATGGAACTGAGCAGCAAAACCCTGCCCAAGCTGAAGACAAAAGTGTACCTGTCTCTGGAAGAAAGTGGCCATGTTTTTGTAGCACTGGATAACCCCTTTAACAGAGATGTCAAAAGTTTTGATCAGTTGGGGCTTTAGTGTTCAGGTCCCTGCAACTTCTAGAACAAGTTAGGAGAAGCATGCTGCTGTGTGCTACACTCCCTGGCCCACTATGATCTCCATCTAGCAATGTTATGGTGGTGGTGGTGTAGTCAAGACTACATTGGACTTTTCAATAAAAAATCCATACCTTCTCTAAAACTAAACCACGTACACTCATAATAGACATGCCACTAAAATCAGCACAGCAAGAGGGGGCAGCATGAAGGGGCTTCTGTTAATATATAGTTGTGTATAATATTGTATCATTTCTCATGATATTGGTGTTTTCTCATATAGAAGAATAGACTTTGGGACCCCTTCCCCCATGTACCAGTGGCTTTGTGCAGATAACCCGATGTACTTTTCTTGTACAGAAATTGAATGGCCAATTTGAGTATTCTATTCTATGGTTGTCTTATCTGATATTGGTTGATTGTGGCAAGTTAAAGGCAAAGGAAACCCAAACTTCTCTAACAAACAGGATGTAACATTGGCTGATCTACATTACAGACATACATTATTATGAGTAGTAGATACCTGGAACAAACTTCCAGCAGAGGTGGTTGGTAAATCTACAATAACAGAATTTAAACATGCCTGGGATAAACATACATCTATCCTAAGATAATAAGAAAGAAAATACTAAAAGAGTAGACTAGATGGACCCAGTGGTCTTTTTCTGCCGACAATCTTCTATGTTTCTATGTTTCTATGTCCCAACATGCCAATCAACCTCCAATGCTAATACTGTGCAAAAGTAAACTCGCAACCCAGACAGGTTCTTCTATGGCGGAAAAAAAATTGTCATATATTTCTTATGAATTGCTATACTCCCTCCAGCTATACTTTGAAGTAAAAGCATTAAACCTTGATAAATCCCAGCTCTGTGGGAATGTTATAACAAGAATTAGTTATGACATATCTATATATTCCTTCTTTCCTATTGCAATTTGTTTATTAATCTTAACTGTAATCCTTAAATGAGAACGTGAGAGAACATGGGGAATCTGAGCTATGTGTAGTCCTGTCACTCTCGCCAGAGTCATAATTTAGCAAGGACTTTAATTAGAAAGCTTGTAGGTATTCTCTTTGAAGTGACCTAATGGATACTACGTGACCATGGCCAAATATACAATGGCGATGAACTGGAATATTACCATTTGTTATGGTATTAAGATGTCTGATTGAAGTAAACTGCAAATAATTTCACATCACTTAGAGTGAATTACACCCTCTGGATCTGTGAAACATATTCCACATGCTTAAGGACAATAGACAATGAAATTATAAGGCTGCAGCAAGCAGTTGATGTCATCTCTCTTAACATTTGTGTGGAATCTTTTGAAGTGCTCTATAAACTGAAGTTATCTTCTCTTCTCTCTACTGCTACCATTTGACCTCCACCAATTATGGGGCTAGTCCATGTTATTTGATCTTAGCTTAATGGAAGGGTTTTTGATTTCCTTATATTCTCCTTAGGTGTGTGTATTAATGTCTAGAATAATATGTAACAAGAGAAAGGCGTAGGTTCCTAAAATGACTCATTTGCATCATTTTATTGGAAACACTGGATATCCAAGTAAAAAATAAATATGACATTTGGTATAATCAGAAGATAAAATACAGATGACATAAATGAAAATGAAAGGGGTTGTCTAATTTACATTTTTCTTACTTGACTTATTCTCCCTTGATGCTCCACAACAATTTAGTAATTGCAAGTTATGGAACATGCTGCTGAACACATGAATGGGGGCTATTTAGGGACAAGAGGTTAATTATTTATTTGCCACGGACAGCAAAAGTTAGAAGACATAAACTGGTCAAACTTTTTAACTGTGAAAAGTTAATGTTAATGTAGATGTAGACAGGCAGTACGACCCCTTAATGTTAGTTGCCCCTTTTTAGGATTTTAGCAGGGCATCACTTGGAAAGAAAATAGTCTTTTGCAAGAGCAGGCACCTGGCCAGGTCCTGTGGTAACTCTCTCTTGTGTAGCATACTTGTTAGGACTAAACTTAAAAGCCTAAAACACTACCCTCTATATAAGTGCTAAAACTGGGTTTATCCCCCATTGGTGGAGGAACTGCGAGGCAATTCGACACCACGTTGGTAGGAACTTTTTATAATAGGCCTCTGGTAGTCCAGGGCAGTGGGACATATTCTTGCACCACTAACAACATACAACACAATATTCCCCAATAGATTTTTCAATGTGCTCGTTTTCAACATAGAAAAATTCTCTAGTGGCATCTTGTGTCCAAAAGTGGATACGACAGGTCTGGAGATAGAATACAGGGGAGCATGGGAACATTCAGATACCTAGCAGTGGCAAATTTGTTCCTGTACATTGCAGTAGGAGTATTAGCATCTATTGACAGCAACCCAAAAGTCAGTTTTAGGACTAGTTATATCCCTGTGTGAGAAAGAAACCATCTGACATACAGTATAGTATACTAGTATTAGACTACTGAGTCTAATAGTGGTACAGTATACACAAGGGCAGATTAACTTTACCATAGGCACCGGGCTGTTCACCAAGCTTGGGCCTCGGCACCCCACTGTAACTATGGCAGCACTAGCATGGTGTTTATAGAACACGATAGATAATGTCATGATGCCCTGATTTGTGCAAAATTGCTATGATTTTTTGCAAATTATGGCAGAACTGTATCCAGAAAACAATACATCACTGAAGTCTTTTTGAGTGGCCATGGGCCCCCCAGAAGCTCGGGGGCCCGGGCTACCGCTCGAAACGGACCTATTATAATCCGCTACTGAGTATACAGCTAGTAAATCTAATATTGTCTGGGAGTCTTAGATACATCAATACATGCTCCGTCTGCTGTTCTTGTTCCATTTTTCGGGGTGTTTGTTCCTGAGGTTTTCAGGTGCACCAGACACCTTCCCCTCTGCCGAGTAGGGGGCTCCTAAAAAAATGATTGAATCTCCCATTGATTTTAATGGGGTTCGTTACTTGACATTAGGGATGGTCCGAACCTGCCGAGGTTCGGGTTCGTATGAACCCGAACGCTCGGCAGCAGATTCCCGCTGTCTGCCCGCTCCGTGGAGCAGGCGGATACAGCGGGAGTAACGCCTGGAAAACTGGGATACAGCCTATGGCTATGGCTGTATCCCAGTTTTCCGGGCGGTTCTCCCGCTGGATCCACCCGCTCCGTGGAGCGGGCAGACAGTGGGAATCATTACCGAGGGTTCGGGTTCGTACGAACCCGATCCGAACTCGGTTCGGACCATCCCTACTTGACATCATTCAAGCATATTAGTGTGTGCTTATCTCAAGTTAAAATCCAACATGTCTGATCCCTTTTAATTCCCTTTTAATTTAAGAGATCATTGGCTGATCCTGCTAATATTATTATTCTACTCTAGAAGTCATGTGGCACTGTATAGACAGACCATATGGTGGTGCACATAGGGCCCCAAGCACTGTAATATTGTCCTGCTGTATGAATTGGGCCTGAGCATATAAGGCATGTGTTAAATGTTTTATAAAGCAAAAGATAAATAATTCTTAGTAGATATTGAAAACCCGACGTCCCGCATGCTATTTTTATTGCCATGCAAAGACTCTTTCCAAACAGAATCACAATCTTACAAAATTAAATTACTGTAAATTACTCGAGAGCTTAAATAACAGGAGAAACCTTGGAAAACCGCTGTAGGTAATGGAGACACAAAGAATTGTAATACGTGAAACTTGAGGAATCAGGGGAATCTGATACAATAGCACAGACAACATTAGATTACAAGTGTAATATGATAAAAAATTTATAACACTGTCAACAAGCAATATAAAGCAACATATACAGCATTCCATACAAATAAGCAAACAACAAACGGCGGGAAAAAAAATTCACTGTAACATGATTATTAGCTCACATACAGATCAATGCATATTACTGATCTCGCTGTTCCTGCATTGTTTCTCTGGTGTTACTGGAGATAAGGGAAGACAAGTCACATTATTAAATTTGCAGTTTAGAGTCGGGATAAATAGGAATACATTTTCCTGTTTTCTACCACCATGAGACATGATTACATTTCTGACTGTATAATATAGGTGATTTCTTACCATCTTGGACTTCTCTACCCTCATTGATCTGTCCAGATGGTTTGAAATGCCCAATATATTTTTGAATGGACATTTGGGACTCTTTAAAGTCCCTGCTGGCTCCTATTCCAACATAAAGAGCAAATAATCACAGATAGATTCCCCAGACTAAAACGTAACTTTTAATATACTAATGCAAAAATAATGTCCCCAACAACGGCTAAAAGCTCATAGAGCCAACACATAAATATACAGAGAAAAACGTGTATCTGACAGTCTAGTGTGATCCCTGGCACCAACTCAAACAAATCATAGAGTGCGTATTCCAGTGACTCACTGTCATATGTATAATATGAGAGGGGTATTCACGGCAATTTAGCCCACATGTGGGGAGCACCAGACCCTGTCGGTCCCTACTACGGTGCACCACCTACCCCTACTCGCTCAGGGAGTAGCGGAGTTATCGCCCTAAAAAGGACGGCCCCTGCCCCGTTCTACCCCTGTCATCTTCCCTACACTTAACCTGCCTAAGCTCCCGACACGTGTTTCGTGAATACTCTTCAGGAGAGTCACATTAGGTAAATGACACTACCATCGGGTATATGTGTCATAATCATACACTACAGTAGGGGCGTCCTGACAGTGGTCAGAGACGCATAACTCACGTGGCCCAACGGCCGATAATCATCTGCAGCAGCAGCGTATGGCTCCAGCTCATCCGTCCCATCGCGGGGATCTAAATCATCAGGTAGCTGCCCGCCCATAGCGCGTCATCCCCAGCTTCCGGTTCAGTGGAACGCACCTTGCGCTCCACTGACGTATAATTCTAGGGGACTCGCTCAGTGTCGGCGCTCCCATTATTTACTGG
The DNA here is from genome assembly GCF_027789765.1 of Dendropsophus ebraccatus. Classification (NCBI taxonomy): domain Eukaryota; kingdom Metazoa; phylum Chordata; class Amphibia; order Anura; family Hylidae; genus Dendropsophus; species Dendropsophus ebraccatus. The sequence continues at coordinate 140,913,248 of NC_091456.1, forward strand.
CAACATGCCCTGTTTACCAAATAATTCAAATAAAATCAAACAAAGGAGTTTCATGACTGGTAAGAACATATCAATTATTAAGAACACTAATCCATGCATACTGCGGACATATATTATAGAGGAAGCAATCTGGACAATATCCCATGGGGGAGGGGGTTTTTTTCCCAGGGGGAAATTCATAGAGGGGGAGAAAAGGAAGAGCCCGGAAAATCAATCAATAATGAAGAAATTTATACATATTTACATATCTACATGATGCTCAAATACCACAATTTACAAAAAACATCCAAAAGTCAATTGTTCATTTAGGCCCTTGGGACACACTGTCTGCATACGGAATATCCACTCCGTTTCTCTTTGCAGAATCAGTCTGTCCCAATTGCCACCTCTTACAGGGGGTCGTACAAGCTCCAATCCTTGAAATCTCAGGCAGGTGGTATCCCCGTTATGGCTTGTATTTACATGCCTTGATATGGGTTTGTCTGCCTGTACATTCACATCTCTCAGGTGTTCCCCCACTCTACGCCTAAATTCACGAATGGTTTTACCAATGTACTCGAGGCCACATATACATGTGACCTTGTACACCACTCCTTTGGTCTTACAATTTATATAATCACGGAGGGCGTACACTTTGCCCGTCACGTTGCTTGTGGCCTCCTTGGTGACCTCCATATAGGGACAAGCCACACAACCACTGCATCTGTAGTTGCCTGTGATTTTTCTGTCTAGCCATGTGTGCTGTATTTGCGGTGGCATATAGTGACTCCTCACCCATCTATCCCGGAGGCTCCGTCCCCTCCTGTATGTAATTTGTGGTCTCTCGGTCACCGTGTCTTGTATATCGGGATCTAGTTGAAGGATATCCCAATGGCGTTCCAAAATCTCTCTAACATCTCGTGAGGCTGCATCATATGTACCAATAATTCTGGTGCCAGCTGTTTCCACTGTTCTAGCTCTTGGGACCAGCAATTCATCTCTCCTCTGCTGTCCCGCCATTCTATATGCCTCCCTCAGTATGTTATCAGGGTATCCCCTTTCTCTAAAACGATCGCGTAACACTGCTGCTTGTTTCTTATATTCCCTGGTGTCCGAACAGTTCCGTCGTACCCGTAAGTACTGGCCTCTCGGGATGCCAGCCCTTAAGGGTCTAGGGTGGTGACTCTGCCATAATAACAATGAATTGGTTGCCGTTGGTTTACGGAATATGGTTGTCTCAATCCGTCCCGTCGCCCCTCTCTGTACAAGAACATCCAGGAATGCCAGTCTGGATTTGTCAATCTCAAAAGTAAAATGGAGTCCAACATTGTTGGTGTTTAGTTCCTCTATGAACTTAATGAAGTCCTCCCGACTGGCATTCCAGATGACAAATATGTCATCTATAAATCTTAGCCACAAACCCACATGTTGGGTGAGTGGCGACTGGTGTTCTCCGAAGACCAGGACCTCCTCCCACCAGCCCAGATAGAGATTTGCGTACGTGGGGGCACAAGGGCTCCCCATCGCAACTCCTCTGAGCTGGTGGAAGGTTCTCCGATTAAACAAAAAAAAATTATGGGTAAGAACAAACTGGGTAAGTTCCAAGATAAATTCATTATGGGTCACAAATTGGCATCCCCGAGACCGAACAAAGTATTCCACTGCCTTAAGCCCCTCTGTATGGGGGATCGATGAATACAATGCCTCAACATCAATCGAGGCTAACCACGCCCCCTCATCAAGTGTCACATCCTCAATTCTACGTAGTAGGTCCATAGAGTCTCGTGTGTATGACGCTAGACCCGTTACAAAGCTTCTCAGGACTTTATCAATGTATATCCCTGCATTCTGGCATATACTATTGATCCCTGACACAATAGGGCGACCCTTCAGTGGATGGGTGCCCTTATGCAACTTGGGTAACGAGTAGAACGTCGCCTTCACTGGAAATCTGGGGATAAGGAAGTTTTTTTCTTCCTCACTAACAACCCCCATTTGAAATGCTCGCCCCACTATTTCCTTCAATTGTCCCAGAAATTCAGTGGTAGGGTCATATTCGAGGGCTGCATAACACTCCCGGTCCCTGAGAAGCCTCATACACATGTCTACATATTGGGACGAGTCCATTATCACCACATTACCCCCCTTGTCGGAGGGCTTGATGACAATGGACTCATCCTGTTCCAACCCAACAATGGCCCGCATTTCCTCGGGATCACAGTTACTCTGGTATTTATTGTTGCATAGACCCTCAAGGTCTCTTGTAACCAATTCAACAAACACATCAATACATGATACATCTCCCATTGTTGGTGGAATCTTAGTACTCTTGTTTTTTAAATTAGTGAAGGGTCCCATCCCCCTTGCTCTTTCTCCTTCCGTTAGGAGCTCCGACAGCATATCTACCCCTGCCAATGTATCTCGAGGGATGCCCAATTCCTGGCTTCTCTTTTTAGCCAGCATTTGGTGATATTTATGCCATCTCAGCTTACGTGCAAATAAATTCACGTCTTTAACCCAGTTGAAATGGTTAAATCTGGTTGTCGGGACAAAAGAGAGACCCTTGCTGAGCACACACATTTCTATGGAACTTAGTGTTCTGGAGGATAAATTAACAACTTGTAGATCACGGTCAGTCACTAGTGGTTCTTTCGGTTGCGCAGTGGATACGATGTCTCGGGGTTTGGTCGATCTAAAAAATCGTCTGTATGTCGTGTTCCTGAACGTCCCCCTCTCCTCGCTCTATTCCAACCCCCTCCCCCATGGGATATTGTCCAGATTGCTTCCTCTATAATATATGTCCGCAGTATGCATGGATTAGTGTTCTTAATAATTGATATGTTCTTACCAGTCATGAAACTCCTTTGTTTGATTTTATTTGAATTATTTGGTAAACAGGGCATGTTGCCAGTAAATAATGGGAGCGCCGACACTGAGCGAGTCCCCTAGAATTATACGTCAGTGGAGCGCAAGGTGCGTTCCACTGAACCGGAAGCTGGGGATGACGCGCTATGGGCGGGCAGCTACCTGATGATTTAGATCCCCGCGATGGGACGGATGAGCTGGAGCCATACGCTGCTGCTGCAGATGATTATCGGCCGTTGGGCCACGTGAGTTATGCGTCTCTGACCACTGTCAGGACGCCCCTACTGTAGTGTATGATTATGACACATATACCCGATGGTAGTGTCATTTACCTAATGTGACTCTCCTGAAGAGTATTCACGAAACACGTGTCGGGAGCTTAGGCAGGTTAAGTGTAGGGAAGATGACAGGGGTAGAACGGGGCAGGGGCCGTCCTTTTTAGGGCGATAACTCCGCTACTCCCTGAGCGAGTAGGGGTAGGTGGTGCACCGTAGTAGGGACCGACAGGGTCTGGTGCTCCCCACATGTGGGCTAAATTGCCGTGAATACCCCTCTCATATTATACATATGACAGTGAGTCACGGGAATACGCACTCTATGATTTGTTTGAGTTGGTGCCAGGGATCACACTAGACTGTCAGATACACGTTTTTCTCTGTATATTTATGTGTTGGCTCTATGAGCTTTTAGCCGTTGTTGGGGACATTATTTTTGCATTAGTATATTAAAAGTTACGTTTTAGTCTGGGGAATCTATCTGTGATTATTTGTTATTTTGAGATACCCTTGGGTGGAATTGCTATTATATCCACCCTTCTGTGATTATTTGATTTGTTGTTACAAGGAGATGGCTGGTTTTTTGCATTCTGGTATGAACACTGATACCTGGATTGATGAAGTCTCTGATGTTTTTTCTGATAAATTATTTGTTCAGAAAAAATATACTCCATCATTTAAGGGGGCTTTCAGGGAACTCACCAAGGTATACAAAGAGCATTCGACGTCTTGGTGGGAAGTGCAGAGTTTGGAAAATTATATAAAACGTAAGATTGTACCAAGAGGCTTACGGATTAATTTGGTTCCAGCCACGAGAAGTAGGGGCCCAGGGCTTATGCAAAAGTGGGAGGAAGAGGCAACAAACAGCTCTCTTCGCTTTATGCAACTTCTCTTGGACGAAGAAAAGAAAAAACTGGAACAGATAAAAACTAGATTGAACGAACAGGTTGAGGTGACTGAAAATTTTTCAGGTGAATCTGAGTTCGCGGCACAGGAGTTGCAGCTTAAAAATACAATAGAGCGGTTTCAGTTTCACCTGAAAGAAAGAAAACACAAACAATATATTAGAGACTCCCAAGACTTTAAAGACAATAAGGTATACACTTTCTTACCGAGGGTTCCCCCGAAGGAATCAGAGACAGAAGTATCATCGACTGAAACGGACATATCAGACAACGAGAGAGAGGGTCGGGGACCTTTTAGAGGACGAGGGGGGAGAAGGGGTAGATCGGGGGGTTGGAATAGAGCGAGGAGAGGGGGACGTTCAGGAACACGACATACAGACGATTTTTTAGATCGACCAAACCCCGAGACATCGTATCCACTGCGCAACCGAAAGAACCACTAGTGACTGACCGTGATCTACAAGTTGTTAATTTATCCTCCAGAACACTAAGTTCCATAGAAATGTGTGTGCTCAGCAAGGGTCTCTCTTTTGTCCCGACAACCAGATTTAACCATTTCAACTGGGTTAAAGACGTGAATTTATTTGCACGTAAGCTGAGATGGCATAAATATCACCAAATGCTGGCTAAAAAGAGAAGCCAGGAATTGGGCATCCCTCGAGATACATTGGCAGGGGTAGATATGCTGTCGGAGCTCCTAACGGAAGGAGAAAGAGCAAGGGGGATGGGACCCTTCACTAATTTAAAAAACAAGAGTACTAAGATTCCACCAACAATGGGAGATGTATCATGTATTGATGTGTTTGTTGAATTGGTTACAAGAGACCTTGAGGGTCTATGCAACAATAAATACCAGAGTAACTGTGATCCCGAGGAAATGCGGGCCATTGTTGGGTTGGAACAGGACGAGTCCATTGTCATCAAGCCCTCCGACAAGGGGGGTAATGTGGTGATAATGGACTCGTCCCAATATGTAGACATGTGTATGAGGCTTCTCAGGGACCGGGAGTGTTATGCAGCCCTCGAATATGACCCTACCACTGAATTTCTGGGACAATTGAAGGAAATAGTGGGGCGAGCATTTCAAATGGGGGTTGTTAGTGAGGAAGAAAAAAACTTCCTTATCCCCAGATTTCCAGTGAAGGCGACGTTCTACTCGTTACCCAAGTTGCATAAGGGCACCCATCCACTGAAGGGTCGCCCTATTGTGTCAGGGATCAATAGTATATGCCAGAATGCAGGGATATACATTGATAAAGTCCTGAGAAGCTTTGTAACGGGTCTAGCGTCATACACACGAGACTCTATGGACCTACTACGTAGAATTGAGGATGTGACACTTGATGAGGGGGCGTGGTTAGCCTCGATTGATGTTGAGGCATTGTATTCATCGATCCCCCATACAGAGGGGCTTAAGGCAGTGGAATACTTTGTTCGGTCTCGGGGATGCCAATTTGTGACCCATAATGAATTTATCTTGGAACTTACCCAGTTTGTTCTTACCCATAATTTTTTTTTGTTTAATCGGAGAACCTTCCACCAGCTCAGAGGAGTTGCGATGGGGAGCCCTTGTGCCCCCACGTACGCAAATCTCTATCTGGGCTGGTGGGAGGAGGTCCTGGTCTTCGGAGAACACCAGTCGCCACTCACCCAACATGTGGGTTTGTGGCTAAGATTTATAGATGACATATTTGTCATCTGGAATGCCAGTCGGGAGGACTTCATTAAGTTCATAGAGGAACTAAACACCAACAATGTTGGACTCCATTTTACTTTTGAGATTGACAAATCCAGACTGGCATTCCTGGATGTTCTTGTACAGAGAGGGGCGACGGGACGGATTGAGACAACCATATTCCGTAAACCAACGGCAACCAATTCATTGTTATTATGGCAGAGTCACCACCCTAGACCCTTAAGGGCTGGCATCCCGAGAGGCCAGTACTTACGGGTACGACGGAACTGTTCGGACACCAGGGAATATAAGAAACAAGCAGCAGTGTTACGCAATCGTTTTAGAGAAAGGGGATACCCTGATAACATACTGAGGGAGGCATATAGAATGGCGGGACAGCAGAGGAGAGATGAATTGCTGGTCCCAAGAGCTAGAACAGTGGAAACAGCTGGCACCAGAATTATTGGTACATATGATGCAGCCTCACGAGATGTTAGAGAGATTTTGGAACGCCATTGGGATATCCTTCAACTAGATCCCGATATACAAGACACGGTGACCGAGAGACCACAAATTACATACAGGAGGGGACGGAGCCTCCGGGATAGATGGGTGAGGAGTCACTATATGCCACCGCAAATACAGCACACATGGCTAGACAGAAAAATCACAGGCAACTACAGATGCAGTGGTTGTGTGGCTTGTCCCTATATGGAGGTCACCAAGGAGGCCACAAGCAACGTGACGGGCAAAGTGTACGCCCTCCGTGATTATATAAATTGTAAGACCAAAGGAGTGGTGTACAAGGTCACATGTATATGTGGCCTCGAGTACATTGGTAAAACCATTCGTGAATTTAGGCGTAGAGTGGGGGAACACCTGAGAGATGTGAATGTACAGGCAGACAAACCCATATCAAGGCATGTAAATACAAGCCATAACGGGGATACCACCTGCCTGAGATTTCAAGGATTGGAGCTTGTACGACCCCCTGTAAGAGGTGGCAATTGGGACAGACTGATTCTGCAAAGAGAAACGGAGTGGATATTCCGTATGCAGACAGTGTGTCCCAAGGGCCTAAATGAACAATTGACTTTTGGATGTTTTTTGTAAATTGTGGTATTTGAGCATCATGTAGATATGTAAATATGTATAAATTTCTTCATTATTGATTGATTTTCCGGGCTCTTCCTTTTCTCCCCCTCTATGAATTTCCCCCTGGGAAAAAAACCCCCTCCCCCATGGGATATTGTCCAGATTGCTTCCTCTATAATATATGTCCGCAGTATGCATGGATTAGTGTTCTTAATAATTGATATGTTCTTACCAGTCATGAAACTCCTTTGTTTGATTTTATTTGAATTATTTGGTAAACAGGGCATGTTGCCAGTAAATAATGGGAGCGCCGACACTGAGCGAGTCCCCTAGAATTATACGTCAGTGGAGCGCAAGGTGCGTTCCACTGAACCGGAAGCTGGGGATGACGCGCTATGGGCGGGCAGCTACCTGATGATTTAGATCCCCGCGATGGGACGGATGAGCTGGAGCCATACGCTGCTGCTGCAGATGATTATCGGCCGTTGGGCCACGTGAGTTATGCGTCTCTGACCACTGTCAGGACGCCCCTACTGTAGTGTATGATTATGACACATATACCCGATGGTAGTGTCATTTACCTAATGTGACTCTCCTGAAGAGTATTCACGAAACACGTGTCGGGAGCTTAGGCAGGTTAAGTGTAGGGAAGATGACAGGGGTAGAACGGGGCAGGGGCCGTCCTTTTTAGGGCGATAACTCCGCTACTCCCTGAGCGAGTAGGGGTAGGTGGTGCACCGTAGTAGGGACCGACAGGGTCTGGTGCTCCCCACATGTGGGCTAAATTGCCGTGAATACCCCTCTCATATTATACATATGACAGTGAGTCACTGGAATACGCACTCTATGATTTGTTTGAGTTGGTGCCAGGGATCACACTAGACTGTCAGATACACGTTTTTCTCTGTATATTTATGTGTTGGCTCTATGAGCTTTTAGCCGTTGTTGGGGACATTATTTTTGCATTAGTATATTAAAAGTTACGTTTTAGTCTGGGGAATCTATCTGTGATTATTTGTTATTTTGAGATACCCTTGGGTGGAATTGCTATTATATCCACCCTTCTGTGATTATTCAACATAAAGAGCAGGTTAGTATTTTATATACAGGTCACAGTTGCTGTCCGCCTTTAACACAAATCTTTACTTTCCTTCATAATAAACATTAGTGCTCTATATAATGAGTATAGGATGTTGTACAGAATACCACTAACATTACTATTCTGTGATCCAATAGTAACAAGATTGTCCATGGACTTGACTGAAAAACATTTTTTTTAAGTTATTGGAATTTAGGGTCATATTTTTTAATTAAAACTGGATGTCTGGTATGGGGAATTTTTTTAACGATTGATTTGGTAATAGGATTATTTGGTAGGTGATTCTTCTCTTATAACTAGAGATGAGGGAACCTCGAGCATGCTGAACCTGAGTGCAGTTTTTGACTAGCGGTGGTTGAAGTCATTGGATGCAGCTCTAGGGAGTCAAGAGGAAAGAATTTGAGACCAACCAAGTCTAGCGCTTCATGCCTCCTTAAGGCCCTATTACACTGGCCAATCAGGTGGAGAAAGTGATCGCTGACTTATTAGATCAGCGCTCGCTCATAGTCACCGTTCAACGGTGCTATTACACAGGTCGACAGTGAGCGCGGGGTTGGGGTTGCAGGGAGCTGTGGGAGGGGCCCATAAAAGATAGCAGTGGTCTGCTGCCACCGCTCCTGTTCCACGGAGTGACGGCCGGCAGACCATCTTTATGATTCACAAATTTTTCAACATGTTGAAAGACAAGGATCAGCCAACATCGTTTCTTTTTAACAGTAGTTATTACACCATGCGATAATTGGCCGAATATGGCCGATAATCGCTTGGTGTAATAGGGCCTTTAGTCTCTGCATTTTGACCTAACCTTACTGAGCTGTGGTGGTTTTGATTAGGCCTGTCTGACCATCCCCCCCAACTTGAGCACCTATCCCTGTGACAACTGTAAGCAAATGGGGAGTACCATTTAGGGTCGACTGTCCAAGTAGGTAGGGAATGCGGTGTGGGTGAGAGCAGGGCTGCATGTATCTCTACTCAATGTGACAACTATGCTGGCCCCTGTCTGCCACCAAAGGTTCCTACAATGGGCATGTGCACACTAGTACTGCATCATGAAACAATGTAAGAAGGTAGTCTGTTCTGACATATAAATCAAGCTCCTACCCTCCTTATGGCAACAGTATTCCCTAATGGCAGTGACAAATCTTAGCTGGATAAAGTAACCTTTCTTACAGCAAAAATTGTTCCAGAATAGTTTAAAGAACATGACAAAGAGTTCCAAGTGTTGATTTGGCCTCTAAATCCCCAGATTTTAATAGGATCAAGCATCTGTGGAATTTGCTGGAAAATCTGTTCCATAGAGGCCACACCTCACTATTACAAGACATAAAGGATCTTCAGACACCTGCAGAAGTCTTGTGGAGATCATGCCTTCACATGTCAGAGCTGTTTCGGTAGCACCTACACAATATAAGGTTTATGGATCTAGTGTTATGGTTGATCAGTGTATATTAACCAGAACAAGGATATTTTACAGATAGTTTATTTTACTGTACAAGGCCTAATAGATTCATGCATTATTACCAATTGCATGTGTCTAGGTTACCCCCCCCCCAAAAAAAAAAAAAAAAAAACTAAAAAAACAAACAAAAAAAACCCTTACCCATAAGGCTGCATGGGCCACTTTATGTAACCATGTGGCTTGAACCCAAAATACGTGTTATATGTGTGCAATTGTAATACTAAAATGTCATCCCTTTGTAAGACTCTGTCTTTTTTTCCCAAGAAACAAGGTATGTGTGCATCTATGCAACCTCTCCATATAGCAGTTTGATTTGTCTGTTTTATGGTACAAAAACAAGCAAAACAGGATGTATTTTAAATCAAAAAATAAATAGCCAGGTTTTGAATCATTATAATAACTTTTCATACAAAAATGACTAAATACTGGGTTCACACTACGTATATTTCAGTAAGTATTGTGGTCCTCATATTGCAACCAAAACCAGGAGTGGATTAAAAACCCAGAAAGGCTCTGTCCACACAATGTTGAAATTAAGTGGATGGCCGCCATTTAATGGCAAATATTTGCTGTTATTTTAAAACAACGGCTGTTGTATTGAAATAATGGCCGTTATTTACCGTTATATGGCGGCCATCCACTCAATTTCACCATTGTGTGGACAGATCCTTTCTGTGTTTTTAATCCCCTCCTGGTTTTGGTTGCAATATGAGGACCACAATACTGACTGAAATATACGTAGTGTGAACCCAGCAAAAGTTTTTGAAGGGGTTATCTGACCACCAAAATAAAAATTTAAAATAAAAATATTTGAGGCAGCATGAAAAAAAAAAAATACAGACTGAGGAGAGACACTGCTGTAGTCAGTGATTGGCTGTCACTTTTAAGATGAATCCAGATGACTTCACACCTGAAGCTGCAAGAAGCTAAGGCAGGTGAGTACAAAAAAAAAAAAAAAAAGTGGAAAAAACATGACCTAATGTGTATGTCATCAAAATGCAATTATCGTTAATCGTTCATTTCTAAGACTTAAAGGGGACTCTCATTGCTGCATTTTAATTCTGGTTTGAGAAAACATGACCTACCATACATTTCTGATTGTCTGAAGAAACACTATCCTAGCAAAGTATAGACACTGCCAGGGTCACAATATGTTTTTTTTTTCTCCTTTAAAGCAATCTACTCTACATTGGTGGTCTGAGTGGGAGACATTTCCTCCATCCCTATAGACTTACATATGAGAAATAATCACTAGTTTGGGATACATGAGGTCTAATGCAGACAGGGAAGTGCCAAGAGACAGTTTAGGGGTTATGGGAATTGTAGGGTTTCCTTTCCCATTTTCGGAAGTTACTATAGCCCTTTTAGATTGAATTATATGGCAGTTGTGTTACGTGATTTTTTTTTTTTCAAATTAGCATTGTAAACTAAATCTAATCTGGTTTTCCTAGTGTAACGTCACAGAGGCGGCATATGTTAGAAGTCAAAGCAGATGCCTGATATAAAAGGCTGAGCCGCCTGGCCAGATGACAGCCAGTGAAGATTAAACAGCAAAGCTTTTGAACTACATCTAAAAAATAAAACTTAACAGAGTGTGGTTTTCAAAGCAGCTCCAATCAGCTTTTTTTTGCAGATATTTTTTCTATTCCCTTTAGCAATTTTATGGCACTTTATAATGAAATAGTTTGAGGCAATTTCCAAGTTTTAGACTGGGAACGTTATTTCAATGGAGAATAACCACAACTCAATTATGACACTATTAGATGTTTTGCCGTATTCTGTAGATGGGTTTGGCATGTGAAATCCTTTGAGGGTCCATTAACATAATTTGGTCATTTATTTATGCGGTCAAGATGGATAAAGTAAAGGGTTACAGATGTTCAGCTAGATCAGTCATATTCCTGGTCACGTACGTTGCTGAGCTCCAGGGTGAGGTGTGAGCATGATGGTGCTATCAATGAGGTACTTTGGGAAACAGTGCTGTAAAGCTGTCCCATTGTAGTAAGATTAAGAGCCAAGCATGTGCTTGGCAAGGAACATGCCCATTTATTATATAAAGAAACTGCCAGGCCCTCTCCTATGTTATTACTGTAGCTCTCTCTAGAGAGTAGCACTCATGACCGTGAATGGAAATGTGTGATAAAGTGATATCTAGCCATACCGCCATGCACAGTACCATATGTACACATGAACACTTACGCCCACCGGAATATATTATGTTGCTATATAGATCAATCTGATGATTCCTAATATTTTCAATAAAGCGCACTGGGATAGTTCATTGGAGTTTATTAAATCTGAGAATCTGGATCAGAAGAAAAAGAAAAGAACATATTAACCGATCTGGACATTTTAGTTATTAGAATGGTTTGGAAAAAAATCCAATTTTAACCCCTTAAGGACAGAGCCTGAAATGGCCTTAATGACAGAGACAAATTTTATGAATATGACCAGTGTCACTTTAGTCATTAATACCTTCGGGATGCTTTTACCTATCCGGCTGATTCTGAGATTGTTTTCTCGTGACACATTGTACTTTACATTTCTGGTAAATTGGAGTCGATACTCATAACAAATCTTTATGAAAAAAAACCAAATAATGTGAAAAAATGTGAAAAAATGCATTTTTCCAACTTTGAAACTTTTTTGCGTATACAGAAAGTGGTTATACCACATAAATTATATATTAAATAGCATTAGCAACATGTCTACTTTATGTTGGCGGCATTTATTAAACTATCTTTCATTTTTTTTAGACGATAGGAAGCTTAAAACATTAGCAGCAAATTTCCAAATTTTCAGTAAAATTTCAAAATCAGATATTTTTAGGGACCTGTTCAGGTTTAAAGTGTATTTGAGGGGCCTGTATGTTAGAAAGCCCCACAAAGCACCCCATTTCAGAAACTGCACCCCCCAAACTCTGCAAAAGCACATCCAGAAAGTGTTTTAACCCTTTAGGGGAGTCACAGAAATAAAAGCGAAGTGTGTAAGGAATTTGAAAATTTTAATTTTCTGTGCAGAGATTTTATTGTAATCCAATATTTTTCATAATTATAAACCTATTACCAGAGAAATGCACCCCAATAATTATTGCCCCGTTTCTGCAGTTTATAGAAATACCCCATATGTGACCCTATTGCGCTATTTGACGCAACCACAAGCCTCAGATATAAGGGAGCGCCTAGTGAATTTCAATGCCTCCGTTATATTTGGTCATTTCTGACTGTACCACTTCAGGTTGGCAGAGGCTCTGGGGTGCCAAAACCTAAAAAACACCCCTAAAGGGACACCATTTAGAAAACTACACCCCTCAAGGAATGTAACAAGGGGTGCGGTGAGCATCTGGACCCCACAGGTGCTTCACAGATTTTCCGAACAATATGGCGTGAAAAAAGAAAAAATTATTTTTTACACTAAAACGTTGTTCTAGCCTTCAATTTTTCATTTTCTTAAAGGGATAAGAGGCAAAAAAAGACAAAAAATGTGTAGCGCAGTTTCTCCCGAGTACAGAAATACCCCACATGTGGCAATAAAGTGCCAAGGGGGCGCAGGACGAGCCTCCAAAGGGAAGGAGCGCCAATTGGCTTTTGGAAGCTGGATTTCACTGAAAAGGATTTCAAGGGCCATGTCGCATTTACAGAGCCCTCGTGCTGCCAAGACACTGGAAACCCCCCACAAGTGATTCCATTCTGGAAACTACACCCCTCAAGGAATCTAACAAGGGGTGCAGTAAGCATATGGACCCCACTGGTGACGGGCACAAATGTGGAACAATGTGACGTGAAAGGGAAAAATTTCATTTTTTCACTTTCATGGCACAAATGTGTCCGTCATCAAGGGGTCCATATCCTCACTGCACCCCTTGTTAGATTCCCTGAGGGGTGCAGTTTCCAGAATGGGGTCACTTGTGGGGGGTTTCCAGTGTTTTGGCAGCACGAGGGCTCTGTAAATGCGACATGGCGTTCATCATCCATTCTAGCCAAATCCAACCTCCAAAATCCAAATGGCGCTCCTTCCCTTCGGAGGCTTGCCCTGCACCCACATGGCGCTTTATGTCCACATGTGGGGTATTTACGGACTCGGGGGAAATTGCTCTACACATATTGTGTGTTTTTTTCTCTTTTAACCCCTTGTGAAAATGATAAATTCAAGGCTAAACCAACATTATAGTGTAAAAAATGTAATATTTCATTTTCACGCCACATTGTTCCACATTTGTGCCCGTCACCAGTGGGGTCCATATGCTCACTACACCCCTTGTTACATTCCTTGAGGGGTGCAGTTTCCATAATGGGGTCACTTGTGGGGGGTTTCAACTGTCTTGGCAACACAGGGGCCTTTTGAATGCAACATGGCCCCTCGAAATCCATTCCATCCAAATCCAGCCTTCAAAAACCAAATGGCGCTCCTTCCCTTCGGAGGCTTACCCTGCACCCGCATAGCGCTTTATGTCCACATGTGGGGTATTTACGGACTCGGGGGAAATTGCGCTACACATTTTGTTTTTTTTCTCCTCTTTTAACCCCTTGTGAAAATGATAAATTCAAGGCTAGACCAACATTATAGTGTAAAAAATGTAATATTTCATTTTCACGCCACATTGTTCCACATTTGTGTCCGTCACCAGTGGGGTCCATATGCTCACTACACCCCTTGTTACATTCCTTGAGGGGTGCAGTTTCCATAATGGGGTCACTTGTGGGGGGTTTCAACTGTCTTGGCAACACAGGGGCCTTTTGAATGCAACATGGCCCCTCGAAATCCATTCCATCCAAATCCAGCCTTCAAAAACCAAATGGCGCTCCGTCCCTTCGGAGGCTTACCCTGCACCCGCATGGCGCTTTATGTCCACATGTGGGGTATTTCCGTACTCAGGGGAAATTGCTCTACACATTAAATGTTTTTTTTTATCTTTTAACCCCTTGTGAAAATGAAAAAACATGACAAGATTAATAATTTAGAGTAAAAATTTTACAAAAATTACACTAAATGTTGGTCTAGCCTTGATTTTTTTCCATTTCCACAAGGGGTTAAAAAAGAAAATGAACACAAAACGTGTAGGGTAGTGTCCCCTGAGTACGAAAATACCCCACATGTGGGCATAATGTGCCATATGGGCACAGGGCAAGTCACCAAAGGGACAGAGCGCCATTTAGAGGCTGGAATGGAGGATGGAGGCCATGTCGCAATTACAAAGCTCCTGTGCTGCCAGGTCAGTAGAAACCCCCGACAAGTGACCCCATTCTGGAAACTACACCCCATAAGGAATCTAACAAGGGGTGCAGTGAGCATATGGACCCCACTGGTGACTGGCACATAAGTGGAACATGTGCCGAGAAAATAAAAAATACAATTTTTTTCATTTTCACGTCCCAAATGTGGCCGTCACCAGGGGGCCATATCCCCGCTGACCCCCTTGTTAGATTCCATATGGGGTGTAGTTTCCAGAATGGGGTCACTTGTGGGGGGTTTCTACTGTCCTGGCTGCACAGAGGCTTTGTAATTGCATCATGGCATCCTCTAATGGGAATGGCGGCCATACCTATTTAGCTGGGGAAAAGGGACAATTATTAATTTATTTGGGGGTATTAGGCCAATTATTAGTTTATAAGGTTGGAAATGACAGGTGTCCATCAAATTCAACCTGTGTTGATCCAGAGGAAGGCAAAAAACCTTGTGAGGCAGACGACAGTAGCCTCATCACAGGGGAAAAATTCCTTCCCGAATCCATAATGGCGATCAGAATAATCCCTGGATCAACGTGACCCCTGAAATAGGAATAAGGGACAGAATTTAGATAATGTAGAACCCCAGTGACGTGTGGTGCGCCTTGGAGCGATCCAGTATGCAGAGGTCTGGGCGATCAGGACAGGTGTCACACTGGAAAATGGTGTCCTTCCTGATCCCCCTGTTACCCCACACTCTGCACTTCTTCTGGGGTCTCCTGTTCTCCAGTGTGGGGGACGTCACCTGGAGAATGTTGTCCTGGTGCGATACGGGGTCCTTCATATCCAGAAGCGCTGGGTCCGCTCCATGGCTGCTAAATATTAGGGCGCTATTACTACTTCTGATATTTACGGATCGTGCCGCAAGCTACAGGGCAGCGAGGGACCGGAAGAGGGGGTGCTGGTATAGTACAGGAGGTGGTGACCTTTATCCAGCAGTGGGAAGATCAGTTCCCGGACGATCTCCCCATTAACTCCGAGGATTGGGGGGGAGGGGGCATCTGGGGGCATCTGGGGGCTGGATTCGGGTGTCCCTTCCTTCATACACTCTAAGGGTACATGCACACTGCGGAATCGCGACAGATAACCCTTCGTGCATTTCACAGTTGGCACCCGCCGGCGGACTGATGCGGGCGCACGTCTCCACACGTGTCATAGACTCCATTCTATGCACGGGCGGATTCCGCTCTCCGTCCAACGTGTTCATTCTTTGGATGGACGACGGATTCCGCCCGTGCATAGAATGGAGTCTATGACACGGATAGAGACATGCGCCCGCATCAGTCCGCCGGCGGGTGCCAGCTGCGGAATGCACAAAGGGTTATCCTTCGCCATTCCGCAGTTTGCACGTACCCGAAATCTGTAAGTGTACCCTGAGGTACTCTCACAGAGTTTGTAGAATTTCACACCATACCGCCATCTCTTATTGGGACGGTACTGGCGGAAAAGACGTGTCTGGGGGGCAGCGTACGCTACGCTACCCCCCAGACACGTCACTGGATGATGAGGATGATGAGGATGAATGGAGGAAAGAAGGATCCCCCCCATTCATCCTCACTGGCTGTTTCGGTGTCGGAGGCAATAATAACGTATCCCTCTGACACCGAAAACACCCTGGGGGCCATCTTTATACGGGGATTGGTATATGGGGTATGTAGTGGTGTAGTGTCAAACTTTATTCAATGTAGTGTGGTGTAATGTAGTGTTTTTTACGTGTTTTTTTTACAGTAAGTATAAAAAAAAACTTACGCCAACAAAGGAGTTGCTGATAAATGCCGCTATTGTGTCCGGCACTTATAAGCAGACCGTGGCAGTAGAATATAGAAAAAAAACACCCTACGCCAAAAAGGAGGAGTTGCTGATTAGCAGCGCACTTTCGTGCGATGCTGATCAACACTCAGCGGCGATAGGGTGCGGAAAATAGAAAAAAAAAAATTTGGGAAAAAAAAATAATTTTTTTTTATATTCTGAATATCCCTGTAGCTGCTGATAAGTGTATTACACTTATCAGCAGCTAGGGGGCAGCAGAGCGCAAAATCCGGAAAATGACGAGGCTGGAGCCGAAAATAGCCGAAAGAAGACGACGAGGACCGCCGGAAAGACCCGAAGACCGAACGGAATGACGGAGGACGCCGCGAACCCGGAAGACGCCGATCAGGAGCCCGGGACAGGTGAGTAATGTACAAATACCTGCTCTGGACCCCTCGGCTCTCTAGCTGAGGGGTCCAGGGCAGGTATTTACTATTTTGCTGGACTCTGATCGCCGTGCCACCGGCCCGATCGCCGTGAACGGCCGGCCGGCCGTTCACGGCGATCGGGCCGGTGGCACGGCGATCAACATTACTTTTTACAGTAATGGCGGTCGGTGCCGTCCTCGGACAGCACCGACCGCCATTTTTTTCCGGGTCATCGGGTCACCGATGACCCGGAAAGGTTCCGATCGCCGCTATTGGCTGATCTGAATTGATCAGCCTATAGCGGCGATCGTAAGCACGGGGGGTGTTAACCACCCCCCGTGCCGTGAAGCTAAGATGGCCTGCTATACATTATAGCAGGCCATCTTCCCCGACCGCTGTGTGTGAACACGCAGCGATCGGGGAAACATCGGGCGTACCCATACGCCCGTTTGCGTTAAAGCCCAGGCAACGGGGGCGTATGGGTACGCCCGATGTCGTTAAGGGGTTAAAGGTTGTATTATAATAGCCCCTAGCTAATTGTATTAGATGTACTTTTTGCTGTTTGATGCCTGTAATGTAAACTACAGACATTCAATTGCCTGTATAAATTGAAGAAAAGTAATTTTATATATATATATATATATATATATATATATATATAATATTTATTTTAGGTTCAACCTAAGAATCCTTAAAGTGACACTGTCACCCCCTTTTTGCATTTTGACTTCTCTACACAGATGTAAAGGGTAAATTTATCAGTTTTTAAATGTTATTTTATATCATACGTCATGTTGCTTATTCCAGTAAAAAGTGATCTTTTATCATCTGCAGATTGTGTGTGGGGCTTCACGGCAACAGCGCCACTTAGCCCAACCCACAGCACCACTGCAGACCCTGACCCTCCGTGACGTCATCGACACATAGGCCACGTCCCCTCCACGCCCATTGGTATGGGCTGACCTAGAGGGAGTGGGGCCTAGACCTTTAGGCGAGCCTGTTCCAATGGGCCTGGGGGGGGGGCTACTGTGGTGCAGTGGGTGGGGCTAAGTGGTGCTGTTGCTGTGAAGCCCCACCCACTTAACACAATCTGCAAATGATAAAAGATGACTTTTTACTTGAACATGACGTATGATATAAAATAATGTATGAAAACTGCTAAATTTACCCTTAACATCTGTGTAGAGAAGTCAGAATGCAAAAAGGGGGTGACAGTGTCACTTTAAAGGGGTAATCCAGCGGGGGGGGGGGGGGAATAATCTTCCAAAGCAATTGGTTTCAGAAAGTTATACAGATTTGTATATGACTTTTTTTTAAAAAAGGTTTGTCTTCAAGTACTTATCAGCTGCTGTATGTCTGGCAGGAAGTGGTATATTTTTTCCAGTTTGACACAGTGCTCCCTGCTGTAACCGATTGCTTTTGGAGTTTCTAACTTTTTAGATACATGTTTATGTGCCCCATATATGTGATGAAAAGAAAGTTATATTTATATTTACAGTCCAGTAAAGTCGAGCTCCAGATGCATCATTTTCAACAAATTGTTATATTTTTCTGGGAAAATATTATAGCCTGTGTAGCCTGATGCCTGTGTAAGAAGAATGGTAAAGAATACGACTGACACAATTAGTGGCCTGGAATGATATATCATAAAATAATAGCCACTTGATGGCAAAATGAAGACAATATGCAGTAACAGTGGGGAGTAAATCTTTCTAGATAGCTTCGAGCAGATGGCAGAGCCCTCTACTATGTATGTCCTCAATGAATGATATAGACTCTGTCAGATTCCAAATGGATGGAGTTAGTCTTGGGAACAACACTTTAAATACAGAGTCTGATAAAACATGTCTTGTTTTATCTATCTATCTATCTATCTATCTATCTATCTATCTATCTATCTATCTATCTGGTTAATAAACTCCTATGGCAGCAGTATTATGACTTCATGCAAAATGCACATGGGCCCGAAACAGAAAGAACGCCTATAAACATTATGTAATAGCTGATTTTATATTTTTATATATATAGTTATATTGTTGGAATGGCAGAAAAAAACATGTATGGTATGTTTGTCATTTTGTCAGAATGTTCCTTTAAAGTGGTACAATGATTTTTTTTTCAAATCAGCTCTTTCCAGAAAATTATACAGATTTGTAAATTACTTCTATTTAAAACACTGCAGTACTTATCAGCTGCTTTATGTCCTGCAGGAAGTGGTGTATTCTTTCCAGTCTGACACAGTGCTCTCTGCTGCCCCCTCTGTCCATATCAGGAACTATCAAGAGCAGTAACAAACCCTTATAAAAAAATATCTCCTGCTCTTGACCTAGGAGTCACTGGGTGAAGGAGGTGTGGACTCCCTACGATCCCTAAATTTATGACAATTTCTGCCTACACACATAAATTGTAATTCAAATCTATGCCAGCTCAGAGTTAGCGTGAATACCTGAGGATGCGGCATGGCATCCTCAGATGGACAAGATTTAAGATTCCCTATAGATTCCATTAATTATACATATAGCTCACAGCAAATAAGTTACACTTCACTATAAATGTTAAAAAAAATAAAAAAATATATAGTAATATTGTATATCTTTACTGTGCTTTTTTTCTTACACACAGCTCCAGTATTTTTCATGAGGTGTGCCTCACTATTCCTTCCATCTCTATAAATGGGGCTTTGTCATATACTGTAGCTTACAGACAAAAGTGGCGTTTTTATTGTGAAAAGACCTTTTTCCATCTCCAACAACTATTGTATATATGAAGAATAATATACTAATATTCCAAAGGGTCTAACAACTGATAAAGCCAAAGGTCACATGGATCAGTACTAAGCTGCATATTCATTACTATGCATTACTTTGCAGGTTTAATAGTGGATGAGATGGTGGCAGCTCCTCCAAGTATTTGGGTCTTCACTCCAGCTGCCTTTTAATGTATTTTTTGCATATATTAAGGATGTTTCTCAAATGAAACAGAAAAAACCTAATTACGTTCTCCTATCTCCATCCCTGCATTATGTCAGTCCATTACCCCCTATGTAACCTTAGCCACGTGCTTCTTAGTATCTTGGTAATCACAGTAATGAGGCCACAAAGTTCAGTGCTCGATGTTTTTAAATGAATGGTATATAAAATATATACAGTAGGGTTCATGTACTTTTCAGCATGTGTGGATTACAGAACATTATCTTCATCCTCTTAGTTTCCTGAACATATTGTGCATTTGCCAGCTCTTATTCCATAGAAAACAACTAGACTTCTACTGCTTCTACTGGCAGCGTCTTCTCTGCTTACAAGAGGTGATACAATTACCAGCCCTGGCTAGGTTAATTACATTTATGCTACTTTCTTTATCTGTTTCTCTGATTAGTTTTCAAGTGAATTAGACACAGCAATCGTTGTCCTCCAGATTCTGGATATTCTCCACTGGGTAATATCTTAATTATTCTTGATGGAAACCAGAAGTCTAGCGAATGTGCTACAAGTATTATAGAGTTAAGTTTTGTACTCTCAAGTCCATAATAAACCATTCTAAGCTGGACTATTTGTCTTCATTTGGCCAAAAACACAACTCATTTTTGGTAATAAAAGGGTTTTTTCAAGTTGAAATTTTCATGTAAAACATGATTAGCATTATCAAAAAGAATAAATAACACAGAGCACTTTTTGTATCTAGGGCTGGTGAGTGCATTGGCTGCTCAGCCAACTGGTGGCTCACATGGGACGTTGCTGCAACTGCTGATTGGCTAAGCTGGCAATGCATGCAGTGACCCGAAACACAAGAAGAGCCATAAAACAGGACCAGCTGTGCGAGAACGCTAATAGTGGGGGAGCCAAAATGGTAAGTATTTGTTTTCAATTTTTATGGCTCTACTGAAGCGACCTAGACCAAAGTCACTAAAGGCCTCCTCTTCTGGCAACACCTCATGATATTATTCTGGACCCCTTTTTCTAGACCTTTCCTCTGCAGTCAACACAGTCAACCATTCCATCTTATTACAAAATCTCTCATCTCGTGGCAATCGTAGGCTTGGAGATCCTCATATGGTAGGCTTCTAGTCTTACCTTTTCGCACCGTTGGTTTTCCTTAAGACTCTGTCCTAAAATCCTTAGTCATCTACTGTAAATCTATACATGTAGTCTGAGACAACACATTAAATGGATATAGAATAAATCCCGGAACTCACTTGTGTTCACTGCTTCAAGGATGTTTATTACATAACAACGCTGTGATTACATCATAGCGTTGTGATGTAATAAACATCCTTGAAACAGTCAACACAAGTGAGTGCCAGGATTTATTCTATATCCATGTGACTTATTGCCACGAGCACCGGGACACAGAGATACACGAAGTGCCAGTTGATTGACTTTCTTTCAACACAATGAATCCCATGGCTTTCAGTATCACTGTCACATGGATGAGAATCTAACAGCGTCTGTCAGCTATATGGCCTTCTTTTTTCCTTATACTTTCGAAAACTTAAAAAACAACAACAACAACAACAAAGAACCTTTGTTTCTGAAATTTGATAACAATAGAGATCCCATAAAAGTCTCTCATAAATAATATATGGGCATGTTAAGGATAAATTATGAAGGCCACTGGTGTTGGCACCACACGGGAGTGCCACATCACTCATTTGATTGGAGCTGTCGTCAATAGACTAGTCAAGACTAGTCATCAAATTTACATGCTATTGCTCTATTCAAAGTCTATGGCACTGCTTAAGATTCAGTGAGTACAGTGCTTGGCTATAATTGGCAGCCCATTAGACTTTTAACGGAACCACCGTCATGCATGCTTAACAGCCTCTATATTATAGTATGGAATAATGAATAAAGAGAGGAGTTTCTCCTCGTACATTGTATGTAGTTTTTTTTACCCATTACACACTAACAGAGATAGGTAACCATGAACCTTCCTCAGTTTACGCTTAGTGCAGTTTTAATGTGGATGCTTAAAGGGGTATTCCAGGATATTTTGACATTTACTCTACAGATTAGTCTTGTAATATAATCAATTTGTCTCATTAGTTTCTATTACGAATGTTGTCTCTTTCTCGCAATTTTTACATGAGTCACGTGGTCCTGTGACGTCACCGAACCGGAAGAGTGCTGACTTGCCGACTCAGCCGGCCTCTAGTTAGATATTCACTTAGCAGGCTTCAGAGCCTTACAAACGGCCCTCCCTGAGCACGGGACGTCACATGACGCCCTGTTCCAGAGCTGGCCTGTCAGTGTAATCACCTCAATCCTCCCGGCCCCCCTCCCTGTGTAATGATTGCGGACCCCTCAGCCCCGGCCCCCCTCTCTCTGTAAATCATTGCGGACCCCCCGGCCGCGTCCCCCCTCCCTGTGTAATGATTGCGCCTCCCCCCCTCTCTGTAAACCTTTAAGAGACCATAAACTTCACCATAAGAGCAGGCGAAACACAGTTTTCAAACTACTGGGGACTTTGGGGGCTTGTGGGTCACAATTGTAGACCTTATAGTAACCTCTGTAAAAAAGGAAACGCACAGGAGTGCCAACCAAAAGATTTGACACCTTCAGGTTCTGGAGAAAGCATAGGTAAGTATGCTGTTTTTTGTTGTTTTAATGCACAGGGTTATATATTGGGTTTTCCTGGAACACCTCATGAATACATTATAATCTATGGGGGATATTTATCAAACATGGTCTAAAGTGAAACTGGCTCAGTTGCCCCTAGCAACCAATCAGATTCCACCTTTCATTTTCCAAAGAGTCTGTGAGAAATAGAAGGTGGAATCTAATTGGTTGCTAAGGGCAACTGCGCCAGTTTTACTTTACACCCTGTTTGATAAATCTCCCCCTATGTGTTTTGTGGGGTCATTTCAATCAAAGTTCCGTTTTCATATCTGTACACTGCCTTCTGTGAGCATTTGGCCTAGTGTAATGTCGTGTACCGTCTCCCCGTACACGGTTGACATTCTGTGACATAATCAAGTAAAAGTTTTGCTGCTGGGCCGATGAGTATTCAGCTATGACTAACACTAATACTTGTAGTTCAAGCATAAAAAAAATTGTGTGATCTAAATAAGAATAGAAGTATTATACTTCATTTGTTATCTCCAGTAAGATGAAGAGACAGGTTCTTCTCAGCTGGCAATGCCAGTTTCAACATTCAGATGTATAGCTACAGACTATGGCCATGTTCACACAATGTATTTTTAAAATTAATCACGACCCTTGTTGCAATTTGCAACAACGGTCATGATTAATTCAAAAGATACTTTGCATTGACAATGAATGGAATGCCAGCCGAAGTATATGCACATAGTACACGCTCAGGCCAGAATTGCAAGCGGCCACAACGAAAACTGACATGTCAGTTTTGTGCGGCTGCTATTCATTGAATAGAGGCCACACAACCCTGACAGCGCACACAATGGAAAGTGCCGCTCCGGGCACACTTTCCTTTGTTTGCAATGGTGAATTGTGTGCGCCCGCATCCCAATTAAATAGAAATGAAGTTTATTCGGCCGGTACCGCTGTAACGGCCGGGATAAACTTCAGTGACACCGGCCGTTCTGTGACACGGCTGGTGTCATACATTGAGTGAACATGGCTTATGGCTGCATACATGTTTTTCAGGTATATTTAGGCCTGCATCCAACTTCTTCAGCCTTCTCCAGCCTTTTTCAAATGCCTCATGTTCCGATAAATGACTTGAGGGTCTCTCATCTCTACTGACATCATGAAATGAATAATGAACAAGACAACCAAAATGCCATTTTATTACTGTAATTTGTGTATTTTTGTTTTACATTACTTTTTGAAAATAAAACAAATGTACAGAATATTTCTTATTATAGATAAGAATTAAACCTATGTAAGAATTTCATTGAAAGTTATCACATTTCAGGCAGCTTGTTTGGTCTGAATAAGGTCCCTGCCTTATTTTGGCTGGAAGCACTTTTACACTGATATGTAGTGATGTGATTGTCACTGACAGTGGTAAAAAGGGGTAATGCAAGTGCTAAAATTAAAATTGCAATACAATAAGATTTGACAGGGTGATCCTTTATACAGAGAATTGTGTTTAAACCATACAGGGTATGTATTTCACAAGGTCATATGAGTGCTCTTTATATTAAAAGTACTGCAGTATGGATTTTTTTAAAATTGTATTGTTAATTTAAAGGGGTTTTAATTGCTATATTAAAGAATTATTAGAGAATTACTGTATTTTCTGGCGTACAAGGCGTATAAGACGACCCCTGACTTATAAAGAGATTGTCAGGGGTTAGCCTTATACACCGGAAAATGTTAACCCCTGCCTGACCGCAGCCCTGCACCTGGGGCCGTTCCCGGCCTTTGAGCACCTTCTTCTCCGCTGCCATTTACAGCGCAGCCAGTGTGACGTATACTGACTGCGCCAGGGATGCCTGAAGCTCTCGCAAGCAGCCGAACGTCTAACCGGAGATGCTCGGCTTGCTTGGGAGAGCTTTGGAAAAATGACAGAGGCTTCGGGTACTTCTGGAGCCTCCGGAAGCCTCTGTCATTCTTCCAAAAGGCTCTCCCGAACAGCTGAGCGTCTCTGATTAGATGCTCAGCTGCTCAGGAGAGCTTCAGGCATCCCTTGCGCAGTCAGTGCACGTCACACTGGCTGCGCCGGGAACGGGAAGAAGATGTGCGGAGGCTGGGAACAGGCCCAGGAGAGTTGACTTTTTTTTTTAAAATGGACGCCCCATACGGTGGGGATGCGGGCCATTTTTTAGCCCCCCCACCGTATGGGGCGACCATACCCGGCGTATAAGACGACCCCCGACTTCTGACAAGATTTTTCCGGGTTAAAAAGTCGTCTTATACACCGGAAAATATGGTAATATGTTATGTAACTAATTCTAGACCACTGGTGTCAAACTGCGGCCCTCCAGCTGTTGTAAAACTTCAATTGCAATCATGCTTTAACAGCTAAAGCTTTGGTTTTGGCTGTCTGGGCATGATGATGGGAATGGCAGTTTTGCAACAGGTAGTTGGGCACCTTGGTTCTAGATCTTTAGGTATAAAGAACTCTCTCTGAAGGACCCTTCTCATGTATGTATTCAAAGGACAACCCATTGAATTAAGTAAACATAATGTAATGCTTCATTTCTCCTGTGGGGGTGCTCCAGAATAAACCCCAAACCCCAGCTCACCCCAGGGCTATGGGGGCAAGCCCTCCCCTCTGTGACGTGGCTCCATTAGAATCAATGATGCTTCATACCTATACCCAGCTCCATACCCAGCATCTGACAGCTGCAGTCAGTAAATGCCATCAGATATACACTACCTCCAATGCCATTTATTTAACCACCTTGATGGTGCTGTAAGTTGAAGTTGTGACAGCAGGTTTTACACAGTTAGGAGTATTTTAGGAGTAGATTATTTTATGAAAAAAATTGTGTATCTGACCTAGCCATAGTATACGAATAAAAACAAGAAAATGAAGACAAAGGAATACTCCATGTATCAATGTACTTTTACCCTCCCTAGGATAATATTGAGGTGCTGTGTGCTTACTACTGAGGCACTAAGAGCTTATTTATGTCAATAGGATTTCATAAAACATAGGATTAAAGGGATACTAGTTCTATATATTTAATATACTTAGTTATATTCAGTTAAATATATTTAAAATAGCTATTGAACTCCCTTGAGTAAGTATTTTACTCTATCTAGGAGTCTTAGAACATTGAGCAGGTATATATGCCCAGCAGTAGCAGACACAAACTGCACAGGACCCCTGTGCAAAAAACGGGCCTCGGGATATGACACATGTTATTGATTCCCGGCAGGGCTCTACAGCACAGCTCAGATGTTGGGGCCCACTGGAGGATTCTCTGGTGAGCCCTGAGTGTGGAACTAGGGTACCTGTGGCCCACCAGTAGAACTCTTTCTGTTAGGGTTCATTTATCCATTCAAATGTACAGGATCTTCAGCAGATTTTATGTTGTTTTCCATCATTTAGTTACATTCATATGTGCAACTTCAAATCTGCAGCAGATATGTGTGAATGGACCCTTAGCCACTAAATCCAATAAACCTAAACCAATTTTATCAATAATACCAATATATAGGAAAAACATATCATCCCATAGTAACTAATACCCCCATATCCTTACTAAATCCAGTATAGCAAGACCAATAATACCATAAAAGAAACAAATCACCACACCTTTACCACATATTGACTAATACCTTCATACTATTACTAAATAAAATCCAGTTCAAAGAACCCCCCCACAAATATTGAGTCATAGAGAGGTAGATACCAGATGTATGCAGGCTATGCATACCATATACAGTGTAGTTACATCCAGTGACTCCCCGTGGGCCAGAATCTGTCGAACATACATTTTAGACTTCTCACTCTCATACTATCCTCATCTCTGTACAAAATCCACATCTGTGATGGCCCCTCTGTGCAGTCTCTCTATAGTAGATTACCTCCCCCGTGTAGTCCACCTATAGTAGATGGCGCATCTCTGTGTAGTCCCCCCATAGTAGATGGTACCCCTCTATGCAGTCTGCTTATAGTGGACAGCCCCATTCTGTGTAGTCCCACTATAGTAGATACCACCCTCTGTGCAGTCCTCTACAGTAAAGCCCCCCTCTGTGCAGTGCCCTATAGTAGGTGGCCCCCTGTGCAGTCATTTATGGCAATGGCCCCATCTGTGCACTCCCCTTTGGTAGCGCCCCCCATTCTCTGCAGTTCCCTTATAGTTGCCACCCCCCCATGCAGTCACCTATAGTAATACCCCCCCCCCCCGTGCAGTGGGACTTTGTGGGACTTAAGGGGTTACGTATTAGGGTGGTTTAGTGATCTCCCCACTGGGAGGCACCCCTTGGCAACAGGCTTTCTTTCCCTGAAGAGAGGAATATCTGGCTATTTCAGTGTTTTGAGGCTCACAACTGAGACTCCACAGACCCCTTATTTTAATTTATAGGGGGTAATGTATTAATGGAAACGCTTGGGTGAGTGCTATGTTGGATTTTTTTCACTGATTTCCCCAGGGCTGTTTTAATACATTGGTGGGCCCGGTGCACAGCCCTCAAGAGTGCCCCCCTCCTCTTCCCTTTCAGCGCACCAGTCCCCCCCTGACACACAGTATAATGTACTGAAAGTGCCCCAATATATACAGTAGTTACCTTCTAACACTATTTCCACCGTACAGTGATTACATATTACATGAAAACTGCACTGAACAAAACAGAAAGTTATCACCAATGATACCATTACATAATACCGCCACATCATGACCGGTATCACTACAAGCCTATAACAGAGTGCAGTTACATCCAGTCACTAACAAGTGGTGTCTTCTCCGATCAGAGTCTGTCACCTTTTCTTTTTCTCTCCAACCAGCCTGGGCCACCTTGAAGTCTTCTCTTGGCTTAGAATCATCTCTCCAGAATCTGCCAGACAAATATTTTAGGCTCCAACACATACAGTAGCTAGGTCCCCTCTACCTCTATATAGTAGCTACACCCCTCTGTACTCCTATATAGTAGTTATAGCCCCCCTGTGCTCTCCCCCAATAGTATATAGGCCCCCTGTGCTTTCCCCCAATAGTAAATAGCCCCCATGTGCTCTCCCCAAATAGTATATAGCCCCCCTGTGTGCTCCCCCAGAAGTATATAGCCCCCCTGTGCTCCACCAATAGTATATAGCCCCCCAATACGCTCCTCCAATAGTATATAGCCCCCCTGTGCTCTCCCCAAT
Source organism: Dendropsophus ebraccatus (assembly GCF_027789765.1). NCBI lineage: Eukaryota > Metazoa > Chordata > Amphibia > Anura > Hylidae > Dendropsophus > Dendropsophus ebraccatus. Next base: position 140,940,736 of record NC_091456.1, read on the forward strand.
AGTATATAGCCCCCCTATGCTCTCGTCCAATAGTATATAGCCCCCCTATGCTCTCCCCCAATAGTATATAGACCCCCTGTGCTCTCCCCCAATAGTATATAGACCCCCTGTGCTCCTTCATTAGTATATAGCCCCCCCTCGTGTGCTCCCCCTCCCATATAACAATAAAAAAACAAACACTTATACTCACCTGGGTCCTCGCGTTCTTCTTCTCTTCACTCTTGTGGCCGCACTGCAACGATCACAAGAGGCCGCTCTCCCCTTACCTTGGCGCCGGCGCTCCAGTGATGTCGGGCGCCGAGACCGGAGGGAGAGTGTGGCTTCTTGTAACCGCAGGAAGTGTAACCACAAGAGTGACTGATAGGCAGGGAGCCAATGGCTCTCTCTGTCAGTGCTGCTGAAGCGCAGCAGCGAGCGGGGGAAGGGGGGGCAGCAGGGGGCAGGGGGCCTGCAGGGGGCTCCATGGATGGGTAAGTAGATTACCCATCCATGGCACTCCCCTCTGACACTCTGGCGACCGGAGCCCTGTGCGACCACAGTGGTCGCACATAGCAACGGCCGGCCTGCTCAGGGGGCCCTTTAACCAGTGGTCCCGATGCACGTGCACCTAAAGCGGCCCTGGATCTCCCTAAGCTTGGTGATTGCTGTGTTTTGTTGGTCTAACATATATTCTACCACAGCTGCAACTCTTCTAGCTCGGCTCTGCTCTCCACTTCTGTCTTCCGGCTAAGGAAGCATGTATTAAAGACGCTGCCTGTACTGGAAGTCCCAGCCGCCCAATTGGATAGTGCGCATTGCAGTCGGGGGCTCAATGGACTATGTTTCGATTCTCTGGTGGACTAGTTTGATACTATCAGGTTCTGGTAAGCTTTGGGGCAGAAGAGGCTGTTGCATATGACCAGGCATCTGGTTGGGTGTGCGGCAGTTAAGAGAAGTAAAAAAGGGTGGATATTTATATATGAAGCAGGGTCCAGGGCAGCAGAGGGGCCCCACCAGACTCAGACTCCAGGCCTCTCCTCTGCCCTGTGCCGCTGAAATAGCTGCACAGGTGATATGTCTGATGCCCTGATGCCGAGAGAAAAATGTCTCTAAAAGGAAAGACTGCGCATTTGCAGGCAGCTGTCTCTGTGTTATTGCCTCGTCATCGGTACAGAGCAGGATGTGGGCTGAACAGTTAGAGGCCTATTGACATGGGTCAGAGGCATACTAATTCTCTTTAGGAGAGTGTCATAAAGATGTGTGGAAACTCAAAGGCAATTCCTGCTCCACTGGGACTTTTGGAAAGTAAAGATATGCAAAATAGCCCTCACGTCTGCTCGGGAAGGTGGTGTTCCTTCAAGTCAACGTTTCATTCCATCTAGGAGTCTTAGAGCATGACCAGGGACTTATACTAAGCCAAAAATATCTCCAAAAGGAAAGGCTACCCATCAGCAGACAGCTATTTTTGCTTGGCATATATCCTATATCCTTTGTCAATGTTCCAATACTCCTAGATGAAGTAAAGCTTGCAACTTGAAGGAATGCCACGAAATAACCTAGCGATGCATCAGACAGAAACCTCTTTGAACTGGTGATCAGGCAAATAAGCACAAAATAATATATCAGCAGAGGATTATGGGACTATTTATATTAAAACAAACTGCTTTTCAAGGGCGGACACTCACTTTGTTGAAAGTTATCATGATATCTTTTATTTTATTCCATAATAAACACATAAAAAAAAAAATCATTGAACAGACAGGCTTTCCCCTTGATGTTCACATGTAACTAAGTACTTTATAGCATCGCACTATGCTAGTAAACAATGCACGTCTCTTTTATCCCCTAAATACATTGTTTAATTTTCAGCAGATGTCTCTCACCTTTCTTGATAAGTTCTCCAAGGGAATTATCAGAATGAATATGCAATTACATTTGTCATTTTCCTGCACATTACTGTCATTATCTGATATCACAGGGAAACTCGCTGTAGATGGGCTAAACCGTAGCACCGTGTCTCCATGGATTGGCAAGTTAGAGGAAATGTGATTTGTGTATTCCCTCATGCAACGTGAAATATAGTGATGTGTAGTATGACATTGCTGATCCTTTGCAAGGTGAAAGCAATACATACAGTTACCTGGTGCTTACAAAGTTACATACATATAATAAATGTGCAGTATATACATACATACATACATAGAGCTTAGTTACCATGATAAATAAAGCCAAAGATTTATTGTCCCACTCATAGATTATTCGTATGCAAGAACGGTTATGGCTATTAATCTGGTGAAATTCAATATGATTACAGAATAGTCTTTTCTAATAGGAATGAATTATCTATGAATATTCAGATACTGCATGAATACAATGCAAGATAAGCAATCTTGTGACCTTTGGGTAATCTGCATAAATGTATTAGGGAATTGCATAAAAAGGAACATGGACGTTCCGATAATAACATGTGGGACTGAAGGGAATTTCCAAATCTCTGCAGATGACATGCTAATCCTTTAGCAAACACCAGTTGGTTTATGACATATTTAAAGCTGTAGACAGAACCATAGAGAAACCACTGTCTTTGTTACAACAGCTAGTAAAGAAAACATAGTGATGCACCCGCTGATATTTTTGTCTTAAAGGGGGTGACTATGATGGGGCCTTACTGCAATGGGGCCTATTTCTATTGGCAAACCACTGGGCGACAACAAATGAAATAATTTTCCAACTTCCCCACCTACTTTTCCTTGTAACTTGTTCTCGCTAGTAAAGCCATGGCAGGTGATAAACTTCCTGCCTAACAAAGACCAAAAGTATATAGCCCGCCTGTGCACTCCCCCAATAGTATATAGCCCCCTGGTGCTTTCCCCAATAGTATATAGCCCCCCTGTACTCTCCCCCAATAGTATATAGCTCCCCTGTGCTCTCCCCCAATAGTATATAGCCCCCTGTGCTCTCCCAAATGTGCTCTCCCCCAATAGTATATAGCCCCCCTGTGTGCCCCCCCAAAAGTATATAGCCCCCCTGTGCGCTCCTCCAATAGTATATAGCCCCCCTGTGCTCTTCCCCAATAGTATATAGACCCCCTTTGCTCTCCCAGTAGTATACCCCCCCCCCCCCCCCCCCCGTAACTTGTAACTTGTTCTCGCCATGGCCATGGCAGGTGATAAACTTCCTGCCTAACAGAGACCAAAAAAAAAAAAAAAAAATGTCACTCAGCAATAAGAGATGTTAAAGGTACTGTACTAGTGATCACCAGACATCATTGCAGCTATTATCAGCCATCAATAACTACGTCATTAAGGGTGGGTTCACATGTACCATATCCGCAGCGGCCACTTATACCTCTGCTGCCTGGAGCATACTTGCTTAGCCAATCAGTGCACAGTCCCACCGCAGTCACTGATTGGCTGAGCGGGAACGACGGGCGCTGGGAGCCTCAGATGAAGTCAGAGCATGGATTAGGTACAGTATGCTGTAGATTCGGTACATTTGAACTCACCCTTAATGTGTTAATGTGTACTACTAACCTCTAGGTAGCATTGAGGAGCATTTACACATCAGTTTTTCAGATCAACAAAAACTGATAGGAGGAAACTGCCTATGACAGACTGCACATGGATGGTGCATCAGTGTATGGCTTCCTAGGCAATGCTTCAGTAAAAACAGGCGGCACACGGATGGTAGATCAGTGAGTCATCAGTAAAAAACAGCCCCATCTTCTTCTATTGGAGCTTTCTTTATGAATAAATGGACAATATAATTGTAAGTCCTACTGGATCAGTTTTTAAAACGAATGTGTGGATGACCACATTGAAATCAATGGATCATTTTTTATCAGTGAATCAGGATCCTAAAAAAAACTGATGTGTGGATGACGCCTTAGAGAAAAGATTTTTGCAACCTGCAGAGGCCATGTTTACGTAATGCACTTTACAGTAAAACTAACATTTTTCTTTATTCTATAGGTCAGTCTGAACACAGCAATATGGTACACTACGTTATATTATATGTTAATTAACTTTATTATTTTTATATGTTTTATGTATAAAATGGGATAGGGGGTGATTTTCACTTTTATTGGGGGAGGGGTTTTGGGACATTTTTTAAAACGTTTATTTATGTTTGTTTTTTTTTTGACACTTTTTAAGTCCCTTTAGGGGACTTTTACATACATACATTAGATCAGTAACACTGATCACTGCTATCCCATAGCATAGCAGGGATCAGTGTCATCTGTGATCTGTAATCTTCTGATAGAGCCTGCCTGTGGCCTGTGACTGAAGACCTGACTGCATGGAGGAAGGTAAGAGACCTCTGGTAGTCAGGCCATGTGATCGGGACCCTCGCAGACACGCTGCAATGGTCACGATCGGTAAGTGACAGGAGATGCTCCTGTCACTTACAGTTAAATGACGATTGCAGCATTTAAGGGGTTAATGGCGGACGGCCGAGTGATCGCGGTGGCCCGTCATTGAGGGTGAGGGACTGGCTTCAGATAGCAGCCGATCCTTACCCGCTATGGGGCGAGCTCAGCTCCTGAGCCCGTTTCATAGCCCAGGATCCCGACAGGGCGTACATTTATGTCCTCCTGCGGCAAATCCAATAATAATAATAATAATAATAATAAAAAATTATTATTGTTGTTGTTGTTGTTGTTATTATTATTATTATGATAATTGGACATATACTTTCAGGCTGTTTTGCATTGTATGCCACTGCATAAATACATAAATGTGTATATATATACATATATATACATAAAACACATTTTTCTGCATTGAAGTATTCTGTCCGCTTTTAGTGTGTTTTCTGCATACGGCTTGAAACAGTGCCAAGGCTGCTGTAAGCACAGGATGTTATTTATATTACTATGTTACTTATATTATTATTATTTTTCTTAAGTGGATCATTGGAGGCACAGTTTAATTTTGTTGTGTTTTGCACGCCATTGTAAATTAAAAAAAAAATATATATATATATATATATATATATTTTTTATCATTTTGCTTAATAGAAGTATTTTGTATTTATATTATAATTTATTTTATTCCGCTTTATAGAATCTAATTTCACTTTTTTTTTCTTACTGCTGATACTGACCTTAGGCTGAGCTTTATAGAAGCAGAACTATCAACTGTAATCAGAAACTTGCACGCTTCATTTGCTCACTGAGCATTTTAAGTATCCCAGTGCTATGCGAGAGAGAAGGCTGTTTTCTTTGAAAAGTGTTCTCTTGCTGTTTTGAGAATGATGCTGCATTTCTTCAGCTTAATGGAACTAAACAAAATCTACTTTTATGATTATTAAATGTAATCAAAAGTTTTATGCAGAATGCTTTTCCAAACTTTAAAATCTATAACATTTCTAAGTGGCTGTGAAGGCTTAAAAATGCTGAGATCTCTGTTTAACATAAAACTCGTAATGTATCTCAGCCTGCTAGAATATCTACCAGCTATCTTTTCACAGCAGCAAAAATAATTATACCCTTACTGAAGACCTAGCAGAGACCCATCAATCTAAGGTTTGCTAAGATACATGATATCCAAAGGATAGAGGGTTTAATCTTTACAACACCTGATACTTTGGCTAAATTTACAAGCAGGACAGGACTTTCTTAACTGAATTCAAAGGCTGCAGAATTCCTATGTAGCTATGGTTCTGTCCAGTTTAAGGGGTGGCGTCACAAAACAAAGATGGTAAAATCAGATGTGTACCACCCCTGGATGTACCGACAAACATTTTTTTGAAGTTAGAACAGGTGTGGTGTAGAGGAACCACAGAGTCCAGTAATTAACAAGGAACACGTTTACTGAATAATTCCTCTTGTTTTTTTTTGTTTTTTTAACTAAATCTAGTTTTTTTTTTCCACACTGGTAATGTACAAATATTCTCATTTTCTCGCTGGTGGCTTCATATATATACTTCATATATATTGAAAGTTCACAGCTCCTTTGCTGGTAGATATGAGAGATACCTTACACAATCACAGACTCAGCAGTTATTACGATGGACTGCCGGAATGAGGAGGTAGTTGGGGCCCTATCTAGACCCTTATTTACTTAGCTGTGGAGGCTTTAGAATGCATCTCCTATACTCACGAGAATGAACGTCTGCCTAGTGCTACCTTGTGGGCACCGAGTGACACTAGACCAGGAATGTAGGTCCACCCTATGGGAAGAGCTAGCTGTCAGGGAGACCTCAGCGTAGATAAGATAGCGTGGCCCTGCGGGGATAGGGTTGTACCCTACTTTCTACCACAGCCTTACTGTGACGTGCACTAGCTGGACATAGCTAGGGATTGAGTGTAGATGGGTCCTGGTGTAGATGGGTCCTAGCCTCAAGGCCAGGCCCGGAAGAAGCTCCTCAGTATGCCCTCTCTCTCAATCCCCTTCTCTCAACTCTCTGAGTAGACTCCCCCCCCTCCCCCAGGTGTATAGCCACACATCAGACAGTGGCATAGATGTGAAGAAAAGTACAGTTACACAGTTTACCTGTTATAACACATTCCTTCAGCCGTGCTAGGTAGTGAAAAATACATACTGACACCTGGTGGTGGGAGCGCAAACTACATACTTCAGCCCCAGAGCATACAAACACAATATTACTGACTTACATATGCTGCAAACAGCAATGGACACTCATTCTGGGACATTGCACAGACCAGGTGACTAGGATTGAACTAAGCATGAGTGACCCAAACTAGAGGATGCCTAGTGGACCTTAACCAAGGTCGAAAGGTTATCAAACAAAGAAGACATATTGGGGATTAGTGATTCTACTGTATATCTCTCAAACAATACACAGAAATACTTGTGCATAATCCAGTATAGACTTAGTTTTGTTTTCATAACACAACCACTTTAACATTTTTTATGGTTGTGTATGCTGTAAAATAGTAAAAGAAGTCCTATTTACCAATCCCCTGCTACTGCCATTCTGATGCTTGCCGAATTCCTTACTGTTTTTCACTTCTTGTACCACTGGTTCCATTTGACAACCAGTGACAGCAGCGGTCACATGTCCTGTGCCATAAAGTAGTGCCATAGCAGTGTCCAAAGGGCCCCTAATATTATATGCTGTCACAGTGGCACAGTTTTATATTCTGTCTCATTTTAGTTGTTTTTTTTTATTTATTTATTAATTTACAGAAACTGAGATGAAGGCTACTTATGGAGCTTCTGACACTTCTGTTGAATTGGTGACATTTATTGGCCGGATAATTCAGAGGAAACCCATGCAAACATAGGGGGAAAAAACAATGGAAATGTTGCCCTTGGTTGGACTTGAACAGCACTATGTAGTAGAATACAAATATGTAAAGCAACCTTATGGCAAAAACTCTGAGAAACTAACCTATTTATAAAGATAAAGGCAATGAGCATCCTCTCTGTTCCTCTAAAGTTATTATGGGTGCACCACTATAGATCATGGTATCTCAGGTTTCAAAGGGCTATTTAATAAAATGTATATACTGCTGAGGATGTAGAAACATAATTTTAAAAAGCTATACTTACCTACTCTTAGTCCCCTGGAGGTCCTGCTCCAGCTCCTGTCCGGCTCCTGATGGTCATTAGCTGCTCCTATTTTCAAAACAAGCGCTTGGAGAAGAACCTATCTGCTCAGCCATTCACAGGGGGAGACAAGATAATTTTGTGGTCAGTGATCACTTGAGTCAGTGGGTCATGCTTTGAGGTCCTGTCTGGGATGGTAAGTATAGCTTTTTCCCGCCCAATGTTTCTACACCCGGGGGCTGGGTTCACACTATGTATATTTGAGGCTGTATTTGGTCCTCATGTCAGGTCCTCATAGCAACCAAAACCAGGAGTGGATTGAAAACACAGAAAGGATCTGTTCACACAATGTTGAAATTGAGTGGATGGCCGCCATATAACAGTAAATAACGGCCATTATTTCAATACCACAGCCGTCGTTTTAAAATAACAGCAAATATTTGCCATTAAATGATGGCCATCCACTCAATTACAACATTATGTGAAAAGATCCTTTCTGTGTTTTCAATCCACTCCTGGTTTTGGTTGCTATACAGCCTCACAAATACAGCCTCAAATATACATAGTGTGAACCCAGCCTTAACAATATATGAAAAAAAAAATGTCAGAATACCCCTTTAATGGGTGGTGATGCAAGCTTTTTCTGATTCTTGGAGTTGATGCATGTTACCAGCTGCCAATGACAGCCATCTCCTGCAGGCAAATGTGCGCTTATAACGGCTGTCTCGACGTCTCTACATGGTCACAACACCAAAAACCAAACAGGAAGGAGTTAAATGTGCTAATCCCTTTTTTTCTCTTTTTTTAATTGAGGACAATTATTATTAATGATTATTTTACATGAATCCGGTCCAATCCCTATACTGTATATTTTGGTTACATGTGTGCCACAAACATCTAGACTCAATTAAGAACAAAATCATTTGAAAATGAAATTTGATTTGATTTCTGTAGGTTAAATGTCAATGAGTGATGCTTTCTAAGCAGATGTTGGACAAGATAAGCATGTGATAATGATGTTTTCTCTTCTATAAATCAGATAAACTATCTTGTTTGCTGTACACTAATGACACTAATGCTGATGTCTGATGCAGATCAAATTATCCTGCCTCTAAGAAATGATGCTGAATATATTTATTACCGATCTTCACTGTACAGCAGAACAATTACCGGCAGAATAAATGATCCTGTTTACAACGTCAAGGGATAATTTAGCTTTATACATGTTATTAGCTACCAGCAGAGTTGTCAGAGGGCACAAAAAGAAATAAAGCCTACTGAGATGGAACTATTTATACTACTGCTATTTAGTATTCCTCAGGGATGGTTGTTTGACTGCTCTTTAAGCATACAGCAGAGCGGTAACTAATCTTTTCTGTACCTGGGGCAATAGGCTTCTTCGACTTTCCTAGCCCAATGTCTCTATTCTCTGGGAAGGTAAAGTGACTTGATGGCATAAATATGATCTCACTCAGGATTGGGAAATATGCCCTTGGAACACGTCTATGATCAATAAGAAATGTTAACAGAAATTAGAGGCTCAGACTACTGCTTTGCTTGTCCTCTATGTATTTATTATCAGACAGGCTGCTGCACATGAGCAGTCATTCTCCAGGAGGCAGGTATCTGTATACTTATGATTATATATATATATATATATATATATATATATATATATATATATATAAATAAATACTTTGCATATAAGTGATAGACTGTATGCAAACAAGAACAAAGACGCACCAAGACTCCATGGGAGCCAATGTAACATGGTTCATCCAGGGTAGCATGTAAAACCTTGGCAAGGCTAGGGTGGTCCTGTTGGTTTCGGTAATCAGAAGGTTAGAAGTTTAGAGGTTCTCGGGATAAAACACAGTTATTAAATGACATCATTTTCACATAGATTGGTGAATACAGCTATGGCTCTGTCTCCTAGCTCACACACATTGAGTCTCATTGGGATTTTCTCAACCCACTACAGTCATTGCCTATCTTCCCACAGATCCCTCTTCTGCATGTGGCTCTCCAATCTCAGCCCTCGTCAGTTTCCACTGCTGTTTCTACAGTGGCTGTCTAGGACAGTAAATGTTCTGGTATGGGTCGTGTGGTACCTGTTTTATGGTCATGGCCCAGCAGTAATCACTTCTTTAGTCAGTCGGCATCTGTCACTGTTGTAGCAGCACAACAAAAACAATGGTGGTCTAACAGATAGCAAGTTTGGACCTGATGTGCTACTCAACCGGTTTGACTTTTGGCTACACAAGGGAGCAGAGTCTACATGCCCTCCAGGTCTTCACCCATTTCAGGATGCGGAAGCTGGACCTCTGCAGCATGTAGTGCTTGTGGTAGCTCTCCGTTGTCTCTTTTTTAATTGGTTCTTTTCCTTCACACCAATGGTGGTAGAACAGCTGAAGATTTATATAGGTGTAGACAGAATTGACACGGAAAGGCACAAAGAAAAGTCTAAGAATTTTTTTCAGAAATAGAAAACCTTTATTGTCACTCATTTTGACTGCTCTGCTATAGCAGATATAGTAAGGCCGTTTCGTACACAGAGTGGTACTGTAAAGCAGATCTGGACGGGTCTCTGGGTCTCTTACGGCTTCCAAATCCATGATTTGCCACACGTTGCTAGCTTTTCTATTTCTGGAATAGCAGCGTGTTCTTAAATAACCTTATTGTATGCATATACTTCTATATTGACTTTGCAAACATTTCTTTAGGATGTTTTGCAATACCCCAGATGAGGGGGTTGTTTATGCTCTGTTCTATTGTAAGCAGTGCTTTTGTTATTGTTTTATATTTCAGTTTTTTCTTTAAATTTTTGTTGAAAAAACCATTAAACATATTTACAAAAAAAAAATGCAACTACAGTCAGATGGATATCTACATTAAACAATATTTCTTTATAAGATGATTCACGTAGGCTTACAACAAGTGCTCAAGATGGATAACATCAGCACATGTGATGCATTTCTCTGGAGATTTTCCATACAAAATGTCCTGATAGAAAATTGCTAACATTTACAGTTGGGAAAAATTCTTCACAATTCAAAGGCGCATCGAGTCAATTATGGCTGCAGATTTTTGCAAGTTTTCCCAATTGACTTTAATGGGGAAATCAAAGTCCACAACAAATCCATAGTGTTGTGTCCAAATCCTGTACCCAATGTTGCAAAGTGGCTACGGTGCATGTGCTCTAAGTTGGATCTACTTTTTTTTTGCACTGTAAGTGCCTAGGAACACCTTTAAACTTAGGATATGTTTCTCAGGATTGTGATTCATGATAACACTGGTGCTCAGGTAAGTTGAATGCTTCCGGTAAAAAAAGGTATAACTGTGGGGAAATCATGATGCCTATAAACCCCTATGAAGGCTTTGTGTAGAAATCTACCATGTAATGACTGGTTCAGACAGGTTAGGTACTGATCCTCCTATCTCTGTCATTGAATATTGTGCACTGTATTCCTGTAAGTTTTGTTATCATTGATATCACTTTGAACGCTTTCCATTCTTCAGCTGTTTACGTTCTCATCTACAAACTAATATCACGAATGTATTTATTCTGCCAAAACAAACACCAAGCAGCATCACTCCATATTTATCTAATGGAACCAAATCAATGCAACATGACGCCACATATTTATAGAATTGAACCAGAAAATTGCTGCAAGCTACAGAATGCTCATAAACGTTTACTAAAGAGAACTCCATGCCAACTCCTATTTATCTAATTCAACCAAAACTTTTTCACGCAACCTCAAGTTCTTATTTTGTGGATGGATTAAAAAAAAATAAAGGACATCTTCCACGTCAGAATCATCTATAATTGCAAACAAAACAAATAAATGTTTTTTTTTTAAGATGTCCTCTTCACCCTGAGTTTTTGGAATTCCCAATATGGATGACATATGGAATAACACCAGATACTGAAACATGGTCTTTTTTTTTCTAATTTCCTCCCAGGAAAGAGGAAATGAAATTAAGTTCACCTTTTATGTTTGTGTTAGAAGATGCATTGACAAGGTGTACAGAAGCCTCATAGCTTTATTCTAGGACCCTACTGGTCTTCATTATTTGTCATTGATGAAGAGAGTGAAATATACTGGTACTCATTTATAGATAGGTTGCTATCTGACCGTCCTCTGCCCAACTAGTTCAGCGAGTGCCAAGTTGGGTAGTATGTGCCCCAGGCCTTACAACTGGGCGTAGCAGACTTTCCGAGGTTTCCCAGAAAAGCTGTGCGTGGTCAGCAAGATACCTTTGCAGGATGCTATTTGTCTTGCTGAGGGTCAGTTCCTGGCTATGCTAACTGCTCTGAGAATCCAGGAGGTGGCGCGTGGACAAGGCTTTCCTCAGGTGTGGACAAGCCTTTCCTCAGAGGACGGCTACTGGAGTAAATCTCTCAGTGTCAGAATATCTTCTTGTGATTGTGTCTTAATCCCTCCACACCTTTACTGACAAAAGACCTCCCTAAAGAAACTAGCCTTTCTTCTATAAGGGTTACTGAGCTTCTCTGTGATAGGTGGGGATACTGGGGATAGGACAGAGAAGAAGTGTAATAGGTGGAAAAATGAAGGAAAGACACCTGCACCTGTGGTTGGACAATACAGTAACATATGACAACAACAGTTAACCCATAACCTTTCTTCAGCTGTGCTCATATAAAAGATGTACACATAAGACAGAGAGTGACACCTAGTGGGGAAATAAAAATAAGCACTTTCATCCCCTTTTAGTACGTTACCTGACAGAGGCACTTTATCCAGGTGGAATAAGACTTAGTGGACCACCAGTACTCGGACATTACAGTAAGTGTCAATTGTGGAAAATCACTTTAAGACACTTCCTGTCCATATGCCCAGTCAGGTAAATGAACCACATAGAATAGCATCCTGCACTTCTATGATGTCCTATTATTTGCTTAATAAAAAAGGTTCTAAGAAGGGATGTTCCCCTGCCCAGCCCTACACTGTGTGTAATGCTACCTCTACCTTGTACACTTGAAGCTGCTGCTGAGGACATGTGTAGCTGGCAATATCAGGTGATCACAGGGGTATTCAGAAGCCTCTGCCTTTTTAAAAAGGATTCTTGAACTGAGACAACCCCGCTGAGATACTTAACTTGATTTAGTAGGGAATATCCACTATGTAACGCTCAGGTATAGAATCATGGTAGTTAATTGTTTCTCCATAATTCTTAACTTTTAAACATGTAAATTATCTACATTACAGCTTCAATTCCAAAGTTTTTATTTTCCTTTTGCAGTTTGGGGACCAAATTAAAATATGATGTTCTGAATTTAAAAGCCAAAATCATTATATAAAACCTATAAAAATGTTGACGTCAAAAGTAATAATTCTGCCTTAACACCAAAATGTAGTTTTTAAAGCTGGGTAAAAGTAGCAGAGATTAATATGTCAGGCACAATAACAGTTTCTTTGCATGATCACAACAGTTAACTAAGCAGTCATATGGAAAACCATTAATAACATTTTAGGATATCATGTCATATGGTGCACTGCAGCAAATACAGCTTTATAGCATAAACGACTGAAATCAGTGGTGACATTTGTCATCTGGACATTGCATCCCATATGGCCCTTTAGCTTTAGCCTTACTTACAGCTTTGGCATAGTCTTATGACTTCTTTGTAAATCTGTGGCCTGAATCACAAGATCCCCTGCACAGCCAACTTACTTGGGTTGTAGTTGTTACTAGGGGATGCATAACTTATGTGTGAACATTTCACTGAGTTTATTGTGATCTGCATTCATTCAAATTCAGCACTCTCTAGGGGTGTAGCTGTGGGCTAAGCTTGGTGGGTCATGTACCCCAGGGGCAAGGGCTAGAGGGTGGTTTCTGGTCCAGTCACCAGGGTAGCAACAAGGGGTGGATTATAATAAATATAATCTAGACCACCTCCTCTGGCCGTTTGTTCCGGGGGGTCCAGGGTCCCACAAATTATTGTCCAGAAGTAGAAGTGGAACCTATAATTGTAATAAAGACATGATGCTTAGTTGCACGTTTACTCAAATGTCCTCAGGACATAAGTCTTCCATTTTTAGGATTGTTGGGTTCCCAGAGGTCAGACCCTGACAGTTATTTCATCTCCTGAGCATAGGCTAGGTTCACCCACATAAAAATGACAGACATGTTTCATAAGAATGGCCGTCATTGCACAAATAACTGCAGTTTTTTTTTTATATAATGATGACTGTTAATAATGATAAAGACAGAAAAGTGCAACAGCAACCTGCAAGTGCTAGGACTTAACCTATACACTCCCCTTGTTGAATACACGATATAGATATTTGAAATGGTAAAACTGCCCTAAAAATTTTGCTGAAAAAAATGAGGTTTGTACCAAACTATTTGATCAAATAGAGTATTCTATCTCATGTTAAGATGACCTCAGAGTGATGGTTTTACACTGACACTGGACTACAAACTAGGCATGCAGGATCCATCTAGTGCTTAAAATACCCCAAAGAGATAAGTACAGTGCACAGCCAAATGGAGGCAGCCACTCTCATTTTAAATATCTATATTGTATATAAGACGGGGGAGTATATATGGTAAGTCCTTGCACTTGCAGGTTGCTGTTGCACTTTTCAGTTTTTGTCTATATTTTAGTCATGGCAGCGTAAAACTGCATAGTGTGAATAGCGGTATTGGATATGCTTGCCATTTTTTTTGTTTTTCTGTACTTCATGTGGCTGGCATGTGTGGCTACCTTCATTTGGTCATGCACTCCACCCATTTCCTGTGGTTATTTTAAGCAGAGACTAGATGGATCCTACCTGCCCGGTGTGTAGGCTTGGTATTAGCCCAAGAGAGGCCAGTGTTAGGAACTAACCCTCTGTGGTCACCTTAATGTGGTGAAATAGTACACTCTATTTGATTGTGTGGTTGTGGGCTACAATTTAAGGAAAACAGCTGTCTGTGCACACATTGGAAAATAATAATATTTTGTAAACTGACAATGTTCCATAGACTTTAAGGCTAAGTTCACACACAGTAAAATAAAATACCAGCATAATGTTGAAGTGTAAACAGGTGAAGAAAAACCCTACAAAAACAGATCATAAAAAGAGATGAGGCTCTCTCAGGCTGTAAGTTCTGTGCCGAGGGGTAACACTGCCCATGGACTGCCTGTAAAACATGGATACAGCCATAGCAGCATTGTGAGTACAGAATCGCTTTAAGGCCATGTTCACACAAAAAGGGCCATTGGTTTATAATAATGTATTACCTGGTTGGTGCTGGCATGGTGGTCCATTTTTCAAGACTCCACACCCTCCTTCCCGCCATCTGCGCTGGATTCATCACATGCAAACAAGGCCATTCTATGCAGGCCCGATACCCCACCAATGTTCCCTCCCCTCGGTGACACATTCGGACTTGATTTTGAAGGAGGCGTATCACTGAGGGGAGTGTATATCGGTACACTGGGGACACTGGGCCCATCTCCGGTGCAAAGAGTGGCTCTATTTGCATATGAAGAAACTGACGCAGAAATGGGTGTCGATTTGAAAAATTTTAATCTCTACGCTTAGTGTTAGTGATACATTTGCTTAAAACGTATTCTAAACAACCAGATGTTCCTAAACAATAGTGATGAGCGAATAGTGAGATATTCGAATATTCGATATTCGTACGAATATCCCGCGAATATTCAAATATTTAATCCCATTAAAGTCTATGGGAACAAGTATTCGATTAGTGAAAAACATCTACTCGACCATTCGGAGGGTAAAACCGGAAGCTGGAGGATTTGAACGATTATCGAATATTTATCGAATATTCGCGGGATAGCCGTACGAATATCGAATATTCGAATATCTCACTATTCGAACGAATATCTATTCGATCGAGCAGTATTCGCTCATCACTACTAAACAACCAGAGCCACTGTTACAAATCTGTCAGCTTTTATCAGCAGAGCTGACCTCTGTGCAGCTACAGTAGATTCTGACGGATCAGTCACTTTGAAAGACAATTTCCAGCCCAGGCTGCAAGGTGTCATGTCTTCCGTAAAATAAGAGTCCTTAAGTAAACATGGGTCTCAGGCAGATCTGCTAATTGTAGACATGTTAACATCTCTAGGCTCTAGTGCCCTCATTCCAGGAAGCATCTGGCAGGAAGCAGTCGCTCTCCATGCTCATTAATTTTGTCATGCTAGGCTTCAAACTTTATCACCATCTTATAAAGCTCGCTGAGCAAGAAACAGCTTAGCATGTGCTCACATCTTGTCCCTTCCTTCTTATTTTCTTCCCTTTGTTCCTTTATTATAGTAACCATTAACAAAGAATAAAAGGATGAAAAAGAACCTCGATTTACAGGTCTCATTAGAGGCAGAAGTACAAGTCTTATTTATCACTGTCGTAAGTGTGTCTGCGAATACTTTATCATAAAATCTGGCTAACACAAAGACTCGCTTAATAAGAAAGGAAAAACATTCCCACAGACATAAGGCTTAGATTCATCCAAGCTGGAGAGGCCATTACCTCATGGCAGTCACATGACCATGTCAGTAGTTTAATGCATGGGCCCTAGGCCGTAGTACAGACTGTTCTGTGGGAACATCCTGTGAGGAGATACAGCAGACTGTCCACCATGGGGATAGTGTGTACAGTACTTTATCATCCTTTTAAACAGGAAATTGTATGTTTTGCAGGTCTACATGACAGCTGTAATAACTCTCCTGTACAATACATGGAGCAGCTGACCGGAACATTCGATTACATACTTTAATGCACAAAAGCTAAATTAAAGTGTGTTATACATTAAGCTGGTAATAGAATTTACCTACGTTAGGCCTCCTTTACACATAGTTTGTTTGCAGCATTTTTTTTTTTTTTGCTTAGGTCACTGCATATGACTTTTCTAGTGTTTTTATGTAATATGCATTTCTTTTCATTTTTTGTTACATTTTTTTAATGGTGACCTAAATGTGCTCATATTTCTATGCCATAATTCTGTACAAAATTTGGTGCACTGAGCTTTTCTCCACAATTATTATGTGTTTTAGAAACTTTTCTGCTGGGTTCAAAAAGGTGTGGTCTAAATGGTTATTGAAATAGCATAGCAGGGATAATTTAAGGGGTACTTATCAGCTGCTGTATGTCCTGCAGGAAGTGGTGTATTCTTTCCAGTCTGACACAGTGCTCTCTGCTGCCACCTCTGTCCATGTCAGGAACTGTCCAAGGCAGAAGAGGTTTTCTATGAGGATTTGCTAATGCTTTAGACAGTTCCTGACATGGACAGAGGTGGCAGAAGAGAGCATTATGTCATTCTGGAAAGAATACACCGCCTACTGGAAGGCTTGAGATTTTTCAATAAAAGTAAATTACAAATCTGTATAATTTCTGACACCAGTTGATTTGAAAGTGTTTTTTTTCCCCCCACCGGAGTATCTTGTTAAGCAAACAGTATTAAAGAACACATAAATACAATACCCTTTCATAGCTTCCACATCCTAAATTCATGTGGTTATCAAATTAACAAGACTAAAACAAATGAAGTCAAATCATGTTTTTGCTAAATGCTCTTTCAGGAGAAGAATTTTAATTTATAACTAGTGTTTGTGCTTCCACAGAATACACATTTATACTCATCTTCACAACACTAGATGATGAAAGGACGTCACTGCACATAGAATTAGAGTCCTAAGAGAAAATGTGCAAAAGATTATTCAGGATTTCAAAATTGATCCTCTATCCTTAGGCCATCCAGGCCCGCTTCTGCCATGAGGCGGAATAAGCCTTCCGCCTCAGGTGGCAGATTTTGCGGTCCGGCAGGGGGCGGCATTATGTCCCCCCTGCTGTCATTTTTGTTAAGTATCACTTAACAAAAATGACAGCGGCCGCTCACCTGTCCCGTCGCCCGCGCTCTCCACATCCCGTCAGGTCCCGCGATGTCACCCTGCAGCTGTCACGGACCTCCAGGCTGTGGTGAGTGCCCGGGGTCGGTGGAAGACGCGCTGGGGTGATCGGGTCGCGCGGGACCGCTCCGCGCGACCCGATCACCCCACTCACTCACCACAGCCTGGAGGTCCATGACAGCTGCAGGGTGACATCGCGGGACCTGACGGGATGTGGAGACAGCAGAGAGCGCGGGCCGGCTGCAGTGTGGGACAGGTGAGTGGATGGCTGCCCCGGGGGAGGGGGGGGTTAGGGGGGGTGCCGGCCATCACTCGGGGCGGCCGCCTGAGGTTTGCCTCAGGCGGCAGAAACCCCAGAATCGGCCCTGAGGCCATCAATATTAGATCAGTAAGAGTCAAACTCCCAAAACTCCCAGAGCCACCTTCATTGATTATAATGGTTCCTGGTGCCATATAAAGGCATCATATGGCAGAACTCAAACTTTTTTTAATTGTTAAGCCAAAAAATAACAACAGTTTTCATTTCCATTGCCCACATAGGCCTTTGTACATCCAAACATTACTACAAGTCAACATTGTTTTATTAAACAAAGAATCTTGCATAAGAGGGAGGAGAATTGCTTAATAAAATCCTATCATGTTTATCTAACAAGCCATTAGCACAATGCCCCTTTAAGAACTGCAATATTATCCAGTATATTAAATAATAATCTGGAGCACACCTATCAAAGAGCATGCGATTCTGTATGAAGATCATTGTTGATTTGTAATCTAACACTAAGAACATTAAAGTGTTCTCACAATGCCGCTGGATGTTACCAGGAAATACAGAAAGAAATGGGCCAAGCGAAAATACTGGATCATTTCATGGTAATCTGAAACGCGGGACTTTCTGTACAGACAACATACATAAGCAAGACACAATCATGTTTCTTTTAAGAACAGTGGAATTAAAGGGAAGCATCAGGTTCTCCTCGGTCTCTGCTGAAGTCTAACAGCTGCTCGGACTATAGATGGGCCTATTACATTGCTGTTCATTTTCTCGCTTAATGTCAGCTAGTTTCAGCTTACAAACAGCATTTACTAGTGGTGATGGTGCGACACAAGCCCTCACCTCTTCTGCCCCACACATTCTGCGGCATAAACTCTACTGTATATTGATATGTGTGTTATCATGGAGTCTTGTGTCACAATTGGCAGCCTTATGTTTTACATGTGGGTTTCTGTTTAACAGCGGTTTTCCAAAAGTTTGCTGCAGAAACCACAACTTGGGAATAAGCCCTATGTTTTGGGCTGAAATAGAGTAATGTGGAGCCAACTTTTAATGGTCAGAGGAGCAGTGTGCTTCTGTATGCCTGTAAGCTTGTAAACTCTATCCCTTTGCATTAGGCCCATTTACAGCATGTACTATGTACAGAGACAATAGGTCTATACATACCTCTCAACATTTTAGATGGCAAAAGAGGGACACTTATGGTTCACTCTAGGAAAATTTTATAGACTTTCTATACTTTTTAATTCAATGATACAATCACACATACAGGATCTGCAGCAGATTGATGCAATCACACATACAGGATCTGCAGTAGATTGATGCAATCACACATACAGGATCTGCAGCAGATTGATGCAATCACACAGACATGATCTTCTGCAGATTGATGCATTTATCTACAGGATCTGCAGCAGATCCTGTATGTGTGATTGCACCCTTAAGGCCATATTACACAAAACAATTATCGTTCAAAAATTTGCTATAACGATCGTTCGCTAGCGATAACTAGCGATTTTTTAGCAAACAATTCTGAGGTTATTACATTCACTGATTACTGTTATGAACGATCGTTCTATGGTTGCTAATCGTTCTTCAGACCGCCTACACAACATGTTTTATCGGCAAACGACTTTCATTGTTTCATCATTGGGTCTTATTACACGGACAGATAATCGTCCATTTCCATTGATTATTTTAGCAAATTTTTAAATGATAATCAATCCGTGTAATAGGGCCTTTAGGTCCCATTCACACATCAGTAACCCTGTCTGTAATTACGGACCAGAAACTGCGGACAGGATTACAGATATATTTGAGTAACTGTCCACATTTGCAGAGACCCACAGTCACATAGCCGACACACAATGGCTTAATCGTTTTGTTGTGGCGCGGATCATGTCCCCAAAACGGATCGGTAACACCTACCAATGTGTGTATGGGGCCATATGAACTGCATGTGTGACATAATGAGTGAAAGGGGCCATGATGTCACGATTTATCTAAATATATATTTTTTAGGATCCAACTTGCACCACATGATAGAATAATATGCAAGTTTACGTTTATTATACAGTAGGAAACTAAACACTTTCTAGAGCAACATAAAAAGTTTAATAATGCAAATCTAAATACTTGGTCAAAAAGAGGGACATGTTATGGGCAAAGAGGGACAGAGGGACTTGTCTTAAAAGTAGGGACTGTCCCTCCAAAAGAGGGACACTTGGATGGTACAGTATGCCTATATTCTTACACATAGTTACACAAAATCACACTGCAACTATGACCCCTAAAACTATCTCCATCTATCTATATATGCACTTTGAGTATTGAAAGATTGCGAGACATTGTTCATTTTGATCATTTTGATATTCTCAAATCGTCGTTTGCTATAAATTTGCAGATCGCTTCGTGTAAACAGTTTTTCAAAGATTTACCCTATGTGAAAGATGGGCTTAAGAGATCTTAAAAATAATCATAATTTTTCTTACGAATTTTCTAACGATTTTTCTAACAATTTATCTAAATGCTGAGATCTTTATAAAAACCACATTGTTGCTTCAAAATCATTAAACGATCGATTAGGCAAATTATCGCTCCATGTAAACACAGCATAACACTGCCATGTTATAGCAAGTGATGAAACATTCCACATTTTTTTCTGTTAATTTAATATGAATTCAGCAAGAATGTGCATCTATATAAAATTGTATGCTTATGGAGGTGGAGTAGCAATCCACAGATCTTTGTAGATGTTATTGTGACTCCATACATTGTGTAATGACCCTTAAAGTTACGGACTTATTAGATGGGCCAACATTGCACTTTAAGATTGTCTAGATCACTCACTTACCAGGCCTATACACGGCTCAATAATAGAACATGAGAGCTGCACAGACATTGTGAGTGATGTCTGTGCAGCCCTTGATTTTACATAGAAAATAATAAAGATATATAATTACCCATACTCCCCTGGTGTCCTGCTTCCTTTTTCCTGTGTTTTGCACTCACCACAGGTTCAGCAACTCTCTGACTGAGGTGTGGCCGGTAATTAGCTGAGTGCCCTGTCACTGAAGAGACTGGGCCAGAAGTGCCAGCAGCACAACTGCGGTGGGTGGGAAATGTGGCGAAAAGGGAGCAGGACACTAAGGGAGTATAGGTAAATGTATATCTTTATTATTTTCTATATACTTTCATCAACCATCGGCTGTGCATCACTATCACACGAAGCGTACGGAGGCCAATAATTTTTAAACTCACTGAAAGACAACAATCAGCCAGTGATCAGCTCCTCAGCTGATCATTGTCTTTATTACATGGAGAGATATCTGCCCGAATTGGCCTGATAGGGCCCTTAATATGTGGCTTAAATGTTTACACTCCTAATGGCCCCTATCGTGCATTAAAATGCAGCTGGGAATAAGTAAATTCATTAGCTTAGAACTTTTCTTTGTAAAATTAAGATGTCACATTAAATATAAGCAATATGTTGCCTTCTCTATCCAAAATGGCAAGAAAAGCAAGACAGCTGCAGATGCTTTTCTCCTCACTTTATAAAAACCAGACCCTTAGAAGCCAGGAACTTGCTAGTATCACTATACAACTAAAATATACTTTGTGGAGAAAAGTATCAGTTCTCAAAACTTAGGAATAATAATGTTGCAATCTCTTTGATTTGATAAAAAGTTCTTCTATGATGGCAGAAGGTTTCGGGCAGTGCTGGAGTGCTCAGGAAGTCTTGAAGGTAATTCTCTTAATAGGATTTGATTACAAATCACTTTATCTTGCTGGACAGGTTTCCTTCCTTTACCACCATGGCTCCTAGATTGGTGACTCACATTTCCTACTTCCCTACTTGAAAGGATATTCTTGACATGGGAGATTTGTAATTGCTTTCAAATTAAAGTAATTAACAAGGTTTTTTTTTCTAGATCTATTGTTAATGCAAAGATGTTAACTTTAGATAACTGTGCCACCTACCTACAAGAGTGCAAGGAACTACAAATAAGAGAATAGCTTGTGGTGTTGTAGTGCTAAGATCTACTTACCCATGAATTGGACTTTATTTTTCAAATTGGTCATAAGGCATTGTAACATGATATGCAACTGGATTGCATCATGACAACATGATTGTGTCACTTTTTATGTCTAGTTGTGTATGTTGCACCAACATAGAAGTATCATACCCAGGTTATACTGTTCTAGCACTAGGCAAAGAATGGGATCAGTAACATAGTTTATATAGCAGATCCTGATAAGCATGGAACAAGAAATTCAGAATTAGGTAAGGATAATGCTTGCCCTGCTAATATGGCAGAAACAAACCAGGTAATAAGTCACTGGGATCAAACAGCTTTTTGTCACCAGAGGAAAAGGTGACATATTTGTCTAATAAAAGTAGAAACATTTTTTTGAAAATACCATAGTGGTACATTGTTAGGAATTTGGCAAGCACAGTGAAAATAAAGATGCTTTTTGTCTGCACAACTCTGTTAGTTAAATTCATAGCTTTATCTCTGCTAGTTCCCTCCAAATAATTTGTGAACTATCCATGGAGCCACCTCTAGGGGGTGCACACTGAAGATAGATTTAGGTCATGTTCACACAACGGTCATTGTTTTGAGTATCAAATAAATAGCCATTATGACTGCTGTTGGTTAGGCTCAAGATGGCCCTTTTGAGTGTGGTTAAATGTCCATTTAACTTGAAAGGACAGTGGAAAAATAAAATTGGTGGGAAAAAAACCAACGTAAAAAAGCATCTGCTGTTCGCAAAATATTGGCCACATATTAATGACGAAAAGCGGCTAATTATTCTATGCGTTGTGTGAACTAATGGCCATTGTTCCTATAGACCAATGGAAATGATTGAAGACTGAAAAAACTAGCATTATTTTAAATTACAATGGCAGCAGTTATTTTACAAAAAAAGGCAGTGTGTAAACACTGACTGAAATTAGTTAAAAAACACACATTCGGGGCAGGGAGGCGAGAGATAACATTAATAAAACACTCCTAATGGTGTCAAGGGCAAGAACCAAGGGCCTACCGATGTGTCAAGCAGAGAAGGCATTCGACTGTGTGCACTGGGGTTTTCTTGAGGTGTCTCTCGCACAAATAGGCCTGGGTCAGAAGCTGATAAAATGATTCAGACCCTACAGCTCAGGTTCGTGTGAATGACTTTTTGTCAATTTCATTTGCAATTAAGAACGGGACCAGGCAGGGGTGCCCACTTTCACCCCTGTTATATGCCATCGTAATGGAACATCTGGCCATTGCTCTCAGGAAAACCCCCGGTGTACATGGTCTTGGTGTGGGTCAAACACAAGTTAAAACATCCTTATATGCAGACGACCTGCTCTTGTATGTTACCCAGCCCCGGATATCCCTCCCTCTGATTCTAGAGGAATTTAAAAGATTTGGACAGCTATCTAATTTTAAAGTTAATTTAGCCAAAACAGAGGCCTTGAATATTTCTATTCCAGAGGATGAAGCTCAACACTTGGCCCAAGTATTCCCTTTTGGCTGGAAGACACAGTCAATAAAATACCTTGGAGTAATGATCCCAAAAGATCCATATTATGTATATAAACTGAATTACCAGCCAATCCTGGAGAGAACAGCAGGGGACCTGAGATGATATTCGAGCAGAGTTTTGTCTTGGTTTGGTAAGATAAACGTATTAAAGACAGATGTTATTCCTACATTTTTGTATATTTTTCAGGCTCTATCAAAGAGGTCCCCGGCTGTCTTCTTCAGGAGACTTAGCACATTATTTACCACATTCATCTGGGGAGGTCAGGGTCATAGAATAATTCAGAAAATCTCATTGCGCCCCAAAGAACGAGGGGGGGGGGGGGGCAGGGCTACCAAATCCAAAACTTTACCACACAGCAGCCGTTTTGCTGTGTCTATCGGACTGGCACTTCCACAGAAAGACAAAACAGTGGGTCGATTTGGAGATACAGATGGTACACCCAGATCTCCACTTGATACCATGGCTCCAAAGCGATGGAAGGCCAACTGAAATCAGGCATTCTATTTTTTCTAGGGAATTATTTGAGATTTGGGATGGTATTGTTAAAAGGGGCATTCTGACTAGAAGTAGGAGCCCACTTACCCCATTGTTCCAAAACCCAGAGTTCCCTCCGCGTTTGATTAATGGTAGACTTCTAGGCTGGTCAAGTGATGAAGACACTAGACTTTTTTTATCATGCTTTGAGGGGTTCTCTGTTACCTACTTTGGAGACCCTATGGACACAATCCCCAGGGACTCATATATCTTGGATGGAATATTGTCAGCTCTCCTCTTTTATTAATAGCTCTGTGCGCAGGGACAGCCTGAGAGAGGAACCCACGGAGTTAGAGAAGATGTTCTTGCAGGAGCAGGTGCCGACCCATGTATTGTCATTTTACTACTCCCTCCTCTAGGTCCCTCTCTCGGGATCTCCCTTCGTACACAAGGAAGTGGGAAGAAGAGATAGGAGAGAAAATCTTGACAGAAGAGTGGGCCAAGGCGTTTAAGTTTTCTCATAAGATGTCGTTAGCATGTGCAGCCCAAGAGAAGAACTACAAACTTTTATCTAGATGGTACAGGTGCCCGTACCGTCTTCATGTGATGTACCCAGTGGTTCCTGAAACATGTTGGCATTGCGGGTTGGAGAGGGGCACCATGGTGCATGTTTGATGGAGCTGCTCAGCCCTCCAGGGTTTTTGGAAGGAGGTTTTCTCAATATATGAGGAGCTGTCGGGTTCCTCGTTAGAGCTGTCACCTAAAATAGCCTTGTTGCCTGTTTTACCAGGTTCTATATCCTCTTCAGCTAGAGAAGTTAGCAATGGAGAAAAAAGGGGGTTCAGTCCAATTGCTATCAGATCAGGGCACTATGGGTACAATTTCTAGAATCTCAACGACTTAAGGTGATAGTAAATTAAATACTGGCATTGGGGGTTAGGCTCAATTATCTATGTATCTATTAGTATTTTTCTTTGTTTTCTGTTTCGGGGGGGGGGGGGGGGGGGCTACCTGTACCTGGATGTTGTTATCTGCCAAGGTGATAGCAGGAATACCGAGAGATATGATATATCTGGATGTAATGTATTATTATTTATCTATTTATGTATTTTTTCTTCTCTTTTTTTGGTTCTTTAGTTGTTATGTAGATGTAAAAATTGACAAAGATTAAAAAAAAAAAACACAGACAAACTCCAAAACTCCAAAAACTCCAAAAAAAAAAATAATAATAATAATCATGTCTGTCTATTTATAGCAAGTAAATATGAACTGTGCTAAGAAAACTTTAAAAAAAATAGTAAGTAAGACAAGACATTATAAATTATAGACACTTATCAGTGTCAGAATACTTTGTCAGCTTCTTACCTCTAAGCTAAGTATAACCTCTGGAAAAGCTCAATTAACTGGCAATATGTATTTCTGAGAACAGTAAAGTAGTCATAAATGTTGGAATGACTCATGGGCAACAGAGTAGACATATTGGGGTTACTGTTACCAGCAGGGTTGGGATGAGTGATCGTCAGAGTTAAGTAAGGTGGGGGGAGGGGGCAACATTTAGAAAAAGAAAAAAAAATGATATGCCTTTTATTTTATAGGGTACAATAAGGAGTTTCCCTGTATACAATTATTGGGTGCTAATGAATAAAATGGTAGGGTGGCCAATGGGGCGCATATTGGTGGGGTTGGAAAGTTGGACACATTCTGGGAACTCTGCCTTGCTCAAAAAAGCTTTTCTTGCTTGATTCCCAGTTTGAGAATGATCACATTATAAAGTTTAAGCACTTGTAATAAAAATATATATTAATGTCGTAACAAGCCTGTTTAACAACCCCCTTCCCGACATATGGCATAAGGGTTTGTTCACATTGAGTAAATGAGGTGAAATTCAGCCTGTCTCAGTGTGTGATAGCCTGTCTATGGGAGAGGGCGTGCTCCTCTGCTCAAAGAATTGACATGTCACCTCTGTGAGCGTAGAGTGGCGGCAGCGGAGGAGCGTGCACTGTCCCATATACAAGCTATCACACACTGAGACAGGTGGAATTCCGCCTCATTTACTCAGTGTGAACGCACCCTAAATGTATGCCATACATTTACGCCATTAAGTCCCATGACTCTATGAAGTGAGCTCAGGAGCGAGCTGATAGCAGAGGGGTTCTCACAGTTATTGTCAGGGAAACATTGAACGCACTGCTGCCCGTCATTAACTCTTTAAATGCTTCCGATCACTGCGTTTAAGTTCAAGTGACAGGAGCAACTCCTGTCACTGTACGATTGGGCACATGCTCCTGACTGCAGGAGATAAAATACATGTGCAGTCTGATCCATGATTTTCTCAGAGTCTGCCTCAGACTTAGGGTGGTATTACACGGAACGATAATCGGCCGAATTGGCCCGATTCGGCCGATTATCGCTCCGTGTAATAAATGCAACGATCAGCCGATGACAACGATCATCGGCTGATCGTTGATATAGGTTAGAACCTATTTTCGTCGGGCGCCGACCGCGCACCGCTGCGTGTAATAGCGGTGCGTGGCCGGCGACTAACGATATACATTACCCATCCACGTTCCAGGGCTGCTCCTGCCGTCCGCTTCTCCCTGCGTCCCGCGCGCGCTCTAGCGTCACAGAGGCCTGTCAGTTGATAGGCCGCTCAGCCAATCACAGGCCGCGGCGGTCCCGGCCTGTGATTGGCTGAGCGGCCTACCAGCTGACAGGCTGCTGTGACGCTAGAGAGCGCGCGGGACCCCCGGGAGAAGCGGACGCAGGAGCAGCCCTGGAACGTGGATGGGTAATGTATGCCAGTTTAGCAAGGGCTGCAAGGACATCGGTAACGATGTCCTTGCAGCTCTTGTCAAACGATTATCGGGCCGTGTAATAGGTCCAGTAAACGAGCAACGATCTAGCAGATCGCTGCTCGTTTACAGGTATTATCGGGCCCTGCTCGGCCCGTGTAATACCACCCTTACTCTATGAGAAGAGCGCAGATAACATTGATCAGTGCTTTGCAGTGGCATAGCATTGTACAGTGTAAGCAATCTAATGTTTGCATGAAATAGTTCCCTAGGGGGACTTAAAAAATGTAAAAATAAGTTTAAAAATATGCCAAAGCCCCTCCTCCAATAAAAGTTTAAAACCATATACAGTGGTGCCTTGGATTACGAGCATAATTCGTTCCAGGACCGTGCTTGTAATCCAAATCGACTCTGAAATGAAAGCAAATTTTCCCATAGGAAATCATAAAAATGCAGACAATTGGTTCCGTACACCAAAAATAATGATTTATTATTCTGAATAACATGTAAAACAGATGAAACAAACATTCAGAAACAGCAGAATATGTGATATTATAAGTTACTGTACAGTAATGGAGAGGATGGGAAACACGAGGGCTGACAGAGACTGCAGGGAGCATGAAGGAATGAGCAGGGTATAGGATGAGCACAGTATAGCAGCACTCTCTGTCCCGGGAGAGAGGGGTTACAGCCAGGGGCGTAGCTAAAGGTTGATGGGCCCTGGTGCAAAATGTTAGCTTGGGGCCCCCCATCTCACCCGATCAGGCAAAGTCCTATCTAACGTTATATCCAATTACTCTAATGTGCCACCATGTTCTAATGCACTGTCACTGCCTCCACCTCATGTACTGCACTACTGCCCCCTATAATTAATGGACTGTACTGTGTCATTGTCTAATCATTGTATTCCAATCTTTGACTCTCCAGCTGAAAAACTACAACTCTCATCATGAACTGCCAGTTGGATATGATGGGGGTTGTAGTGCTGCAACCTGAAGAGCCAAATGCTGCAAAACTCCCATAATAAACTATCAGCAGGACCCCTTGTGCAGCCCCCCCAGTATAGACCCCCTTGTGCAGCCCGCCCCCCAGTATAGACCCCTTGTGCAGCCAAGCCCCCGCCCCCCAGTATAGATCCTTTGTGCAGCCCCCCCAGTATAGACCCCTTGTGCAGCCCCCCCAGTATAGACCCCTTGTGCAGCCCCCCCAGTATAGACCCCTTGTGCAGCCCCCCCAGTATAGACCCCTTGTGCAGCCCCCCCAGTATAGACCCCTTGTGCAGCCCCCCCAGTATAGACCCCTTGTGCAGCCCCCCCAGTATAGACCCCTTGTGCAGCCCCCCCAGTATAGACCCCTTGTGCAGCCCCCCCCGTATAGACCCCTTGTGCAGCCCCCCCTGTATAGACCCCTTGTGCAGCCAAGCCCCTGCCCCCCAGTATAGACCCCTTGTGCAGCCCCCCCTGTATAGACCCCTTGTGCAGCCAAGCCCCCGCCCCCCAGTATAGACCCCTTGTGCAGCCCCCCAGTATAGACCCCTTGTGCAGCCCCCCCAGTATAGACCCCTTGTGCAGCCCGCCCCCCAGTATAGACCCCTTGTGCAGCCAAGCCCCCGCCCCCCAGTATAGACCCCTTGTGCAGCCCCCCCAGTATAGACCCCTTGTGCAGCCCCCCCAGTATAGACCCCTTGTGCAGCCCCCCCCCTGTATAGACCCCTTGTGCAGACCCCCCCCCTGTATAGACCCCTTGTGCAGCCCCCCACATCGCAACATTTATGTAAAAAAAAAACAAAAAAAACAAAACAAACTCACCTCACCTGGATCCTTGATCTCCCTCAGGCCTGGCAGCTTCTCTTCAGTGAGCTTCCGGGATGCCGGCCCCGGCCGGAAGCTCACTGATGCAGGACCGCGGCGCCCGGATTTCTCCTCTCTACTGCACGGCGGCTGACATGTGACGTGATGACGTCACATGTCAGCTGCCGAGGAGGAGGAGAAGTCCCGGCGCCGCGGTCCTGCATCAGTGAGCTTCCGGCCGGGGCCGGCATCCCGGAGGCTCACTGAACTGAAAGAGGTCCGGGGGGCATATCCCCTGCCGCGCCCCCCCCCCGGATTGGGGGAGCACAGGAGGAAGTGGCAAGGGGGGCCGTGCGGGCCCCCCTAGCGTAGGGGCCCGGTCGCCATGGCGACCCCTGCGACCCCTATAGCTACGCCACTGGTTACAGCTATGAAGACATTACCTCCACAGTCCTGTCCCCTGATGTAAGACCCAGCCTGAAGTGGATCTGCTATGATTTGGAAGGTGAGGGAGACTTCCTGGGTCAGAGTACAGGGCTGTACACCCCGCTATGCAGACCATGACCCTCTTCCACTCGTGCTCCCACGCAGTACAGGGAGCTCTTAAACCAAAGCAATGCTCTTAAACCAAGTCACAATTTAAAAAAAAAATGTGAGCTCTTAAACCAAAATGCTCTTAAACCAAGTTACTCTTAAACCAAGGTACCACTGTACTTGTATATCAACCGCACACGACTCCAAAGTTCATGCAAATTACAGAATCTTTTATTCCTTTTCAGATACATGCACATCTTACACTTGTTTGTATATAATTCTTTCTGATGTTGTTAGTATAACCAATACCGGGACGCTTCGGTCGCTTTGACCTTTTTCAACCTAGTATACACTTCCGTAGTGCAGGGGAAAGAAGATGAGAAGAGTGCCTGAGATGTATACGAATCAGCTAAGATGGTGTCTGGGGCCACCAGGTGTGCTTTAAATTAAAGCACACCTTGGAGGAGAGGATGTGTGGTGCAGGGCCGGACTGGGACTTAAAATCAGCCCTGGCACTCAAACCTCAGCAGCCCACATAATATATGCTCCCCAATATATTATAGACAGCAGTGTGCTATACAGGCTGTAGCAAATTCTGCTCATTACTCACTACTTCATTAAATACATGAACCCTACCATCAACACATAAAAAACAACATAATCTGCTGTGGATTTGATGTTGCATATTTATGTATTTCAGATGCACCAAATCCACAATGGATTAGGTATGTCTGTGCTCTTAAAGGGAATAAGAGTGGTCCATACCACGTACAGTGTTGTAGATCCCGGCATACAGGTGCGAGGGAGATATAAGTGACAGGACCTTTAGTCCTACATAAACTTTTATAATCATTACCATCTGAAGTGTGAGAGGTAGAGCAGAGCCCCAGCTGCACCTCCTGCCCCGGCCTGCTCTGACTGATTTACACTTCAGCTGGTAATAAAAAGGATGATTTAAAAAGGAGTAATTATAGTGCAGTTACATCCAGTGACTCACAGGAGGTGTTTTCTGTGCATGAATAGCAAGTGACGTTTTTGATGAAGTTGTTCTCTTTTTCTTGCTTGGCTATCATGAAGACTTCTCCAGCCATGACACCTCCCTGCAAGATCTACCAGACAAACAATTTAGGATCCTTGCTCCAGCATCATCTTCAAGTGTATTGCTTAACACAGTAACCTTTCTCCCTCTGTGCCCCCTTATAGGAAGTCTGTGTTACTATATAGTAGTCCAGCCCTTCTGCACCTCTATATAGTATTATAGTATCAGGTCCCCTCTGTATTTCTTACCCGCATCCACACACCACATATGCTATACATACATCACAAACACTCAACACACACTGTGCACACATACATACATACTGTGCATATATACATAAAGACAAACACACACACACTGTGCATGCATACATACATACATACATTCATACATACACAGACACAAACACTGTGCACACATACATACTGTGCATGCACACAAATATACATACACACTGCACACATACATACACACTGTGCATACATACATACATACATAAACACACACTGTGCACACATACATACATACATACACACTGTGCATACATACATATATGCATACAGACGCATACTGTGCACACATACATACGATGCATGCATACATAGATACACACACACTGTGCATACATACATATACACATACATACACACTGTGCATACATACATATATATATACATAAATACATACATACATACACACTGTGCATACATACATATATATATACATAAATACATACATACATACACACTGTGCATACATACATGTATACATACAGACACACATTGTGCATACATACATACATACATACATACATCATAAACACACACTGTGCATGCATACATATGTACACATGTAGCCGGCATTAAACAGATTGTGCTGATGCTACAGTTTGTGTATGGTCACATGTCGGCACAATTTGTCTACCACAGGCAGTATACACTTTGTGTCGCGCTGTGTACTGCAGATTCCCTTGGGCTGGGCGCACTACAACCAACCCCTGGCATCCCTCTCACAAAGTAGACTATAAACTAGGACAGCATCTCCTCCATGCAAAACATGTGTTTTCATATTCTACCACATTGCATATACAAAATATATATAATACTGTAAGAATAAAAAGACACAATTTTTGCATGAAGTAGATGTGGTCCTTTGTATTTTGTTTAATACATGCACATATGAACACAATCTGTACAAATATACATTATAAAGCCATGTTCCCACTGCGTAGGTTACGTAACAATCATGGCTGTTGTAACAACGGCCATGATTACTATGGAACTTACGTAATGGTACTTTCTAAGGAATCTTGACTGGAGTGTATACACATAGTATACACTCCGGCCGGGATCCCTAGCGGCGCCGCATGAAACTGACATGTCAGTTTTCTGCGGCCACAGAAAACCGAGTCAGTTCACACAATGGCGCGTGCGACTCTGGACGCACGCTCCATTGTGAGCAGAGGGAATTCGGATGCAGACACACACTGATGCGCCTGCATCCGAATTCAGCGGCAGTGAAGATTATCCGTCTGGTACTGCAGTACCGACTAGAATGATCTTCTCTAACACCGTCCACAGAACGGCCGGTATGTTACGCCATGTGAACATGGCCTCTATATGTGTCTACATGCCTCTACATGCCTACTGCACATTCATACATGCATTTATCATAAGCATACTACAGAGGAATGCATACACTATATATACACACACACACAAACACACACACACATATATATATATATATATATATATATATATATATGTATATATATATATATATACTGTAAATACATATATCATAAATAAATACACACTATACATACATATAGAAATCCTTTACACACACAATACACATACTGTACACACTACTATATAGATACACAGTTTCACTTTGCACTCACACTATAAGACAAGAAACAATCACTTACTGTTCATAGACAAGCTCCTTCCATCCCAGCTGCTGACAGGTCCTCCTCCCTCACAGCCAGCATGGTGCTCCCCTGCCCCTCCGACAGCAGAGCAGGAAGGAGATGATGACGTCACTGAGTGGGGGGAGGGAAAGTTGGTTGCGTCCTTACACAGGGGGGAGGGCAGGCTTTGGCTGTAGCTTGGTGAGAAGAACAGGTCTTTAAGAGTCCTTCTTTCTTCTCACCAAGCAGTGCTGTTTGTTCATAGCAGCAAGGGCCCCCTCTGTGTGATTCCTCAGTCGGCAGCAGCCACTCTATGCTGCAGGGGGCAGCAGCTCCTTCTCCCCTGTCCTCCATTAATCAGCTCCCCTGCGGCAGGAAATGACGTCAGCCGACGGTAGCAGACGTGCCTGTGCGGCACCTCTGCTACACACATAGAGAAATAACTAAGAGGCAGAGCGGCCCTTGAGTGTTCTGGAGGGGAGGGGGCGGAGGGAGTATGCCGGCTCAGCCCCATTAGCAGAGGCTGAGGGAACAGCGCGGTGGCCGGCAGCGCTGTTCTCTCAACCACTGCAGGGGCCGATATTAGTTTGCAAGGGGACCAGCAGCCCCTCTGATTGGTAATCCTGGCGGCCCAGCGGGCATTCGCCCGCTCCGCCAGATTACCAATCCGGGCCTGGTGTGGTGTCCCAAGTAAAAGTCTTAGAAAATTTTACTGGGGATATATGACAAGCCAAACATTCTCTCCAAAATGTACAGACAGCTGTTTTGGGGTTGTTTCCCCCTCTTCAGTACAGAGCAAGATGTTTGCTGGGTAGTGAGAGGCCTATCAATGTGATTCAAAGGGATACAAGTTCTCCTTAAGGAAAGTCCACTATAAGGGCCGGTTCACACTGAGCGAACACGGCGCAATTCCCTCCGTGCTCAGTGTGCTGCTTTAAGTGAATGGGAGAGCGTGCACCTGTCCGCTGCCGCGGTGCTCTAGCTCAAAGAATGAACATGTTCATTCTTTAAGCGGAGAGGAGAGGGAGCGAACAGGCACGCTTATTCGCTCAAAGCAGAACACTGAGCATAGCGGGATTCCGCGGCGGAGAGCTCCGCCGCGGAATTGCCCCATGTTTGCTCAGTGTGAACCCGCCCTTTAGATGTGAAGAGACTTAAAGGTCATTCCTGCTCTACTGGGAGCCTGGCATAGATCCCCGTTCAATGTTCTAAGGTTCCTAAGTAAAGTGAAACACTGACTTGAAGAGACACCACTTTGCCTAAGTGGTGTGAAAACTAACCTGCTGATAGTTCCCTAGTGGGCCAAGGGCACTGAGCATGACAAAGCACTGATCTGGCCTACCTCCATTGATAATCATCAGAGGGGGTAGGCTGTATTGTGATCTGCCCCCAGCATCGGCCTACTTACTCTAATGGCAACATCCCCAGTGATCCTAACCGCACAACTAACAGTAAGGGAACGGTGCTGCGGATTAGGGTAAGAGACATAACTTCATCCTCAGTGCCTCATGCCCACTAGGGAGCTATCAGCAGTTTAGAGTTGTCTAACCTGCTGATAGTTCCCCTTTTTAAAAAGGTACCAGGGACATATAACTATGGTAACATTCTGTCTACAACCATCTGCAGGTCCAGCTTACTGCATTCCATTCAAGTATTGAAGTTATTGAATGTACAAAGCTTTTAAGCTGCCCCCAATGGTGAATTTCATTTTTTAATATAGCTATGCAGGGGACTTGTGTAATGTTGCTGGGTAAATGTTGCTAGGGAAAAGGGTGCAGGGCTTTATTTAAGACCCGTGTAAGAGTACGCCAGTCTTGATAAATGTTTCCCTAAGTCTATAACTATAACAAGAGTGGAATCCACTAGTGCAAAAAAGGAAATTTTCTACTGAAGACATTTAAATTAATTCATTTCCTTTTTTTTTTGTAAATTGTTTATCATTTTCAATAAATTTTACAGAAAAACATAGAAAGTAGAAAAGTGTCAGTAACTGAAATATCACAGGTAAGCAGTCATCTCAGCATATTTGGGAGAAAAAAAAAAACAAGACCTTATATAGGCACATAGCATGAGCACCCTCAGGCCCTCGGTACCGCGAAGCTCAGGTCAGTGCAAGAAAGACTACAATCATGAGGACGTGTCACATGGTACTCAGCAAAATTGCGAAGTAAATATTATCAAGAAGTATAATTAAACTAAACCAGAACAAAAACAAGACAAACAGGGGGAAGACAGAAGACAAGACAGACACATCAGGGAGCCAAGGATACAGTGGAAGTCGAGGCCCTAGTGGTCGTCATGAGCTGTCCATAATATACATCCCATAGATCCCATACCTGCTTAAACTTATCAATACGATTATCGTTGGAGGCAATAAAGTACTCATTCCTCCGAACGTCCTGTATTCTGTTGACCAATTCCATGGTCGATGGGATAAGGGATTGCTTCCAGTATCTAGCTAGTAAACACTTTGCCGCTGTCAGGAGATGAAGAAGCAACCTAGCCAATCTTTTGCGCATGGCTTTGGGCGGCACATTCAAAATATACGTTAATGGATCTAATGGGATGTCCTGATGGAAAACGGAGGCCAGGATTCCTCGTATGCCCCCCCAGTAGGGCGTTAATGAGGGACAGTCCCAGAATATGTGCGTAAGGGTACCCTGCCCCACATTACATCTCCAACAAATGGAGGGGGTCGCTGGGAATAGACGGTGCAGTAGATCCGGGGTATGATACCAATGGAACAATATCTTGTACTGGTTTTCTCTGTACGATATACAGGACGATGATTTAGCTGCTTGTGACCATATGATCTGCCATAAACTCAGAGGGATAGGTCTGCCTAAGTACTGTTCCCATTTACGCATATAGGGGTGGATACAGTCCGTGTCGTCTGTAGGGGCGTTTAGAATAGAGTAGATGGAGGATATGAGGCCCTTAGTTGCTGAGGAGTTTTTGCAAAGAAGCTCAAACATGGTGGGCCTGGCAAAAGGTTGGCCGTCCGTGATGGTAGCAGCAAAGAGAGACAATTGCTCATGAAAGGAAGCCGCAGACAAGGGCAGGCTAAACCTCTCTCTGAGAGTTTGGAATGGCAACACCTTCCGAGTGAGCGGGCATGCCACATTAGCAAAATTAAATAGGCGAGCCATTTGCCAGGGCCACATGACAGTTCGATCATAGCTCCCACACAGTAAATCAGTGTAAAGGAAAGGAGTAAGGAGGGAGGGGGTGGACTTGAGAGGAAACTTATTAACCGCCATTAACCAGATCTCTCTGGTGTGCCTCATAGGACCCAGAAGCCAGTCAGTTGTACCCGCATAATCAGGGGACCAGATCAATTCACTAGGGTGTATGGGCGCCATCCAGAGCGTCTCGATCTCGTTCCATTTGTTATAGGCCTGGAGTGAAGTCCAGGGCGCTATCCTACGCAGGTGCACTGCTAAGTAGTATTTGTACATATCTGGGAAGGAAAGGCCACCATGGACCCTTCCCGCGCACAGAACAGATTTTGACACCCGATGGCGCCCCCCACCCCAAACAAGCTGTAACAGAGAACCCTGAAACCTCCGTAGGGCCACCCTCGGGATTGCCACAGGGAGCGTCTCGAGCAGATATAAAAAACGGGGGAGGACATTCATTTTTATCGTGTTTATTCTCCCAATAAGAGAAAGAGGTAAGGCGGACCATTTAGCCAGCTGGGCGGCAATGTCACGAAAAAATTGAGGGAAATTTCGTTTATAGATCAAACGATAGGACGGGGTGAGATAGACACCTAAATAGTGGAGACCATCTGTCATCCATTTATACGGGTAGGACGATTGAAGGGATGCCATCACGGTGGAGGAGAGGCGCACCGACATAGCTTCAGTTTTTTGGGGATTAATTTTGAATCCCGAGAGGAGACTATATTCCGCTATTAGGGAGTGAAGATTGGGGAGGGAGGTCAGCGGATTTGCAAGGGTAAGAAGGATATCATCAGCGAACAATGATAATTTAAACTCCCTGTCTCTGACCATTACCCCCTTAATGTCAGGGGAAAGGCGTATTTTTGCTGCAAGGGGTTCAATACTAAGGATAAACAGTAGCGGGGATAGGGGACACCCCTGCCGGGTCCCATTATGAATCTGGAGAGGAGCTGATGTAGCATTCGGTAGACGTACCCGAGCCGTCGGGGTGGAGTATAAGGCCCTGACTGTCTGCAGAAAAGGCCCCGAGATACCGTACGCCTCTAAGGCCGCAAACAGGAAAGGCCAACTGAGCCTATCAAAGGCCTTCTCTGCATCCAGACTAAGAAGCAACCCTTGTGATTCAGTTCTGGCAAGGACGTCCACCAAATCTACGGTCCTCCGTGTATTGTCTCCCGCCTGACGATTTGGCACAAAGCCCACTTGGTCGGCATGTATGAGAGTCGGCAGGAGTGTACCCAATCTAGTCGCTAGAATTTTGGTGAAAATTTTAAAATCCGCATTAAGTAATGATATTGGTCTGTAACTAGCAGGGTCAGAGGGGTCTTCCCGGGTTTGGGTATCACTGTGATAAAAGAATCTAGCATGGTAGAAGGGATTGGGTCCCCACCCCCAAGAAACGAATTAAAGAGGGAGGCCAGGGGGGATAACAGTAATCCCGAGAACATTTTGTAGTAAATGTATGGCAGGCCATCCGGCCCGGGAGATTTTCCAGAGGGTAGGTCTTTTATTACATCTGCTATCTCCTCCTCCGTGATGGGTTCATTAAGAATAGATAAATCAGTAGGGGATATTCTGGGCAGGTGGCAATCCGCTAGATAGGATAGAAGTAGATGATCCCTCTGTCGGATCCGTAGGAAGTGAGTTGGGGAGAGAATAAAGAGAGGCATAGTAGTTTGAGAAAGTGCAGAGAAAGTGATAAAAACACAGGTACAGTGACTCCAGCGCTGCTACCGTAGGACCATCACAGGATTCCGATAGTTAAGATCATAGAGGATTTATTTACAAAACAAAGCATGAGGTTAACATGTTTCGGGAAAAAGCTATCCCTTCCTCAGAACCAGTATGCATGAAAATCCAATATCTGTGGAATCCAATATGTCGGTCGCACCACCCAACCGCTCCGTGCCCGTATGAATCAACATCGATCCAATGTCGAAAGAGGATTTCTGCTCCACAGTGTTTCACGTCACGCGGCAACCTGCTGTAATTGTAACTTCTCAGGTTTCACTATTACACCTATCGAGACCGTCACAAGTGGGGGCCAGAGATTCCAGAGATTACGCAGACGTGAGAACTTCTGGATTTTTAAACTGAAAACCTTGGTCCCCCAAGGACTCAATGAGTACATCGAGAATGTGCATAACTAGTAGTATCCACCTGTACATACAGGTCTTCCCCCTCCCCCTCCCAGGTCTCTATTCTTTTCCTTCCCCCCGTCCCCCTTTTTATTCCTACACTCCATCCCTCATCCATTGGTCTTTTTTATCATCTAGCTTCCACCGTAGTGGGCCATTTGTTTTTAATTTATATTTCTATATACTGTACATCTCGATATACTGTACAGTAGAGTTTACATCTCGATATACTGTACATTCCGTTTAATTCCCCCTCTGTTTTTGTGTGGACATATATAAGTGTATATTCATTCCACCTCAGTGGGCCATTTGTTGTTGTTTAATGTACATCTCAATATACTGTACATTGTCATTTGTTGTTTAACATACAGTACATTCCGCTGAATTCCCCCTTTAGTTATGTGTGGGCCTATATAAGTGGGTATTCATCCCTTCATTTATTCACCTATAAGTATGTTTTTTATTTATCCATTCATTTACCCATGTAATCATTTATTATATTCATTTTTTATGTATACATGCACTATTAGTTCTTCTCTTTCTCTCTCTCTCTCTCTCTATATATATATATGTATATATGTGGTATCAGTGTTTATCAAGTAATTCCCACTAGCCAGTGCCTCTACCCATTTATTCTAATATTTATACACTCTACTCATCTATTTATGAGGTTTTTAGAATCTATCTATGTTCATGTTCATTATTTTGTTTTTTTCTTTTTTTTTTTAATTTCCCTCCCCTCCCGCCCCTTTTGGGGGCGGGATTGGCGGGCTTTTTACCTCCGTTTAAACCTGACTGTGTTCTACTCACTCATGCATACTGGTTCTGAGGAAGATCCCCTTTTGAAGAAGGCATAGCCGAAACGTGCGTCGGGGTGGGGGCTGTTGGTGGACTCTTTACCTCACTGCTACTCTTGGTAATATACCTCTTACTTTATGTACAATCACTATGCATGAGATATAAGCATTTAGGTGTATGTATTTTTGTTTTAGCAGATAGGATACTACTCTCATCTGCATTACACCTCTATGAGTTACCATCACCCCCTGCTTGTATGTCCGTTGTCGTTGTGTGTTTTTTAACTTCCTTTCCAGAAGTGGTTGACTGCTTCATTCCCTTTCTGCTGTTTGTCATTCCATGCGTTTTTTCATTATTTATACAATAAAGATTTGTTTATATTGATATCAGTTTGAGGTTCAGTTGTGTTTTGTTGGTTTGTTGTTCTGAGGAAGGGATAGCTTTTTCCCGAAACATGTTAACCTCATGCTTTGTTTTGTAAATAAATCCTCTATGATCTTAACTATCGGAATCTTGTGATGGTCCTACGGTAGCAGCGCTGGAGTCACTGTACCTGTGTTTTTTATCACTTTCTCTGCATCATTCCTATACGGGCCCCCGGTGGGAGCATCCCGTCCGTTGGTACGTCTAGCTTAGCAGCTACCGGGATCTGGACATTTCTACACTTCTTAACCCTCTTTGGGTGATACGCATCAAGCCCAAGTGGCTCTTAGGTGAGTGCAACATCTCCCTACCCACTATCCCATTTATCCTAAGGTGTTACACGAGGCGCCGGTGCCTGTGTTTTTTTGCTCTCTTTCTTTTAGTTTGAGAAAGTGGAAGCAATATGGGTGGGGTCATATTGTAAGTTGCCAGTTTTGTCTTTTACAACAAAGGGGGACTGTCGGGCCCTACGGTCCCTAAGTTGAGAGGCCAGTAGTGTGTGGGCCTTATTGGCTTTGTCATAGTATTTATGTTTGGTGTACGACAGCAACCGGGTTGCCCGCAATGTGGCCTCATCTTTCAGGGAGTTACTGATGGCTACTATTTCCCTAAGAAGGGGGATGGTGGGATGGCGAGCCATAAGGGCCTCCTTTTGTCTTAGTTGTAAGGTAAGAGAAGCTACTTTGGCCTGGGCATCCTTTTTAAGTCGTGAAGAAAGGGCTATGCAATTACCCCGAAAAACCGTTTTGTGAGCCTCCCATAACATGGCAGGGGCGGAGACACTGCCCGTATTAATCTGAAAGTACTCTCTGAGACCTACCTCCAAGACCTCTCTATGGGGAACATGCTTTAGCAGCATATCATTTAGGCGCCAATGGCAAATCCTTTGAGTATGTGGTAAGATAGAGATATCTAGGGATACAGGGGCATGGTCTGACCACGTGATAGAGTGTATCTCAGACCGCGTGGTGGAGCGCAGGCCCAGCACATTCCCCAGAAAGAGGTCTATTCGGGTATGTGTTGAATTGGGGTGTGAGTAGAAGTTGTATGTTTTTTCCATGGGGTGACATGTCCGCCAGAGATCAAATAAGTTATGTGTTCTAATAAGTCTACGAAAGGCTGAGGATAGTTGGGCCATGTTCCTGGGGGGGGGGGGCACGGGTAGGTATCGAGTGTCTGTCCCAAGTTTCAGAGGGCACTATATTAAAATCCCCACCCACCAGCAATAAGGACGGAGGGAGCCGGGATATTTTAGCCAGGATTCTTCTAAGAAAGTGTAACTGTTTATCATTAGGGAAGTATAAATTACACAGGGTAACCTGGGTCCCTTCCAGCTTCCCTGTGATGATAATGTATCTACCCTGGGGATCTATCTCACTAGTCTCGACTTGGAGCGGACAGGAGGCCCCTATCAGTATCGCCACTCCAGCCCTTTTCTTATCTTTTGGTGCAGAGTATGTATTGGGAAATTTGTGAGAAGCAAACTTAAAGGTACCTGACCCATCATGGTGCGTTTCCTGAATAAACGCTATATCTGCGTGTAGCTGAGTCAGCTCCCGCAGCAAAAGCCGTCTCTTAAGATCTGAGTTCAAACCTTTCACAAATTAATTAATTTCCTAATGATCAACATTGCAGATGAGCAAATTAAACTAGAAGGACTAATTTTTTTAAAATCTAAATTACTTGGTACAGGTTCTAGCTAGTCTGTAAATTATGCTGCCATGATAATTATAGTGAGAAGATTCAACCCACATTATTAAAATAGTAAATTATTTGATTCTGTCACTTTGTAAATGTAGGTGCATTATTATTATAAATGAAAATCAGATGGTACCTCACTTCTGCAGTAGAAAACTTTTTATATGCTGCTGCCTTATTAGAAAGCATAACAAACATCTTATCTGTAATGCTCCGCACCCCCCTTCCCAGTGTCCTGCTGAGTCTTCGGTGTACCCCGCTGGCTGCATTCCTACCTCTTCCAAGACAACATTTCTAGCCCGCTCAGTCAATCACTGACTGGAGCGCTGTCCAGTCTTAGTCAATGATTGGCTGAGCAGAGTGTCACTGCTGATATTAGTCTGTCTCAAAAGTGGTGGTGTAGTAGGCCAGATTAAGCCTAGGCCAGAGTATTCACCAGGGTATAAAATAGCCTAGGCTTAACTATACC
Organism: Dendropsophus ebraccatus; assembly: GCF_027789765.1. Classification (NCBI taxonomy): domain Eukaryota; kingdom Metazoa; phylum Chordata; class Amphibia; order Anura; family Hylidae; genus Dendropsophus; species Dendropsophus ebraccatus. The sequence goes on from NC_091456.1 coordinate 140,981,182, forward strand.
CTTCAAGGCCAGAATATACCCCAGGGTATACTCTGGCCAAACTATACCCCACTGTGTAAAATAGTCTAGGCCAAATTTTACCCATCCAGGCCAGAATATATCCATCTAATGTCGAACCAGGCCACAGCATACCCCGAGGGATAAACTCTATACTTGGGGGGGTGTAAAACAGCCTAGGCCATGCTATGCGTAAAATAGCTTAGGCCTCGGTATAATCTAGCCCAGGCCACAGTATACCCCAGGGAATTAAATTCTATATTTGGGGGTGTAAAACAGTCTCAGCAAGACTACAAGTATATCCCTCCAGGTCATAATGTCATCACTTTACTGTTTTTTTCAAACTGTCTCTAATTTGTTAAAAAATGCACTCCTAACACTGCAGGGCTTCCGGGTTGTCACGGCCGCGGCTTCCCGTGCTCCGGGCCGCCGCCGCGACCTCTCCATGCAGCCGCCGGGGTCCATGTGCAGGGACCCGGCGCTGCTACTAGTTCGGCCCCAGGGGGCCCCTTACCTCGCCCCGCTCCTGTCACCCGCTGTGCCGGCCGGCGCGCGCGTCCCCGCCTCCTAGGGCGCACGCGCGCCGGCTGTCTCAGATTTAAAGGGGCAGTCCGCCCCTAATTGGTTGCTGCACATCACACTCTCCTATAAATTCCAGCCGTGCCCCACTACAGGGGTTGGAGCCTCTACATGCTTCCCATAGCGTTTGGCCCAGCTCCCTGTTGTTCCTGACCTCAGTCCTTGTTCCTAGTCCCTGTCCTCTGTCCCGGTCCCTGGTCCCTGTCCGCTGCTTAACCATTGTTCCTGAGCTCTGTCTGCCACCTGCGGTCACGCCTACAGACCTCTGCCTGCATTACCATCTGCCTACTGCTCCTGCCACGTCTCGCCTGCTGTCACTAGCAACCAAGCCAGGGGTAGCGACCTGAGGGTCGCCTGCCGCAGCAAGTCCATCTCGCCTTGCGGCGGGCTCTGGTGAAAACCAGCGGCCCCTTAGACTCTGCTCCCTGGTGCGGTTACCACCATCGCTAGTGACAGTTCAGTGGATCCACGACTCCAGGCGTTACACGGGTCACCTGATTGGTGAGTGACACGTCATGTGCTGATCGGTGTATGACATATTATGTACTGATCGGTGTATGACACGTCATGTTTCAGGATATTATGACTTCCTTATATTATGAACAGCCAAGTTTTTCAGGTTGAAAAAATAAAAGTCTACGGGTGTATGGTTGTTGCGCAAAAATCATTATTAGACGCAAGTGCCTTAATAAACCTTGCACAATTTATTGCGCAAATTATGCCTATGGCTGGGTTCACACAGTGTTTTTTACAGTCCATTTTTCATCCTTTTTTTGCAAACAAAAAAAATGGCTCAAAACACTTTTTTTAGCGTACACAAAAACGTGGCCAACCACGTTTTTGTGTACACTAAAAAAAGAATGTGTTTGATCCATTTTTTATTATTGATGTCAATGGAAATGGATCAGAACAGAGGCACACAAATGCATCAGTTTTTTTTTTCATCTATTTTTCATCCATTTTTTTGCCAAAAAAATAAAATAAAAATTATCCAGTGTGAACCCATCCTAAAACAGCTTGGCTAAAAAGCTAGGCTAGGGTAGGTTTTTGTGCAAAAACTGAAAATTAGAAAACTGAAAAAAAACTGATAAAAGTAGTTACTAGAAAACCACGCCCCCTCCTAGGCAGTGGAAACTGATGAAAAATAGTGCAAAACTTTATTGCACAAAATCTACTTATTGGCAAAAAAAAAGTGCAAACGCAATGCTAAATGTCCCCTATGTGTGTAGACTTTTAAGATTTACATAAGTTAGCTTCTCACTTAACATGGCAGACAAAGCTGAATCCTCAATAAAATGTTGAAAAATTAAGTAATTCTTGAGTCTATCACTCAATGCTACTGATTTCATGGGGGTATATTATGACCTGAGGGGGTATGAATTGGCCTAGGCCAAAATATACCCCGGGGTATAATCTAGCCTAGGCCAAAATATACCCGGGGTATAATCTAGCCTAGGTCATTTTAACCCTGGGTGTAGTCTGGACTGGGGTTATACTCTGGCGTGTTTTAACAGGGCCGCAGTCCAGGGACACCAGGGACACGCCGGAACACTGAAGGAGATGTACAGTAAGGATTAGATGTTTGTTGTGTTCTCTAATAGGGCAGCAGTGTATAAAATGTTTTCTACTGTGGGAATACCCCTTTAAAGGAAAGCAAGCCAGGACCCAAAAGTCAAAGAGGTAGCTCTTTGCTGACTGCTCCCTGCCCCAGTAGGCTTGGCAGATCTAACTCTACAAATAAGAACAGACTGGCCAATCAAGCTGCATGGGGCTGGGCTGGGGTTGAATGATAGGTCTTCCTTTCTATTAAACCTAATAGGCCAGGATAAAAAATTGATCTTCTTGACTTGCTCCTCCTCAAACTAGTGTTTTTCTGAAATGTGCAATGAGTAAATTATAGCTCCTCTTCAGGAGACCTGTCTCGGTTTCTTACTGTCTGTGGTTTGGACAGCATGAAGCACCTGACAGGTTTCCTTTAAAAAACAAAAACAAAAAAAAACCCTTTCTACAGTGATAATCACTGTTCTTAGATTTAGTAAGCCTCTGAAAAGGTCACTTTCTAATAAATTGTGCATGGCATTGGGTATGGTATGCCCAAAGTGATAAGAAATCAAACTTAAAAGGACTAAAGAATAGGAAAAGAAGCTTCTGATGTGTCTATCATCGTGAAACAGAAGAGATGTGGAAGACGTTGAAACAAAGTGGCTTCATAACCACATTTGAATGTGATAGAAGCTTCAGTACACCAATGCTTTGCCCTTGGATCTTTTTACATTGTCTTTGCATAAACTGCTGAATGAATTTGTTTTCCTTAGGGCTTAACCTATGTATTCCAGATGGCAATGTTTCCCTAGCACATATGGTAAGGCAAAGCATGGACTCATGGAAGCATGATGGTTTTATTGTTGCATGAAACAATTGCTGCGATAGGGTCACTGACACACGTCAACTGAACTGACAGCCAAAATAATGACACTTGGAGCTGTCGTTCTTCTACAGCTCATCCAGATTTCAACATAGCAACTTGCAAACCCCATAAGTTTACAGTTTAAAGAAACCATCAATCATTTACTCCTCTATGAGCAGCATATAGTGCACAGAGATGGCTCAGCGCAGAGCCGTACTGATGTGCTCTTCCATCATAGCTGCTCATTAACTGCAAGAAAGGATTTAGTATATTTACAAAAAATCTAAAAATTGAAACAGGATATCTTCCCATTCGGTGCTATTTCTAAAGTCAAAAAGACGGTATAACAAATAAATAAATGTAGTAGGTAACCCTCAGGATTGAGGGATTTTCTTCTTTTTACGGCACTCGCTCTGTTGTTTAACCCCTTAACGACATCGGGCGTCCCTGGTATTTGGCGCATCAGGGCGTAAATTTACGCCCGATGTTTCGTGTGTGCGAACAAGAGCGATCGGGGAAGATGGCCTGCTATAAATCATAGCAGGCCATCGTAGCTTCTCGGCACGGGGGGTGGTTAACACCCCCCGTGCTTACGATCGCCGCTATAGGCTGATCAATTCAGATCAGCCAATAGCGGCGATCGGAAAAAAATGGCGGTCGGTGCTGTCCGCGGACGGCACCGACCGCCATTACTGTAAAAAGTAATGGTGGTCACCGTGCCACCGGCCCGATCGCCGTGAACGGCCGGCCGGCCGTTCACGGCGATCGAGCCGGTGGCACGGCGATCAGAGTCCCACAAAATAATAAATACCTGCCCTGGACCCCTCAGCTAGGTAGCGGAGGGGGCGGAGGGGTCCAGAGCAGGTATTTGTACATTACTCACCTGTCCTGGGCTCCTGATCGGCGTCTTCCGGGTTCGCGGCGTCCTCCGTCATTCCGTTCGGTCTTCGGGTCTTTCCGGCGGTCCCCGTCGTCTTCTTTCGGCTATTTTCGGCTCCAGCCTCGTCATTTTCCGGATTTTGCGCTCTGCTGCCCTCTAGCGGCTGATATGTGTAATACACTTATCAGCAGCTACAGGGATGTTCAGAATGTAGAAAAAGTTTTTTTTTTTTCCAATTTTTTTTTTTTCTATTTTTCGTACCCTATCGCCGCTGAGTGTTGATCAGCATTGCACGAAATTGTGCGCTGCTAATCAGCAACTCCTCCTTTTTGGCGTAGGGTGTTTTTTTTCTATATTCTACTGCCACGGTCTGCTGATAAGTGCCGCACATAAGTGCGGCATTTATCAGCAACTCCTTTGTTGGCGTAGGTTTTTTTTTATACTTACTGTAAGAAAAACACGTAAAAAACACTACATTACACCACACTACATTGAATAAAGTTTGAGACTACACCACTACATACCCCATATACCAATCCCCATATAAAGATGGCCCCCAGGGTGTTTTCGGCGTCAGAGGGATACGTTATTATTGCCTCCGACACCGAAACAGCCAGTGAGGATGAATGGGGGGGATCCTTCTTTCCTCCATTCATCCTCATCATCCTCATCATCCAGTGACGTGTCTGGGGGTAGCGTAGCGTACGCTGCCCCCCAGACACGTCTTTTCCGCCAGTACAGTCCCAATAAGAGATGACGGTATGGCGTAAAATTCTACAAACTCTGTGAGCGTACCCCAGGGTACTCTTACAGATTTAGGGTACGTGCACACTGCGAAATGGCGAAGGATAACCCTTTGTGCATTCCGCAGCTGGCACCCGCCGGCGGACTGATGCAGGCGCGCGTCTCCACCCGTGTCATAGACTCCATTCTATGCACGGGTGGATTCCGTCGTCCATCCAAAGAATGAATACGTTGGACGGAGAGCGAAATCTGCCCGTGCATAGAATGGAGTCTATGACACGGACGGAGACGTGCGCCTGCATCAGTCAGCCGGCGGGTGCCAACTGCGGAATGCACGAAGGGTTATCTGTCGCGATTCCGCAGTGTGCACGTACCCTTAGAGTGTATGTAGGAAGGGACACCCGAATCCAGCCCCCAGATGCCCCCTCCCCCCCCCCATCCTCGGAACAAGTGGAAAGATCGTCCGGGAACTGATCTTCCCACTGCTGGATAAAGGTCACCACCTGTACGGGGATAACTTTTATACCAGCACCCCCTCTTCCGGTCCCTCGCTGCCCTGTAGCTTGCGGCACGATACGAAAATATCAGAAGCAATAATAAAGCCATAATATTTAGCAGCCATGGAGCGGACCCAGCGCTTCTGGATATGAAGGACCCCGTATCGCACCAGGACAACATTTTCCAGGTGACATCCCCCACACTGGAAAACAGGAGACCCCAGAAGAAGTGCAGAGTGTGGCGTAACAGGGGGATCAGGAAGGACACCATTTTCCAGTGTGACACCTGTCCTGATCCCTCCGGCCTCTGTATACTGGATCGCTCCAAGGCGCACCACACGTCATTGGGGTTCTACATTATCTAAATTCTGTCCCTTATTCCTATTTCAGGGGTCACGTTGATCCAGGGATTATTCTGATCGCCATTATGGAGTCAGGAAGGAATTTTTCCCCTGTGATGAGGCTACTATCGTCTGCCTTATGAGGGTTTTTTGCCTTCCTCTGGATCAACACAGATTGAGTTTGATGGACACCTGTCATTTTCAACCTTATAAACCAATAATTGGCCTAATACCCCCAAATAAATTAGAATGGTCCCTTTTCCCCAGCTAAGTAGGTATGGCCGCCATTCCCATTAGAGGATGCCATGATGCAATTACAAAGCCTCTGTGCGGCCAGGACAGTAGAAACCCCCCACAAGTGACCCCATTCTGGAAACTACACCCCATAAGGAATCTAACAAGGGGGGCAGCGGGGATATGGCCCCCTGGTGACGGCCATATTTGGGACGTGAAAATGAAAAAAATGGTATTTTTTATTTTCTCTGCACATGTTCTACGTAAGTGACTGTCACCAGTGGGGTCCATATCCTCACTGCACCCCTTGTTAGATTCCTTATGGGGTGTAGTTTCCAGAATGGGGTCACTTGTCGGGGGTTTCTACTGACCTGGCAGCACAGGAGCTTTGTAATTGCGACATGGCCTCCATCGTCCATTCCAGCCTCTAAATGGCGCTCTGTCCCTTTGGTGGCTTGCCCTGTGCCCATATGGCACATTATGTCCACATGTGGGGTATTTTCGTACTCAGGGGAAACTACCCTACACGTTTTGTGTTCATTTTCTTTTTTAACCCCTTGTGGAAATGGAAAAAATCAAGGCTAGACCAACATTTAGTGTAATTTTTGTAAAATTTTTACTCTAAATCATTAATCTTGTCATGATTTTTTCATTTTCACAAGGGGCTAAAAGATAAAAAGAACAATAAATGTGTAGAGCAATTTCCCCTGAGTACGGAAATACCCCACATGTGGACAAAAAGCGCCATGCGGGTGCAGGGTAAGCCTCCGAAGGGAAGGAGCGCCATTTCGTTTTTGAAGGCTGGATTTGGATGGAATGGATTTCGAGGGGACATGTTGCATTCAAAAGGCCTCTGTGTTGCCAAGACAGTTGAAACCCCCCACAAGTGACCCCATTATGGAAACTACACCCCTCAGTGAATGTAACAAGGGGTGTAGTGAGCATATGGACCCCACTGGTGACGGGCACAAATGTGGAACAATGTGGCGTGAAAATGAAATATTACATTTTTTACACTATAATGTTGGTTTAGCCTTGAATTTATCATTTTCACAAGGGGTTAAAAGAGAAAAAAACACACAATATGTGTAGAGCAATTTCCCCCGAGTCCGTAAATACCCCACATGTGGACATAAAGCACCATGTGGGCGCAGGGCAAGCCTCCAAAGGGAAGGGGCGCCATTTGGATTTTGGAGGTTGGATTTGGCTAGAATGGATGATGAACGCCATGTCGCATTTACAGAGCCCTCATGCTGCCAAAACACTGGAAACCCCCCACAAGTGACCCCATTATGGAAACTGCACCCCTCAAGGAATCTAACAAGGGGTGCAGTGAGGATATGGACCCCTTGATGACGGGCACATTTGTGCCATGAAAGTGAAAAAATGAAATTTTTTACTTTTACGTCACATTGTTCCACATTTGTGCCCGTCACCAGTGGGGTCCATATGCTCACTGTGCCCCTTGTTAGATTCCTTGAGGGGTGTAGTTTCCAGAATGGGGTCACTTGTGGGGGGTTTCCAGTGTCTTGGCAGCACGAGAGCTCTGTAAATGCGACATGGCCCTTGAAATCCTTTCCAGTGAAATTCAGCTTCCAAAAGCCAATTGGCGCTCCTTTCCATTTGGAGGCTCGTCCTGCGCCCCCTTGGCACTTTATCGCCACATGTGGGGTATTTCCGTACTCGGGAGAAACTGCGCTACACATTTTGTGTCTTTTTTTTCCTCTTATCCCTTTAAGAAAATGAAAAATTGAAGGCTAGAACAACGTTTTAGTGTAAAAAAAAATTTTTTCTTTTTTCACGCCATATTGTTCGGAAAATCTGTGAAGCACCTGTGGGGTCCAAATGCTCACCACACCCCTTGTTACATTCCTTGAGGGGTGTAGTTTTCTAAATAATGTCCCTTTAGGTGTGTTTTTTAGGTTTTGGCACCCCAGAGCCTCTGCCAACCTGAAGTGGTACAGTCAGAAATGACCAAATATAACGGAGGCGTTGAAATTCACTAGGCGCTCCTTTGTATCTGAGGCTTGTGGTTGCGTCAAATAGCGCAATAGGGCCACATATGGGGTATTTCTATAAACTGCAGAAACGGGGCAATAATTATTGGGGTGCATTTCTCTGGTAATAGGTTTATAGTTATGAAAAATATTGGATTACAATAAAATCTCTGCACAGAAAATTAAAATTTTCAAATTTCTTACACACTTAGCTTTTATTTCTGTGACTCCCCTAAAGGGTTAAAACACTTTCTGGATATGCTTTTGCAGAGTGTGGGGGGTGCAGTTTCTGAAATGGGGTGCTTTGTGGGGCTTTCTAACATACAGGCCCCTCAAATACACTTGGTTATAAACCTGAACAGGTCCCTAAAAATATCTGATTTTGAAATTTTACTGAAAATTTGGAAATTTGCTGCTAATGTTTTAAACTTCCTATTGTCTAAAAAAAATGAAAGATCGTTTAATAAATGCCGCCAACATAAAGTAGACATGTTGCTAATGCTATTTAATATATAATTTATGTGGTATAACCACTTTCAGTATACGCAAAAAAGTTTCAAAGTTGGAAAAATGCATTTTTTCACATTATTTGGGGTTTTTTCATAAAGATTCGTTATGAGTATCGACTCCAATTTACCAGAAATGTAAAGTACAATATGTCACGAGAAAACAATCTCAGAATCAGCCGGATAGGTAAAAGCATCCCGAAGTTATTAATGAATAAAGTGACACTGGTCATATTCATAAAATTTGTCTCTGTCATTAAGGCCATTTCAGGCTCTGTCCTTAAGGGGTTAAATATTGTTTTCCTTTTTCTTTGGGGCATTTTGTATTATATTATTATGTATTATTTTATTTATTGTTTAAAATGTTATCAATGGAAATCTATATATATTTGATTATGCTATAGGTTTTGCTAGACTCTGTTTTGCTAGGTTCACGTCTCATTTGTGCATCTGGTAGAAAATGAATGTTTTTTACCTTTAAGAGACCCTTTTTAAACTGGAAACAACAAAAAGCAGTGGTAATGGTGTGATGGTGTTATTTGTCCCCTGTATACTGGTATTATTTAGCTCTCGGTATACTGGATTTGGAAGCAACTAAGGGTCCATTTACACAGAAAGATTATCTGACAGATTATCTGCCAAAGATTTGAAGCCAAAGCTAGAAACAGACTATAAAAAGAGATCAGGTCATAAAGGAAAGCCTGAGATCATTGTAGACAGCCATCATTGGCAAATATCGGACAAATAATCACGTAGTGTGGACTAGCGAGCCCTTATATAAAAGGCCAAACAAATAAAACTACTTTGATGCTTATAGGCCTATATCTCAAGGCGTCTACTTCCGCAATCTGCATTCTACAGTGCAACTGGTAGGCACCTGTTATGTGCAAACTTTAGAGTGCTAAAGGAAGGGTTAAATAAGTTTTATCCTTTATATACTTTACTGTGGTAAAAACTGTAATATAATCTATATGTTAATAAATGACCATCATTGTGTGTAGAAGACTTCCCTGGCGCCCAGTATTAAGACTATACCAGTTTGTTTGCACTGAATTTCTTTACATGCACTGAAGCACAATAACTGCATTTCTTCACAAACAAAACCACAATAAGAACATATAGGCACATTTAGTAGTATTTATTTAAACAAACCTGTTATTAGAAACTTGATACCTGCAACTTCCTTTTCTATTCTATATATTTAGTAGTGAATTTTCATCTATTTGCCAGAATGGAAGGCGGCTAAAAAGAACAACTTACAGTATGCTTCGGAGGACCCAATGTGTCTGTTCATAACATAGATAGCACTTAAAGCAAATGTACCATCAGGACATTCGCTTTAAGTGTCTCACATGGATAGAACGGTGCCAGTGTGGGGACGCCAGTGCTGCTGTTGTTTATTCGAACTGCAGCCCGGTTCCCGTGTACAGTAACATTATATTCCCTGGTACCGACCCGGGGGGAAGCACTGGAGAGAGCCCATCTGCCCCCAGTGGGAGAAAACCCCCACCCCTTTATGACTTGGCTCCATTAGAATGGAGCTACATCATAGAGGGGCGCGGTTTCTTCCCACTGGGGGCAGGCCAGCTTGCCTCCAGTGCTTCACCTCCAGCTCGTATCCGGTAGTAGAATGGCACTGTATGCGGGAACCAGGGCGCGGTTCAAAAAGAGGACAGAGGTGCTGGCTTTCTTGCGCCAACGCTGTTCTATCCATGTAAAACACTTAAAGCAAATGTACTTATGGTATATTCTCTGTAGATCTCAATTAGAACAAATTAATACTATATTTGCCCTGTGATGGCAGTGCAGGAAAACGGAACACTTGCTGCTGAGATAAGTGTGACACCAATGACCATTCTAACAAAAGGAAATTGCTTAAAGTAGGTGACTTCTCGAATGTTCACTAAAAAAATGCATGTTGTTCAGCACTTCACTTAGTAGCAAAAATCAGCTGGATATCAAAATTTGCAAGCACCAAATGAATGATCCTATAAAAATGAATCACACAGAAGAGATTATACATGACAGATTTTTATGCATGTTTCTAGATAGAACATATTCTGAGACCTGATAATTATGGTTAATTCAAGATTACTTATGCATGATTTACAATTACTTCCTAGGGACTCATTGCCTCTGGGAAGGTACATATATTACATATGGTGCTGCTTGGGAAGGAGTCCTTGTTTTTGTTCTCCATAATAATACGTTGAGTGAAGACATCCAAAAAATACTGATATGTTAAATGTCTTTCTAGAAACTTGAGCTCATGTGTGCATCTGTGTAAGATCAGTGATGTAGCTTTGTTTTCCCACTGGACACAAGGGCAGTCAGTAATGGCAGTTTATTAATATTTGCAGAATATGTTGGTGCCATATTTTGTTATATTGTGTTGCAGATGTATGAAGTGCTGTACACCACTATTACTGCTATGGGGAACACAACCTAGACTTGAGAATGGAAATGAAAAAAGGCTGCTGCTGCTGTTATAAATTACTTAAGGGCATACTATCAGCAGGTTAGAAGCATCTAGCCTGCTGATATGCCCCTTTAGCGCACGGGCAATGAGGATAAAGGCAAGTTTCTTCCCTTCATTCTCAGTGCCGTTTTCATGGACTTTGTAGTTTAAAGCGTAACTGTCATGTTTTTTTTATTTGCAGAAATCAATAGTATAAGCGATTTTAAGAAACTCTGTAATAGGTTTCATCAGCCAAAAAAGCCTCCTTCTGTACTCAAGAAGCAGTTTCCCAGCCTCCCCCCCTGACTTCTTATCTGTGCATTATCAGGCAAACACGTCTTCATTACAGAGAAGCCAGTGAAGACGGGCTCTGCTCTCTCCATTGTAAGCCTATGAAGGGGGGAGGGGCTGAGGGAGATGAGGGAGCAGGAAGAGGTGACATGAAGGTCAGCTGTTTGTAGACTCTCTGGGCACCTAAACCACAGGATTCTGGGGTCAGAAAGGTCAGTGCTTATCTATGAACTTACTGAGAGAAGATTGCAGGGTGTTGTGCTTTGCAGAAATCCTCCGTGCTCAGTCACTCCTAACAGCCCCTCCCCTCTCCATAGCCACATAATGGAGGAAGAAACCCTGCTTCATCTGATGTGAGGGGGGAGGCTGGGAGATTGCTTTTTCAGTACAGAAGGAAACTCTTTTAGTACATAAAACCTATTACAGAGTTTCTTAAAATCCCTTCTACTGTTGATATTTAATGTTTTCAGAAAAATGGCCCTGAAATGACAGTTACGCTTTAATTCATATGCTAATGAGGAGGTAGTCCCGTCCCCGGGGCCCTAAACGACCAGGCCTAGCCTGCCCGTAGTAATGAATATTGGAGTGACATTCTGCAGTGATGTCAATCCGACACTCATCCCTGCAGAGAGCTGGATGAATACTTGTTAGAACGGGCTGGCCGGCGGAAGCAGATCGGTGCACTGAGTGTGCTGTAGGGGCATATTAGCAAGTTAGAGGCTTCTAACCTGCTCATAGTTTCTCTTAAAAACCTCAGGGGTCTGGATTCTGCAGCTTTACTTTATGGTCCACAATTGAGTTTATTACTCCCTACAACGTCTCAACTTTACCTCAATATAACTCAATATACCATGCATTATCTAGCCCCTCTTCTTAGAATCTGATTATTTTAGATTATTGGGCCTCGATACAACATCTGCCTGTCACCTGCAATGTGCCATTTCTAATACTGGTGTTTTTCTATGTGCATATAGCAATGTCAATGGTTAGTTTTCTTTCTATAACAATCATACATTGTTACCACTCTCAGCCCAGTAAGCTTTCCCCTCTGACATCTGGTCTTCTTCATTTGTGTCATCCCCTGCACTTTCCAGCTCCTCTCTCTGACCTCCTATTATAGTCCTATTACTTCTCCTATATGTACCTAATAGTTCTACATCACACAACTCTCTGCCACGTCCATAAAACTAAGATATCTTACCTCCAAGACGTATTTTTTCATCATTTTTAATGGTCAATGTCAAAATAAACTTTTATTTCAAAGCTTTTTTTCCAATTTAAACTTACTTGTCCCCTATCCACAGGTTGGAGGGTCCGACCCCCATACCCCCTTTGTTCGAATAGAGCCGCAGGACAGTATGTGACCTGCGGCTGTATTCATTCTCTATGCAGCCGCCAGAAAGAGTTGAGTGCTATATTTGGCTCTCTCCAGCGGCTCCATAAACAATGATTACAGCCCCAGGTCACATGCCAACCAGTGGCTCTATTCAAAACAAAGTTGCCAGGGGCCGATCTGGAGATAACCGGGGAAATGGAGGTCGCCCTCCCTGAGATCTCTTACCTGTCCCCAGTGTCGGACTGGGGTACCTTGGGCCCACCAGGAAATTGATTCTAAGGGCCCACCCTACATACACAGACATAATCAGCGCCAAACCTTTCTCATTAGTATAGTAACTTTGCACAGAGCTGTGTATGTGACCAGCGATGCACATGTACGGCCAGTCACTAGTACAGTCATTTCTGTGGCAGCACATAGCATATAGTGACACGTACTGTAGGTTTCTTTGGTGAAGCAGAAACACCTATCATCTAGACAGGAGTTCCTATTACTCGCAGTAATCTACCTGGTGTAAAGAATTTTCCTAGTACTTGGCTGTATTCACACATGGCATTTTTGTTGAGTTTTTCATGCCATTTTGCCACAATTTCAGGTACGGTAAAATTGTGCTACTTTATACTGATTTATGCAGTTGTGGTAAAACACTAATTATGTAGAAACGTCATTGAAATTACAACAGTATTGCTGCAAAAAAAAGAAGCCATGTATGAATACAGCTTTAGAAACATAGAACATGAAGGAGAAAATGACCACTGTGTCCGCCTGGTCTGCTCTTATATTACAATTTCCAGCAGAGGAGATGGTTTATTCTAGTGTCACATCAAGGTGTCGGGCTAGAACAAGACTTTTAAAGGGGTTATCCAGTGCTAAAAAAGCATGGCCACTTTCTTCCAGAGACAGCCCCACTCTTGTCTCCAGCTTCGGTGGGTTTTGCTGCTCAGTTTCACTGAAGTGAATGGAGCTTAATTGCAAACCGCACCTGAACTGGAGACAAGAGTTGTGCTGTCTCTGAAAGAAAGTGGCTATGTTTTTGTAGCGCTGGATAACCCCTTTAAGGACAGTCATGAAAGGCATTTCAGTGATCATTAAAGTGTTAAAGGGGTACTCAGGAAAAAAATATTTTTCTCAAATCTGATGTCAGAAATTACAATGAGTAAATTACTTCTATTCAACAGTCTCCAGCCTTCCAGTACTTATCAGCTGCTGTATGTCCTGAAAGAAGTGTTGTATTCTTTTCAGTCTGACACAGTGCTCTCTGCTGCCATCTCTGTCCATGTCAGGAACTGTTCAGAACAGCAGTACATCCCCATAGAAAACCTCTCCTGCTCTGGACTGTTCCTGGACAAAGGTGGCAGCAGAGAGCACTGTGTCAGACTGGAAAGAAAACACCACTTCCTGCAGGACATACAGCAACTGAGACCCCCAACAATGGCTAGATTGTCTCTCAGTCCATCATAGTGAAAGTGCACTGGGATGTGACATTGTTGGATACAGCTGATCATGTGTAAGGGCCCTATTACACAGAGAGAGTTATCTGACAGATTGTTGCAGCCAAAGCCAGGAATGGATTTGAAAAGATGAGAAATCTCAGTCTTTCCTTTAACACCTGTTCTCTGTTATAGTCTCATCCTGGCTTTGGATGCAAAGATCTGTCAGATAGATCTGTTGGTGTAATAGGCCCTAAGTCACAGGCCTAATGCAACTGCAAGGACGCGGGGGGAGCTGGCGCTTATCTCCCCTGTGTGACCGTCCAGGGATCTGGGGCATAAAGCCCTGTAATCCCAGAGTGGGGATCCAACTGAATATGGACGGATTGTGTGGCTATGGCCACCCAGACAGACCATATTAAAGAGAAAGTCCCATGAAAATGAAAAATGGCAGGCAGGAGGGGTGGGAGAAAATAATAAACTCAGTTGCTGACAGCTGTTATTTTCATATGAAATGCGGGTTGTCCAATTTCCCACTCAGCCAGTCAGTGGCTGCAGCAGTGTCCCACCTCAGTCACTAATTGGCTGAGAGGACAATCATTTAACCAGGTACATGACGTTGCAGCTAGGAGAGCTGCAGGACACCAGCGGATGAGGATAGGTAAGTTTACATTGTGGCTTTATTCACACCCTCTAGCACAACGTTTCAGTTTTAGCCCAGAGAATGGCTAGAGTAAAGCCGAAACGTCGCACAAGAGGGTGTGAATAAAGTCACAAGATTTGTCACTACTTTAGTGCTCTCACTGCTGCTGAAGTATTGTACCGAGTCTTCTGGTTCAATTGAAAGGGCTGCAGATGGCATCAAGGTGTATAAACCACAGCTAAAGCGACTGGCGGTGTTGGGCTTGTAGTATGACCGCCCAGGGTGAGCAGCAACTTTAGCTACTTGCACACATTTATACTGCAGTAATATGCTATTTGCACTGTATGGTGTTTTCTCTCTTTTCCTACTACATGTATACAATGGCAGATTATACCTTAACCCTCTTCAGGACCAGGCTAATTTGCGTTTTTGTTTTTTCCTCCTTGTGCTTAAAAGGTCATAGCACTTGCATTTTTACACCTACAGACCCACATGAGCCCTTATTTTTTGCGTCACTAATTGTACTTTGCAATGACACGCTGAATTTTTGCATAAAGTATACTACGAAACCAGAAAAAAATTCAGTGTGGTGAAATTGAAAAAAAAAACGCATTTCTTTTATTTGGGGGGAATGTGTTTTTACGCCATTCGCCCTGGGGTAAAACTGACTTGTTATGCATGTTCCTCAAGTCGTTAAGATTAAAACAATATATAACATGTATAACTTATATTGTATCTGATGGCCTGTAAAAAATTCAAACCATTGTTAACAAATATACGTTCCTTAAAATCGCTCCATTCCCAGGCTTATAGCGCTTTTATCCTTGGGTCTATGGGGCTGTGTCAGGTGTCATTTTTTTGCGCCATGATATGTTCTTTCTATCGGTACCTTGATTGCGCATATACGACTTTTTGATCGCTTTTTATTACATTTTTTCTGGATTTGACGCGACCAAAAATGCGCAATTTTGAACTTTGGGATTTTTGGCGCTGACACAGTTTACCGTGCGAGATCAGGAATGTGATGAATTAATAGTTCGGACGATTACGCACGTGCCGATAGCAAACATGTTTATTTATTTATTTATTTATTTGTTTACTTTTATTTATAACCTGGGAAAAGGGGGGTGATTCAGACTTTTATTGGGGGAGGGGGCTTTTTACTAATAACAATACTTTTTTTTTTTTTTTTTTTTTACACATATACTAGAAGCCCGCCTAGGGGACTTCTAGTATATATACTTTGATCTCTCATTGAGATCTTTGCTGTATAGATATACAGCAAAGATCAATGAGATCGGCACTCGTTTGCTTTCGGCGAATACAAGCGAATACAAACGATTGCCGAGCCGGGGACGGCGCCATCTTGGACGAGTCCCCGGCCGGCATCAGACAGGGAGATCGCGTCCCGGAGGAGCGATCTCCGCCACTAGACACCAGGGATAAGCTGCAGGCGGTAATCGGCGATCGGGCACGGCGATCGGACCGTGCCCACTAATACCGGCGGTCCCGGGCTACAAGCGGCACCCGGGACCGCCGCGGTTAAGAGCGGGGTCGCCACATGGCCCCGCTCTGAACGCCCGCACCCATGCGAGGACGTACATTTACGTCCTCGTGTGGGAAAGGGTTAAGGGTACAAACACACACACCGTATATGCAGCAGATCTGCAGCAGATTTGATTGTGTAGATTTGATTCTGTGTTCAGTTATTTAGATCTAATCTGCTGCGTATTTGCTGCGTATCGCAGCAGTAAATACGCTGCGTATATGGTGTGTGGGTTTCTACCCTAAGACACAATGTCTACCCGCTCCCTTTCCTCTGGTGCGCATCCATCTGTTTCTCCTGGTGATTGTATAAGCGGGCTGTCAGCGACTCAGGACCAGGAGAAGCAGATGGATGCGCACCAGAGGAAAGGGAGCGGGTAGACATGGTGTCTTAAAGTATAATCTGTCATTGTATACATGTACTAGGAAAAGAGAGAAAACACCATACAGTGCAAATAGCATATTACTGCAGTATAAATGTGTGCAAGTAGCTAAAGTTGCTGCTCACCCTGGGCAGTCATGCTACAAGCCCAACACCGCCAGTGGCTTTAGCAGTGGTTTATACACCTTGATGCCATCTGCAGCCCTTTCAATTGAACCAGAAGACTCGGTACAATACTTCAGCAGCAGTGAGAGCACTAAAGTAGTGACAAATCTTGTGACTTTATTCACACCCTCTTGTGCGACGTTTTGGCTTTACTCTAGCCTTTCTCAGGGATAAAACTGAAACGTTGTGCTAGAGGGTGTGAATAAAGTCACTACTTTAGTGCTTTCGCTGCTGCTTTTTTTTTAAAGGACAACTCCCGCGGGGACCCCCCCCCCCCCCCCCCCAAAAAAAAAAAAAACACAGACACACACAGACACCATACTCACCATCCCTCCGGTGATGATCGCCACTCGATTCGCCCACTGTCCACCTCTCCGTCGCCGCCATCCGCCGTCCAGCGATGTCTCTGACTTCCGGGTTCTGGGGATGGAAAAGGCTGCCAGTGCGGGGAAGGGGGCCAGACCGGTTATTTAACCACATTACAAAGTTATATAACTTTGTAATGTGTGTTAAATAAGCTAAAAAAAATTTTCGTTGGAGTTGATCTTTAACTGTGTCTGGAGGGAGTGCAGCCAGATGAGACGGCATTATCCTACCTGTGTCTGATGCTGCTGCTTATATCTTTATTTTTTGAGTCGGTACAATAATTACAAAAGTTCACACTCTGGGGCCATGTTCATACTATGTATGAGACCGGCCGTTCTGTGACCCGGCCGGGTCACGGAACGGCTGGTCTCTGCAAAGATCATCTCGGATGATCTTTACTGCTGCCGAGTTCTGATGTGGACGCATCCACATCAGAACTCCCCACAGCACACAATAGAGCATGCAGCCGAAGCCGCCCGCTCCATAGTGTGAACTGACAGGGTTAACTGACGCTCCATAGTGTGAACTGAACATGTCAGTTTTCTACGGCGCCACTAGGGATCCCGGCCGGAGCATATACTATATGTATACACTCCGGCCGGGATTCCCTAAGAAGGGAGAACCATGTTAGTTCCATGGGAATCACGGCCGTTGTAATAACGGCCGTGATTCCTACTGAACTTACGTTGTGTGAACATAGCCTGGAGGTGCATTTGTGCAGGAGATCTGTGAGGCTTAGGCGCTGATCGGCTGATTCAGGATTCTCACATCAAAAATGATAAGAGTTGTAGTAGATGTAACAGTAAGACTTTACTCAATGGATGACACATTTCGAAGAAAACCCTCAATAGATCTGATGAAACACATCATCCATTGATTAAAGTCTTACTGTTACGTCTACTACAACTCCTATCATCTTTGATGTGAGAATCCTGAATCAGCCGATCAGCCCCTAAGCATCAGGGATCTCTTGCAAAACTGGACCTCCAGGGTGCCAACTTCTTCTCATCACATACATATACATATACATACATACACAAAAAATTACATACTACAGAGATACACACACGTGCAGACACAACACACCTTACATATATACGTCTAATCGGACACACAAACATAGATACACAGATACAAAAGCATGCAGATTACATACATAAAATATCTATAGAACTACATTACATGATATACACATGATATATACATGATAGATGCACGTGTGTGTGTGTGTGTAAACACTCACATGCATTAACACATGACATAGATGTACAAACAGACACAGATCACTAAGATAGACACATATAAACACACAGACTCACATTTTATGCAGGACAGGAGGCTCCAGGAGGGTCTTCTTGTCTCCATGTTCACTTCCTCTTCTCCCTGCAGGCCTGGACAGCCTGCAGCCCCTCCCCCTTCTCTGCACCGACTGCACATACAGGAGCAGGAAAGAGCCGACATCACTGCAGAGGGGAGGGGGGGATGGAGGGGCCCTGCTGCTGCTGCTTCTCTCTGCATCCCCCTGGTGACAGGTAGGAAGAGAGCAGTGCAGAGGCTGGGAGCCCAGACACACAGACAGCAGGGGGAGGGCCCATGTTAGGTTCAGAGAAAGAACGGCCCTTATGCCATTCTTAACTCACCCCAGCAGTGTGGGAGCCAGCAGGGGGCCATTTAAGCTCAGGTAGCTCCTAAACGGGAGGCCCCTCACTGGCTAAGTAACAGGGCCCAGCAAGGTGGGAGGGCGTGGGGCCCACCGGGTGATTCCCCGGTGGCCCAGTCCGAGGCTGCCTGTCCCCTATCCTGTGCATATAAGACAAGCAAGTTTTAACCGCACAACCCCTTAAAACTAGATTCAAACGTAATGGATCTGCAGCAGGTTTTATGCTGCCAGTCCCTTACTGTCATTTTGAATAGGGTCACATATTCGCAGCAAATTTTTCATTCCACTGCAAGTATGTAAACGCTATCCCCCTTAACCTGCTGCGGCCTTGTGCATACATTACCTTGTCCGTGCTCCAGCCTTCCTTGTGGCTCCTGGCATTCTGCTCAGCCAATCAGTGTGCTGTCCTGACGCAGCCACTGATTGGCTAAGCAGGATGTCAGGATGCCGGGAGCCACAGGAGAAGGCGGGAGCACAGACCAGGTAATGTATGCATGGGGCTGCCGCAGGTTAAGGGGAATGGCATTTACATATTCACAGTCCTCTGCGAGTATGTAACCCTATTCAGAATGACAGTAAGGGATTTGCAACTGATTTCCCTTCGAACTCACAGCGTGAAATGCACTGCAGATCCGTTACGTGTAAATTTAGCCTGTTACCCCTTTTTGCATTATGACTTCTCTACACAGGTGTAAAGGGTAATTTTTGCCGTTTTCATACCTTATTTTATTTTGTAATCTTTAGTCATCTGGGGATTGTGCCACCTGAAGGTCTAGGTGGGGCCTGGAGGTCTAGGCCCCACCCCCTCTAGGCCGGGTGGGGCCTATGGTTGTGATGTGGGTGGTGCTAAGTGACACTGCTGCTGTGAAGCCCTGCCCAGGTAGCACATTCCACAGATGATAAAAGATCACTTTTTACTGGAGCAAGCACAATGACGTATTATATAAAATAGGGTATGAAAAGTGCTTCAATGTTTGGACAGGAAGACATGAGGAACGTGAAATGAGGGTAACTAATAACCTAATAACCTTGTATGTGTTTCAGTCTAACAAAATAAATACTAGACCTGCTAATGAAATAACAATTCTGGAAAATTCTCTGTGTTTTGCTGGCCATCCATTATTCTGCCTGTTAATGTATAACTTGACTGGTTGTTACACTTCCCATAGTCAATAGGATAGTCAAAATTGCATTTTCGTTTTTTCCTCCACACCATAATTTTTTTTCATGTGGGCTTATTTTTTCACAGAACCAAGTATGCTTTTAATGAAATTTTTTAGGTTACCAGAAAAACGTGCCCTTGATCCAATATGGTGGCTTTTGAGATGACGTCTATATCCTGGACATAGCCTAAAACATAAATTCCCTCGCTCATTACTTGCTGTGGTATTCAGATATGTAACTTTCCCTTTTGTTTCTGAAATAATGTCTTGAGACTTTTGGCTCTTCGCCAGTTTTTATGTTTTTATTACCTTTAAAAAAAATTAAGTTTTTCTGTTCACACAGCTGCGCGAGGGATCAGTTTTTGTGCAAAGATCTTCAGTTTTTATTCTTTTTGATCACAGATTATTCCATGCTTTGTGGAATGGAAGATGACCAAAAATTACTGATTCTGGTGTTTGGTATTTTTGTTATATTTATGGGGTTCATGTGAGTTTTCAAAAGCACAAAAAAAATTGCAAAGTGATTGGTTGCTTTGGCCAGTTTATCTTTTAGGGTGCATTCACACATAGCGAGTTTGCAGCTGATTTCAATCTGCGAGTTTTGCAGCAAATCTGGTGCTATACTCGGTAACATTACCGAGTCTAGGCCCTGTAGTGAAATGAAATGTAGTATAGTAGATAGTACCATTATAGACTATAGCCCTAGTCTATAGATTTTTATTCTGCTTCGACAATGCAGTGAGTCATATTTAACTAATTAGCTGCTGGTAAAATAATTAACAGCCAATGCTTACCTGCCCATGTTCCCTCGTCGCACTCCTTTTTTTTTTTTTTGAATCAGATAATCTTTTTATTAGAAGTTTTTTCCTTTTTTTAAGACAGCGTAGCACAGAAAACAAACAACAAGACACGTAAAAACATTGCCAGGTAGAAGAGAAAAAGAAACAAACCAATATTGCGTATGTCCCCACGCAGGGGGCGAGAACAGTAAGAAGAGTTGGTATACATACGACAGTATATGTAGTGGTATGCTGAATCTAGACCTTGCGTATATATAGTAAATGACAACCATTGTACACAGTAAATTACAAACAAACAAAACAGCTCTGTCTCATCACTGCGTCCGGGGCTTTCGTGGAAAGACTCTATATATATGCAATTCACATCTGCTAAGGTACATACATATTAAGTCACGACATTGCCGGGAGGGAGTGGTGGTAGTCTACAACTCTGCAACAGCGCCCTAGACGGGAGGCCCGGGGTGTCCACCCATCTCCCCCAGATTTTCTCAAATTTTTGAGAGTACTTTCTTTTAATATACACAGCGCGCTCTAGCCTCAGGGTATTGTTCATCTTCTGTATATATTCCTGTTTGGTGGGTGGAACCCGCTGTATCCAATGGGCAGCTATAACCTTACGGGCTTGGTAAAGCATTCTTTGCACAGCTATGAGGGTGTGCTCATCCGCATCTGGGAATTCCAGGATCCCCAGTATACATGCCCTGGGATCAAAAGAAAGGCTCACCGAGTAAGCCCTCCTCACAGTCTCCACCACCCCCTTCCTGAAGGTCTCCAACTGTGTACATCTCCACATTATATGTAATAAATTTGCCTCCTCAGCACCACAACGGGGGCAATTAGGTTCCGGCCAGGAGCCTATCCTATGTAGGAAGATTGGAGTCTTATATACCCTATGAAGGAGATACAGTTGTGAGAGTCGCTGTGCCTCACTCACGGACACCTTAGTAGTGAGTTCGAGCACATCAGTCCATTGATCATCAGAAATGTCTCCCACATCCGCTTCCCACTTGTCTTTAATAGAAAGAGGGTGCTTTTGAAGGTGCTCACACAATAGGTCAGCATATATTGTTGATATGAGACCCTTGGCCGAGTTGTCAGTAGAGTCGTATGCTAGGGAGCTATGTGAGGGGGTAGCTAGCTGTCCAGCCCGTTCCTGGGCCGTGTATGCATGGCGTATCTGGAGATATTGGTAGAACTGCTTATTAGGGACATTATAATTCTCCCTGATATAGTCAAAGGATACAAAATTGTTCTCCTGTCGTAGTTGGTGTAGATATACTATACCCTGTCTTTCCCATGGGGAAAATCCCTCCAATTTAAAGAACTCAGGTAAATGTGGATTCCGCCATATTGGGGTATAACTCATGAATCCAGTAACGTTTAGCAGCACCTTGGCCCTGTTCCACGCCCTAACCATTAGAGCCAACGTAGGAGCCTCTCTCCCACCCCATTTAGTGTCTCCCGCTTCCAATGCCATAATAGGCAGACTATGGCCAGTAGCCCAAATCACCAGTCGCCCCACTTGTCCCATGGATTGGAGCAATCCCCAGCCTCTAATCGGTTGTAACTGGGAGGCAAGGAAATATATGTATGGGTTAGGCAAGGCCAATCCTCCCGTCTCTTTACCTCTCTGCAGGGTTTCTAATTTAATTTGCGCCACTCGCTTTCGCCATACTAACTCCCGGAATAAACATTGTATTTTGTGGAATATTCTCTGAGGAATCCACACCGGGGAATTGTGGATGATGTAGAGTAATTGCGGGCATCAATATCATCTTTAGTAAGTTACCCCGACCTATTACTGAGAGCGGGAGTTTGCACCATGTGTCAATTTTAGTACGGAACTTGAGCAACAATGGGTTCATGTTAGCCTTCAGGAAGTCCCTAGCATCTGGCGTTATTATGATTCCAAGGTACCTGAAGGAAGTGACTACTTGTAAACTTGATCAGGTCAAGTGTGCAGTGTCTGGGAGCGGGTGTAAGGGCATGACAACAGATTTGGACCAGTTTATTAATAGGCCAGATCTTCGTCCAAACTGCTCGATAAGCGAGATAATCACCGGTAATGACCTGTTGATATCGTGGACGTACAGTAACAGGTCATCTGTGTATAAGGATGTACGTTCCTCCCATGTTCCCCTACAAAATCCCCTGAAATCTGGTGTGGACCGCAGTAGGCATGCCAAGGGCTCTATTGTGAGTGCGAAGAGGAGGGGCGACAGGGGGCAACCCTGCCTGGTGCCCCTCCCCAACTCAAACCCACCTGAAATCCCGCCATTTGCCCTCACTCTAGCCCGAGGCTGGGAGTAGAGAAGCTGCACCCAGCCAATGTATCCTGGACCAAACCCCATTTTTCGCCTGACAGTCCACAGGAAGGCCCACTCGACGCTGTCGAAAGCCTTGGCAGCGTTGAGTGAGACCACCGCCGGACAGCCCCCCCCGCCCCAAGCTGGATGTTCATATACAGTCTATGGATGTTGAGCGATCCGGCATGAAGCCGCACTGGTCTGGGTGGATCAACGAGGTGATGACCCGCGTTAGACGATTCGCCAACGCCCGCGCGAGGAGCTTAACGTCATTATTTAAAAGGGAAATTGGTCGATAAGACCCAGGGTCCGTCAAGTCCACAACTGTAGCTTCTCGCATGGACGGTGGCAAAAGGCCAACCTCAAGTGCCTCTTTATAGACCTTTAACAGCTGTGGGAGAAGGAGTTCCTGGTGCAGTTTGTAGAACTCGGCGGGAAAGCCGTCACAACCAGGGGCCTTTTCGTTAGAAAAAGACTGGAGAGCTTCCTCCAGCTCCTCCAACTGCAAAGGTGCTTTAAGTAATTCTATTTGGTCGGTAGCTAGACATGGGAGTGGGAGGGAGTTTAGGTACTGCTCTATATTGTCCTCCGAGACTTGCAAAGTAGAGCTATAGATCTCAGAGTAATATTCATATAAAACTCCCAAGATATCCTCATCCGTGTGTACCCTCTGCCCCCCTGAGTTAGTTAACTCAACTATATGTGGTGGGTCAGACTGGGATTTAATTATTGTGGCTAGAAGGTGACCTGCACTCTCCCCCTCCTGGAAATACCGTTGTTTTTGGAAAAATCTTTTATCCTCTGCTATTTTTAGTTCATGTTCGCTATAGGCCAGTTGTGTCTCTTCCCAATTGGTCTTATTCCTGGGGGTCGGGTCTGTCACCATTGCACCTTCAGTGTCCCTAACTCTATTCTGAAGTACCGTAGTGAGTTTCCTGTACTTAGTTTTATGTGCTCTGATTTTCTGAATATAGACTCCTCTCATGTATGCTTTCATCGTCTCCCACACACAAAGCGTCGAGGCTGAACCAGCGTTTACACAGAAGAATTCCCAGATAGCTACATCAATGGAGGTATCAATGTCCACGAGTTGCAACCAAAACGGGTGCAGCCTCCAGGGCATGATCTCGTTTCCCCCCCGCACCCCCATATTGAAACACACATGCAGTGGGGAATGGTCAGACACACTCCTTGGTAAATATCGTATTTCAGATACATACGCCAGTAGGGCGGGTGAGCCCACCGCCATGTCGATCTGGGACAGGGAGTGATGCAACCCAGAATAGCAAGAAAATTGTTGATGATCAGGATGGCGAACTCGCCAAAGGTCGCAGAAACCACACTCCCCTAGCAGGCGCGACAGGGCGGTCGGCTGAGATGTGCCCTGTGTACTCGTGGATGCCAATCTGTCCAGAGAGATGGATAGTACAGTATTAAAATCACCAATAAGCAACACAGGCACTGATGGTAACGATGCAATATGGGCGAGGATACGGTTAAGCACCTCCATTGTAAAAGGTGGCGGTACATAAAGGGCTACCAGAATCATAGGTATATTATACAGGGAACAGTGCAAACACACAAATCTCCCCTCGCTGTCTATCTTGGAGGCATGACATACAAAAGGGATGCTACGGTGTACCAGCACACTGACCCCCCTGGCATGCGTGGAGTACGTGGAATGGTATGTGCATTGCGCCCAGGGTTTAGTCAGCAAATGCACATCATCTTTAGTAAGGTGCGTCTCAGAAAGACAGACTATAGCGGGCTGGAGAGGGTGGAGTGAGGAGAAGATTGCACATCTCTTAGTTGCATCCCTTAAGCCCCGTACATTCCAGGCTACCACAGATACTGAGGCTACTGCAGGCACCATTGTATATGCAGGTAAACATGTATTAGCTTTACGGCTGCAGCCGTGAGGTCACTGTCATTGCATATAGGATAATTTTTTACTCACCGTAAATTTTCTTTCCTGTAGTCCGAAGCAGCAGCACTAATGGGGAAGATGCTATCTTCCTGCAATGGTAGGACAGATGGTACTAATAAAAGAAGATTGATTAGGAGCCCTATAAGAAGGCCATACAGACCCCTCCTCCTTGTGTCAATTCTAACGACCAAAAAATTAAAAACTCATAAAATCTTAGTTAATAAAGCATTGAAACAATCAAGTTATGCTGCA
Organism: Dendropsophus ebraccatus; assembly: GCF_027789765.1. Lineage (NCBI taxonomy): Eukaryota > Metazoa > Chordata > Amphibia > Anura > Hylidae > Dendropsophus > Dendropsophus ebraccatus. The sequence goes on from NC_091456.1 coordinate 141,006,088, forward strand.
TAAATAATAGTTTGTTTAAATCAGGGCGGGAAGTCTGTGCTGCTGCTTCGGACTACAGGAAAGAAAATTTACGGTGAGTAAAAAATTATCCTTTCCCTTACGTCCTCAGCAGCAGCACTAATGGGGATATAGCAAGCTATGAAAACAGACTAGGGAGGGCCATTACATTACAGAGGACAGAATGGCTGAGCCAAAAACTGGTTGATCAGACTCGTGAATATCTAGTCTATAGTGCTTGACAAAAGGTATTGACGGACGACCATGAAGCAGTCCTGCATATTTGTTCCAAGGGTACAGATCTTTTTTCAGCCCATGTGGATGATATTGCCCTCATTGAATGTGCCTTGATTGCATCAGGTACTTGTAATCCAGCTTCTTGGTAGCATATGGAGATGACTTCCCTTATCCATATGGACAGAGAAGCTTTGGATGACCTGCATCCTTTGTTTTTCCCTGCAAAGGATAAAAACAAGTGGTTAGATTACCTGAAGGAGTTTGTCCGTTCAATATACATGCTCCAAGCCCTTCCCACATCTAAGGGATGAAGCTCCTCCTCTCCCGTGTTGGCAGGAATAATGGATTGTAACAATGTAAATGTGGAAGACACTTCACCCACCAGGCTTCAAACTTCTTCTTTACCTTCAGGTAGATTCTGTAGGCAGTTGCGGCTCTGGACTGCAGAAGAGTGGTCACCACTTTGACAGCATATCAATTTCCATCTTGTTGATGGCAGTCAAGCTTCCAACAGGCCTACCCTCTTAAGTTATTAACTGAGGGTATACAGAAGCCTCCAGATTATTCCTATGGAATTAGCATCAGGAGAGAACGCCATGCTTTTAGATAATAAAAGGTCATCATGAAACCAGAGACTTGCTACTTGCAAGATTTTTAGACTCTGCCCACACCTGGCAGGGACGCTGGTAGTAATCTCTGCTACTGTGAGTCAGTAGCTGGGGAGACTGGGAGACTTCCCAGAAGATTCTTAGGCAGGGGGCTCACCATTGTGAACCATGCCCTCTTGGGTCAATAGGGGCAAATGAGGCTGACCAAGGGCCAATCTTGTCTCCGATTCTGCAAGACTCTGGGCTTTATAGGAGTGAGAAAAAGGGTTTCCAATTTGAACCTTCAATAGAAATAGGTCTATCCTCCATGCGATTTACCAGAAGGCTTCTGGTCCAGAGACCGTTCCTCCGACAGGGTTACATCGCAGCATAGATTGCCAGCAGACAAAATGCCCCTGCCTCCAGTAGTAATGCTACTGATTTAGTGCCCCTATAAAGATCGATATGCGCCATCCTAGATGCGGTTTTGATCTTATACTGATAGCTTTCCATAGATTGGTGTGCTGAAGTGGACTAGTATTCCCTTCATATGTTGGATGCCAGCAACATCTCTAATGGGGATTAAGGCTCCTTTGCTCGTTGCTCCTGCATACAAGCGCCCCACTGCTTGATACATCAATGGTTTTCTCTACCCACCTCATTGGGAGACTGTTGCCATTGAGCAGGAAAAGCCATCCTTGTCTCTGGGTGTAATTTCCAGAGCAGACCTAAGACCCAAGGGTATCAGATGAAGTGACAGCAACTGGGGAGTACTGAGAACCCCGACTTGTGTCAACTTCTGTAATCTCTCTGGAGGAAGAGAGAGTGTCACAGACTGGGGATCTATTCTCTTCTCTAGGAATTGGCCCATGCCAGAAACGAGGTTCAATTTTCTCAAACAGTCAAAAGTACAATAGACATTACGTGGTGACTGTAGATGGAGCCAAGATGATTCCAAACAGAAGGGCTGTAAATTGAAAAGAATTCCAATTGCCTTGTACAAAAGGTCTTGATGTAAAGGAATATGCAGCTTTTGTCTGTAGACAGGTACATGTGGGTATACATGGTCAGATAACGTCCTTCTTCTAGGAGGGAACTACAGAGCATAAATCCTCCATACAACCGCCTTCTCAGAGGAGGCTGTATACAGGTACATGCAGGTATACCTGGTCACATAACATCCCTCTCTAGGAGGGACCCACAGGTCATAGATCCCACATACAGCACCCTCCTCAGAGGAGGCCGTATACAGGTATTCACGGTCAGATAACTTCCCTCTAGGAGGGACCCACAGATCATAGATCCCACATACAGCACCTTCCTCAGATTGTGAAATTCAATATGGTAGCCTTTTCTATCATAACACTGGTACATACCTCTCTCATTATGGAAATAAATAGTCAGAAAAGACGTAGTCACAAGTTCTTGTTCCCATCCCCAAGGCCTCCGAGATGTCTGGTCCTTCTTGTGCAGGATTCTTTCCTTTACCTTCCGTACTAGAATTCCTACGGAATGGGGAACAAAAGTAGAAGTTCCTTCTCTTCTTATTAGACTGGGGCAGATAATGGACCTGATCATAAGAAAAAAAAAAACGACTTTTATGAGAATGTCCAATACAGATCCAACTATCTTTATATTGGAGTGAACATCTGCCCCCTTACAACGAAGGACCAGTCTCCAAACTGCGGGGATCGGGCAGCCAATTATACTGCTCAACTGTAGTAAGAGACAATTATTTATTTATTTTATTTATTTTTTTTGGAATTTTTTTTTTTTTTTTTTTTAACAAGGTCTTTGTTCATCTGAAGGAGCCATGACCTCTGACTCTATCCAGTTCAGCCTGTAGATTATCATTCAGATGTAAAATATTAAGCAGTCAGTCTCTTCTGAGAACAAGTTGCAATCCACAAATAAATTCTCTGCCACCTGAAAGTGGAATCTTGCGGGATCTGTACGCCAAGAAAGCTTTTTCCCCTCCAGAAGTTCTGTCACCAGAATCCTGCTACATCCAAGGATGGAAATTGTGCCAGACTGACCGGCCGACTAACAGACTAGTGCAGAGTGCCTGGAATCAGACACACAGGTGCACTGAATATGCAACCAGCAATCCTAAGGCGGTGTTCACACATAGCAGCTTCATAGCTTTACTGCATCCTTCAGTACACAGAAGCTCCATAGGGTCACTGCATCATCTGATATCAGTATTACAGAGTGTAACTAGACAGCAGGTGTACACAGTATTACAGAGTAATTATACTGCAGGTATACACAGTACACATCCAGCATCTCTAAGGATGTAGCTTCATAGGTCACTGCATTATCTGATAACAGTACTAAAGTAATCAGATAGGATTGTAGATGTGTACATCTGTGTACTAAGGCCATGTTCACACACAGTAGCTTTACTGCATTCTTAAATAGCAGCACTGGAACAGCGTAAAAAGCTCCATAGAATCACTGCATCATCTGATGGCAGTATTAGGCAAAATAATCAGATAGCAGGTGTATCCAGTACACATTCATTAGCTCTAAGCATCTGCTCACACATATATCTCTATATGGTTACTGTATCATATGATAGCAGTATTATCATGTGATAGCAGTATTAGTGGAAGTAATGAGACAGCAGGTGTTACACAGTACAAATCCAGCAGCTCTAAGGCTGTATTCACACACAGTAGTCTTGTATGTCTACTGCATCATCTGATAGCAGTATTAGTGGAAGTAATGAGACAGCAGGTGTTACAAAGTACACAACTTCAGACTCCAAGGCTGTGTTCACACACACAGTAGCTTCATAGGGCACTGCATCATCTGATAGCAGTATAGTGAAAGAAATCAGACAGCAAGTGTACACAATACACTACAATTCTAAGGCAGTGTTCACACATAGTGGCTTCATAACTTCACTGCATTCTTAAATAGCAGCACACAGAAGGTCCACATGATAACCATCATCTGATAGCAGTATTAGTGAAGGTAATTAAACAGCAGGTGTACATAGTACACGACTAAATTCTAAGACAGTGTTCACACACAGAAGCTTCACTGCATTCTTAAAATGTCAGCACACAGAAGCTCCACATGATCACTGTATCATCTGATAGCAATACTGGAAAAGTAATCAGAGAGCAGGTATACACAGTACACAACTACAATTCTAAGGCTGTGTTCACACACAATTACATAGCTTCACTGCATCATCTGGTAGCAGTACTATAGAAAGTAATCAGGCTGCAGGTGTTCACAATGCACAAATAGCAGCTCTAGGGTTGTGTGCACACACAAACACACACACAGTTTTATAGCTTCACCACATCATCCGATGGCAGTACTATAGAAAGAAATGAGGCAACAGGTGTACACAATTAGCATCTCTAGGGCTCTGTTCACATACAGTTTCAGAGCTTCACTGCATCATCTGATAGCAGTACTATAGAAAGTAATCAGGCAGCAGGAGTAATGAGGCAACAGGTGTACACAATTAGCAGCTCTAGGGCTGTGTTCACACACACACACACACACAGTTTCATAGCTTCATTGTAGCAGTACTGGAGAAAATAATGAGACAGCAGGTGTACTAAATACACAACTAGCAGCTCTAAAGCTGTGTTCATGTACACACATTATAGTTACATAGGTCACTCATATAGTGAAGCAGTCTAACAGGACTTGCACAACAAATGTTAAAAAAGTGAAAGATATTGAAACGAAACATTTGAGGCGTAAAAGCCTCATACAACCTATATATATATATATATATATATATATATATATATATATATATATATCTCCATCCAACTATCCTCCTGACACACAGGCCAGGCTTCCAGCTCAAAAAGAAAAAAGCAGCATATCTTACCTTGCTGAAGTATAAAGAACCATCAGCAGCCGCCCAGGCATGATACTTACTGCAGCAGCTTCATGGCTTCCCTCACACAGCGGCTTCATACAGCAGAGAAGCTGAGTGATAGTTCTACTAAAAAGTAAATCTCCTCTCTGATACAGCAGAGCAGGAAAAAACAACATTTTTTATAAACTCCCCCTCTCCACACAACCATGTGGAAAGGAAGAATCATTGGAAAGGAAAGCCAGACACAAACATAGGCCTGAGCCTGCTTCCCTCTCCTACCACCTGTCCCACAGGAGGACAGAAAAAAAACACAAGGAGGAGGGGTCTGTATGGCCTTCTTATAGGGCTCCTAATCAATCTTCTTTTATTAGTACCATCTGTCCTACCATTGCAGGAAGATAGGATCTTCCCCATTAGTGCTGCTGCTGAGGACGTAAGGGAAATACCCTTTCAAACTATGTTTAGTCTCTCCACTTGGCACACACAGAAATCGGACATGTAACAGTAAAATAAACAAGAAAAACGCAAACATTATTCTCCAACGAGAGAAAAAGTGAGGCAGAAAAATACTCTAGACCCCTTGTAGGATTCTTAAGCTTATCAAAATCCCTCTCCCCCTACCCTCCCGCACAGGTCAAAATAACATGCTATTGTGTAATTTCCCGTGACCAAAAAATCATAACCGAAACGGTTAGGCACTTATGCTTGAACAAACGTTACATCAGTCTCAAAACGACTTGCAGAGCCCGCCGAAACCAGGGCGAGAAAATCTAGTCATCTCACCAGACAGTACAACATAACTCCGCATATTCAGTCATTTTGCCTCAGAGCTCTTTCATTGTTGTCCAGCCATTGTAGGGCAGCCTTAGGCGACTCAAAAATGTGGATAGTGCCCAAGGCTACCACATGGAGTTTGGCTGGATATATGGTAGAGTAGGGTACTTGTAGAGATCTCAGGCGTCTGCGAATATCAGTAAACTGCGCCCTTTTCTTCTGAACTTCGGCAGAAAAGTCTGGATAGATGGATACCTTGGCACCATTGATGGATAAGTTGTCATTATCTCTTGCAAGGCGTAGTATTGCATCCCTGTCTCTGAAATGCAGAAGACGCATGATCACTGGCCGGGGAGCTCCTACTGGTGGTGGAGGGCGAGAGGGCACCCTGTGCGCTCTTTCAATGGCAAAAAGATGCGAGAGGTTATTAGTACCTATTTTCTCCTTTAGCCAGCTTTCAAAAAAGACCACTGCATCCTTTCCCTCAGCCCTTTCAGGGATTCCTAAAATCCTCAAATTGTTGTGCCTCAGTCTGTTCTCTAAATCATCCGATTTGTTGATTAGCAGGGACACATTATGAACTACCCTCTTTAAGTCACGTTTCACTGGAGGGAGCTGATCCTCCATCTCACTGACCCGACCCTCCACCTCAGTAATGCGTTCATTTACTTTTCTCATATCTTGTCTGATGAGGTTAATATCTTCCTTCAGACCTCCAATATGTGCATGCAAGGAAGCACTGCTCTGTGTCAGGGCTGCATATACATCTTTTATGGTGGGATTATCTGCAGGCTGTGCTGTGTCCTCATAGCCCCCTGCTGCACATACAGGAGACTGGCTGCTGTGTGTCTGCTCCCGGTCTCCGGGGACTCTCCTCTTATTCCCCTCCACACTGTCAGCCTCCCGCTCCCTCTCCTCGGTACCTGCCTCGGGTTCTGAGGGATCGTTCTCCTCCTCCAATGAACTGGTCTCCCAGGCGGTTGAGGAGCGGGCATACCGTTGTAGCCGAGGCGCGGTCTCCTTCCCGCGCTGCGCACCATCGGCGCCATGATGGATCTGTGAGGCGGAGGGCCCATCTCAGACCTTCTCGCTCCGGAGCTGCTCGGGCACACTATCAGTCCCCTGGGAGGCTGTTTGTGGGGTGTCGGCCACGGGAAGGATGGCAGGAAGGATCACTGTGCGGGGAGCTCGGGCTGCACACGTCCTCCTACATCGGCAGTCAGGCCACGCCCCCCCCTCGTCGCACTCCTGCTTCAGTCTGGAGGTCCCTTCTGACTGATGGGCACATTTTGACACTGATTACAACAGCCATTGTTTGTACATTGTGTGAACATAGCCTTAGACAGTTTAATAAATCTCCCTAGTTGTCTGCATTGAACACAAAGAACATACATATAAGGGAAAACTATCTGCTACATCATTATGACGCTAGTGAATTTATAAACAGCACTATGCTAATTTTAGCAATTATCTGGTTTATATTGGGATTTTATAACGTAAATGTGTATTATATTTGGTGGAAGAAGAAGAGACTGATTTATTTGTCAGTTAGATTATAAAAGCCATGTTTAAACTATTATAGTTTGTCATAAATGCAAATTATGTCTGCAAGGACTGACTTTATTCAAAAACAATTCTGAGTAGAAGGGAATTCTCAGTGGAATGTACAGAGACATACTGGCCTGACTTGGGGAGATTCTACAGAAAGTTACGTACAGCAGATATGGGAAATGAAAAGACTTTAGTGCATTTCTCTTTACGAACCATAACATTAAAATATGTTACTTTAAAGCCATGTTTACACAAAGCATATTTTGTATTAATCACGGCCGTTGTTGCAAATTGCAACAATGACCACGATTAATACGAAAGATACATTGCATTGAAAATGTTAGGCTGGGGAGACACGGACAAGACAGTGAGCCCTGGAATTGCCCCAACCAATGCCCCTACCTACTTGCCACGGACGACCCTAAACGGTCGCGGACAACCACGGAGTCGGTCCCTACACTGTGTAGGTGAATACACAAAAGGTAGACGGACAAACAAAACACAATAGAGGATAGTCAACTAGCAGGGTCAAAACCAAACAGACAATGCAGTACAAAATCAGAAGGAGAGCGGATTGTCAAATGTCAAGCAAGAGGTCAGAACACGGGCAGAGCAAAAGCAAGGTATTGGGACAGGGAACGCTGGGAAAGGAGCAGGGGAGCTGGGACTAGTGTGAACTAATAGCCAGCAGGGAAGTGAGGAGCTGGCTGCTTTTTATCCAGGATAAGAGACTAGGTCCAGCAGCTGATTGGAGCAGCCCTGATCCCAGCACCAAGCTCAGCTGAACAGACCTAGCAGTGCAGTAACCCCTGCACTGCCAGAAGTCTGACAGGCAAGGCAGGTGTGGCTGAGAAGTGAAACACAATTCAGACATAATATTCAGTGCAACAGCAGACAAATCAGCGCTTCCTCGGCCGCCCGACACGGACTGAGGAGCGCAAAGTCACATTCCTAACAGAAAATGAGTGAAATCCCGGCTGGAGTGTATACACATAGTATATGCTCTGGCTGGGATTTCTAGCTGCCTCAATGAAAACTGACATGTCAGTTTTGTGCGGCCGCTATTTATTTAATAGAGGCTGCACAGACCTGTCAGTTCACACAATGGAGAGTGCGGCTCCGGATGCAATTTCCATTGTGTGCAATGGTGAATTGGGATGCGGGCTCACTAGGATGCGCCCGCATCCCAATTAAATAGAATTGAAGTTGCAGTTGCAGTTGAAGTTGCAGTACCGGCCGGGATAAACTTCACTGACACCGGCCGCTTTGTGACACAGCCAATTCACAGAACGGCCGATGTCATACTAAGTGTGAACGTGGCTTAAGTCCTTTTAAATTCATAGTAAAATCTGTACTGCATTAAAGGTTACGCCAGCAGCGCCTGCTGGGTTTGGGGCGACCCCTGGGGTTTGGTCCTGTGCCAGTGGGGTTACAGGGCCATTCCGTGGCCTCCCTTCCCTGCTTGCGCTCGCTTTGCGGGGTTGGCGGTCGCTGACCGACAGTGTTGGTTTAGAGTAGGGACTCATGTGGGCCAGGGGACCTGCACGTGATACATGAGGCAATATGGTTTAATCAAATTATATGCCAGCATCCTGGCATTGGTTTTTAAATGTAGCCGAGAGGCATTAGTGTCAGCCATAGGTGTGAGGTGTAGCAGCTCCTTTCGCTTCATGTCTGCATTAAAGGTTCCATTGAAGCACGAAAACACAAAATTAAATCAGCTGGCAGCAGAGAGCGCCATGTCACCAATACACAAACCAAAATGGAGGCTGCCATTCCAGTATACAAGATGGAGGCTGCCATTCCAGTATACATACTGTACATGCCATGACCCAGGGTAGCTGAGGTGTCGTGCAGCAGGTGTGCTTGGTGATTTTGCTAGTGCACTTGTCACAGTGGCCAGGGGTGGTGATACCCACCCCTAGACACATGGGTACTGGCACTTGTAAGGATAGCACAAGGAGTCCAACTCTTAAATAAGTAACAGCTTTACTTGAGAACTTCAGTGCAATACAGTTAATGTAGTATACAACTTGGAAGGTGCAGGTACAGGTGATAATAGTGCTTGAGGTAGCTGCTTGAGGTAGCGACTGGAGGTGACAGTGTGCAAAGTGTGGATATGCCATAAAGCAAGGAAAACCCCTTTAATTAATTGGGGAGTCTAAAAAGGCCTTGAGAATAATAATAATAATAATAATATTATTATTATTATTATTATTATTATTAATTGCAGATGATTCATTGTGTCTCTTTTCAGCCTTATAAAAAATAAACATTATGTTACAAACTATGCATGTTATATACTCCATGTATTATCCTTGAAAATGCAAACATATCAGGACCAGAATATATCAGTTTCTTGCCAGGTTATGGTCACTAATTTATAGAAAATGTGCATTACATTGTTTTGTATTGCAATTTGCCTTTAACCCACCATCCTGCAGCTAGTCCTCTAGATAGGATGTATTAGCTTCCTTTCCCTGTGTTACAGCCTTCCAGATTTTGGTTTTAATAATAAGTCATCTGAAACCTTGTAAACACCGCGCCCACACACTGATGGAAAGCAATTGTCCTGTGTTTCCCCGAGAAGAATAAAAAGGTTATTGAAATAGATCTACACAATCCCCTATTACAGAAATATTACACGGAATCAGCAAGAACAACTGTCCTGACACCAACTCACTCGTAGAGCTGACAAATTGAATCTTTTTCATTAGGCGTTTCTCTTGACTGCATAATAGACAACAGAGTTCAGAATAACTCCGGGCTATGCAATTTTTACATATAATATTTATCAGTGTCAGCCAATTTCTCAGTGTTGTGTGCCAAGCCGATAATTGCATGGGAATTGTGTACTGCTTATTATAAATGTAGACTCATACAAACGGGTTTTCTTTTATCAAAACAAATGTCAGGAAGTTTTTAGAGAAGGCAGCAGTTAAAACAAATGCAAAATGAATAGTGTAAAAATCACACAAGGAAAAAAGACCGTGGTTAAAAGAGAACATATGTCATCGCTGAACATACTAGACGTGCTGTAGGGAGTGGTGCTAATCCCTAAAAGTGTTAATTTCCTATAGAAAATGATAACAAATCACAAAGAAGACAAAAAGAAGACATTCCCATGGATTTTTTTCCCTTTTGTTTGGCCAAACTTCAGCAAAACTTTTTTTCCCCTTGGCAACAAAACTATCTTGCTGCTTGCGCCAGGCCTTACAGGTCCATTTTATACCTACATGTTCAGCTTATCCCAACATCAAACATTATCTTGTGGATATGAGATAACTTGCTGGTTGGTGCTAAGGCCCCTCCGCCGATCCCAAGAATGATGGTTAAATTTGCTGATCCCAATAATAAAGGTCAAACATCCCCCAAATGAACAGAGGCTTTAAAACATTATTAAGCAGTAATTATTGGAGAGTTCTGCTTTATTGGTACTCTGCCATTGGCAGGCTATACTAGCAGATCTAACATGGAGACCATTGACATCTACAGGTGCCCTCTTGCTGCCATTGCTAGTGAATTGGCACCTAGACAGGACTGTTTTCTGGCAGAGTCACTGCTAGGGAGTTAAAAGACCAGCACTGAGCTGGTCTCTGTTGTTGACAGATGGTGGATACCTAAAAATATGGTGATATATGACAGGTGGTGGAACTTGAAAATATTACTTAAATGGGAAGTCCGGGCAAAATATGTTTAACATATGTTATTGCCCAACGAAAGTTACGAAAATTACTAATAGATACTTACTATGGGAAACGCACCTATAGCGCATTTCCCCTGCACTTACTACAGCATGGCCTGCTCAGGTCTTTGTAAAGTTGATGATCTCATGTCACATAAACTGCCAACTCCTGCTGCAGCGGTTGGACAGACTGGAGCAGCAGAAGTTGGCAGACATGAGATCATCAACTTTTCAAAGACCTGAGCAGGCCATGCTGTAGTAAGTGCAGGGGAAATGCGCTATAGGTACATTTCTTATAATAAGTGTCTATTAGTAATTTTTATAACTTTTGTTGTACAATAACATATCTTAAAATAATTTTGCCTGGACTTCCCCTTTAACTAGAAATATTAGGAAAAAAGCCTTCATTAGAGTAGAATCCAAAACCTCATATTAAACCAGTTGAAAATTAATCAAGGAAACTGGTGATGGGTGACCTTACCAGGACATCAGAGCAACAGCGTAAGCCATTGATAGGTGACATATGTCTATACATCAGTTTTCAAACGGGTAGCACTGTGTGGGTACAGTATATCTGCTGGCATATGAGGTGGGTTGCAGCTGTTTATGGCCACCTTATACCTGACAAATCATATAACCTAAACCATTTGCAAGTAGGCTGTTGACTAACTTAAGTGTATTAAAGGACAAGTCCGGCGAAAATTATTTTTTTATATGTTATTACTTATGGAAAGTTATACAATTTTCTAATGTACATTAATTATGGGAAATGCTCATATACTGCTATTTCCCTTAATTTAGTGTATCAGGAAGTGTTAGAATTATCTCTGAAGCAGTGACGTCACGACCAACGGTGTAATTCCTATGGAGTGTCCAGCAGGGGGCGCTCTATATATAGAAGTCAATGAGTACCATTGACTTCTATATATAGTGCGCCCCTGCTGGACACTCCATAGGAATTACAGTGTATGTAATGTAATGTAATGTAATGCACTGTACTGTTGTGACTTTATGAATACATTTATGGAATACTTTGGGGAGCAAGTGTCCTTGCTCCCCAAAGTATCCCATAAATGTATTCAATGAATACATTTGCAGGGCACCGAGCAGGGAGGGAGAGAGGTGCCATCTACCTCCCCCCCCTTGCTCGGTGCTGGGAACATATACAAAGTACTACTCCCCCATTATCTGCAGATAATGGGGGAGTAGTACCTTTTGCTATCCCTATCACCGCCTGCGCCGCCGCTCACACAGGGGCTGCTATTCATGCCCCCCGCCGCTCCCCCTCCTCCTCCCGGCATCAAACTTACGATCGCGCTGCTGATTCCCCGCCGCCCGCGCCGCTCCTAACTACCCGCTCGCTCGCCCGCCCCGTTCCTGGCCGCCGCTCTCTGCTCATGCCGGCCGCGTCAGCCCGCCCCCACCCCGGCCGGGACACCAGGAAGCGCCGTGCTCCCGGCCGGGGTGGGGGTGGGCTGACGCGGCCGGCATGAGCAGAGAGCGGCGGCCAGGAACGGGGCGGGCGAGCGAGCGGGTAGTTAGGAGCGGCGCGGGCGGCGGGGAATCAGCGGCGCGATGAATAGCAGCCCCTGTGTGAGCGGCAGCGGCGCGGGCGGTGATAGGGATAGCACAGGTACTACTCCCCCATTATCTGCAGATAATGGGGGAGTAGTACTTTGTATATGTTCCCAGCACCGAGCAGGGAGGGGGGAGGTAGATGGCACCTCTCTCCCTCCCTGCTCGGTGCCCTGCAAATGTATTCATTGAATACATTTATGGGATACTTTGGGGAGCAAGGACACTTGCTCCCCAAAGTATTCCATAAATGTATTCATAAAGTCACAACAGTACAGTGCATTACATTACATTACATACACTGTAATTCCTATGGAGTGTCCAGCAGGGGCGCACTATATATAGAAGTCAATAGTACTCATTGACTTCTATATATAGAGCGCCCCCTGCTGGACACTCCATAGGAATTACACCGTTGGTCGTGACGTCACTGCTTCAGAGATAATTCTAACACTTCCTGATACACTAAATTAAGGGAAATAGCAGTATATGAGCATTTCCCATAATTAATGTACATTAGAAAATTGTATAACTTTCCATAAGTAATAACATATAAAAAAAATAATTTTCGCCGGACTTCTCCTTTAAGTAATGATATTTAAGTGCGAGGGTGCAGATCTCGCTGATCCTGGCATGATGTCAGCACCATATGTGTTTTGGTGCTTTATTGTATTTCAGAGGGTACAAGCCAGCAGTCGACACCTACTGTGGAAATGCTGAGCTCCATACCTCACCACCCAACATCTGCTGTACATAGATGTATTTGGAAGAGGTTGATAAAGTACATAAAGAAGGGCCACACATTGCATAATGTATTTGCCAATGATTGGGCTGACCTCTAATGAATGCTTCTCTCAATGCCTCTCATAATTAGTTAAAACCAGAAAATGGGTTCTAGAAGTATTTGGACAGTGACATGATTTTATTGTTTAGTCTCAGTACAAGACCTGGAGACTAAACAATCAATTTGTGATTTAAAGGGAATCTGTCAGTTGTAATTCGCTTTTCAAACTACTTACACTGTTAGAAGTTTGGTCATGGATATATATACGGTACCTTTCATATATCTGTTTGTGCTTCCATAACATAGAAAAATTCTTCTATTTTCCTGTGCAAAAAGGCTTTCCCAAGCTCCTGTACGTACGGTTGTAACTCCTTCTTCTCAACTCAGGCTTAACCTCCCATTCAAGACCCTGCTTGATTGACCTGCTTCCAAATCTTGCACCTGAACACAACTTATATGCAGAGCGTAGGAACGGGATTTGGAAGCTGAGCCTTGACTGTAAAAAAAAAAAAAAAAAAGTCACAAACGGAGAGGGAGGGATGGGGTGTTCCAGCCCTCAGCACTTCAAGAGCTTGGGAAAACCCTTTTGACACTTTGCCCCAGAGAATAGAAGCATTTTTCTATGTTTTGGAAATGCAGAGCGATATATGAAAGGTACCAAGTGTCTCTTTTCCCAGCTATCTAACAGTATCAGCCATTGGGAACCTGAATTGCAGATGAAAGATTCATTTTAGGTGTTGTCTTCAGGTGTTGAATTCAACAAGAGTACTGAATAAGCTGTTTAGAAACTACCGTCATTGCATAATCTCTTCATTTCTAACTCTCTAATGCTACGTTTACACGGAACGATAATTTGCCCGATCGTACGATTAAGGATGTCGGAGTAACGTTTTTCTTTTTATAACGATCAGCGTTTAGACGGTAAGATATATCGTACGGAAATTCGTTTTGCGATCGTTTTGCGATCGCCTAAAGCCTATCGCACACATTGGTTAAATCGTCGAACGACTGTTCACATGGAACGATCTGCGAATTTTTTGCAAACGATCAACGACGATTTGAGAACCTGTTGAAAGATCAATCGTTGATCGTTCGCTGCGTTTACACGTAGGATTATCATTCGAATTCGACCGTTATCGAGCGAATTCACACGATAATCGTTCTGTGTAAACGCAGCATAAGTCTCTCCAATAACATTTTGATGCCTTGTTCCCATTGTGATGTTGTACGGAGGCTAAATGATGAAAATTGTGTTTCCATCCAAATACTTTTGGACTCTGTATCTGACCAGTTTTAATGTTTGTTCAAGTTTTTTGTCCTTTGTTCCTTTTTATATTGAGAAAATACTTAAGTATCTATCGCATTAAGCTCAATAGAATTGTCCAACTAATAAAAACCATAATGTTCGATTAGGCAGCATTTTAAGCTTTTTTTTTTTATCCACATCTAGCGTTGGTTTTAAAAAATAGCTTTTGTGTTAACTAACCCGAGCAAGTTAAACAGAATAAGGGGTGGTAGTAGAGAGCATGAAGCATGACTATAAATGTGTTTAACCCCTTGATTCCCATCTGCCAGTACATGGTAATTTATAAGTGCAATTCAACAATATTGCAGTGTCATTTCACATACCGTACAGTAATTATTGAGATTATGCTACATCATACCATAATCCATCGGGACACGGTAGAACCCATGACATATAGGTACTCCAGAAAGTCCAGGGCTCTATAAAGTGAGCTAAAGGGCAGAGCTTGCTTCATAGAGAATGAGGACTATCAGCAGCCAGGTCCTCACAGTTAATACCAGGTTGCAGTGATCGCGCTGCCCCCCATCATTACCCCTTAAAGTGACTCTTATAACAGAGTCACCCTCAGGACAGTAGGTAACTGTATATGAAGAAGACTGTAGCAAGATTTATTATATATATATATATATATATATATATATATATATATATATATATATATCCAAGGAATAGGTTTTACCTTCAATGAATGCTTCTGGCTTAATAAATTCCGCCTTCCCAGTCTGTTCTTGTAATGCCTGGATTCGTGGATCCACTGAACCGTCACTAGCGATGGCATAAACCGCACCAGGGAGCGGAGTCTAAGGGGACGCTGGTTTTCACCAGAGCCCGCCGCAAGGCGGGATGGGCTTGCTGCGGCAGGCGACCCCCAGGTCGCTACCCCTGGCTTCGTTTGCTAGTGATGGCGAGTAAGGTGTCGCAGGAGCAGTAGGCAGGAGATAGTGTTGGCAGTGGTCAATAGGCGTAACCGCAGGTGACAGAGGCAGTGCACAGGAACAACAGACTTGGCAGCGGGCAGGAACTAGGGACAAGGACAGCAGACAGGAACAACAGGGAGCTGGGCCAAATGCTATGGGAAGCATGTAGAGGCTCCAACACGAGGGACAGGGCATGCTGAGAATTATAGGGAGTGATTAGTGCAGCTTCCAATTAGGGGCGGACTGGCCCTTTAAATCTGAGACAGCCGGCTCGTGCATGCCCTAGGAGGCGGGGATGCGCACGCCGGCCGGGACAGACTGAGACAGGAGCGGGGCGAGGTAAGGCGCCCCCCGGGGCCGAGCTAGTAGCAGCGCCGGGTTCCTGCCTAGGAAAGAGGGAGGTTGCGGCGGTGGCCCGGAGCACGGGACGCCGCAGCAGCCATGACAGTTCTCTCCTAGGCACCTACAGTATTCCACATAATGATTGTAGTCCATGTGTTCATGTCATTGTTTCCACCCCATGCAGGTCACAGCATAAACAGTAATACAGAGGTGTGACACAATACAATTCTTGACTGAAGTTGGAGATAAACTGTATTCTTTAGTAGAAATGTAAAAAAAATCCTGACCTGAGCACATAATCTTCTAAGCGGTATATAAACAGTGTGATTATTGCCAGTAAAGAAATATAGAATAGATTCTGATGGATGTCACAATATTATGGAGTGTAACAATTGGATAATGAACAAAGTCTTTGGCTGCTGCGAGCTATGAACTCATACAGTTTTACATGTAATCCCTTTGATCAGCCTCTGGATCCAGTATTTATTTGGCATATTGCATGGCTGTAGCATGAAGAGTATACCCCTGTTGTTAACCCTTTGTTCAGTCTACAAATGTATGCAATGCCATATCCCTGCTAAAGATATAACTAGCTCACTTTTACTGAAATAAAGAGGAGCACCAGTACTTCAAACAGTGTACACACAGGCAGGAGACCCACTTCACTCAACGGTTTTAGCTTCAATAGGCTTTTTAAACAAATTTTTCTAGTATTTGTATGTTTCTGTGGGGTGTGGGATTCATAGGCTGTGCCTGACTACCTACAGTACATGGTTGGTGCAGCCCTAGATTTATGTTATTAAACATTACTTTTGTCTCATGCTTAAATATTTGTTTACACCCATGAACACATTTGGCCTTCAGACACCAGAACTGAAAAGTTAAGTTTGCCCACTTACCTTCAAAATGCATACATGTTCTGACCCATGAATTTGTCCTGTCTCTGGTTAAAGTGGAAAGAATATCTAGAACAGTTACAACTTCTGTAAGCTATAGACTTGGAACAAGCTTCCAGCAGATATGGTTGGTAAGTCTACAATAACTGAATGTCAACCTACCTGGGATAAACATATATGTGTAGCAAGATAATAAGTACAGGAAATACTAGAAGGGCAGACTAGATGGACTAGATTATTTTTTTTCCGATGACAATCTTTTATGTTTCTATAGAAATATCTAGAAACCTTTAGCACTCTAGTATAAAGTAGTTCAAGCGCTGTACTAGAATAATTTCTCAGTAGAAATTTTACTATTAGCTATTAACAAAATAGTTGTTCTTTTCTTTAAGGACTACGAAGATCTCTCCAATAATTTATCATCATGGTGACAGGCTACAACGGCCTGTGTTTCCAACTCTAAGGAACTTTAAAGCACAAGGCATGATCTACAATATAAAATATGACTGGCTTAGCTTGGTGTCATAGAACCTGACTGGCCCATAAATTCCCAGCACTGGGGTGAATTAGTTTACTGACCACAAGACTAGTCTTGTCACCCAACATCAGTTACCAACCCCATTGACACTTGTTAGGTAGTTTATAAAATAATAGTTATTAAAGTAAAGTTATGAATATTTGTTAACATGCGTGTTGCACTGATATTTCGGAATCTTCTACACATCTTGTAACTTTTGTACTATTTTTAATGGCCAAACAAAAAATTGTATACTAGTGTTTAGCAAACTTGCTGAACGTTCGGGTTCGGCTGAACCCCAGCACTTGGCATTTGACTTCCATTGCCTGAAAAAGTTGGATGCAGCCCTAGGGCTGCCAAGAAAATATGAAAACAACATATGGCTGTATCCATGCTTTAGATGACTACCTAAGGTTATGTCCATATTCTCCAGCCACCGGAAGTCAAATGCAGAGTATTTAAGGTTGGCTAACCCGGAATGTTTGGCAAGTTTGCTTAACACTGATCTTAATGTATTGGTCAAGTAAATTTAGTCTTATTTGAATTCAGGTATAAGGTACATGACTAAAATATTATATGAAACATGATGTACATGTGCTGTAGGGTCTTTATTACACAATACGAAGCATATTGGTAGCAGATGTCTACTTAGTAGCTGCTGCAATATAAAGGTTCTTGAAAATTTAGTGGGGTCATTTCTTCAATGAGATCCTGTCTGATGTAATAGCTTCTGAAACTTCTTCTTTTGTAATTGCCAGTTTAGAAAACTGCATCTCCTCCAGAAAAAAAAAACAGTTGTCATACTGATACCAGTTGTAAGCCTTATGTCCTGTTATAGGGAGATCATATTTATAGCAATGTAGGGGATTAACAGACAAAGATATTTACTTGCTGAATAAGTAGACATGTAAGGACCTTGGTCTGGGGTTCACAAAAAGTATAGATGACCACAGCACATCAAAGGTTAAAGGGATCCTGTCACCCCGCCATGCAGGGCAGAGCCTGCCCGACCCTCCGGTAGATCTCCAATACTTACCCACTCCTGCCGGTCCAATTACTGAAGCCGGCCCCGCCGCAGAGAAATCGTCACCCAATAGTCTGCATGCTTGATGTTTGAACAAGAAGGGATGAGTCCGTCGTCAATAGGAAATCACTGGAGCACTAGAGAGGTGGGATCAGCTTCAGTAGCAAGACTGGCAGGAGCGGGTAAGTATCGGGGGCTCTACCAGGGGGTCTGGCGGGCTCTGCGGGTGACAGGTTTCCTTGAATGAATGAAAAATGATGAAAAAAGAATTTGTGAAGAAAACCATTGTAACACTATGTGGATGAAATAAAACAAGTTTAAAAAAAAAAAAATCTTTTAGCCTTCAATGTGCTGTGGTTTGAAACTTCTTAACTATTTAGTCATCTTTCTGTATTTTTTTTAATACATTATAAAGCGTTTTGTGCGTGTGGTGCATCTGTCAGTAACGCTGCATTGTACGCTTGTGAAGTCTAGTTGCCCTAGGCCTTTAGCAATGTAAATGCTACTGACAAACATTTAGGAGAACATTCCGGGGTATGGATTACACACACCTGAAATGTTGGCACCGCACATAGAGTTACAGATCAGTTTCTGCAAACCTGGAAACAAAAGGAATGCTGTTATTTCGAATTATGATAAAAAGGGCCTGAGGTGAAATGGCAGGTAATCTCCAAAATATAATGGATCGGGTTTCAAGCTGAAACAAAGGTAGACTCCCTCACTTCAACTAAATCAATGCCTTATGTATTTTCTATCCAAACATGTATCACATTGATGTCTAAAATTTCCACTTGAAGGTGCAAGGTCTGGGTACTGGTTCTATCTTCTTTCAAAGAAAGCGATAAGCGACCTGGGTTGTGTTCCTAGTCTGTACTGCTATTATCAGTCTTAATTATAGGCTATTTACACCTCTGGAAAGTTGTTAGAGATATGATTCTGTGAAGGACAAACTGAACGGAAAGTTCTAAAAGGATAAAAAGAAACATGAAGCACAAGTAATAACAATAATATACATGGCAGGTGGAAAAATCCAGAATAGACATACTTAATATCATATTGTTATTGTCGAAAGATAATTTTTACATACAGTACATAGTACGGTTGAAAAAATAGACATGTCCATTAAGGGGTTTGGATGGATGGATAAATTCTATATTCCATACATACCCATTACAGAGTGCCTGTCATAAGGGCCGCTTCCGAATTAGTGGTGAATTCTAGTCACAACATGCATGAGAATGTAATGTGCATAACCCCCCCATTGAATTAGAATGGGGATTGCATGCATTATGGTCTCTTGCGTGTTCGTAACTACTGAGACCACCTGAATTTCCGCCAACAGAGTAAAATTCACCACTGATCCGGCAGGTGGTCCTGATGACAGGTACACTTTAATTTTTTTATAGCCTAAGAACTTGTCTAAGCCTGTTTTGAAGCCCTCCACTGTTCTTGCTGCAACCAAATCCTAAGGTAGACTGTTCCACCAATTTACTGTTCTCACGTTAAAGAAGGCTTGTCACCTCCGGAGAATAAACCTTTTTTTACCCAGATGGAGGCATTTCCCCCTTTTTCTTGCACCCGTCATTCACAGTCTGAAGCTATGTTCACATAACATAACTTTTGTATTAATCATGGCCGTTGTTGCCAATTGTTGCTGCCACGATTAATACAAAAGTTATGTTGCACTCCCGTCTGTGGGAGTCCCGGCCAGAGTGTATACACATAGTATACACTCCATCCGGGATCCCTAGCGGCTGCAGGAAAAACTGACATGTCAGTTCATTGCTGCTGCTATTCAATGAACACTGACAGCTCACACAATGGAGAGTGTGGCTCTGGCTGCACTGTCCATTGTTGGCTATGGTGAATTGGGATGCAGGTGCACATGGATGCGCCCGCATCCCACTTCAGCACAAATGAAGATCATTCAGCCGGTACTGCAGTTACGATGTGTGAACCCGGCCTGAACGTATATAAGTTGATCATATCTCCCCTTATACGTATCTTCTAAAAACTAAGTAAAGTTAATTTATTATTTTTAATAATTATTTCACTATGGATTTTTCTATCAAAAATATACCTTAAGAGGACCAAACAAAGCATAAGGTATGTCTGAGATTACAACATACAAAATCTGAGAATTAAAGGGGCTCTCCTGTACAGAATATGAAAGCAGTAGCAGTGGTTTTCTTGTCAGAGGGCAGGGAATGTAAGAGGTGTTGTCTGGGGATTCAAAATAAACTTAATATTTGGCTGGGAGTGGTGTAAAAATAGCTATACTTATGCTGCGTTTACACGAAACGATAATTGGCCCAATCGTACGATTAACAATGTCGGAGTAACGATTTTTTTTTCATAACGATCAGCGTTTAGACGGTACGATATATCGTATGGAAAATTGGTTTTGCGATCGTTTAGCGATCGCTTAAGCCTATCTCACACATTGTTTAAATCGGCGAACGACTGTTCACACGGAACGATCTGCGATATTTGGGAGAACGATCAACGACGATTTGAGAACGTTATCGTTATCGCGCAAATTCGCACGATAATCGTTACGTGTAAACGCACCATTACCTACCACAATCCCTGGAATCTAATGTTTCTGGTTACTACTTGTCACCACTACTTCCTAGATTCTGGTGATGCACCATGCCTGTGAGAAGTGCTTGCTTAGCCAATCACTGATTTAGGCAAGACACCACTGCGGCCTGTTTTTGGCTGAGCGATGATAACGCCTCACAAGAAAGTAGCTGTGACAAGTGGTGACCAGGAACTTCGGTACTGAAGATGCAGGGGTTCAGGTAGGTGATTAGAACTTTTTGTTTGTTTTTACACCACCCCCAGACAGATAAGCTCCTTTTTAAGCAGTGGTGTGAAAATGTAATTCCCAACATAATGCCCTTCACGTTACATACGGTTGAATGCATAATGCTCCGCCTTTTCCATGACTCTACTAAATATAGAGATACCAATATTGCTGCTACTTCTAGCTGGTCTTTCACTATCTCATGTCATAATTGAATTAATAGCAAAACTACTCCTTACTTCTAATATCCTTTATGTTGCCTCTACTGTTTCTATATGTGTAAGAAAGAAAGGAGAGCAGGACTTAAGGCCCCTACTCTTTATACTTTTGTCGGCCATACCCACTGTGGTGGTAAATCACTGCTTGATCCCTTTGTTCTTGGGAGAAATATGCCAGAGCCGTTTACCCATAGAGAACACAGGCTATTTAGTCACTACTCAGATGGAGTCATAAATATTTTCCATAACAATTCCATTCCCATTTCCATTCCATACCATAACAAGTGCAAAACAAAACAAGTCTGTTAAAATTGTTGTTCACTTTAACCAAGTCCTTTCTCTTCTTAAAGGGTGTAATGAAAATTAGGTTGGCTGACTGCATGGGTACAAGTCCCGTGAATAGCTGTGAGCAAAAGGGACTAACAGACGTCAGCTTAAAAGCTAGACAGCTATCAATATGTTTTTGAGTTTTGGAGGAAGTGGTGGAATTCAATGATCTGGACTTGTCAGTTCACCAAGAACAGAAGAAGGAATCAAAAGGGAACTCTTACGAAAAATGTACGAATTCCACGCAAATGTTGTCCGATTTTTTATGGCAACAGCACAATCCAATGAGTCATAAAAAATGTAAAAAAAAATCTTTGGACAGTTCTACAAATATGGTTGTGTTAAAGAACTGAATTCTTAGCTCAATGTCAGTCTGCTGTAAAGGTTTGTCACTTGCAGAATAGAATGTGAAGGGAAGCGTCAAAAACTGAAGATTAATGTTTTGTTAAGCTCCACCTAAGCTCATCACTGAAAACCAATGTTTGTCTAAGTGTACTAAATTCTCTGTGTCATTCTCAGCCTGTTGGTTCATGCTTGATTTGGCATACGTGATCTATATTTCAGTGGTGAATAAAGGGCATATGCATGATAAATGACTTCCTTATCATATTTTTCCCAAGCATATATATAGCAGTTATGGGAATGTGGTAAGATGTAAGGAGGTACTGATGATTGAAAGTATTGTGCTCAAACTAACAATTACTAGACGTGTTACAGCTGCAGAAGACGTATTAAAATACTTCATGAGATGCGACTGTAAAGGTGTGGGAGATTTGGGGAATATGGGCACAATGAGGGGAATTTTGAAAACTTGTGTGGGGAAGATTCTTGCACAAGCCACAAATATGTACCATCCGGTACTTTCATTTTAAGCTTTGCCCATTGATAGAATGGCGCCGGAGTGGGGAATCGGTGCTGCAGTCCTTTTTTAGAACCGTGGCCTGGTTTACCGTGTACAGCGGGGTTCTATTCATGGGAAGCGGCCGGGGGTGAAGCACTGGAGGAGGGACGGCCGCCCCCAGTGGGAGGAAACCCCCTCCCCTCTATGACGTGGCTCCATCAGAATCAATGAAGCCGCATCATAGAGGGACAGAGTTTTCCTTTCCATGGGCAAAACTTAAAGCGAATGTACAGTACCTGATATATATCATTAATATCATGTCTCCTGTCTGTCCATTTGGATTCAGGAGTCACAGTGTATAAAGAAACTCAATTGTGGGTTTCTAAAAGATTCATACATGGGACCTTCATTGCGACAAAAAGACCATATGGCAAAGTCTTTTAACTCACAATTTTTCTTGTTTTAAATATTAGTCAAATGGCAGAATTCTAAGTAACAATGATCTGGACTTGCCATTTGGAGAGCTGACATATCTCCATAAAGGTACTGGTTGCTTTTTTGTGGTGGTATGGCTAGTTGGAATTTGCTTGTCAGCTTAGCCAGAGATACTAGTGTCTTGACGCCAGTGCTTGTCCAGCACACAGGTGTGATGTTGGTACCTGCTTTTTTGTGTGGCTGGCTGTATTCCCCAATGGTTGGTAACCTGCCGGGTTGTTGCGGGTCCTTTGGGCTCTTGTCATGGTAGTTCTGAGTGGCAACTGACCCACCCGGACTATCGGTGCCGCCACCCACAGTCCAGAGAAAAGATAACCCAAGGTGTATGGTGCTGTGTGAAGGGGCTGGTGCATATAGAATCAGATTCACAGTGATTTAAAAAATAGAACAGCTTTAGTATAAAATTCTTCAATAATACAATACACTTTTGAAGAATAGATAAATCTTTGACGCAGACTTTAGTGCTTGAACTTGTGCTTAAGAAGGTGCTTGAGAAGTAGAATAGAAGAGAGGTAGTTGTAGCGGTGCTCGGGGAGTAGAGGATAAGAGTTTGTCAGAGGAGCCCCAACCCAATGTAGCTGTGTACTCTGCTGGAACTTGGAGATATACTTTAAAGTGAGAAGTTTACTTGCAGTTGTGTTTAGACTTTGGTCTTACCACCTTCAGCCCTACAGTGTCGAGCTACTACAAGCCCCAGCCATGGTTATCTGGGCGTAGCTAAGTGTCCGGGGGTGTCCCTGTTACCTGCACTGCGCGAAAGGATACGTAGACCTTCTTAATGGTAACTTTGTCCTATCCAGGCTAGTTCCTCTTGTACTCAGGATACTGCCCTGCTCTTTGTAGACGTGTTCTTGGCATGGGTTAGAGTATTCCTTGATTCCTCTTCCATTTAAAGTGCTTAGCACTGCATAGTAGATACAGTAGAGGTTGTCATCTAGCTGCTACACTTTGGTGACTAGACTGACCTGCTCCCTTCCTCCCATATGGAGCTAACTTCTCCTACAGGGGTTGAGTGTTGTTGGAGAGCAGGGATAGGCAGAAGAAGAGAAAGCACCTCCTATAGGTTAGCACAGAATACATGGTACAACAATAACATTAACCCATTACTGACTTCAGCTGTGCAGCCAATAACATAGGAATATAAAAGATACTGAAATCTAGTGTTGAAACTGTAAAACACCACATTAACACCTTTACAGTGAGAACTTTGCAACAGGTGCATAAGGCCCTTAATAGTGGGACACCACATTATGACAGTACTTCCTTCCTTAGCAGCTACAGGCAATACATTTATTACAAATATTGTTATTAATGAATATTTTCATACATCTTTTATACCTTTCCTTGATTACCTGAAAAATCTACAAATGGATAGGAGAACCTGTCATACTTTCATTCTGCCAAAACCTCTAGTCCTCGAGACTGTCCCCAGCAGCTTTTTCCCACCCCACCAGCTTTGATTGATAGATCTCTAACTCACTGGGTGTGGAGAAAAATCTATCAATCAATGTTAATAGGGCTGACAGGAGCCGTATAGTTCATTCCTAAAAGACGAGCATTAGACTTTCCATTAGGTATATGTTACAGAGAAAATATGTCATTAGTAAAAAAAACAAAAAAGAATCTCTCGGACGGTTTCAAATAGTTTAAATGATCACAGTGTCTGTCAAGGGGTTAAAAGCACCTTCACAGTTATATCTTTAGATTTGTGAACTTGTGAGCTGTGCACTTTACATTTTTCCTAGATGGAAAGGAGCCTAGAGGGTGTGGCTGATCAGTCCAAGTGCCCAGCACTTCAATCCTTCTGTCCTTAAAGGGGTTATCCAGCGCTACAAAAACATGGCCACTTTCCCCCTACTGTTGTCTCCAGTTTGGGTGGGGTTTTGAAACTCGGTTCCATTGAAGTATATGGAGCTTAATTGCAAACCACACCTAAACTGGCGACAACAGTAGGGGGAAAAATGGCCATGTTTTTGTAGCGCTGGATAACCCCTTTAATAGACAGCCTTTGGGCTGTGAACTGCGTGTGTTCTCTATGGTCAAAGGGCTTGTCATTAAGCAAAGTTGTTAAAGTCAGGTGTGTACCTGTACCTGAGTAGTGTCCCAGAACAGGTGTGCTCTGTCAGGTGTCGCAGTCTGGGATGATGAGTGCATGTAAGCACTTTAACCACTTGATGTCTCCCTCTCCCTTAGCTGATGGATGCACATTCGACACTTCTGCCGTTAAGTTCACTGTTCACACTTGCTCTGATTAGAAAATACAGCTGGGGCCACTGAGGATTCTGCAGCAGCCGACACATTGTATATCTGTTTCTGCTCTCTCCGTCAATGAGAGCCTATGAGAGCAGAGCAGATTGCACTGCTTCCACATCCTCTCCCTGTCTATATCTCCCTATCCCAGCAGGTCTTAGCAGTGAGACCCAGTAAGATCAATAACTTTTGCCATGTCTAATGGTATGTCAAAAGTTATATTTTAAGTGATAGGTACTCTTTAATAACAGTCCCCTTTAAACTCCATATCCATCCAATATTTCCACTGAACAATCTAATCTGAAGGCACTGTCTATTCTGTATGACTGTATTCCAGACCCATGAGCTTTCAGAGGAAAGGTCACAAAGGAAATGTTTATAGTTCATCTATAATTTCCTAATTCATTTATATTTTATTTAAGAAGTTCCTGTCCTTTAATGCTATTCTCCTTCTCCAATGAGGTATAAAAACCATCGGCCGAGCGTCAGCAGCAAGAATATCACTTTCATTTAAAAACAAATACCCATGTCATTCCGACAAGGTTACAGAAGACCTTTAATATGGTGACATTTTCCCTTTGCAAAGCCATTTAGAGCTTTATCTAATATACATGACAATATCTCCATAGGACATGTAATTGATTCTCCCTGGCCCTATCACTTCTGCCCAGGCATCTGTTGCTGCGCTTTTTAATCTGGCAGAATTTGATCGCTATGGACAGATCTGTTTCTCAGATATTCATTCCCTCGGAGGCTATCATGTGCTAGGCACAACTCTCTCTGAAACACTGCCACGGCTCATGGATTACAGTCCCAAATGTCCCCATGTTTAGACTTCATTTGGCAAAGTAAGTTGTATTTAGACACCAATGCCAATAGAAACGATAACATTGCTTTATCTGAGGACATCAGCGGGACTTGGTTATGAATATTAATACATAGAGGTAAATGTTTGTTGTTTGCGTTCTGCCTGTGTTAACCTAGAATGTAGATTATCTGTAAAAGGTGTATTGGGCTCTCCCAACCATCCACCAACAGCTGATGTCAGTGGAGATAAGGGTTGGAATTGAAGGAAAATCACTGCCCGACCGATTTGTTCTTGGAAAGATAAGCCACAGCCAGAGCACTCCCCATAGAGAGCACAGAGACATTCAGTCATGTTGAATGTTCCTGTGTATGAAGAGGGTAGGAGCCAGATGGGAGAGATAACTGACAGCTGAATGATCATTAAGCCGTCCATTATGGAGGTGTATGGTCACTTTAACATTTCATTGTCACTGCAATAAGGTAAACCCAAAGTAATGTCATGGCGCTTGACACCCATATCAGAAGTAACACTACCATGAAGAAGCACTGATGCCATCCATCTCCGCCATGTAAGTAGACACAAGAATGAAGACAACAAGTGCCTTCTTAGCTACAAGCAGATAAAAGACACCCCTCCGCACTATCCACTAGGGGTATAATTGTCCTTCTAAGAAGTAGGTCCAAAAGATTATAATCAGGCCCACACTCGTTTTTTCCTTCCTAAGGGCCCGTTCACACTGCGGAAAACAGGCGGAAATTCTTTGAGCGGAGAGCCGCAGAGGCACCCTATACTTAACATTGAGACAGTGAGGCAGGCAGGATTCTGCTCGGAATTTCTGCCCGTTTTCCGCAGTGTGAACGAGCCCTATCAGACACAAGATGGTGGGAGCAGGTATAGGTAGCTTTTTCACTGCGCCCAAACTAGAAGCAGGTTAGATGCATATAACATACTTCTATGTACCAATAGCGCACAGGGTGCTAACGATGAAGGTAGTTATCATACCTTCATTCTCAGTGCCATTTTAGTTAAGTCTGTATTAGTTCCACCCCAAGTGCACCAAACCACCTCATTAGTAAATGAATTCAACTGAAAACTTAACGAAAATGGTGCTGAGGGTCAAGTTAAAAAACTTACCTTCATCATCAACGCCCCATGTGCTATCTGGACATAACAGCAGTTTAGATGTGTGTATCCTGCTGTTAGTTTCCCTTTAAGTACATAAGTACATGCGCTCGCCATAAGATGTTTTTTTTTTTTTTTTTCCTGAAAGCTCTTTTTGTATCCTCAGTCAGTTCCATCAAGACCCTGATGCCAAATAGTAATAATTTGCTATACAACAGATAAATAAGTTATTGATATCGATTTATATAATAAATGGTGTTTCTGCACATTGGGTATCATAAGACGCTTACATGTTTTACCCATAATTTATAACTTTCTTTTCCTATTTTAATTAATGAATTCCGGCTCCAGCATCTAGAAGCTAATCTCTTAATACGCTTTGCTTACCTAGTTAAAAAGACAGACACTACAAAGCCACTTTAATGTTATAATAAGCTGAAAGCTAATTTCCACAATGGTCCTCAGTCCACAATATTTTTTCACTGTTGAAGTACAGGATGGCGGCATGGGAAGGGCTGCTTACACAAAGGTGTCATCTCTGTATTTCAAAATTTTTTAACCTAAAAATAGTACAAAGGTTAATAAATTTTTTCAAGTAGTTTCCAGATAATTAAAGGGGTTTACAATGTGTTACCAGATGGGCGTTGGAGCTGCAGTACCATGCACAGCAGCACATACAGACAAGATGAAGTGTCACATTAAAGAATCTGACTGAAGTGCAAGGTCCTGATGGTTGATGGTGGTGGTGGTGGTTCCCAGAAGTCCATCTTCCACCATGTACACATTGATAGCTTCCTAGAGATAGGCCATTTATGTTTATGGAAAGCTCTTGGCTTACTATGCCATACATTTACAGTGCTTTCAGGATGTACTTCTCATATAGTGAGTGTCAGCTACTTCAACAGCCAGGATTGGAGATTTGTATTCTTTCAATAAACTTGTATTCTGGTCAATAATAATCTGCTACAATCAATAGTGATTGAGTATCCAAGTGGTTAGATAAAAGCGGTGTTCTCTTCATGATACCACATTTGGTCCTGCTTATAATTGCAGGGTGTTGATGGGTTGCCATGGCAGCCAGGGGCTTAACTAATGGTACGTTTACACTGGCAGATTTATCTGACAGATTTTTGAAGCCAAAGCCCAGAACAGACTATAAACAGGGAACGGGTCATAAAGGAAAGACTGAGATTTCTCCTCTTTTCAAATCCATTCCTGGTTTTGGCTTCCAAAATCTCGCAGATAAATCTGACTGTGTAAATGTGTGGATCTGAGAATGTGATGAGAAAAACATTATAGAAGGCAACATTAATCATGGTATCTGCATTCACTAGTTACTCTTATCATGACCACCAAATAATATCCACTTATATCCAGAGCGACCTCTCTGTGCAGTGCAGAGGGAAGCTAGACGGGTGGGGAGTGACTCAATAAGGTCCTGGTAGGTTGTCAAAGATATCTAGAGCCATACTGACTGCAGAGCTTTCCACAGCTGTTGACCATGCATGGGGAGGATCCATAGAGTGCAAATGATGATTGAGGTGGTCCACAAATGCGCAATTGGAACAAGTCTGGGGAATTAGGGGGCCAGGTTACTTAGAAATCTTGGTCATGCTCTTCCATCCAATGTCAGGCATTTTTAGCTGTGTGACATTACATATTATCTTACTTGAGGTAAGTCAACATTATGTAAGTGTACATGATCTGCAAGGATGGATTCATACCTGATTATGTTGACAGTGCCTTCCACATGGATGAGTGGCCCAGATGATGGCGCAAAAATATTGTGTTCTTCCTAGAATTGTTTCTGATGTTTCTCTCATTACACTCCAACGTTCATCAGTTTCATAAAGCAGAAAACGTGGCTCATTGGAGAAAGCAACCCTTTGCCAATCAGTAGAGGTCCAGTGCCAATGCTGCCATGAAAAGTTAAGCTTTTTTTTGCCAAGGCAACTTTTTATGCAAAGGTGCAATGACCATTTGTCTACGTTGAACCCAATACACAGCGGGGTTCTCAAAACTGTTGTGTCAGGGCTCTATTACACAGAGCGATAATCGTCCAAATTAGCCCGATTTGGTCAATTATTGCTCTGTGTAATAGAGACAACGATCAGCTGATGAAACGATTATAGACGGATCATTTCTTTAGGCCCTGACCTAAAATCATCATGCATCGCTACGTGTAATAGTGATGCATGGCACGTGATGCACGTGCGGGTTCAGGGAGGAAGAAGAGCGCAGAAGAAGACCTGGAGTGTGGCAGGTAATGTAAAATGTTTGGGCAAAGGCTGCACGAACATCATTAACGATGTCCGTGCAGCCCTTGCTAAACAATTATCTGGCTGTGTAATATGCCCAGTAAACAAGCGGCGATCTAGCACATCGGCACTCGTTTACAGTATTGATTCATTCATCTGCCCGTGTAATAGGACCCTTACCAACATGTCTGGAAGTCCTTTGACTTATTTTGGTGGTGAGCTGCTCAAGTGAAGCAAGTCAGTCTGCCCTTGCGCACTTTTGTAGCAATCATTTACCTCTGACATCTCTGGTTCGTGGGGCTCCACAGTTTCGATGTTGCTTATTTGGTGCCATTTGCCTACTCACAATACACACAAACTTTACAGTCTCAGATTTACTGTCACCCTTGGCCTAAATTACTGCCATCCCGCTGATTGACAAATAGGCAGATCTCAGCTTAAACAAAGCCCAGGGATGTTACAGGCATGGGGCACAGAAGAATTTCTGTAGTAACTTAATAGGTGGTTGACCCTCAAGTAATTCCATCTACAGTATATTCAAAGCAGAAGAAGTGCAGACAAAAATTTTATGTGTTGCCCATAGCAAAAAATCTGATTATTGTTTGAATTCTTATACATAGAAATCAGGTTTTCCGACTTGATAAATGAAAGAATTCGGGCTACACAGAGCCACTAGGGGAAGCTATTATAACTGTATTATATTATATTTTTACAACTAGTATTACGCTCAGTTAGAGCTGTATACAGTATATCTGTATGTAGTGAATTCCCCTAACAGCATCTGCAGGTAGCTAGTGTTACAGCAAACAGAGGATGCAAACAGAGGTTGGTTCTAATCCTCATCCCACCATTGGCCCTATAGCAGTCGTGAGCCCTGCCGCCAGTATTTCCACTGCCTGTTCTTTGACTTAACCATCTGCCATTTCATCTTACCCATATCAACATCACACAACAATTCAGACCCCTCATCACTTATTTTGCAACTTTAACCCTTGGATTCCAAGAGTTTGCATTTAAATAGATATATCACATTTTCAAATGATTTGACTAAACCATTGTGATATCTGTACTCGCCAGTCATATCGGGTTAACTGTTTATAGAATGAGTTGAGGAAAGGGCATGTAATTGCTGTAGGAGATTACATGGATTTCAACCTAGAAAACTTGGAAGTGAAAGAGTGATTCCTTGTGACAGAACAGGAGCATCGTCTCCTTTGTATACATAATCCTCTTAGCTGTCTGAGCTGCTCCGGGTTTACCGCGTGGAGCATGTATATCTTGCTTGGTTACTGCCTTAATCTGCTCACACTATATGTCTAGCATAAAGATTTTGAAGCATAAGCCTCTATTTACAATGAGGTTTATGAGAAACCTATTATATAACAGAAACTCTGAATACTCTTAAAGTTCTCATCAGATTATTGCAATTTATCAGTCGGCTATGAGGTCACATTATTATATCACTCCATCCATTTGGCAGAGCTGGCCTTTTAGTGTTTCCAACGGTGTGTAAAGAAATGACAGATTGCCTGCAAGCAATGTAAAGATCTGCACAATTTTGAAACAGATTGTGACTATATATATATATATCTATATATATATATATTGAGGGTCAAATTAAAAAGGGTTGTCTACAAGCAAAAATCCTCACATATCCATAGAATAGTGTATGAGTCAATAAGTTGGGACACAAGCATGCCTGCCGCTGCACTATTCATTCTCTATGGCGGCTGAAGGAGATAGCCAAGTGCTGAACTCTGCTATGTCCAGAAGCTCCATACACAATGAACGGTGCATCATATTTAAAAAGTCCCCATTCTTGGTCCCCATTCTTGACAGTGTTTAGATGGTTAAACCTACTGCAACACATATGCCCTGTCCTGTGGCTTGGTTTCGCCCTCATGCAATGATGCAATATACACCTGTTCCCACCCGTTTCAGATGGTGAGAAGAAGATGGCAAATGTCAGTCCAGTGCTGCTCCACCTGTTCCTATCCACTAATCAAGTAATGGGGTCTCAAGGTGCTGATTTGACTACAGTAGTCCGGTGTTCTCCATCTCCAGTTATCTTGAGTTTATCCTACCTCTTTATATCATTGCAATGGAAGCCAATCCAATTGTACTATGTAAAGGTGAAATGGGCACTATATGGGTGGGGCTCTGGGTGATGAGACTCCCATAGATTGCTAAAATGAGTGGGCAGCAGTGCTCAGCTGAACATGCAGCTCTGCTATATGTAAAGGATGTTTCCAGAGCAGAAAAGAATAAAGAAAGAAATCAGCAAATATGGCGTATGAACTTTAGCAGCAATTGATACATGACCTCTATTATCTTAAATGCTGTAGCTTTAGTATTAAATTTACCATTTACTGTACAATGTAATGAAAATGCTGCAATTATCCATTCATCAGATAACAGAAACCTTTGTATTTGTCATGTTTTAAGTATCTAATTTTACTTTAATCAAAAATACAGTATATAATCAAGTATATAATCAGAAGATACCATATCCCGGTTCAGGCAGCCAGTGATTATTTACAGACCTGTCA
This sequence comes from Dendropsophus ebraccatus, assembly GCF_027789765.1. Lineage (NCBI taxonomy): Eukaryota > Metazoa > Chordata > Amphibia > Anura > Hylidae > Dendropsophus > Dendropsophus ebraccatus. The sequence goes on from NC_091456.1 coordinate 141,037,810, forward strand.
AAGGTAATTTGAAACTTCAAAGAACTCATTATCAAACTGGAAATGATTCAAATTGCTCCAATCCATCTGGATGTTATTCAGGAGGACTTTATAATTATGTTCTCATCTCTTAAAAGGACCCTTAACAACAGGAACTGATATTAACCATATGAACTTAGGAGGACCCTTCTCTATTAGCCAGAAGGGAGACCCAGTACTCACACAAGGTCTCACTCAGCCTGATCTGCCCTTCCTATTTATTACGTGGAGAATCATTCTTTTGAATGGTTCTATATTTCTGAAATGGTTAGCCAAGCAAAACGTCTTAACCCCTTCACGTCAGCAAAATGTACATATATGTTCCCGCTGCACATACCCCTTGTATGTATGTTCCTGACTGTGAGGGACTTTTGATGTGTGCAGGACTGCTGCAGTGAAAGCGGTCCCGCACATTAGTGTCCGAGGATACGAGGATAATGACAGGCAGTTGCAATCCTGCAGCGGCCTATCATTAACCCCTTAATTGCTGCGATCTATAGCGATCGCGGCATTTAAGGTAATCAGTGACAGGACACCAATATGATATTAATAAAAAAAACTAGAGAGATAAGGAAAGTAAACTAGATTTGCATTTCCAGGGAAATACATAGTGCTTGAAAAGCGCTCCACTTTAACAGTGACTTCCCTTTAAGAGAAACTTTAACCCTTGATACCGTCCCTTTAAGAGCAACTTTGGTACAGTCCCTTTAAGAGCAACTTTGGTGCTGTCCCTTCAAGAAAAACTTTGGTACAGTCCCTTTAAAAGCAACTTTGGTACAGTCCCTTTAAGAGCAACTTGGGTACTGTCCCTTTAAGAGCGACTTATGTAATGCCCCTTTAAGAGCGACTTGAGTACTGTACCTTTAACCCCTTAAGGACCAGGCCAATTTTGTTTTTGCATTTTCGTTTTTTCCTCCTTGTGCTTAAAAGGCCATAGCACTTGCAATTTCTCACCTAGAAACCCACATGAGCCCTTTTGTGCCACTAATTGTACTTCAACAGGTTGAATTTTTTTATAAAGTACACTGCAAAAGCAGGAAAAAATTCATTGTGAGGGGAAATTGAAAAAAAGAAACAAACGCATTTTGTTTATTTGGGGGGTATTTGTTTTTACGCCATTCGCCCTAGGGTAAAACTGACTTGTTATATATGTTCCTCAAGTCGTTACGATTACACAATATGTAACATGTATAACTTTTATTGTATGTGATGGCTTGTAAAAAATTCAAACCATTGTTAACAAAAATATGTTCCTTAAAATTTCTCCATTCCCAGGCTTATAGCGATTTTATCCTTTGGTCTATGGGGCTGTGTGAGGTGTCATTTTTTGCGCCATGATGTGTTCTTTCTATCGGTACCTTGATTGCGCATATGCGACTTTTTGATCGCTTTTTATAACAATTTTTCTGGATTTGATGCGACTGAAAATTTTGCACTTTGGGATTTTTTTGCACTTGTGCCATTTATTACAGTGCGAGATCAAGAATGTGATAAGTTAATAGTTCGGGCGATTACGCACGCAGCGATACCAAATATGTTTATTTATTTATTTTTATTTATAACATGGGAAAAGGGGGGTGATTCAAACTTTTATTAGGGGAGGGGGCTTTTTATTAAAAACAATACCTTTTTTTTTTTTTTACACTTTTATTAGAAGACCCCCTGGGGGACTTCTAGTATAAATACACTGATCTCATTGAGATCTATGCTGTAAAGTTATAAAGCATAGATCAATGAGATAGCCGGAAGCAACCGAGTGCCGAGACGGGATCAGCGGCATTATGGTGCAGACCCCGGCTGGGTGAAGACACAGGGATCGCTCCTCCGGGACAATGTCCCGGGGGGACGATCTCCGCCACTAGACACCAGGGAACGGATGCATCAGGTAATCGGATGCAGCTGTCATCTTTGACAGCTGCAACCAATTACCTTATTAGTGGGCATGGCGATCGGACTGTGCCCGCTAAAAGCCGTGGCCCCGGGCTACATGCCGCACCCGGGACCGCGCGGCCCCGCTCTCAACACCCTTAACGACCGCAGGACGTAAATATATGCCCGTGGTCATTAAGGGGTTAAAAGCAGCTTGGGTACAGTGCCTTTAAAAGTGGCTTGGGTACTGTCCCTTTAAGAGCGGCTTGGGTACCGTCTCTTTAAGAGCGGCTTGGGTACCGTCCCTTTAAAAGCGTCTAGGGTACCGTCCCTTTAAGAGTGGCTTTGGTACCGTCCCTTTAAGCGCGACTTGGGTACCGTCACCTCTCTGCTACTTTCCTGACTGAACTCTGCTACTTATGATGATAAAGATTATTGCTCAGTTACCATGACAATCTTTCTCTTGTCAGTGAGAAAAAATCGTTAAGGACCTTCCATCTTCTACATCTTCTATTGGCCAATAGTGGACATGTGACGCATTGACTGACAAAACCTTAGAATTTCTATCGGCTGCTATATTTCAGCTATTTGCATATGTGCTGAGATTGGCTGTTAGTGTTTACAGTGTGCCCATTATTTTCAATGGGCCATTATTTTCTATGGGAAATTAGGGGTCTTCAAATGTAAATTTCTTAAAAACGACAAATCCAATCGAAACTGACAATAGATAGCACACCTGTCACTGCCGAGGGCTTCGAAACGCAGTTTGTGCGCAAAGCGATTTGTGCTGTATTAAGCGCAGAAGAATGGCTGAAAGAAGAAGAAATGGAAGAAGAATACGGATTACAATATAGTGCTTTTTCAAGCACTATAACAAACACAACTACATGGCGGTAACACAGCTCTAGGGGATGAATGGACAAAAAGTAGTTTGGAGAAACTACTTCAATGAAGGGATTACAAATTAAGTTCTTATTAAGGCTATGTTCAAACAATGTATGAACAATGACCGTTGTTTGGCACTCAAAAACAACAGCACTTGTTGCAGGGAAAATTGCATTGATTTCAATGCATTATGGCCGGAAAATAATTGATTTGTAGCGAACAACGACCGTTATTTAATACATTGTGTGAATTATGGCAGCTATTTGCATTGAGTTCAATGCAACACATCTCTTTGTGACAAGAACACATGTTGTTTTAATTGCAAACAACGGCTGTTCTTATCACAAAAATAAAGTGTGTGAACATAGGCTAAAACTGAAAATGAGTTGGGAAAACCCTTTTAACCTTGACCAAAAAAATTACAATTTTGACATTTTTGTTTTTTCCTGCTTGCCTTTGTACTTTATAGTAACACCCTTCATTTTACCATAAAATACACAGTAAGGCTATGTTCACACTATGTAAAACTACGGTCGTTGTTGCCGATGGCTTAAGTCATGGAACGGCTGGTCTCATACGTAGTGGGAACATAGCCTAACATAGCCTAAAACAATGAAAAATTTTTTTTTGAGGTGATGTTCATATGCCGTTGGCCATGAAGTAAAACTAAAATGTTATCTTTATCAAGTCAGTACATTTATAACTTTAAAGTTAAAAAAAGAAAAAAAGATTACTGTAATGTATGAAGTTTTACATCATTGAGTGGGATAAATAAATGTTACGATTAATATTTATCACCTCAACCATGAGTGACCCTAAAGTCTGCCACCATCCTCTCCTTCGTCTTACAGTAAGTAAGGAAGGTTAAAGGTTTTAAGAGGTTACATTAGCATCCTGACCCCCCCCCCCCCCCAGAAATAGTGCCAACACAGTGGCTTCGAAGTTAGCACTGTTACCCTTCAGCACTAAGGTCCAGGGTTCAAATGGGAAAAATTATAACACATGCATAGAGTTTTCATGGACTTCTCCCAGATCCTTCTACATGGCAAAACTGATTATTTGGCAGATTAATGACAATCTCTATGGAGGGTTGTGGAATATATTGGCACTGTATAAATAAAAAGCAATAAACATAAACTGTAATTTGTCTATTGGCTGATTTTGGTATTGCAACTCAGCCTTTTTTAAAGTGAATAAGGTTAAATCGACTTTGTACCCACAATCTGACAACCCCCCAAACCACTTGTACCTTCAGGTAGCTGCTTTTAATCCAAGATCTGTCCTGCGCTCCGTTCAGCAAGTGATGCAGTTATTGTCCTAAAAAAATACTTTTAAACTTGAAGCCCATGCCAAAAGGGAGTATCTGTGCCCTAACTTTGCACCACCCCTCTGTCCCTCCTCCCCACCCTCCTCATCATTAGGAGTGCCACTGAAACATTTTCTCCATGCTGAACATTGCACAGGTCCTTAATGATCCAGCCCATGAGCCGGGCTGACACAGGTGGGGAATAGGAGACAATCTGCCTGGAGCATTCCTAATGATGAAGAGGGTGGGGAGGAGGGACAGAGAGGTTGTGCAAGGTTAGGGCACAGATACTCCCGTTTGGCACGGGCTTCAAGTTTAAAAGTATTTTTGTAGGACAATAACTCCATCACCTGCCGAACGGACCACAGGACAGATTTTGGATTAAAAGCAGCTATCCATCCCCTCTGATCAATAACTTTTGACATATCCGATGACATATCATGGGTTATTTTCCATGACAGGTACACTTTCAAGGCAAAATGTCACCACACTTTATCTTATACTCTACGGCATTAGGCTTGTAAACATCGTACCAGTAAAAAGAAATGTTCCTTTATTCCATATCATAGACACAGTATATGAGCCCTTTTCAATTTTGTCTTCAACAACCATAGAAATGACCAGATATAACTATATCCTCATATAAGTTATCCATATATGCAACTTTTAAGGCTCTAGCACGCACGTCTATTTGTACCAACAGTTGTTATATTGCCTTGAAGTAGCTTTTTTTTTGTTCTGAACTGTTGACTTGACCAATCAACATTGTTTTCTTTTATCCAATTATATCCTTCCTAGATGGGATCTGTTGTTTTTTCCAACCCCTCCCCTTTTTTGCATTCTGTACCTCTTTCTGTTTTTAATAAGTTTTAAAAAAAAGGAAAAGAAAAGAAAAAAAAAGCAGCTATCCGAAGGTACAAGTGGTTTGGGGGGGTCAGATTGTGGGTACAGAGTCGCTTTAAAGGGGAAAAAAAAAGGAAAAGAAAAGAAAAAAAGCAGCTATCCGAAGGTACAAGTGGTTTGGGGGGGTCAGATTGTGGGTACAGAGTCGCTTTAAAGGGGAAAAAAAGGAAAAGAAAAGAAAAAAAGCAGCTATCCGAAGGTACAAGTGGTTTGGGGGGGTTGGGGTCAGATTGTGGGTACAGAGTGGCTTTAAAGGGGAACTCCAGGCAAAGGTAAAAAAAAAAAAATCAGGATGAACAGAAGCTGGTAGGACCATAAAATTAAGTTATACTTATTCATCCTGGGGCCCCTGTAGCATACCATCATGGTCACCCATTGGTCTCCTGAATCTCGCAATCCTTTAACATCCCTACCTTGCTCAGGAATTCCCATTTAGACAGTCAGTGACTGAGGTGGGACACCTCTACAGTAACTTATTGGCTGAGGGGATAGTTTCTGTCAGGCCGTGATGACACAGAAACCCAGGAGATTTAGGAGATCGGAAGATGACAAAGAGCTGGTTGTGCTGCAACTGCAGGGGCACCTGGACAGGTAAGTATTGCTTCATTTGTATGTTCCCACTACCCACTGCATTCCCTTTTTTTCCCCTTTAAACCCCAATATAATACACAGCCTATGAACAAAAGTGTTACTGTTTTAATAATTTAAAAAAAAATCCCTACACCTTAAGATCTAATTCTGTAAATATTGAAAAAGCAATGCACTATATATTAAGCATGCTAGCTTTCTCATGACATTGTTCTGTTGTAATCTTATGCCCTTGCATTAATAATTGTCAACTATGTTCAGGACATGTGTGTTGTTTACTTGGTAGCCAGATTATATAATTATCAGCCAGCATAATAAAAGGGAGATTTATCAGTGTTGTCTGACAGTTTGACATATTGGTTTTCTTGAAGAGGACAGGAGATCTTCGATTAATAATATGAACGCGACAACAATCATAGGTAACCTGTCAGACGGAATGCTCTGACTGGCAGTAGGCAATCCTTAATGTCCAGCCACTAGTCATCACCCATTACTGTAGGAGTCAGCTCTATATAGGGTAAATTCTTTATGGGGGAGAATATGTTAAGGCTGGCTTCAGAACAGATTCATTAGGGGTATAAACTTCCTCAAACATTTAGTTACAAAATGCATTGGACACATCTCACATATACAGTAGTTTGTGCACCAAATAAAAAATAGAGACAGATTAGAAAAAGAGCATGCACTTGATTCTCATCATTAAAAACAAAATAATGTAAGTGATATATGCCCTTAAAATTAAGATCAATATATATTCCTCCATTCTACTTACCGTATTTTTCAGCGTATAAAAATGCCTGAGTGTATAAGACGGCCCCCAACTTTTCCAGTTAAAGTATAGAGTTTGGGATATACTCACCGTATAAGACTACCTGTCTTCCAATGCACATCGAGATGCATGCAGCGAGATCTGAGAGGCAGAGAAGGAGGTACAGTAATACTGGTAGGATACAAGGGCGGCCAGATGGATGGAAGAGGTGTGTTTTTCTGGGCACAGCACCACTTTAATGTATCTTTTTTCCATATCCTGGACGCCTACACCTTGCTCTGCCATTCATACAGTCGCCACATACGGCAGGGCCGTTTTTGAGCCCCCAAACCATATGCCGCGAACGTAGATTCTTCAGCCCAAAGTTTTTCAGCACCCGCCCTATACGACGACCCCTGACTTTTGAGAAGATTTTCCTGGGTTGAAAAGTAGTCTTATACGCAGGAAAATACTGTAATCTAAATTGGGGATTCCAGATAAATGTATTCCCATTTAACTGTACTCAGGGCATAGTTAAATAGGAAAGAAAAGCCCTTAAAACTTATATTCTGCACTCTCCCACTGCCACTGCTATCTGCGTTGGTCCCTTCTGAGAGAATGAATAGAGCGGTGGTACAGATGTACAGTCTGCTGCTTGGATTTTGGGGTCTCCATTGTGTGCATTGCTGCTCCATTCATTTTCTACAGAGCTGAAATAGGTTTGATAGAGAATGAAAGGAGCGGGGGTACGCATGTGTGACCTTCCACTTCATCCAGGGGGATACCAGGGTTCTGTTCTCAAGATCATTGCAGGCCCCAGTGGTTAGACCACCTGCATTTTCTTAGTTATGCAATATCCTGTGGACACTGTGGATAGGACATAATAGGACATAACTGTCCACTAAAAATGGCCGTCTTTAAGACGGTGTGTGAACATAGCCTAACATAGACCTCTCATACTAAATAAGATATATTATTCAGTGTATATAAGGCCAGTTCACCCATCTTTCCTTGCTTGGCTATGTTCACACAATGTTTAACAACGGACATAACAACGGATGCTGTTAAACGCTGTTGAAACCACTGGGCTGCATTCAGGATGCTCCTGAAGCCAATACCTTTTTATCAGCTGCAGGAGTGTTATTTATTTTAACATTGACTAAGTTTGCCCTCAAATCAATTAGCCATTCACTTCAATGTAATGTGCGGCTGCTGCCACACTTTACATTGTGTGAACAGCTATTATTTCTGGGCACTGTTTGGTGGACAGCGTCCGGAAATAAAAGGCAAGTACATTATTTTAACACCTGTTCTAAAGAAAGGTGGTTAACATAACAATGTGTGAACATAGCGGGCAGCATTGCATTGACTTTAGTGCAATGCCATTCTTGCAGTAAAGAATATAACATTGTGTGAACATATCCTTTCAGATTTCTTTTTAATTTTAAAAACACTATACCACATCAATTATTGCTATCCTTATGCTTTACTGATGATAATATAATTTGCAATAACATAACAGCTTGGGGAAACTGACCTTATTAATGTGATATTTTCCCTCCACGAACCAAAGTAAAGCCAAGCATGTTGTTTTTTCAAAAATTGGGACAAAATGTCACCTATACATCTGTTATTAATTCCTATCAATATGGAGGCCAAGAATCCTAAAATGGGTAGAAACTATGTTTAGTTTACACCTCTGGTTCCAGGACATGTCTGCACATCTCTTCAATATTATAATTTCTGACTTCTACCAGTTATTTCATTTCCTGCTGTCGCCTCAAAATCTCTGGTTAGTCTCAAAATAATCTCTAAATCTCAAGTTGTCTGCAGTCCTATTTTTCTTCCTTTCCTACTATTTCTATACCTTTATACACTTGGAACGTAATACATACCTTATAAGTTGTTTACTTCACTAATAATGGTAAATAAGGGCAGCTCTGTTGTGTTCTTTAACCCTTTAGTGCTCACCAATACGTCGCTCTTACCCCATCAAAAGACTAAGAACCCAATCAGCGGCCGCCAATTGGTTTTTATGGCAGTCCGGGACCTTCTGATGGCCACCAGGCCTGTCATTCATGTGTCACCTTTACACAACTGTGCTAGGGGCATGGCTGTATAGATTTTCTGTCAGCATTATTCTGAAAGGCACACACACAGGGTTAAAACATTGTGTTTGTGTACAGGGCCGTATTAACAGCTGCTGCTGCCTTAGGCACTAAACCTGAAGACACCCCATCTTCACTCACTAATTAGCATCATGATTTTCTAGTTTCTGAACATCATATTGATATCTAGTCAGTGTTAGGTCGGGTTCCCACATTTACTTTACGTCACCACATGCAGCAGATGCCAGACCCTCATGCAGTAACCAACAGGCGTATGGCCAATAATCCTGGTAAGAGCACATGACTATTGAGGAAGAAATGGGAGCATGGTTTCGGCCACATGCATTTCTCTAGAAACATTGTCTGAATCGCGTATATCACAGGAGAAATAGCGGGCCGGCAATAATTAACTGCATGCAATGGCTCTCCAGGACTGGTTATGCGGGATGTAGCGGGGTGCTCTCCCAAGGAAATGCAGTATGAGCAACACTGTAACATTCCAAAAAAAGAATATTGGGAGGCACTTGCCATAAAACAATCTTCTTTATTGGTAAGTCTTCAATAAAAAACGATCAGAGTGTGTACCAGGCAGCGGGGACGCCGCTCAGTAGCTCAGACACAAGAAGATTGTTTTACGTGAGTCTCTCCCAATATTCTTTTCTTTGGAATGTTACATTGTCTGAATTGCCTTTTTCATGGTTTTTAACTGCTTAAAACATAAACAAATTTTCACATTGAATCAATGATTAGACCCGTTTGCATATTATCTGAAGGAATTCTCACCACAGGATTGGTAGATTGGTAGGTAATAGCTCCAGGTGTCACCTTTAACACCACCACACCAGACCTGACCAATACCACCATACTGTGACTGGACAACATTGCCATACCAGACCTGAACAACACCACCATACTGTGACTGGACAACATTGCCATACCAGACCTGAACAATACTACCATACTGTGTATGGATAACACTGCCATACCAGACCTGAACAATACCACCATACTGTGTATGGATAACACCGCCATACCAGACCTGACCAATACCACCATATTATGACTGGATAACACCACCATACCAGACCTGACCAATACCACCATATTATGACTGGATAACACCACCATACCAGACCTGACCAATACCGCCATACTATGACTGGGTAACACCGCCAAACCAGACCTAAACAATACCCCCATACTGTGACTAGATAACACCGCCATACCAGACCTGACCAATACCACCATATCACCCCACCCCCTTGAAAAGACATAAAATTTACTGGCAAGTCTAAACGGGAGGTGGAAGACTAAAAAAATAAAAACAACAAAACAAGTCATTTCCTTCCCCCTGCTCCCTGGTGCTGCCCCCCTGCAAGGTGCTGGACTGCCTAGTGGTTAATGCGGCCCTGCTTGTGTATGTGGCTTGAATAAATCCCACTGATTTTCACGCTACTGGATGCTGTGGGATCACTTTCTTCTTGATGTCGTTTTTTTCTAATGACAGGTACACACACTTTCAGTGCACTGCAGAATTGCAGAGACTTTTTCTGTCTACCATTGACATTTTTGTTAGCTTAAACTTAGTTGTAGAATATATTTAACTGTACAAAAGAAGAGAAGTGCTGCGCATGACTGCTGAGAGTGGACGCCATTGGCTACACAACTACATTCGAGGGTGAGAAGACATAATATCCTAATGGGCGTCTTGAACAATGCTTATGGCTGTGCTAATAGTCTTTGCTTAGTGAGGTCTCTCCCAATATATAATATAGTATTATATAGCTGAGAATGGGAAACCTTAAAGCTGAACACGTGCATGATACTGGATGCACTATAATTTTTTCAAGCTATGACATGTAGTAGACTATAGGCATCCCTGAGTCAATGCCGATGCCAGAGTATATGAATGATACTATTGTTAGAACAGGAAACCTTTCACTCGTGGATGTTGGCAAAGAGAACACAAAATTGTGCAGAAGTCCAAGAGCAAACTGGATAATAAAAGTGAGGAGCAGATTTACTCTTCAGTATAGATTTTGTATGCTCCCACTGTGCTTACTGTATCTGGGCTTTATCCAGATTTGCAGTACTGCCCAGATGCTCCATGTGTCAGTGAGCTGCTAAAGCTGTGTATACCCAACATAGTTGGCGGCAGCTACTGTATATATTCCAATTTTTATTCCACAATAAACCTTTTACAGGAGTTTTCTCTTTATTTAAGCTTTTTACATGACTAAATCTCCATTAATGGCCCGAATAATATTTTATGAAGAGATGATCACACATACATGTGACAGACACTGAAAATAGGGACCTGAAAACTTATATCCCAAGATCTTAAGTTAGAATATTACTGGCTGGGGTAATACCAAGGAAAGTACAGTATCTCCAAGTAACAAAATATCCAACTAACAATTTTTAAAATGCAATCTATAATGCCCAGTAACAAAACACATGAATAGGGAAAGTGCAATTGAACCTTCAACCCAAACACAGGGTCTTAGTAACTAGATCAATAGGAGCCGAGTTATCATCCATGTAGACCAACAAAACACAACAATCACTGAGCTCAGGAAGATCAGTGAAAAAAATCCAATTTAGTACTCATTTAAGAGTCTCATCATGGAGGCACCCCGTGGCAACAGGCTAGAGATATCTGGCTATCCCGTGTTTTGAGACTTGCAACCGAGGCTCCATATTTACATTTTTGGGGGCATCAGTGGAGACTCTTAATTGAGTACTTCATTGGAATTTTTTCACTGATCTCCTTGAGTTCAGTGATTACTGTGTTTTGTTCATTTAAGAGTCTCCACTAATTGCCCTCTACAATATTTGAATATGCAAAGAAGGGGTTCATGGAGCCTCAGTTGCGAGTCTCAAAACACAGGAAAAACAGATATCCCTCTCTCCAGAGAAGGAAGCCTGTTGCCAGGGGGTGCCTCCCAGTGGGGAGAACACCAAACCACCCTGATAAGTAGCCCCTTAAGTCCTCACTCTGTTGCGAGTGTAACAACATAAGACAAGGGTTACCAAGGCTAGGCATCCATTCACATACAGCTGTCTCAGGGTGTTTGCTCCTCGTCAGTGTGGAGCAGGATTCTGACTATTAGGGGCAATGAAAAATAGACCAACAAAACATAGGGAGGTCATTGAAAAAACAAAAATCCAACGGAGTAATCATTTAAGAGTCTCCACTGATTTCCCCCTACAAAATTTGAATATGCAAAGAAGGGGTGGAGCCTCAGTTGTGAGTCTCAAAACACGTACTTAGACATTTATTATGCCTGCTTCATTGTCATAGATTGGGGCTATACACTTCCTTGTTTTTCTGTGATCCCAGCTCATACACCCTGATGACCCTAGCAATTTCGGTGGAAGCATGTTGGCATACAGTTATGGACCATAGTTTGTTATTTGTCATGTGTCTTGTTATTGGGCATTATTAGTATGAATGATTGTACTATAAAAAGTATTGTTAGATGGGTTTATTGCTACTTATTGAACATACTCTCATTAATTATTACTACAACCAGTATTATCCCACCTGCCATCTTGTCTGATACTACTGGATACTATTAGATTTCTTTGTGAACATTTATTTGGCCTTCTTTTTTGCCCTTTAAATCAAATCAAGTGGTCCATATCTATTCAAACTTATGTTTTAGCTCTTATGGTACAGTGATGTGAATCTTAAAGGGAAACTATTAGCAGGTTAGAAGTATGAAACCTACTGATATCTTCCTAAAGCGCACAAGGTGCTGAGGAAGAAGGCAAGTTTCTTACCTTCATCCTCAGCACTGTTTCTGTGATATTAGGAATTTAATCTCTATTCTACTGTTGTTTCCATTTAAGTGCACATATACCCTCCTTTATCTTACGTACATCATTTACTGTGACATGATGGTGGTTTAGGGCTAAATAAATATGATACTTGTTATTCATGGATGCTACTTAAACAATCAGTTTTTAACTCCATATGTCTTTAAAGGTTACCATGCACTTTTATTTGTCCTTATAAGTATTATACTGGTCCCATCACCAAAGATACATCATAAATCTATAAGAAAAAAAACGTTTAGAAAAATTGTAAAAGCATGTATAAGTCAAAGAAAGAGACAGAATGTCTATGTACGGAAAGCACACGTGCTATGTACAGTTTTTTTTTTTGTGTAAGAACCAAATGAGTGTACCTGCCTTAGGCTATCTAATACATTCCAGCCTGCTTATAAAGAAATATTTCCTATTTTCCACTGTACCTCTGAACCACACCCAGCTTATCAAAGTAATTACAGTAATTATAGGTCATTTAGCATACATCTTCATCAAGCAAAAATGGAGATGCTTCCCATTTCGGAAGACTGTGGAACATACAGTACCTTGGAATATAATTTAACTCATGCCCCTTTGCTTTATGTTGCTTATATATATATTTTTTTTAATGTAAAAATGACTAAGGTTATAGACCAAAAGCGTAAAAAAGGTACAAGAATTTTTTTTAAATTGCAGAGTTGTCACTAAGACCTTGTGCGGATTACATAGCAATATAGCCATAGTGCAGAGATAGCAATCACACCCAAGCCCTGGTGTCTGAGGTAGTTGAAAGACTCCCATTCCTGCTAAAGAGCTCTGTACACCTTATGCTTTTGTTGGACGTTGGTAAAGGGAATTTGGGGCTCTCGTGACCGACCACCGATGCAGGATGTTGGTGAAGATAGAGGTTGGGTGTGATGGAAAATTACTACCTAACCTTTTTGTTCTGGGAGAGGTAAGCCACAGCCAGAGCTCTCGGTCTGTGGCTTAACCCATCCCTACCTATAGAAGTTACACGATTGCTTAGCCCTGCTAAGCGTTCCTGTGTGTGGGGAGGACAAGGGCTGGATGGGAGAGATAACTGAAAGTGTACCTGTCATTATAACTTTCAAAATCTAAATCAACAGTAGATGTGCTATAAAGCAAGTTTGCAATTTACATTCATTATTTTTTAGTTATCATGGAAAACATGGCACTTCCTGTTTTCTGACTCTTTTTTTCTCTATATCCCAGGCTATCTGAACGCTCACAGAGAAGGCAGTCATGTGATTGATAGACACATTGAGCCATGACTCTCTGTACTGGCTGGAATTCCTATGTTTAGTCTGTTTTTTTTTCTACCAGCACAAGTCAGAAAATCTGCCATCAGGAGACTGGACCTGGATTTCTGGTAAGTACAGCTTTGTTTTACAGCATAATAACAAAAAAAAAAAATGAATGTAAATTTAAAACTTGCTTTATTTCACATGTACTGTTGATTTACATTTTGAAAGTTTTAACGACAGTGACGCTTGAAGGCTGAACCATTGTTTGTCAGTCAGTTATTGAAGATGTATGGGGACCTCTGTAGTAGTAGGGCCTAAGCACAATCCGCTGTAGAGGTATAATAAAGCCAGAATTGTGCAAATTGAGAAGTTGACCAGATGCCATTGGCAGTGGGTTTCAATTACACATTTTGTATGTTGCTCTGCCAAGTTTGGAGATCCCTTTGATTATGGTAATTGAACCCCTTAGTTGCTGCAGACAATAGCAAAGGAGAGGGTGGCGATAAATTAATTAGTAAAGTTCTTCAATTTTCATTAATTTTAGCTATTATTCTCTAACGTTAAAAAATACAACAAAAAACAAGCCCTCATAAAGCTGCATTAACAAACAAAATATGACTCTCTAAGGGCAGTTATAAGAAATGAGAAAATTACAGTAAAAAAGGACAGATCCTTATGGGATTAGGTTACCCTTCTGCCATCACATATATAGTTGACTTCAGGTCATTGACCTAAAATATCCATTGATCCTAAAATATTAAAAATCTTTAGTATATATATTTAGAGCACACTAAAGGGCCATTACTCCACTTTGGCTGGTCTCCATTAACTATGATCTCTACAGAACAAATAATTTGTGAATTGTTTTCTAGTTTTCTATAAGATTGTTTAGGCTTTAGGCATACGCTGAATGAAACTTTCAAAGACATAATTACATTAGATCCAACACTAGTTTATGATTATGTTAAGCAACATTACAGTGAACTCTAATGTCCAACATCCAGCAGATCTAATCAGCTGAATTCTGTCTGTCCTTGTCATAGGTGTAAACTTTGGGTAGAGTAAACAACCATTAACCCCTTGCCACAAAATGACGTTCCTGAAACGTCATGTAAAGCAGGTAGTTCCTGCAACATGACGTTCCGGGAACGTCATGCTGTCCCTGGGTGATCGGGCAGCAGTAGGAGGCTGTCTCACACAACCTCCCCCTGCCGCCATTGCCCAGAGGGCATCCAGACGGAGATGCACTCTCTCCGATCCCCCTTTACCCCCCCCCCCCCCCCACAGGAGATGCGCATGCGATCGCATGGCTCTGGGGCAGTAACCATAGCAACCTAGAGGCTGCTCAGTGCATCTGGGCTGCTGTGGTTATCACAATCAGGCCCCTGCACTAAAGCAGGGACCTGATCGTTTGAATGAGCTGTCAGTGTACTGACATGTCATTCACTATTTAATACATTACAGCACAGATCATGTGCTGTAATGTATTATATATATGTACCTGCAAAAGTAACAGTTAAAAACACACACAAATAGATAAATAAATAAACAAATAATTTTAATAAATATATATATATATATATAAATAAATAAAAATAAATAAATGAATATATACATTCCTTATCCCCCCTTTATAAATGATGCACTATAAATAAAATACATATATTTGGTATCACCGCGTCCGTAATGACCCTGTCTATTAACCTGTTACATTTATCATCCCCCCTGATTAACGTCGTTATTTGTTAATCCCGCCCCCCTAGAAAAAAAGCTATTAAAACGTCACATATACCCAAAAGGTGAACCACTAAAAATGTCAGTTTATGCCACAAAAAAAAAACCTTAACATAACTCCATTGGTGAAAAAATACAAATATTACCGCTCTTACAATGTGTAAGACACAAATAGTTTTTATAGTATAAATGTAATAAACTATTACATACGCCATATGAAATGAATATCACTGTAATCGTACCGACCTGACGAATAACGATAATATGTCATGTGTAACGTATAGTAAACAGCGTACCAAAAAAATTATGAAAAACAGCTGCTAAATTGTGTTTTTTATTCATACCACCTAAAATGATCAGGGTGTAACATTTCCCCCAGAAAAAAAAAACTAAAATAAAAAAAGGCCCCTAAATTCCCCATGTCTCTGTCATGTCAGAGGCCTGTGGTTGATTCAGGTGACGCACTGCGGCCACATATGGGGGATTTCTAGAAACATTGGAATAAGCGTAATAAATATTAAGTTACATTTCCCAGTTAGTATTTGCTGTGTGTCAGGACTGGCAGGCGTAGACAAGACAAAAGACAGTGGGCCCTAGATCTGAACCCACCCACTGTCACCTGCCTACTTGCCTCAGTCGACCCTAAACGGTCGCGGACAACCACGGTGTCGGTCCCTACACTGCGTAGGTGGATACACAAAACGTAGACAGACAAACAAAACACAATAGAGGATAGTCAACTAGCAGGGTCAAAACCAAACAGACAACGCAGTACAAAATCAGAAGGAGAGCGGATAGTCAAATGACAAGCAAGAGGTCAGAACACGGGCAGAGCAATAGCAAGGGGATAGGACAGGGAACGCTGGGAAAGGAGCAGGGGAGCTGGGACTAGTAACAACAAATAACCAGCAGGGAACAGAGGATCTGACTGCTTTTTATCCAGGAAAAGAGACCAGGTCCAGCAGCTGATTGGAGCAGCCCAGATCTCAGCATCAAGCTCAGCTGAACAGACCTAGCAGTGCAGTAACCCCTACACTGCCAGAAGTCTGACAGGCCAGGCAGGTGTGGTTGAGAAGTGAAACACAATTCAGACACAAAACCAGTGCAACAGCAGACATAAACTCAGCGCTTCCTTGGCCGCCCGACATGGACTGAGGAGCGCAAAGTCACATTCCTAACAGTACCCCCCCCTCTTATGAGGGGCCTCAGGACCCTCACCTAAAGGACCCGGCCTGGAAGGGTTACGCATGTGGTATTGTCTAACCAGACGAGGTGCATGCATGTCTTTGCTCGCCACCCAAGTCCGTTCTTCCGGACCAAATCCCTTCCAGTGTACAAGATATTGTAGAGAACTCTGGACCCAACGAGAATCCAGAATTCTCTCCACCTCGTACTCCAGTTCACCTTGGACAACCAAGGGAGCAGGGGAAGTAGACGGCAACACAGGGTTAACATATTTCTTTAACAGCGATTTATGAAAGACATCATGTATTTTCCAACTCTTAGGTAATTGTAACTGATAAGACACAGGGTTAATGATTTTCATAATTACATAAGGACCAATGTATTTTGGAGAAAGTTTACCAGACGGGGCTTTTAACCTTAAGTTTCTAGTAGACAGCCATACCTTATCCCCCACCATATATTCTGGGCCAGGTATACGTTTTTTATCAGATTGTTTTTTAAAACTTTCTTGGGCTTTAACCAGGTTCTGAAGAGCCTGGGCCCAAACTGTGCACAGTTTATTGTAGATTTTTTCAGCAGAAGGGTTAACAGATTCGGCAGCATGTACTGAAGAACATCTAGGATTAAACCCAAAATTACAAAAGAATGGCGACATCTTGAGGGATTGACTTTCTCGGTTATTAAGTGCAAACTCAGCTAGAGGCAAGTATTCTTTCCACTTGTCTTGTGACCCTGCAACAAAACATCTTAAAAATTGTTCCAGTGATTGGTTGACCCTCTCTGTTTGACCATTGGATTGCGGATGAAAGGCGGAGGAAAAAGACAAAGTTATACCTAAGCGACCACAGAATTCCTTCCAGAATTTCGATACGAATTGTACGCCCCTATCGGACACAATATTTTCAGGGACCCCATGCAGACGCAAGATATGGTTAATAAACAGGGAAACTAGGGTACGAGCGTTAGGGAGTTTACTAAGAGGAATGAGGTGACACATCTTGGAAAATCTGTCAATGACGACCCAAATCACCGTTTTCCCCCTGGAAGGGGGCAAATCGGTGATGAAATCCATAGAGACATGAGTCCAAGGTCTCGCAGGCAGTGGTAAGGGTTGAAGCAGACCCTCGGGGAGTCTGCGAGGTACCTTGGACCTGGCACAGGTCTCACAGGCTTCTACAAACAACTTAGTATCCCGAGCCCACGAGGGCCACCAATAATGTCGTGATAACAGATACTGAGTGCCAGCTATGCCCGGATGACCTGCCAATACTGAGCAATGTGTCTCCTCCAGTACTCTTAAACGAAGGTTAGGAGGAACAAAGAGCTTATTCTCAGGGGTGTTCTTAGGGGCCAGGGACTGAGACTCTACCACTTGGGCAGCAAGATCGGGCTGTAGAATGGCTACCACAACCCCGGGAGCTAAAATAGTCTCTGATTCCCCACTAGGGACATTGCTGGTCTCAAAGCTACGGGACAAGGCGTCAGCTCTTACGTTTTTAGAACCAGGTCTGAAAGTTATTTCAAAATCAAAACGTGTGAAGAAGAGAGCCCATCTAGCCTGGCGAGGAGTAAGACGCTTAGCCTTGTCTAGATACACCAGATTTTTGTGATCAGTTAGGACCTTGATTTTGTGCTTAGCCCCCTCTAGAAAATGTCTCCATTCATCAAATGCCCATTTTATGGCAAGGAGCTCCCGATTGCCTATGTCGTAGTTGCATTCAGTTTTGGAGAATTTCCTAGAGAAGTAAGCAATAGGTCTGAGATTGGTGAGTGTCTCTGGACCCTGTGAAAGAACAGCTCCCACCCCCACCTCCGAGGCATCCACTTCAATCACAAAAGGTTTTTCGAAGTCAGGTTGAGTCAAGACCGGAGCCACCGAAAAACATCTTTTAAGCTTGTCAAATGCCTGAACAGCTTCAGGAGTCCAGTGTACCAAATCAGCCCCTTTCCTAGTTAGATCAGTTAGGGGTTTAGCAATTACAGAAAAACCCTTGATAAATTTTCTATAATAGTTAGCGAACCCCAAGAATCTCTGTAATGCTTTAAGACAATTAGGGCGCTCCCATTTTTCAATAGCTGACACTTTTAGAGGGTCCATACAAAAAGAATTGGGTGTGATTCTGTACCCCAAAAATGAAACCTCCTGAACGCCGAACAGGCACTTTGACAATTTTGCAAATAAATGATTTAATCTTAAAAGTTCCATAACCTTACGGACATGACCAATGTGTGAGGACCAGTCAGGAGAGAAAAATCAATATGTCATCCAAATACACCACTACAAATCGTCCTAGGTATTCACGAAATACATCATTTACCAGGTGTTGAAAGACCGCGGGCGCATTGCATAATCCGAAGGGCATAACAAGGTACTCGAAGTGCCCCTCGGGAGTATTAAAAGCGGTCTTCCACTCATCACCCTCTCTTATCCTGATCAGATTGTAGGCACCTCGCAGGTCAATTTTGGAGAACCACTTAGCCCCAACAATCTGATTAAACAAATCAGGAATAAAAGGAAGAGGGTGCTGGTTTTTCACTGTAATTTTATTTAGCTCACGATAGTCAATACAGGGGCGCAGGCCCCCATCTTTTTTCCCTACAAAGAAAAATCCTGCACCCATAGGAGAAGAAGAAGGGCGAATGTGGCCTTTACGTAAACTATCTTTGATGTATTCACGCATTGCCTCTCTCTCAGGCCTAGACAAATTAAAAATTCTTCCCCTCGGATACCTGGACCCTGGAACCAAATCAACAGCACAATCATATGGGCGATGTGGCGGTAAGACATCAACTGCTTTTTCATCAAACACATCTGCAAAATCTGACAAAAAACTCAGGGATCTATTCTTCAACCGGAGAACAATCTGCAACATTCAGCGCAACACAATGCGAAGCACAGTTAGATCCCCATTTGACCAATTCCCTGGTGGGCCAATCAAATGTTGGGTTGTGTTGTGCCAACCAAGGTAACCCCAGAATAATGTCTGAAGACAAATTATCCATAACTAAAAATTCCAATGACTCGAAGTGAATAGAACCCACCCTTACATCAAGAGAGGGAGTTATATATTTCACCTTACCCTGAGCCAATGGGGTAAAATCCGCTCCAGTAATACTCAGCGGGCACTTAAGCTGAAGCGGACATACCCCCAGAGAGGATCAGAACCCAGAATTAATAAAATTAGCAGATGCCCCAGAATCCACATGGGCAAACCCAGAAATACATTTTTCACCTAAAAATAGTGAAATGGGCACCATTAATTTATTTTTCATATCGAGCGGTACCTGTGCGCCTGAATGACCCCCTCGACAATCATTCAGGCGCTGGAGTTTTCCGGCGGTGATCCAGGTCTGGATGTACATTCCTGTACACGATGTCCGGCCTTGCCACAGTATAGGCACAGATTGTGCTGTAGTCGATAGACCCGTCGGGTCTTAGCATCTGTCACTCCAATTTGCATAGGTTCTTCTTGAGATAGTGACAGGGGAGAAGAAGACTTAGAGAAGGAAGCAACAGATGATGGGGCTTTGAACGAGTCAGAGGTTCCCTTTTCCCTGCGTCTGTCCCGCATACGTCTATCAACCCTTATAGCTAAGGTCATGGTTTCCTCCAAGGTCTCTGGATGGGGGTAGGCCACTAGCAAATCCTTCAACTGGTCCGCAAGACCCAGCCGAAACTGATACCGCAAGGCAGAATCATTCCAGGTGGACGGGATACACCACTGCCGGAACTCTGCGCAGTAGTCTTCTACTGGTCTCTTACCCTGACGTAAGGAGGTCAGTTGGCGTTCGGCCACCGCAGTCCGGTCAGGGTCATCATACAACAGCCCTAGGGCTGAAAAAAAATAATCAACTGAAGTCAACTCAATTGCATTGGGAGGTAAGGAGAATGCCCATTCCTGCGGTGGGCCTTGCAGAAGGGACATGATAATTCCCACTTTTTGGCTCTCATCCCCAGAAGAGCGAGGACGGAGCCGAAAAAATAGTCTACACCCCTCTCTGAAGGATCGGAAATCCTTCCTATCTCCCTTGAATTTTTCAGGGAGCTGAACAGGTGGTTCTGGAGGTGTGGGGGTTGTCATGGTCACCTGACGGGGTGTAGCCTCTTGTTCTTGGACCCGCTCAGCAAGTCCCTGAACCAAAGTGTTCAGGTTTTGCATCTGTTCCATCAGCGCTTTCATTGGATCCATGGGAAAAAAAAAAAAATCCCAAATGGTAGGGCTGGTTATTCTGTCAGGACTGGCAGGCGTAGACAAGACAAAAGACAGTGGGCCCTAGATCTGAACCCACCCACTGTCACCTGCCTACTTGCCTCAGTCGACCCTAAACGGTCGCGGACAACCACGGAGTCGGTCCCTACACTGCGTAGGTGGATACACAAAACGTAGACAGACAAACAAAACACAATGGAGGATAGTCAACTAGCAGGGTCAAAACCAAACAGACAACGCAGTACAAAATCAGAAGGAGAGCGGATAGTCAAATGACAAGCAAGAGGTCAGAACACGGGCAGAGCAATAGCAAGGGGATAGGACAGGGAACGCTGGGAAAGGAGCAGGGGAGCTGGGACTAGTAACAACTAATAACCAGCAGGGAACAGAGGATCTGACTGCTTTTTATCCAGGAAAAGAGACCAGGTCCAGCAGCTGATTGGAGCAGCCCAGATCTCAGCATCAAGCTCAGCTGAACAGACCTAGCAGTGCAGTAACCCCTACACTGCCAGAAGTCTGACAGGCCAGGCAGGTGTGGTTGAGAAGTGAAACACAATTCAGACACAAAACCAGTGCAACAGCAGACATAAACTCAGCGCTTCCTTGGCCGCCCGACATGGACTGAGGAGCGCAAAGTCACATTCCTAACACTGTGTTAGGCTATGTTCACACAACGTTTTTTTCAGCTCCGTTTAAAATGACGTCCGTTATTTTGAGTCTAAAATAACGGACGTTTTTCGAAGCCTGGCATCCCCTTAGTGCAATGACGGGTGTTTGCACATTATTTTAGTTTGGGGTTACTAATTGGCCTTTGGTTGTGGCTTAATTGAAAAATCCATTGAATTTAATAGTAAAAACAGAGAAAGAATGGTTACAAAAGAAAAACTGTGTGAACAACTAATAAAAAACGTCCGCTTTTTGCAAAAAACGTCCAAAAATAATGTTCATGTTCATTATTTTGACGTCCGCGGCAAAAACGTCCATTATTCAATACGCTATGTGCATTGGACATCTGTCTTCCCATTGACTTCAATGCATTGCATTGCAGTCAGTTAAATCTCGGCAAAAACGGACGTTATTTTAAATATGAAAATCGGACGCCTTTTTAATATTTTTGACGTTGTGTGAACATAGCCATAGAGAAAAAAATGGATTAAAATGGAATATCTGCCAAAAAATAAAAATTGTACATTTCCTCTCCCTCCAACCTGCTTAAATTTCTGTGAAACACCTAAAGGGTTAATAAACTTATGAAATAATACTTTGAATACTTTGAGGGGTGCAGTTTTTACAGCGGAGGGATTTATGAGGGTAACTAACATATAGGCCCCATAAATCCACTTCAGAACTGAACTGGTCACTAATAAAAATCAGAATTTGAAAATTTCCTGAAAATTTGAAAAATCGCTGCAAAATTTCGAAGCTCTCTAACATTCTAAAAAGTAAAAGGACGTTCACCAAATGACGTCACCATAAGGTAGACATGTTGTAGATATTGCAGTTATAATTAGTTTATGTCACATGACTATCTTTCTTAGGAAAAGAGAATTTTGAATATAAAGAAAATTTTCGCACAAATGTTTTTTTTTTTTTTTTTTTACAACAAACTACTGAGTGCATCAACCAGAGTATACACAAACATCAGAGGAATAACCGCGATAGTTAAAAGCATTGCAGAGTTATTACTGCATAAAGAGAGACAGGTCAGATTTGTAAAATAGGCCCTAAGCATCAAGGCCAAAACAGGCTGAAGAGGCAAGGGATTAAAACTACTATTGTGTTGATTGTCCAAAGAAAAACTCTAGTGACCAAACTGTTCCCTCCATGTTAAAACTTTAGATTTGTCCCTACACAAGCTGGGCCAGGTTCAGAGCACTTAGTGTACGGACTTAATTTTTGATGCATAGTTCATTGCAATTTACTGTAAAGTAGCTTGGACTCCTGTTCGAGACAGGTGGCCACGCACCTCTATGTATCTTGAGGGCTAGGTGCCTTAGGTGCTAGGGCACCATGGAAACACTGTAATAGGCAGAAGGCATACACTGTGTGTAAGGAAAAAAAATCACAAAAATCAATACAGAAGGAAAATATCCAACAACCAACTTACTAGTCCCATAGGCACGCAGTGGGAAACTACACAGTCAATTTCCCCAAGTGTCCACAAAAAACACCAACAATACCCTGTAGTATTTGTTGCTACCAGGTATATAATCCTGCAGTTCTGCCATGGTCAGGACAAGCATATCCAGTTGAGATTCGAAAGTCTCCATGAGTTTAGGAAATGTACTTTTCTCACAAGCAAAAGCCATTAACAAGTGCAGCTCTGCAGGACCACCACCTTTCCTTCATACATATAGAAAGCTAAAAGCAACAAATGAAGCCAGAAAATAGAGAAGCAGGGGACAATTCTGTTACGACTTATTTGAAATAGGTTTTATAGGGTGTTAGATAATGTGTTTCTTTTTTTAAAAAAATTACCTTATGGGGTGGCTACTTTTTGTTGTTATATACTGCACATATAGTTTGTTTGTAGGAAAGATAATAAAACTTTACATGATGGAAGTACATAATGTTTTTGGAGGTTTGTGAGGTTAGAGGTCCATGGTACTCTGGTGTTCTGGGATATCTTGGCTTACATTCTGTTATTTTTCAATAAAATGATATAAATAACAAGCATGAGCATTTGTAATTGCAATAGTACCATATAAAAATGTCCTATGGAAGTTATGGTAATGTAGCTCTGTGTCTCCCTAGACATTATTTTGAAATAGTATATGCCCGAGCCAAGTGTTAATGTGATCAGAAGCCTTGTGACAATTTTCAGATCCTGCCAGTTTTATCCCTTGCAAAAGGCAGTCATATAAATATGAGTCATGAGGCTCGGTGGGACAGCAATTTAAAAACCAATTGAGCAACATGAAATTTTGCTGCCAGATGCATTTTCTCAAACACCGAACAGAATAACATTGGGGGAAATTTAATGATGATGTTTTATCAAGAGCACTTCTGTCAGCAAATAGATGAAAGCCCTGCTACATTGACTTGGAGACATAAAGGTTATTGATGTTTTATTGAAGTTAATATGAATGGGCGAGAGAGATATATATATATTTTTAAGAACGCCATTGAAATCTTGGTAAACAACCTGCACTCAGACATGAAAGTTGCATTGATTTACTGTTTACGGCTTACGCATGCCAGAGCAAATTCACAGAAAATAGAAATCTACTTACCGTATAAAAATTGAGATGGAATAAAAAAATTAAATCAGAAAGAAAGAGTCTTGGGAATGCGGCTTAAAGTTATGGAGATTTAAAGAATTATAATATAATAGTCAAAAAATAAAAATGACATTAGGATCCTGATCACCAAGAATGACATTCAAATCCATAATGGCTTCCAGAGTATTACCTAATTCTGGTAACCAAACAGGGGTGGACACAAGCCATTATGGGGTACAAGTGCAGGAGTATCATGGCTATCCTTTGTCAGTAGACCGTAAAGGATCTTATTGCACCTGCCATACCATGTGTACACATTCCTTCTTGTGAGTCAAAAAAACAGAGATTTGTGTTTCCAGCCTTAGGCCATTTTCCCATTTAGTAAGACATCGCCCGTTCCGTGACCCGGCCGGGTCACGGAACGGCCGGTGTCAGAGAAGATCATCCCGGCCTAGACTGCAGTACCAGCCAGATTATCTTCACTGCCGCTGAATTTGGATGTGGGTGCATCCGAATTCCCCGCTGCTCACACTGAAGCGTGCGGCCGGAGCTGCACACTCCATTGTGTGCACAGACAGGTTTTTTGCGGCAGTTATTCACTGTATATCGGCCGCAGAAAACTGACATGTCAGTTTCTTGCGGCGCCGCTAGGGATTCTATAGCTTTGCCTTGCTATAGAATTTTAAATGGCAAGTATGGTGGCTAGCAGGGAAAAAGCTTAAAATGCATTATAATGCTAGAACTGCCCCCCCCCCCATTAAAAAGTTACCATTGTGCCCACAGAGTGCCCTCAGCAAGTTATTCCCATTACATTATTAGTGCCATCAGAGTACTTCTCCCATTATTTATATTGCCAACAGTGTGCCACCATATTTTATACCCAATATGCCATTCATGCCAGCCCTTCCCTGCCTAATATTACCAGCCTGCTACCACTATCAGAACTACTTTTTGATGGATATGAAGCCTCCTCCCTGCCTTGATGACCCCCCCCCCCACCCCCTGTAAGACACGGAAAAGGCTCAGATTTTAGCACAAACCATGTGGTTTGCACAAAAATGTGTGCCTTCTTCATGGCGTACGTCGAGGGCGCATTTGATAAATGTGCCTTAATGTATAAACACTTACCCTTCCCCGGTCCTGTTTGTTTTAAGACCTTTCCTCTAGTGATCATGTTCACTAGATACTGCAGTGCAGCTGAAGATGCCAGGACACAGCCAGGAGCTGGAAGGGAAAAAGGTTAAATCCCTAATAATAACAACATCATTTTGACAGATGTACTGCTCCTCAAATAAACATATTTACTGCACATTTTGGAGTCCACATTATGTACACAAGTCTTAGGCTAAGTTTCCACATATGCATTCGTATTATGCATTTTTCCCAGCAACATTGTGCATCTATTGTGTGGTGGTGGGGTTTTAACTATGTTTCTTTGTTTTATGTAACTGCATTTGTAAACAGAACCTCACAAAGCAGGAGCAGATCCACATTGGGTCAGAGGCTCTGTTTGGAATTTCTGTCAAATTGGCAATTGAGGAAGGAAGGGGGACATCAATACAGGCCTGTCTGGAGATGTTCATTGCGTCTATGTCCATGGGGCTTGTTGTAAAGCATATAATTAATTACTGTTAAAAACAGCTCAAGTAAATGGCTGCCCTCAATAATAATTTACTAAAAATAATAATAATAATAGAAACAGATTAGAAAAAAGAAACATGCTTTAATCTGGATCTAATCATTAAAAAAATCTAGACAACACATTCTCTTTAAATAAGTTTTTAAGAGGTGACATAAAAATAAAAAATAAGTTATACTCACCTACCCTGACTCCCAAAGCTTCTCACTATTTGTGGTTCCTGTGATGCATCATCCCCGCAAGAACTGCCCAGAAGGCAAATCAATGACTGAGGAGGGACACTACTTGGCCAGTGATCGGCTGAGCGGACAGCTCCTGCGGGAATGAAGTATTATCAGGAAACAGGAATAAACAGTGATGAGCAGGGGCTGGGGATGTCAGAACAGCAACTGTTGGGGATGAAGGTGAGTGAGTATCACTTTTTACACCACCTCCAACCATGTTGATTTTTTTTTATGCTTAGACAATCCTCTTAAATATTGTTTCACATAAAATAGAATGTATATTTACAAAATATGTTTTACACATTTGTCCGAAAATTTTGATTCCACAATTACCATCCACTTATTTTTTTGCACAGTTTAAAAATTCTAGTTAAATGTATCTAATTGAAACCATTCCTAGCCAAATCTAAAAGCTAACAAGCAGTAGCAGTTTAGGATGGAAACAAAGGGCTAATTCCATTTTCTTTGTCTGTACATTTAACCGCAATTTCCAGAGACATTTTCAGTGTTTCTCATGCGATGTACATTATTGCAAGTACAGATTGCAAGATTGTAAATATCATCCGCACAAAGCTGTAGCTTTAGGATAAGTGCTTAGACTATGTTCCCAGTACACTGTTGCCATAGAAACAAGTCATGAACCAGCTAGGAGAGAACAATGCGTAGGAGTCAGGTTTGACTGGAAGTAAAGTGAAGAAGGGTTGACAAAGATGGAGAGTAACATGGGCCACAAAGAAAAATATTAACATTCATATACCACTGAGACAGAGAAAAGCCACTAGAATAAATATTGATTATTACATACGAAAGGGATGACATACGGTCATAGATGTCAACTAAAGAGGAATAGAATTCCCTGCAGAACCTAGGAAATAACATTACTATACATGAGCTGAGTACATGCAGTATGTAGTGCAAAACAGCAGGAATAAATCATTTTCTTCAAAACACACTTCAATAAATGCAACATAAAAGGCAGATTTTTAGTAGTTTTCTGCCATAAAAAGAACTAGGAAATGTTACCAGAGTTACTTCTATGCAAGCCCATGAATGCACAATGTTATATGTAAAAAAAGAGCAGAAAAAAAGACAGCACAAAAAAGCAAGAATCCTAAAAGGGTCTAACCATCTACTCAAGGGTCTAATTCAATGGACTAACCTACCTGTAAATCAGTCAATGAGGGCCATATATGTATAGATTGGTTTTACCACTTCCTCTCCAGTTTTAAGACATCTTGGGGCCTCCAGTAGTAGAATTTTTAAATTAAGTTTTAGTCATGTGATGGACATACAGGTACGGGATTGATGATAGTCATGGGGCCATTATCTGAGTTGTGTTGGCAGAGTATTCCATAAGTTCCTTCAAGGAGAAATATCAACTGCACACATAAGATTGACATCATTTTTTTTTTTTTTGGGGGGGGGGGGTTGTTTTTGCATTTAAAGTTTTTAAACAGTTATTAACATGGGTAGCACAGCGTTCAAAGCATGTTTTGGTCAACAAGACCTTTATCAACAGGGTATACTAGTTGCATGAATAGAGAATAGACCGTGTCGTAACTAGAGGTATGAATGGTGATTGCTCCAGCTTTTAAGTCCTACCCCACTGGTTAATTCACGTTGTGTACAATAATTGTTGCATCTACAGTCACTGTTGTTTCCATCAACTTTCCAACTTTTGGTAACCCATGAGATTCCTAACATATTTGTAAATCACTTTATTAACCCAAAAAAGTACTCAGAAAAAAAGACAGCTCTAAAGTCTTGGCCACTGAGTGTTTGACTTCTACAATTTTTTGTCCGGGAAAATCTGCTTTTTGTTAGAGAAAATCTGTCTCTAGTAACCGCTACTGTAGATTAAGGAAATTATAGTAGGCAGGGCTAAGTATGTGATATGTGTAGAAGAAAGTGAGAGTTTGGGCTTTGTACCTGCAAGCTGAGAGAGTCTGCCTGCTGAATATTATCTACACTTTTTCTCAAAGGTAAAACAAGGTTTCCATCTCATCCCTCTTTATTTATAAAGCTCAGCACAGTTGTCTCTTGTGTGAATACCAGTGCATATGCTGCTGCATGTCCACAGTGCTGCAATTTAATCTCCCTTCTTCATTTTTCTTAGTCACCAGCAGTAAATAATTGGAGTATTTAGTTCACATGCATGAAAAAAAAATAAATAAATAAAAATAAATAAATATATATATATATATATATATATATATATATATATATATATATTATTTCCAATGACATTGAAGATCTCTATGGTAACAATTGTTTATATCATTGTCAATAAATTGGCCTAGTAGTCGATATAGTGTAGTGATATGATCCCCTTTATCAAAGGAGCATGTCTCTAGAAAGTCTGAAGCTGCCCAATCAGTGTTGACAATGTGAGACTATTTACTAACACACCTTTTTGACAAGGGGAATTGTCAATTTACAGTATTTAAACTTGCAGGCCTGTGTCAAACTGGCTTGGCCTAGAGTACCCGTACCCTAGGCCTGCACCGCCTCTTTGCCCTCTTTATCATTAGGAACACCCCTGGGCAGGATTTCTCCTAATCATCACTCGTCTGAACACTGAACATATGCTGGAGCGTTAGGGCACATGTGCAGTATTCAGGGAAGTGATAATTAGGAGAAATCCTGCCTAGGGCGTTCTTAATGGTGAAGAGGGCGGGGAGAAGGGACAGAGGGGCATTGCAGGCCTAGGGCACAGACACTCTAAAACCCCAACACAACCAAACCCCATCTCATAATAAAGCAGCTATGCCAAGTGGTACAAGTGGTTTGGGAGGGGGGGCAGATTGTGGGTACAGAGACACTTTAACTGGTCATGGGTTTCACAAGGATTTATGAATACAGGGATGTCAAGAGTTGTTCATCATAGCTTAGCATGGCCATATGCTATGGAACCTTTACATCTTTGGTTAGCTCAGATGTTACATTAGAAATAGGTTATTTCCCTGTTAGTGGACAGAATACAAATTTAAAGAACGTATTTTCTTTGCATCCTTGCTGATATTGAACACACACAACTATTCTTCTCAATGTGTTGGACTGAAATGTCTGCTTAAATTTTATTCAATAAAAAGCTTGTGTTTAAGAGCCAATCTTAATCTAGATCAGACGCTGCCTACAGACTTATATTAGTGAATTTTTAGTTTCTTTCAGCGCCGATATGATCTCCCAGCGCTGCAATATCTTTCCTTAACTGCACACAAACAGTGTAGCAATATGTTTGCTAATGTCTTTTTCCTGGCTTATCGCACAGCTATTAACCATCTGGAAAGAACAGTGTTGAAAAGAGCAAGTTGGGCTTGAATAGGAAAAATCTGAAATAACTACTACACTTATTGTACGCCCACGTAGCAACTTCAGATATGTACTGCATGCCTATAAAGCAGGAATAATAATGTAAAAGTAGATTATAACCTAAGCAGTTTGATAAATGCAAATCAATGGAATACAATTCAGATGTGCAACCTGTGTAACCACATGGCCACCCTGTAGAATACTACCACTAGCACTCCTCTCTGTCTATAAGCTAACCTATAAGGAGTTATGTTCTTAGATACGAATACTGATAGAATTGTACAGCTGTGAGGGATTTTATGAAGAACATCCAATTTCATCAGATGAATTAGAAAGCAAGTGCCCATATACTGCTCTTGCACAGGGGCCCTTTGTTGTGTCTTCCTGTATCTAACTGTATAATCAAATATTCTGATACTGTAGTGTTTAACATTATGTAATGTCTGGTGTTAGTTAAAGAAAGATCAGAAGCAACATGAGAAAATAGTACTTTTCTTAAGGAGGCGTAGATGATTGGAACAAACTTCCAGCAGAGGTGGTTGGTAAATCCACAATAGTTGAATTTAAACCTACCTGGGATACTCATATATATATAGTAAGATAATAAGAAATACTGTGTTAAAAAATAGTAGAAAATAAAGAGGATCAAGCATAAATAACAAACAAATATATGCATAATTATCTTACTAAGGGTAGCTTCACACGTACCGACTCGCAGCGTTAATAATGCTCTGAGTCGGCTAGGTCCTGGCAGATCACTTTCACTACATACGCACAGCGGTCTGAACGACCGCTGCGTGTATGTAATTCTGCCGGCCGCTTAACCCCGTTCAGCTGCCGCCCGACTCCCGCTCTGTATACATTACCTGTCCTCGCTGCACGGGGTCCCGGCGTACTGCTCTCCCGCCCGGCCAATCAGTGTGTTGCCCTGCCGCAGCCACTGATTTGCCGGGCGGGAGAGCAGTACGCCGGGACCCCGTGCAGCAAGGACAGGTAATGTATACAGAGCGGGTGCGGAGCGGGAGCCAGGCAGCAGCTGAAGGGGTTAAGCGGCCGGCAGAATTACATACACGCAGCGGTCGTATGTAGTGAAAGTGATCTGCCTGGACCTAGTCGACTCGCAGAGTTATTAACGCTGCGAGTCGGTACGTGTGAAGCTACCCTAAAATATTTATACATTATTCATATAAAATTCAAACTGTGTATGTAAGAACATATCACCAATAGTGTTGTTGTCTTGGTGACAACCCCGACATACGTTTCGCAGGATATCGCTGTATCAAGGAGCATGTCATCATTGGCTGCATTGCCTCTATATATGGTGAAGTCCTTAACTGAATGTTTCATGCATGCATGTTTCCAGACAAGACCCAGTGGTGTCACATCCGCCCCGGCTGCTCAACAGTCATGTGCATGTTATTATCTCGGACATACGCACAACCGCTATTGAGGCCGTGCCGATGCCACAACCACCTCGCTCACTAAAGACATGTGCACTCCGTTAGCCTCAAGTGGGAGGGGAGGAAAAGTGTGTTTGGCACCAGGAGAACAACCCATGTGGGAGGAATTGAGGCATATCTAAAAATAACCCCACGTTGTACTGATGTATAACAATTATGCCATGTTCACACTACATAACTACCGTAGTGATCACGTCCGTTGTTGATCACGGCCGTGATTACTACAGTACTTACGTAGTGCTGCCACTGAGGGAATCCTGGCCGGAGTGTATACATATAGTATACATTCCGTCCGGGATGCCTAGGGGCGACGGGATGCCTAGCGGCGCAAGAAACTGTCGTGCAACATAGAAAAGCTACCATATTATATGGCACTGTATAAGTGACAAAAACAGTGCTATATAATTCAAAAATTATATATATATATATATATATATATATATATATATACATACACTCACCTGCCACTTTATTAGGTACACCATGCTAGTAATGGGTTGGACCCCCTTTTGCCTTCAGAACTGCCTCAATTCTTGGTGGCATAGATACAACAAGGTGCTGGAAGCTTCCTCAGAGATTTTGGTCCGTATTGACATGATGGCATCACACAGTTGCCGCAGATTTGTCGGCTGCACATCCATGATGCCAATCTCCTGTTCCACCACATCCCAAAGATGCTCTATTGGATTGAGATCTGGTGACTGTGGAGGCCATTGGAGTACAGTGACCTCATTGTCATGTTCAAGAAACCAGTCTGAGATGATTCTAGCTTTATGACATGGCGCATTATCCTGCTGAAAGTAGCCATCAGATGTTGGCTCCATTGTGGTCATAAAGGGATGGACATGGTCAGCAACAATACTCAGGTAGGCTGTGGCGTTGCAACCATGCTCAATTGGTACCAAGGGGCCCAAAGAGTGCCAAGAAAATATTCCCCACACCATGACACCACCACCACCAGCCTGAACCGTTGATACAAGGCAGGATGGATCCATGCTTTCATATTGTTGACGCCAAATTCTGACCCTACCATCCGAATGTCGCAGCAGAAATCGAGACTCATCAGACCAGGCAACGTTTTTCCAATCTTCTACTGTCCAATTTCGAAGAGCTTGTGCAAATTGTAGCCTCAGTTTCCTGTTCTTAGCTGGAAGGAGTGGCACCCGGTGTGGTCTTCTGCTGCTGTAGCCCATACTGTGTACTGTGCGTTCAGAGATGCTCTTCTGCCTACCTTGGTTGTAACGGTTGGCTATTTGAGTCACGGTTGCCTTTCTATCAGCTGGAACCAGTCTGCCCATTCTCCTCTGACCTCTGGCATCAACAAGGCATTTCCGCCCACAGAACTGCCGCTCACTGGATGGTTTTTCTTTTTCGGACCATTCTCTGTAAACCCTAGAGATGGTTGTGCGTGAAAATCCCAGTAGATCAGCAGTTTCTGAAATACTCAGACCAGCCCTTCTGGCACCAACAACCATGCCACGTTCAAAGGCACTCAAATCACCTTTCTTCCCCATACTGATGCTCGGTTTGAACTGCAGGAGATTGTCTTGACCATGTCTACATGCGTAAATGCACTGAGTTGCCGCCATGTGATTGGCTGATTAGAAATTAAGTGGTAACGTGCAGTTGGACAGGTGTACCTAATAAAGTGGCCGGTGAGTGTATATATAAACATATATATAAACACTTCGTACAATATTATAATAAAGTGCAAAGTGCAATAAAATAAAGTGACTTGTGCAAAAAAAGCATGTGAACGCACTCAAACCGAATGAAAAAAAAACCAACAACTATTTTTTCTGAATATAAGTTCTTCTGCTTCAAGTCTCGGATCTTTAAACTTTGTTCTTTTCCATGTAGACTATCATTTATTTTCACTTATATGATCTCATATTTTGTTCCCCCACATAGTATTATACTAGTAATAATATTGTACCAACCTTAGTACTAGTAAAATACCACTAGTAATGATTAAAGTAATATTAATAGTCGCAGTAATTATATTACAAATTATAATAATTGTAATACTAAAAATAGTTAAGTCATTAGGAATAATTTCCTATAATAGTTCTTATAATAGTCCTGAAGGATTTTGCTCCTGCAGCTCACATTGGCTGAAAATGTCAAGGTTTTTGCCTTCTTGCTTAACAGCTTTAAACATGGGGATCCCACAGCAATAGGACAATCATTAGAATGCATAAATAGGAATAATGATAGGATAGTCATTGTAAATGCCAGAAATGAAGTGTAAATTATAATTTCTATTCTGTAAAGGGAAAAAAAAGCTATAATTTAAAACATCAACACATTTGTTTCCTTGTCTCCAGTGCTCCAGTTCTACAGCTAATGAACCGTGTGAAGGTTATTATAATTTACTACACTGCTGTCTCTTGACTGACACTTTATTACACTCCGGTGGGTTTGTTATTAACCTGCCATAACCAGGAGAAGGGACTGGGATATATAACTATTTTTTAGATTTTATGATTAGAATCAGGGTTACAGCTGCATGAACAGAATGCAGATACTTTATGTTCTGCCTAGAAACTAGTGGCCCCAATGTGAGAAGGATATAAGAGTCCCTCAGATCTCACCGGTGCGACACGTTCCTTATACACCGAAAAGCAGCTATTATGTAAAACTCGCCATAAAATGTTGCTACCAATGTGTTTAGTCAGTGTGTTATTGAATTTTTCCAGCACAATCATGTCTATCCATATTGAGCCCAAATCACAAGGGAACCTCTTCTAGACATTGTAACTCTATAATGACCTGCCAGTTCCTAAGACTTGCCTACACTTCAGCAAAAGACTCATATAGCAGGCATGACATACTATTATACATCCAGGTTCTTATTGACTTTATGCTGGCCTTGTTGTATTCCACTTAGTAATGATGTTTCAAGGTTTCTTGAACATGGCATCTCCTAACCAACTAAACATGTACTGAGTGGCTGTTGCCTCTGACGGATGGCTCTTCTCTCTTCTTGTTATTCTCCTAGTTATACTTAGCTACATAGGTTGATTGTTGACAAGGATGACAATAGAAACGAGACCCTCATTGAGCCTTACTTCCTTAAGGGCCAGTTCACACAGAGTAAAAACAGCGGAATCCAATTCTTTGAGCGGAGAGGCTCGGAGAGAAGAGGCGCCCAAGCCCTCCTATAGACAGACTGTATGACACTGAGGCAGGCGGGATTCTGAGGCGGAACTCCGCTGCTTTTACTCCGGGTGAACTGGCCCTAACTCCTGCCTGCTTGTGACTAGAGATGTGCGAACTATCCTAGGTTCGGGTTCGTTCATCCCTAATTGTGAAAAGGACCCTTTTTTTCAGAATGCCATGGGAGGAAGTGGATGAAAATCACACACTTACCTCCCTTGTTCCCAAGCTGCTGCCCATATTTGACTGCTTTGGACCCCGGTGTGTGTCTGCTTCCAGGGTTTGAGAAGCCATTCAGTGATCAAGGCGTCCTGCATTTGAATGGCTGAGCAGGTCTGCAATGTCACGTCTTAAACCCCGGAAGCAGCCCCACACTAAGGACTGGAGCAGCAGAATACAGGCTACCCACCTCTTCCCTGGGCATTCCGAAAAAAAGGGGTCCTGGCGGGACAACCCCTTTTATTCCTTCCTTCCTCTATGTTCTCTTATGATTTAATCATAAAATGATTTAATCATTTTATCTTTTATTGGACTCTTTTATAATCATAGCAAGGTTTTAGGTTGAGCTTGATGGGCTCTTAAATATTTGTTCATTCAAATTTTTAAGAGCCCATCAAGCTCAACCTAAAACCTTACTATGATTATCTCTTAAAAGTAAAAAAAAAAAATCCTTTTGAGGTAACTGCAAATTTCCAAATACAAATGTAATTTTCCAATACAAAAGAGACAAATTATTTACCTACTCCATTATGGCAATCAGAATAAATCCCTGGATCAATGTCCCGCCTATGTTGTTTAAGAACAACATCTCGACCCCTCTTGAACTTGTAGAAATAAAAATCAACCATAACATTATTGTTTGCCAGAGAGCGCCACAGTCTCGCTGCTCTTATTGCTCTGTGATGATGGTGAATCTTTTTTTCTTTGCTTTTTTCGCTACAAATATCTCTGTACTGTTTATTCAAATATTTATACATTGCGATCAGATGACTCCTTAGATCTTTTTTGCCAAACTAAAATGGTGTTTGATCATTTATCTTAGTTCTGTAATCCACCCATACTTTTAAGTACCTTATATGCCTTCTTCTGCACCTCCTCTAGTTTAACCATGTCCTTCTTATACAGTAGTATTCATTTTCAACTTGGTACACTACATCTATCACAAAAGGCACGCTGCTCTCAATATAGTGCCCTTTGAAAGGCACAGGGACATATGTCAAAGAAACTAGTAGTCCCTGCTCCACTTACAAAACAGTAATCCAGGGATGCTTTATGCGTTTCTGGCTTACTGTAGATTCCCTTGACTGACCATGCTTTGCCCAATGCAGGGAATCTGTGCCCAGCACCACGATAAGCCAGCAATAGGTTAGACATGTCTGGCCTATCTTGATTGCTTACTTCGAAATGGTTTCCTAATGACCTACTGCTACCTAGATTGTATCCGACTGGTCATAAAAAAACAGGGGGACTCACTTTTTTTTTAAGAGAGAGAATAGAGGTTCCCCTACTTTTTCATATCCACCTCCGGAGTCTTTGTGGAAACCTCAGACTTGAAGTCACATGTTTAAATCCAAGCTCATTTTTGAATGTAATACATTCCTTTCTGGTAAATTAAGTGATATTTTCTGTTCTTACTTCAGTTGGTATTCCATATATTCTAAATTGTTTCTTAAGTACTTTGCACACCCCCACTGTATTCTAGCTTTAGAACTTCTGGATAATTGGATTATACATAGAGTATTTCTAGGTGCTCCTTTCCATTCAAATTGAGAATATCAACTCTAATTATATTTCAGAACTCACATGGCATTTCTCTTTGTATTAAGAGCTCCTTAGGCAGAGCTGAAGCAAAGGTGTGACAAGTTGTTCAAGTTGCTACAATTTGCTTAATATGCTTATTCATAGGATGCATTTTTGAATACTAAGATGGCCTTCATGGATGATGGATAGCATGTCCTTTCATAGTGAGGAAAGTATTATAATTTCAGATCCTCGGGGCAGCGTGCCGCCCCGTACAGACAGTTTATCATCATCATAATAATGATGATATAATTTGGTAAAATACCTTCTTTGGATTTTTATATATGTTATCTACCCATTTTAGAGGCCACATTTTTTAATTTTATGTCCTTGATATACATTAACAATTAGTAGAAATTGCCCTGGAATATACATAAGGGTACATTCACACGTACAGGATCCGCAGCAGATTTGATGGTGCAGATTTGATGTTGTGTTCAGTTATTTAGATCAAATCTGCTGCAGAACTGCAGTGTATTCGCCGCAGAAAATCCGCTGTGATAAGGTGTGTCCCCGTAATATTTTAAAATAAATGCAGCTTTGCTAGATGTTAGCCATTTAACATATAAATCAGTGCAGTTCTCTTTCATTCTGGGGACTAGCAATCATTCTTATTGCCAGACCCTTATGGTGTGTTTACACAGAGAGATTTATCTGACATAATTTTAAAGCCAAAGCCAGGAATGGATTTTAAAGGGGAGAAATCTCAATATTTTCTTTATGACTCATTCTCTGTATATAGTCTGTTTCTGACTTTGGCTTCAATGATCTGTCAGTTAAATCTCTCTGTGTAAACATACCATTAGGTGGATCATGCTTCTCTCCCTGTCTCACTGCTCTGTCCAACTCCCTGCAGGAGACAGACCCCATAGACTTACCATAGAACCCCTCGTGCAACAAATCAGAGGAGCAGAGAGGAAGGGTTTGGGGCCCATGGTTCACTTCTCCCAGCGGCTCTGACTACCCCACACCCCAATGAATCAAACTATGACATGTTTATGTGATGTATTAAACATTTTTAAAATAAAAGTAACCCCTTCAACTTTCACTTCCAGTATTCTATGAAAATAGCCAGGAACAAAACTTAATCCAAAAAGAAGACACTTAAAGGGCATGTTTCACCTAGATTTTTGTTACTGATTAGAGTTAGATCTCAAAACACCTTATTTTTGTCTTATCTGTTTCTATTTTGTGACTGTAATTTTTTTTGTACATTGTTATAGGGGCTGCCATCTTGCCTGAGCTGTTTTTAACAGCATTTAGTGACATGCCTTACAGCAAGCCTCCTGGACATGAGACTTGAGATGAATGTGAAACATTACTGAGCATACTCTGTGACTTAGGAAGAGGCCATTCCACAGGGAGCCTCTATTGTCTTATACTGTTTCTATCTATCTATCTATCTATCTATCTATCTATCTATCTATCTATCTATCTATCTATCTATCTATCTATCTATCGGTGTCACATATTGCTGCAATGCTGCACAGATCCCTTTACAGCAGCCTCCTCTTATCACCACACACAGAATAGAAAGTGTCAGCTTGGTTTTAAACCTAGTGGTGAGAATGAAAACTACAAGATTTCAGGATTATTTTATAATATTGATAGAAAAATGAAAAATGAGAAAAAATACCAAAAATTCTTTAAAAAATTGTTTTATTTAAACAAATTATTTAAACATACTTACAAATGGTGTTTTCTCTTAGTAAGACGATTTGCCGAAATTCTTTAGCGTTAAGACTGTAAACGTTGCTCCGTTTGTCATTTCACCTAGAATTTAATTTCAAATTGGAATATTAACTAGATCCCTTGGTCAGGGACCCAGCTTTGACACAAGCTCACCCCAACTCTGCTCCAGGGATTGGCAGACTTCCTACCCATAGTATATCTGCCCAAGCCATGTCGTCTGTCCCCAAGCCTGTATTCCCCAGTGCAGCGCAAGCTCCAGCAACAGCTGCGGGACCTGTGGGCAAGACTTTGACTCCCTTAACAATGCAACAATTTCTACCTTTGACCTTCCTAAACCAACTTTTCCCACCTACACCCAATTTACCATGTCAACCACTAGCACCACAAATAGCCCATCTGCTAAACTGGCTGCTTCCATAACAAGTAAGCCTGCTACCCTGAGGGCCACTAGTTCTATCCAGATGAAAAAATATCACTAGATAAGAAACATGCCCAGCTTGTGGTTTAACCCTTTCCCGCACGAGGACGTAACTGTACGTCCTCGCGCGGGTGCGGGCGTTCAGAGCGGGGCCGCGCTGCGACCCTTCTCTGAACCGCGGCGGTCCAGGGTGCTGCTTGTAGCCCGGGACCGCCGGTATCTGATACAGTAATCAGATGCAGCTGTCAAACATGACAGCTGCATCCGATTACCGGATTCAGCTTATCCCTGGTGTCTAGTGGCAGAGATCGCTCCCCCGAGACGTTATCCCGGAGGAGCAATCTCCGTGTGTGCTGCCGGCCGGGGACCGCTCCAAGATGGCGCCGTCCCCAGCTCGGCACTCGTTTACTTCCGGCTGCAGCAGCCGGAAGTAAACGAGTGCCTATCTCATGGATCTCTGCAGCATATCTATGCTTCAGAGATCTCTATGAGAGATCAGAGCACTTATACTAGAAGTCCCCTAGGGGGCTTCTAGTATAAGTGTAAAAGTAAAAAAAAAAAAAAAGTATTGTTATTAGTAAAAAGCCCCCTCCCCTAATAAAAGTCAGAATCACCCCCATTTTCCCAGGTTATAAATAAAAGTAAATAAATAAATAAATAAACATGTTTGCTATCGACGCGTGCATAATCGCCCGAACTATTAATCACATTCCTGATCTTGCACGGTAAAAGGCGTCAGCGCCAAAAAATCCCAAAGTGCAAAATTGCGCATTTTTGGTCGCATCAAATCCAGAAAAAATGCAATAAAAAGCGATCAAAAAGTCGTATATGCGCAATCAAGGTATCGAAAGTAAACATCATGGCGCAAAAAATGACACCTCATACAGCCCCATAGACCAAAGGATAAAAGCGCTATAAGCCTGGGAATGGAGCGGTTTTAAGGAATGTAAATTTGTTAACAATGGTTTGAATTTTTTACAGGCCATCAGATACAATATAAGTTATACATGTTATATATCGTTTTAATTGTAACGACTTGAGGAACATGCACAACAAGTCAGTTTTACCCCAGGGCGAATGGCGTAAAACACATTTCCCCCAAATAAAAGAAATGCGTTTTTTTTTTTTCAATTTCACCACACTTTGAATTTTTTTCTGGTTTCGTAGTGTACTTTATGCAAAAATTCAGCCTGTCATTGCAAAGTACAATTAGTGACGCAAAAAATAAGGGCTCATGTGGGTCCTCTAGGTGGAAAAATGCAAGTGCTATGGCCTTTTAAGCACAAGGAGGAAAAAACGAAAACGCAAAAACGAAAATTAGCCTGGTCCCGAAGGGGTTAAAAGTCAAGGTGCTAAATACTAGCACAAAGCAAGTTCTGTAACATTACTTTTCTCTATGTCAGGTGAAACCTTCACAACTCCTCTTGGGCTGTTCAGCTCCTGGTCCCCAATTGTGGTTGGTAAGGGCAGTAACTTTCCATTGTACCTAGATGTCCTTTGACCTCAGTATTGGTAATCAGAGTGATGGCACAAGAGGGGGTTGGAAGGTTTTAGTGATCACACCGGAGGAGTGGAGATAGTGATTCCAATGGAGGGGTGGGTGTGTGTGTGTGTGTGTGTGCGTGGGGGGGGGGGGGGGGGGGGCTAATGATTACACAGTTAGACCAACCCTGGACTGGAGCGTCAATGTGACTTGTCTGTGCTTGGTGAGGGCCATCCAGAGAGCCATTTGGAAGGCTTTGAAAGCTTGCTAAGCAAATGGGTATCTAGAGGCCGGCTGGGTTGGGGACATCACTGCACCACATGACTAATGTTAAAAATGAGAGAATGAGACAAAATTGCTATTAGAAGTCAATGAGACATATTATTTATATGGCAAGACAAGTTTACTGAAAAAATGTCAAAATAACTCAGCAAATCCCTTTAATTCTTTTTGATCAGTGGACAAACCATGCACAATAAACAGGGAATGTGCCCAAACAAAATCATTACTGATAGGTTTAATGACATTTACACAGTCGTTCTCTTCCTAGCCTACCTCTCAGTGACACTGCTCTGTTAGCTTGTCAACCTGTTTTTTGTATTTTTTTTAATGAAATATATGTGACTGGTTACTTTTCCTATAGAGTATATGCATTTGTATGTACACATCAGCATTGGTTTA
Organism: Dendropsophus ebraccatus; assembly: GCF_027789765.1. Classification (NCBI taxonomy): domain Eukaryota; kingdom Metazoa; phylum Chordata; class Amphibia; order Anura; family Hylidae; genus Dendropsophus; species Dendropsophus ebraccatus. The sequence continues at coordinate 141,077,532 of NC_091456.1, forward strand.
TTGTGATTCCTCTACTACAAATAATTGATCAGTCCAAACCTTTGTAATCCCTACACACAACTGTAAATCATGCTGGCTAAACTTCCGCCTGTCTAGCCAGGATGCATTATCCTACAGATGGGATCTTAGACAGAGATAATACATCTTAAGCACAGATGTTTCACTTTTAGGTTTTGATTTAACGCTTAAATTTCGCTGTATTTTTTCCACTGTAGTATTTTTCTTTGCTCCAATATTTTTTTTATACACCATCAGGGTCCCATTATTATCATTGTTGATGACAGCACTCCTATAGATTTCATATGGCTGTCTATCTGGTGCTGCTTTCCATAACTGATTTACATGTCCTTTAAATTCCATCCCAACTTTTGACAAACTGTGGTGTCCCACCACAGATGTTTTTCTCTCCAGTGCACCTGTCCAAAAAACTTTTCCTTCAGGTTAAAAGTGGTGATGAGGTATCCTAAATTTTCACCAGTAGATGTCAGTATTTTCTACGTCTATGTATTGCACAGCAGAAGTCAGTTAGGGTTAATGTTTATTCTATACCATGGAGGAGATTTATCAAACATGATGTAAAGTGAAACTGTCTCAATTGCCCCTAGCAACCAATCAGATTCCACCTTTCATTCCTCACAGACTCTTTGGAAAATGAAAGTTTAAATCTGAATGGTTGCTAGGGGCAACTGAGTCAGTTTCACTTTAGACCATATTTGATAAATCTCCCCCATGTGTTGATTATTAACCAAAAGGAGATGGTCTTTGCTTTTCAGCCTTTCATCTCTTTTGACCTGCACTCACTCATCCCCACCACTCACAGAGAGGCATCCTGTAGGCCCCGTAGGAGGAGTTACATGGTGAAGGAAGTGCAGCTTAGTCTTAACCAGATTCTCAGAGAGGAGAGACGCAAAAAAACACTGTTCCTGCTGTAGTTAAGCCAGGGCCTGGCTGATGCCAGGACCCCTGTGAGGGTTAACGAGTGCAGTCTAGTCTAGACCCAGTAGTGTGCAGATGCAGCAAGGGACAACCAGTTTTTTCACAACTACTACATTTAGTATGCAGCGCTAAGTACTTTAAAGAAAAAGGTAATCAAGGAACAACCTAACCCATGCCGAGAAGACTTCTCAAAGGAGCAGGGCAGTATCCTTAACATAAGAGGACACATAGCTACACCCAGATAACTACGGCTGGGGCTTGTAGTACCCTGACAGGATGGGTAGCTCGACACTGTAGGAAAGAAGGTAGTCAGCCCAAAGTCTAAACACAACTACAAGTAAACATCTCACTTCAAAGTAAATCTTCAGGTTCTGACAGAGTACACAGCTACATTGGGTTGAGGCTCCTCTGACTCACTCCTCTCCTCTTCAAGCACCGCTGAAACTACCTCTCCTCTGCTCAACTCTTCAAGCACCTACTTAAGCACAACAAAGTCAAGCACTAAAGTCTATGGGAGGATTTATCTATTCTGCAAAAGTGTATTGTTACATTGAAGAACTTAACAGTAAAAGCTGTTCTATTTTTATATCACCAGGGCTCTGTCATCTTCTGTATGCACCAGCACCTATACACACAGCACCGTACACCTTGGGTCACTTTTCCTCTTCTCTTTGGGTGGCGGTACCAACAGTCCGGTTGGGTCATTTTCCACTCAGGACTGCCGTAACAAGAGCCCAAGGGACCCACTACAACCTGGAAGGTTAACGACCATTTGGGGACAGAAACCGGCCATCTACAAAACATCATACCTGTGTGCTGGGCAAGCACTGGTGTCATAACAATAATACTTGCTGAGTACCACAATACTATTACTCAAATAAATATTGGGCGACACTTGCCTTCTGTGAGTGGCATCAGAGATCACTCAGATACCAGTTGTTTTACTCCCTAGACATCACAATTAATAGTGTAATAAAATTCATATAGCAGGTTCCGATCAGCACCCCTCAACCCAACTGTTGGGTGAAGACTGGGTGTCATGGTAGCCTGAGGCCTTCTAAATACTTCAATGGCTGCCATGCTATTACTCCCATTTCAGGAGTATATAAAAATGTAAAAATATATGTAAAACCGTCAAATCTGGTGTAAAGTGAAATTGGCTCATTTGCCCCTAGCAACCAATCAGAGTCCACCTTTTATTTTCCAAAGAGTCTCTGAGGACTTTAAAGTGGAATCTGATTGGTTGCTAGGGGCAACTGAGCCAGCTTCACTTTATACCATGTTTGATAAATCTTGCCCTACATGTCTACCAATGTATGTGCACAGGGAGCATTCTTGAATGGGCAAAAGCTTGCTTTAACCCAACCCGCCTAAACTAGAGACTTTTTGGCATTTACTTCAAGCCAACTAGTTGCATCATACATCTCAAGAAATAGTGACTTGTAGCTAGTGAAAAGGCATAGGTTTGTGTTGAGTTAATACGTTTTTGATACCCCATCACACACTTTAGTTTTGTGGGTCCATAAAGCTAACCATGACTGTGCTTCTATTATTGTGAAACAGATATATTATCAATTTAAGACTGTTTAATTTTTTTTTTATTGTATTTTATTAATTTTTAAAGTGTCACTGTCATTATAACTTTCAAAATCTAAATCAACAGAAGATGTGATATAAAACAAGTGTTTAATTTACATTCGCTTTTTTTTTTAGTTATCATGGAAAACACAGCACTTCCTGTTTTTTGACAATTTTTTTCCTGAAAGAACATGAAACAGTCAGAAAACAGAACGTCCTGTATATCCCAGGCCATCTGAGCGCTCACAGAGAGAAGGCAGTCATGTGTCTAACAGACACATTTAGCCGTGACTCTTTGTACTGGCGGGAATTCTTGTGTTTAGTCTGTTTTTTATAATCAGCACAAGTCAAAGAATCTGCCTTCATGAGACTGGACCTGGATTTCTGGTAAGTTCAGCTTTGTTTTACAGCATGATAACAAAAAAAATATAAATAGAAGGGAACAACAACTAACAAGCCTGTGGGTGTTTCTGGATTATATCTAGGTCCTGAAATCAGGAGGTAGTTAAGCAGAGCAATACCCCGAACTAAACCCCTAGACAACCCTGGGCGTACCCGTACGTCTTGGACCGCCTAGGGGAATTCAGAGAAGTGGCGCACGGCGGCCCACCTCTAAACCGACGCGGTCCCGGGTGTCGCTTATAGCCCAGGATGGCGGCTCCATTGTCGCGGAGGAGCGATCCCCGTGTCCTTACCCGGCTGGGGTCTGCACCGTAATGGCGCTGATCCCGGCTTAGCACTTGATTGTTTTCGGCTGCAGCAGCCGAAAGCAATTGAGTGCCGATCTCATTGACCTATGCAGTATAACTAAGTATAAGTCCCCCGGGGGCATCTAGTATAAGTGTAAAAAAAAAAAGTGTTGTTATTAGTAAAAATCCCCCTGCCCTAATAAAAGTTTGAATCACCCCCCTTTTCCCATGTTATAAATAAAAATAAATAAATAAACATGTTTTATATCGCCGCGTGCATAAGTATTTATTTAATTCCTGCTCTTGCACGGTAAACGGCGTAAGCGCAAAAAAAGTGCAAAATTGCGCATTTTTGGTCGCATCAAATCCAGAAAAATTGTAATAAAAAGCGATCAAAAAGTTGCATATGCGCAATCAAGGTAGCGATAGAAAGTACAGATCATGTAACAAAAAAATGACACCTCACATAGCCCCATAGACCAAAGGATAAAAGCGCTATAAGTATTGTAATAGAGCTATTTTAAGGAACATATATTTGTTAACAATGTTTTACATTTTTTACAAGCCATCAAATAAAATAAAAGTTATACATGTTACATATCGTTGTAATTGTAACGACTTGAGGGACATATATAACAAGACAGTTTTACCCCAGGGCAAAAACAAAAACACCCCAAATAAAAAAAAATGTTTTTTTTCCATTTTCACCACACATTTATTTTTTTCTGCTTTTTGCAGTGTACTTTATGAAAAAAATCAGCCTGTCATTGCAAAGTACAATTAGTGGCGCGAAAAATAAGGGCTCATGTGGGTATCTAGGTGAAAAAATGCAAGTGCTATGGCCTTTTAAGCACAAGGAGGAAAAAACGAGAACGCAAAAATTGAAATTGGCCCGGTCCTGTCATATTTTTTATTTGTTGCAGAAATCAGTAGTATAAGCGATTTTAAGAAACTCTATAATAGGTTTTAATAGGCAAAAAAGCCTCTTTCTGTACTCAAAAAGCAATTTCTAGGCCTCCCCCCTCACATTACAGAGAAGCCGATGAAGACGGGTTCAGCTGTCTCCATTATATCCCTATAAAGGGGGGAGGGGCCAAGGGAGATGAGCGAGCAGGAAGAGGAGACACGAAGGTCAGCTTTTTGTAGACTGTCTGGGCACCTAAAACACTGGATTCGGGGGTCAGAAAGGTCAGTGCTTATCTAGGAACTTGCTGAAAGAGGATTGCAGGGTGCTGTGCTGTGCAGGACTGCTCTGTGCTCACTCACTCCTCTCAGCCCCTCCCCTTTCTATAGCCACATAATGGAGACAGAAATCCTGCTTCTTCTGAAGTCAGAGGGGAGCTAGGAAAACAGCTTTTTCAGTACAGAAGGAAACTCTTTTGGTAAATAAAACCTATTTCAGAGTTTCTTAAAATCGCTTGTACTATAGATATTTATTGTTTTCAGAAAAATGAGCCTGAAATGACAGTTACGCTTTAACCATTTCCTCCAGTATGTATTAAAATTATGAATGTGGTCCATCCTCATTGCTGTTACTTTTTTCAGTCCACATTAACACTATTGAATATTTCTATCATTGTGGTAAGTTTAGTACTTTTCCAATTTGTTGCTATTTTGGATTTAGTAACAACCAGAGTTTGTATAATAACCATAATATCATATTGGGGCAATCCATCAAGCTTAAGATGCGATGATGCCACCTCAGGGCTGCAAAGCATCTTTTAAGAAATCAAAGATTTCCTTCCAAAAGGGTTTGATCTCAATGCACTCCCACCAAATGTGTAGAAATGTGCCAATTTATTGATTGCAATGCCAGCATATGTTGGAGTATTTAGGATAGATTTTTAGAAAGATGGTATGGAGTTAAGTGCTATCTATATATCAACTTTCTGGCCCCTTCTAGATTATTCACACAATGAGGAACCTTGGAAGTGAGCAGGTACATTTTGGATAGAGATGAGCGAACCGGGTTCGGGTTCGAGTCCATCCGAACCCAATCGTTCAGCATTTGATTAGCTGGGGCTGCTGAAGTTGGATAAAGCTCTAAGATTGTCTGGAAATCATGGATACAGCCAATAACTATATCCATGTTTTCCACATAGCCTTAGGGCTTTATCCAACTTCAGCAGCCACCGCTAATCAAATGCCGAAAGTTCGGGTTCGGTGACAGTCATTTTCCCATTTTAAGTATGAAAGCATTGGTGTTTGTGGTGGCGATAGGGACTCATATTCAAATACCCTTAACAAAAGTTTTACATTTATTAAAGTATACATACAGTGAAGGAGAGGTTGTAGACATAAAAGTAATGGATAAGGAATCAACAAAGTGCCATAGTTGTAAGAACTTGTAAAAGTCTCTGGTTGGAAATGAATATTTACTCCTCAGGGCCTCAAAGGTAAGTAGCCCCTTTTTTCCAAATGCTGCTTTTAAGTTTGTTAATCCCCCTGCAACCCATACACTATAGTCGGAGTTAGGGATTGTTTGTTGTATGCATGTGAGAGGGAAGTCAAGATCCCCAGATGGCAGAACATAGGACCTTACTGAGGAGGACAACCAAATACTGTTTTATAATCTCCTATCGTGGTGCTTGGTCTTTTTCTGCACTACAACACCAAAAGCACCCCACAAACTATCTGGTCAGACATCTTTAAAGGGTTGTGCCCCAGGGGAGCTATTACAGTCAAAATGGGATAACCGTGTGGAAGCATTCTTACCAGTGTGACCAGCATGACAGGTTACAGACACCCCACAGGTCTCTTCCCCTGTTGTGACATCTGCACTCCCTCCCAGCTGCCACCAATATACTATTATTTTCTAGAAAAAATGTTCTTCAAATGTTTATATAAAAAATATTCTCCCAGTAGATAAGTGAACATAAACAATCCCCACAAAGGGTATATACAGACGATACTGCAAAGCATACATCTGTATCAAAATAAAGCTTCATTTGTAGAGCACAATACCATGACGCACGCATTCCCTGTATTAGATAAACAACCGACTCCCAACAATAGGCGACATAGTAAAACCTTTAATCTCAATTATCTGAATGTGTAACAATCTGTTGTCATGAAAAGGCAGCCATCATAGCACAATGTGTTTAAACCTGAAGAACTGAATAGATCTTTCAGCGTTGGCTACAGGGAGGAATATTAGACTATTATTGGCTGTGTGTTGCCGAGCTGTGTTCTCACGTCAAAGCACAATTCTCCTCTTCGCTGTCAGGACCACACATTATACAGTACACAAAAGTACAGCGCCGAACAGTCATTTATCATTTTCTGATTTCAGGCTTGTTGAAGAAAGGTCATTCTTGTATTGGCTGGTTAATGTGTCAAAACTATTGGGTTTATGCTTGTGTCCTTGACTGATGATTGCGGCAGCGGAATAATCAATAGGATATTTTCTTTTACAAAATAAAAGTCAACAAAGAAAAATCTCATTCATAAAAAAATCAGGACCCAATGAAAAATTAAGCAAGTTAGGACAGTAACATTTACCATACCTACAGAAAGGGGCTATTCTAATGCAGTTCAATGTAACAATAGGTAAAGTCTATAGGATGCTTGTTGTATAATAAAGCTAGGATACATATATAAAGAGCCTTAAAGGGAATCTGTCACCAAGTTTATGTGCCCTGTGTGTCTGTAATAACAGACACCATGATTATAGCGGTAGGTCACTTACTTGTCAATATGCAGTAGTTTTCATGTAATCGTGGTTTATTACATAGAGTGCAAGTCAAGCATTAATAAACAATTCAACTGTGATGAATATTAAAGGTTAAAAAATAGGGCTGAAAAATGTATGAATATAATATATTGTGGTATGTTATATCCTAGAAACAATACATACAATTGTATATTATGCTGTATAGAGTATGTGCACGTGTATTCCATGGTGCGGCACAGGTTCTTGCTGTAATCGGAAATATTCCGCACTTGTCACGTGACCACTGCATTTTGGTCATGGCACATTATAAAGCAAGGTATGCATGAAATCAGAGGGAAGCTCTATACATTTAGTTTAATTATCTTAAACCATTGGGCAAGTCCACTTTAAAGCATACCTATCATTCTAGATGACTTTGTACTATCCTGTGTGTGTACATGAGAAGCGCAACTATATCTGTCCATTATTAATCTTGCAGATAGCTACCGCTCACCAAATCAGTTGTAGATTCACCTGTGCACAGTAAAGTCAACCCAAACAAAAGCGGGGGGCGGGGGGGGGGGGGGGGGGGAGGAGCAATCCAGCAACGTAGTGAAATTTCAGTCCAAATGTCTTTATTGTGTAAAATGCCTAATCAAGATGTCCACGGAAACATCAACATGTTTCGGGCACACAGGCCCTTAGTAATCGTATGCACATAAAGAATAGTGATGAGCAAACATGCTCGTCCGAGCTTGGTACTCAATCGAGTATTAGGGTACTCGATGGTACTCGTTACTCGGACGAGCATCTCGTGATACTTGAGAAAATCTCATCATCCGTTTCCTGTAAGCGCAATTTCTCAGCCAATAAACACGCAGGAGACTCTTTGGTACATCCTGCGATCACGTGGGACCCATACATGTCGATAGCAGCGATTGGTTGGCAGATCAGATGACCCTGCCATATAAAAATCTCAGCCGCGGATGCTCGGCTCACATGAATGCTGGAAGAGATTAGGGACAGAGCTGCTGCTTGTCAGGGAGAGCGTTAGGGAGGGAATTAGCTTTCCAGTAGGCAGGGAATTCTAGCGAAACAACCAAACAGGCCTTGTAATGGCTTCAAATCATTTTTAAATTGTATTACTACAGACTGCTGGCTGGGACTTGCAGTGCAGCTACCAAGATTTCAGCAGCACACTGTGGTGATCGGCTGATGGCAGAAAGGGGACATTAGGTGTTGCACACAGACCCCTAAGAAGTGCTCAGTGTACTCTTTTATGATTTTGTGGCTGGTGGTGCTGCTGACGTACATTGTATTGCTGTGATTTGTAGTATACCTGCATAGAACTTCACTGCTCATTGTAAGGGGGGCATAGAGTGTATTGGTGCAGCCACCACCAGATTGTATACCACAGCCCCCCAAAAACTAGTGGGACCACTAGTATATATTGTGATTTCTGTATTTCTTACTCAAGGCATATTTAAGTTCACTACTGCTTGCACAGTGTAAAGGGGGTGTCACAGAGTGTATAGGTGCAGCCACCAACAGATTGTATACCACAGCCTCCAAAAAACTAGTGGGACCACTATAATATTTTCTGATTTCTGTATTTCTTACTCTAGGGCAGCATATCTAAGATCCCTACTGCTTGCACAGTGTAATAGGGGTGTCGCAGAGTGTATAGGTGCAGCCACCAACAGATTGTATCCCACAGCCCTCCAAAAACTAGTGGGACCACTATTATATTTTGTTATTTTTGTATTTCTTACTCAAGGCATATTTAAGCTCCATACTGTGCAGTGTCCATAAAATGGTGAATCCCAGGGGTAAGGGTCGAGGACGAGGGCGTGGGGTTCCAAGCGATGCAGTTGGCAGAGGCCGTGGTTCAGGGCAGGGTGACACAGCAGCACCTGTTGAGGAGGGAGCAGTGACACACCGCAGACGTCCACTCCCTAGCTTCTTCGCCCAACTTACAGGGTCTCATGGTAGACCAATATTAAAATGGCAGCAGTGTGAACAGGTGATCACGTGGATAGCGGATATGTCCAGTAACTTATCCACCACCCAGTCTTCCACGCAGTCCACCCACGCTACCCAAGGGAGTGGAAACCTTGCTCCAGCAGCTCAGCCTCCTTCCCCACAGCCTGGCCTCTCCAGGGAAAGAAGGGATTCAGAACCACCACCACCACCACCATGCTCCCAGGAACTCTGGAAATTGTCCAAAGGTTCCGGCAATATCTTTCTCCTTAAGAGTGGATTATTGGTTTTGTCTGTCCATTCCCTGCCACAGGGGCCTGCAGATCCTTGCACTGCAAAGAGATACATACTCCGCTGGCTGTGGAGGGGCAGAAAATGGCAGAAAATTGCCTTTCAAAAACAGGGGAAATAAAATGAAGCAAGCTGACCTTGCCCATCTTTCCAAATGAAATATGAGAAGGATCTTCACATAAAAATGCACAAACATGTGTTTCTTTCTCAAGTGATTATCCCTTTGCATGAGACAATTGCTAGATCCTCAAGAAATTAAAACCAGGATGCCTGAGCCACATCAGTTCTGCTGTTATGTTCAGTATTGTGCTGAGACAGCCATACCCCATGAACATCACATGATGCAGGGAATGTTACTCCAACTGCTACAGTCAAAGTCAAATTCAAACTCAAAACAGTGTGGGGGGGAGAGGTGGTGAGTCACATGATGCAGGGAATGTTACCTCAAGTGCTACAGTCAATTTCAAAGTCAAATTCAAACTCAAAACAGCTGTGGGGGGAAAAGTGGTGTGTCACATGATGCAGGGAATGTTACCCCAACTGCTACAGTCAAATTCAAAGTCAAATTCAAACTCAAAACAGCGGTGGGGGGAGAGGTGGTGAGTCACATGATGCAGGGTATGTTACCCCGACTGCTACAGTCAAATTCAAAGTCAAATTCAAACTCAAAACAGCAGTAGGAGGGAGAAGTGGTGAGTCACATGATGCATGGAATGTTACCCCAAGTGCTACAGTCAAATTCAAAGTCAAATTCAAACTCAAAACAGTGGGGGGGGGGGGGGGAGAGAGGTGGTGAGTCACATGATGCAGGGAATGTTACCCCAACTGCTACAGTCAAATTCAAAGTCAAATTCAAACTCAAAACAGCGGTGGGGGGAGAAGTGGTGAGTCACATGATGCAGGGAATGTTACCCCAACTGCTACAGTCATATTCAAAGTCAAATTCAAACTCAAAACAGCAGTGGGGGGAGAAGTGGTGGGCCACATGATGCAGAGAATGTTACCCCAAGTGCTACAGTCAAATTCAAAGTCAAATCCAATTTAGCATCCTTGTCTTGCCCATTTCGAACCATATTATCTGTGGATGTCATCTTACGTGCGTCCTTTCAACAGTACCCTCTACCTTCTTTTTGGGGTGGTTCATATGCTACCTCTGTTTTAATGCTTCACTGTGTGATCACTGCCATACTGTTGCCCATAATTTGGCGTAATACTGCAATTAGGCAGCCTCAGAGGCATCCGTGCATGCTGCCCCTGCTGTTTCCTGTCCATTTCTGTGGTGTTTCCATCATTTTCTGAGGTTGTCAGGTTTTCACACGACCTTCCCTCTACCAAGCTCGAGTTTCCCATTGACTTCAATGGGGTTCGTTACTCGAAACGAGCACCCGAGTATCGGGAAAAATTCGTCTTGAGTAACGAGTACCCGAGCATTTTAGTACTCGCTCATCACTAATAAAGAATCAATACTTCAGACTTAAGAAATTCTGGGGGGTGATTTCCCTGACCATGCCCACTCTTTCCACTCACGATTAAACAAGGACAAGGGATGAGACATCGCATCAAATGATATATATGATGCATCATGCGTTTTACTCTATAAAGACATTTGGACTAAAATTTCTTTACATTGCAGGACTACTCCTACTTCCTCTATTATTAATCTTGCGTATGACATTTTTGCTATTTTTTTTAGCTGTCTTTTTCTCACTGTAATTTCTCTAATCCCTCCTCCATAGGTCATAGACTTTTAGTTAGCTTAGAAATCAGCATACAGGTCATAACCAGTAAACATTGCTATACTGATTTTGAGAGTGTACGACAGTTTTACAGCAAGGGAGACAAGGAAAGATGCTTGATAACAGGAGAAATAAGCATTTTTGTCTGATAAGATATATTACAATGTAACTTATATTTACTTGTACTATTGATGTATACAATGTTTGCTGAACTAATAATGCATGTTTAGGCTATGTTCACAATACGTAAAAGTACGGCCGTTGTTGCCATTGGCAACAACGGCCGTACTTTGTGCGGAGTATAACATAGCCTATACTGCTATGGGATCCCAATCTGAGCATATACACACCGCATACGCTCCGGCCGGGATCCTGTGTGGCTCTGCAAAGAACTGACACGTCAGTAGGAAACCCTGTCAGTTCACACATGAAGCGAACGGCTCTGGCCGCTTGCTTCATTGTGCGCTATGGGAAGTTCTGATGCGGGCGCGCGCTGATGCACCCGCATCAGAACACTACGGCCATTAAGATCAATCGTCCGGTACTGCAGTACCGGCCGGGATGATCTTGGCAGAGACCGGCCGTTCCGTGACCCGGCCGGGTCACGGAACGGCCGGTCTAATACGTAGTGTGAACATAGTCTTAGGCTGGGTTCACACTACATAAAAAAACACGGCCGTATTTTATAACAACAGCCGTTTTTGCACAAACAACGGCCATTAAATGCAAAATAACTGCCGTGGTTTGTGCAAATATGGCGTTTGTCATGAAATACGGCCGTGTTTTTTACGTAGTGTGAACATAGCCTTAAGGGCTACACACAACCTATGATTGATACAGAGGTATTAGAGTTATTTATTCATCCATGTATATGTTTTTTTTAGTACATGAACAGGTACCTATTTCTGTATACAATAATTCATACATCAATTTAGTTAAGTTATATATAACTATCCATAAATTAATTGAATTCATTTATATTCTACCTCATGTGTGAATTAATTTCGGTATTAAATTTAACATAGTCGTATTGGTATATAATGTTGGTTGTAATTTATTGTTTTTTTGTAATCTTTATTATAAATTCTTTATCAGTCTTTAATAGAATTTTGTATTTACACATACTATACATCACATGGATGAAAATGTCTTTATTGTCTATATAATGTTTAGCCATGAATAAGGATGTACTACACATCCAAACTGCATCAGTTCTGTGTTAGAAAAGATAGAATAAAGAAGATAGAATAAAGATTTGCTTTTATGGAGCTGGAGAATCATCTGTTGTTTGTTCATACATTTGAATACAGGCAGTAACTTCATTCATCATTGTATGAAAGAACAATAAATACAGTAAAACATATTGCAGTAAAAAATAGTCTTTAGAACACATAATCCTTCAAAAAGCATACAGTACAGTAAGGATATTGAAAATAAGGTAAAAAAAAAAGTTGAGATATGAAGGATGTTGCTGATGTTGTCAGCTTTCAGCATAACCATCAGCATTCAGATTCTGTTTACAAAAAGCATCATTTTTTTTATATGAAGATGACGGATAACAGAGAAGAGGGGAGCAGTAAATCATACTATAGAAAAAAGTACACGAATTAATGAACATTAAAGAGTATCTGCTATTAAAAATAACTTTTGATATGTCATGAGGCATGTAAAAAGCTATTGATCGCAGCAGTCTCACTGCTGAGACCTGCTGTGATCAGGAGAAACAGGATCCACTCCCCGGCTGTATCTCCAGATCGGCTAATTCTAACAATGTAAGTCTGAGGCTACATTGTCATTGAGTGGATCACGCTGTTGCCACGCTGCCAGCTATATCTCCTCATCACAGCAGTGAGACCCGATGCAATCAATAACTTTTGACATGCCTGACAACATTACAGTAAACAGGAACTCAGCAGCACTGTAACATGGTATATAGTGTTTGTAAGGTACGATGCACGCTGGAAAACTGACAATCTTAAATGTCAGCAACTAGACACAAAGAAAGTATTGAATCCAAAAGCATCCAGTTTGTAGGCAAAAATGCTTTATAAAGACCTTGATAGGTCGAATGTCACCACTATACCATGGATATCTAATAAAAGCTTTGGATTTTTGCCAACAAACTAGGTGCTTTAGGGTTATATAATTTCTTCATGCCTGGTTATATATCAAAAGGTAACACAGTGCTATTTGCTATCAGTTCAATAGTTCTCCTCTAGTACTTAATATGCCTGTAGCTGTTGCTGGTATTTCAACAAAGGGTATAGCCAATCATAGACTTTGGAGGACATGTATTTGCTAGAAGGCAGGTGTTCTGATACCAGTGCCCCAGTCACTTACTGGGCGAGTGGGCAATTGCTCAGCCATGCTGTGACCTTGCTGCTGAAAGGTCTGGGTACCCAGTTTCCAGCTGAACATGAACAGGGCCCCAAAGTGGCACAACGGAGGCACAGGGATGGGTGAGTTTCCTTATTTGCAATTTTTTCACCCACTCCTTTCTGTCTGCCTCGCCACCCCAACACAAATTAGAAGTCAATATTATTTAGACCAGCTGTAAAAGGAGAAGTTCTAATTATATTATGAGTTAAATTGTAAAAAAAACAAAACACAAATTTGAAGTAAGCCTTCCAAGACGTGGAGGGGTTGGGCTAAGACATGATCATAGTGTGTGGGTGAAACTACGCCTGCACGCAGTGTCCAATAGCTGCACAGTGTTTACATTATTGTGAAAACATTGTGCAACTTTTAAACATTGCGTTTGGGCTTGTTTCGCTGTCTAAACAACCCCTTTAACTAAATAAAAATGCCTTACCAAGAGGCACGAGACGTGGAGCACATGCAGAATTTAGCAACAAAATGCACTGACTTAGCAAAGACTGGCCGTCACATGAAATATCTTACAAGATAATGTAACAATACTATTTTATTATCTCCAATAAGCGTTCATAATATGATCCTGGGTGGTCTATTTGTCGGCATGTGCTGAACATCTGGAACGCTCAGACATTAGAAGAATATCCTATTAAAGATTACATCATGGATTATGTTACCAATTGTTAATAAATGGGAGACAGAGATTGCTCTCTGACCTGCCGACTTAGAACAGCAATGATGCCATTACAGCACTTCCTACTTACGGATTATTTACTAAACTATTCGACACATTATTCACCCAGAATCTATTAAACCATTTGTACAAAAGGATTTATTAATAGTCTGACAAGATCTAAATTGCTGGAACTTTGTATTTGCAGCACAAGCAAACGGTATAGTCTGCTGCACCCTCAATTACCCTGTGACTTATCTGCCCTGTGACTGCTGAAAAATATTATGCACAGGAAATTTGACTGTTTTGCATATTTTCCAATTTATATGTATACAGCAATTACTGTATTAGCTTAATCAGGACCTGTTAAGGTCACATCCTCTGCAAAGACAAAGCAATTATGAATGCCAATGAAACACTAGAATCTATCCTTGCTGGGTAAAACGTGAAAGGGAAGAGCACAGGCTGTAATAAGTATGTTAGTCTTCTCATTTTGCTCACAGCATATAGAACTAATGCTGATACATACTTTTCGAATCACATGCTGTATTTTTTATTTTGCATATCTCAACTTTGTAGAAATGAGCATGACCTTAGGGTCATTGTATACGAGAGACATTGAGGGATTCGCCCAGGTGTTGGTTACTTTCCTCTGACTATGTGGGTTTTGTTACAAATGTGTCAGCTTGCACCAGAAGTATCAGCATTTGGATGTAGAAGAATTAAAGGGGTAGTCCAGAAAAAAAAATACATTTTACAAAGCAACTGGTGTCAGAAAGGTTTAGAGATTTGTAGATGGCTTCAATTAAAAAACTTAAAGGGGAATTATCAGCAGGTTAGACAAATCTAACCTACTGATAGCTACCCATAGTGTAAGGATGAAGGTATGTCTCTTACCTTCATTCTCGGCTCTGTTTCTGTGCAGTTTTGCATGTAGTGCTTCTAACAATAAGGACAATGTGGAGCACTGCCCAGCCCCCAGAGCACCAAACTTGTTCCTCTATGGATAATCATTATTAGGGGCCTGGCCAGCCAGAGGCGGATTGGTGCACTAGGGGTGGGATAGTGCTCCAAACAGCCTTACAATAAGGAACACTATATTAAAATTGCACAGGAACGGCATCAAGGGTGAAGGCAAGTGACATACCTTCATCCTCAGTGCCCTGTGCACTACAGGGGGCTATCAGCAGATTAGATTTGTCTAACCTGCTAATAGTTTACCTTTAAGTAATTATCAATTGCTGTATGTCCTGCTGGAAGGGGTGTATTCTTTCTAGTCTTACACAGTTCTCTCTGCTGCCACCTCCATCCATATCAAGAACTGTCTACAGTTTTCTTTTTTTGTCTGTATTTTAGCCATGGCAGCATGCACCTGCATAGTGTGAACAGTGGTATTAGATGTGCTTGCAATTTTTTATTTTTTTATTATACAGCTGGGAATGCTTTAAAAACAAAACAATAAATAATTCTTACTTTCCCCAAACCTTGTCTCTGCTATTCAGATGGCTTCTCGTCCTCACTGCTTCCTTGATCCTTTCTCAGGCGTCCTTAAAGGAATTATCCCACTCAGCCAATCACTGACCACAGTGTCCCACCTCAGGCAATGTTTCGCCTACCTAAAACATATCACTATAAATAGCGCATATATTTATCAAGTTACTTTATTTTTTTATCATTTGTAGTTAAAACTATTTAATTAGTTAGGAATTTCCAGAATGGCAATATCCCAGCGACCATTACAGCCTGCTTAAACCCAGTTCTTCATGCACCTACATCAATTGAATTTTAGATGTTAGCTGTCAGCAGGAATTCATCAGTATTTTCACGTGGGACATCAGCGAAGTGATCAATTTCCAATGGCAGTCAGTGATGTATATGTCTGACAAGTAATTACCATAAGTAAACAGCTCCCCATGTCTAAGTCTGGTCTTCATGAAGGTAAAATGTAATGCATAGGGCTAAAGGTGCAATGGTGGCCCAGTGGCAGGCAGATCATCCATCATGAAATGGATTTAACACTAATCTCCCAGCACAGAGGATTTCCATTTACAGAGCGTGAAGCTGGGAAAGAACAATAGCAAAAATATTCCCCTAAACTGAAGTGTTTTTCCAGTTGAATTGTTTCTCTGTACAATATTAAACCAGTCAGAAGATTTAAAGGCACAATGCGACCTATCAAAGACAATATACACAAGGACTTACTTGATGCCAGTGTGTTATATCAGTATAATAGAATAATGCTGTGGCTTTATAACTGCTCTCTCTGCACACAAAAGCAGTACAGATCATGTAGTAGATGTCCCCTGCAGTCCTATGTAACACCACAGATAACACAGTGATATCTCTGAGTACAGATAATGTAGATGCAGCACAAGCTGGAGCTCAACGCGGTAAAGATACGGCCATAGGACATAGCTTGGGCCGCCAAGGCAGATGTCTGGAGGAGGGGGCGCTAGTACTTGCTGTCATCTGATTAGGTAAGAGGCCCAATCAGATGACAGCATGTGCCAGCGGGCGCAGTGGGACAGATTAGCGCAGTGCTTCCCAACCTTTTCCACCTCGGGGCACCCCTACTAAATGATGTTCTACAAAATAAGAAAACCGTCATACAGTGACTCACCGGTGATGTCTTCTTTGATCTGAGGCGTCACTTTCCCTTTTCCTCTTCATCCGGCCCAGTCCTCCAAGATGATTCCTTCCAGATATGTTTCATCCCCTTAGAACCTGCGAGACAAACAATTTAGGCTCCGCACATTTCTAGCAACTTCCTTCCCTTCCTCCCTCCTGTACGCTCCCATAGTAACTGCACTGTTTGGTGTAATGTGCAGTAAAGTGAGTAGGAATGTGGGATGCCCCCTGTATGTAGGATTCCCTGCTGTGCCCCCATGAGCTAATAATGCCCCCAGAGGTGCCCCCATACAATAATAATGCCCCCAGAGGTGCCCTCATGAGCTAATTATGCCCCCAGAGGTGCCCCCATGAACAAATAATGGCCCCAGAGGTGCCCTCATGAGCTAATAATGCCCCCAGAGGTGCCCTCATGAGCTAATAATGCCCCCAGAGGTGCCCCCATGGACTAATAATGCCCCCAGAGGTGCCCCCATGGACTAATAATGCCCCCAGAGGTGCCCCCATCAACTAATAATGCCCCCAGAGGTGCCCCCATGAGCTAATAATGCCCCCAGAGGTGCCCCCATGAGCTAATAATGCCCCCAGAGGTGGCCTCCATGAGCTAAAAATGCCCCCAGAGGTGCCCCCATGAACTAATAATGCCCCCAGAGGTGCCCCCATGAACTAATAATGCCTCCAGAGGTGCCCCCATGAACTAATAATGCCCCCAGAGTTGCCCCCTATGAACTAATAACGCCCCCAGAGGTGCCCCCATGAGCTAAAAGTGCCCCCAGAGGTGCACCCATGAGCTAATAGTGCCCCCAGAGGTGCCCCCATGAACTAATAATGCCCCCAGAGGTGCCCCCATGAGCTAATAATGCCCCCAGAGGTGGCCCCCATGAACTAATAACGCCCACAGAGTTGCCCCCATGAACTAATAATGCCCCCAGAGGTGCCCCCATACAATAATAATGCCCCCAGAGGTGCCCCCATATACTAATAATGCCCCCAGAGGTGCCCCCATACAATAATGATGCCCCCAGAGGTGCCCACATGAGCTAATAATGCCCCCAGAGGTGCCCCCATATACTAATAATGCCCCCAGAGGTGCCCCCATACACTAATAATGCCCCCAGAGGTGCCCCCATATACTAATAATGCCCCCAGAGGTGCCCCATATACTAATAATGCCCCCAGAGGTGCCCCCATACAATAATAATGCCCCCAGAGGTGCCCCCAAGAACTAATAATGCCCCCAGAGGTGCCCCCATACAATAATAATGCCCCCAGAGATGCCCCCATACACTAATAATGCCCCCAGAGGTGCCCCCATACAATAATAATGCCCCCAGAGGTGCCCCCAAGAACTAATAATGCCCCCAGAGGTGCCCCCATACATATCCCAGAGGTGCCCCTATACACTAATAATGCCCCCAGAGGTGCCCCATTACAATAATAATGCCCCCAGAGGTGCCCCCAAGAACTAATAATGCCCTCAGAGGTGCCCCCATATACTAATAATGCCCCCAGAGGTGCCCCTAAAAAAAAAACATCCTACTCACCTAATCGGCGCTGTGTAGCTGCAGGCAGCAGCTCTCCTCCTCCTCTTCGGGCTCCATCTTGCGAGCCGCAGGGACGGGACTTCCGGCAGACGTGATGACGTCACATCCTCACGCCTGCCGGAGAGGTCACGGCCCGGCCTCCCATAGGCTTCTGGTATGAAGTGCCGGCAGCCTATGGGAGGGAATACAGGAGGAGGACGCTGACAGGTCCTTCTCCTGTATTCTGATCGCTTTAATGTTCCGCCCGCTCACTGTGCGGGCGGAACATCAAAGCGATCTGTGCATCCCGAGAAGCTGCGCGGCCGCAGCTTCTCGGGATGCTTAAAGTGACACTGTCACAAGTGGCAAGGGGGGGCCGTGCGGGCCCCCCTAGCGTAGGGGCCCGGTCGCCATGGCGACCCCGGCGACCCCTATAGCTACGCCACTGTATCTACAGCTAGAAGCCTAATTAAAGGATAAGTCTGGCAGGGAAGAAAAAAATCAGTTTGGGCAGGAAGTGGGGAGAACATGCCCATGCAACGCCTCATCCCGCTCCAAGCTTCTATTGTTTTGTGGTCTGCTGTTACACAAACACCTGATTGTCCACAGAAGATGTGGAGAGTGAACTGGTTTAATTTTACTACTAGATAACCAGGAATAAACTCTGGTGGTCTTGTATGATTAATGCATATATAGAATTCTTTCTTAACGCATATGCTCAATATTTGGTTGAATTGATGATCTCTTGCACTAACGCATACCAATAAAATGTACATTTAAAAAGTTTTTTTCTGGAGTAATATCTTTGTTTTACTCTGTTTTTTTTGTTTATTGCCTCTAAATATTGCTACAACATCATGATGACTCGAAACATTCTATTGTTTTGAGACATAGATTTCCCACGGCTATAGACTGGAAAGAAACCGGGCGTATAAAAGACACATTGCAATTGAGCATAATTTGCATATCTTCATGATTTAACAATGCGGCACACAATTCGAATATGCCCATTTGATTCCCTTTCATAGGTTTACATTATATGCCAAATCCCACTATGATGAAAACAGAAAGCATATAAGGACATACTGTATATAATAGAATGATCTTGACAGTATGAATGATTCTGACACTGTATTACAGAAATATTATTTAAACAATCACTGCACATATTCTATACATTCTGTATAGTTAAACCTGTAATTCTAATGAACAAGTTGTTTCGGCAGCTTGCAGTTTGTACTTGCACATGCTGCAGTTACATAATACTGCCATCTGGAGTTCATCACTAATAACTTAACAATATGTCATGACAAAAGGCAATCACATCCACTTCTAATAACTGCATATAATAGAACAGAACAATGACTGACAGTTCATTTTCATTTTGGAGGAATTTATGTGCACTGTATATGGCAACAGTTCCCAAGGCTTTGGACCACAATGCCATATAATTGCTGAAATCGTCAAAGGTTTTGCTGCTCTAAGTGATATTAAAGTGGCAGATGCCCCCGAAGTTACAATGACTGTATTTTATAAGTGCTGTGACACTACAGTGCCAGCATGTCATTACCAGAACAGCCAACACATGTTGAAATGATTATTCCTTGCAGGCATCATAGGGTTGACTCTACACTGGTAACAATATACTATATTCTATATTACAGTAATATTACACAGATTTAAATGCAATCTGACTACAGCAATCTGCAGCGGTTCACATACAGCTGCTAGCTGGCTTTATGTCTCTAAAGCCCTTAGACATTAGAAAACCTGGGAACATTTGATTTTATCAGAATACATTTAAGGTGAAAATATCCTTAAGGATTCTAACATTTCTTCCTATATTTCCCATGTATCAGACAATGCTGTTACTTTTCCAGGAGTGAGTACAATCCAATGTGTCAGCACCCCAGTGATGAATGCGGGTAAGACCTCAATCCTCAGTGCATTGTATGTGCAATACAGAGCTTCTCCAGTGGTGGCACTGCAGGATAATTCACACATTTGCTTTCTTTTAGGGCTCACCTATATTTTATTGATCATTGGTAGTGATGAGCGAGCATGCTCGTCCGAGCTTGGTAGTTGTTTGAGTATTAGTTTACTCGATGGTATTCGTTACTCGGACGAGCATCTTGCAATACTCGAGAAAATCTCATCATCCGTTTCCTGTAAGTTTGGGCACAATTTCTCAGCCAATAAACATGCAGGAGACTCTTTGGTACATATAAAAATTTGTGCCGGCGCAGCTCGGCTCACATGCATGCTGGAGGAGTATAGGGACAGAGCTGCTGCTTGTCAGGGAGAGTGTTAGGGAGGGAATTAGCGTTCCAGTAGGCAGGGATACTATATACAGAACCCAACAGCCATTTAAGGGCTTAAAATCTTTATTTTTTTTGTATTACTTCAGACTGCTGGCTGGGACGATTTAAGCAGCACACTGTGGTGATCGGCTGCTGGCAGAAAGGGGACAGCAGGTGTTGCATACACACCCCTAAGAAGTGCTCAGTACTATTATTTTATTTTGTGGCTGGTGCTGCTGCTGCTGTACATTGTATTGTTGCGATTTGTAGTACAGTTGCATAGAACCTCACTGCTCATTGTCCTGTATATACACCATATACAAAGTGTACACACAGACTATACGACAACCTCCAAAATCTAGTGTGACCAGTATATTTTCTTATTTCTTCATTTCTTTTTGCAGTCATATCCAAGCTCACTGCTAATTGCCTTGTGTAAGAGGGTGTCATACAATATATAACTGCAGTTACCCACAGATTTTATACAACAACCTCTAAAAACTAGTGTGACCAGTATATTTTCTTATTTCTTCATTTCTTCGTGCAGTCATATCCAAGCTCACTGCTAATTGCCCTGTGTAAGAGGGTTGCATACAGTATATAGCAGCACTTACCCATAGATTGTATTTGACAAACTCCAAAAACTAGTGTGACCAGTATATTTTCTTATTTCTTTATTTCTTAGTGCAGCCATATGAAAGCTCACTGCTAATTGCCCTGTGTCAGAGGGTGGCATACAGTATGCAGCAGCACTTACACTCAGCTTCTGAGGGGGAGGCAAGGTCAGTCACAGGATCGGTTGAAGAGGAATCAAACTCAAAATCAAATCAGCGGTGGGGAGAAGTGGTGAGTCACATGATACAGGGAAAATTACCCCAATTGCAAAAGTAGTCAAGGGGTGTTGTGATCACATGGAGAGGACATACAAACTTCATGCAGATGTTGTCCTTGGTGGGATTTGAACCCCAAAACCCTGCGCTGCAAGGTTACAGTGCTAACCACTGAGCCACTCAAATTCCAACTCAAATTCCAACTCAAATTCCAACTCAAATTGAAACTCAAATTGAAACTCAAATTCAAAATCAAATTCAAAATCAAATCAGTGGTGTGGAGAAGTGGTGAGTGACATAATACAGGGAAAAGTAGTCAGGGGGTGTCATGGCCCAGCCCAGGTCAGTTAAGTAACTTAAGACAAGACAAGTTATTAAGGGGGGGAGGAGGGGAGCAGTCAGCTTGTCAGGCACTGGCAGGGGAACACTCTCCAAGGCCTTTGATCTTTAAAGTGACCTTCCGGCCTTTGACCTTGGTCGCGTGTGGCTTGCCCTTCTTGGTCTGGGTCAGCACTATTGTCTTGAGATTGACCACCAGACTGTTGCCCAGAATTTGGCGTAATGGTTTGATTAGGCAGCCTCAGAGGCATCAATGCATGCTGCCCCTGCTGCTTCCTGTCAATTTCCGTGGTATTCCGTGGTGTCAGGCTAAGTTTTTGGGTGGTTCATATGCTACCTCTGTTTTAATGGTTCACTGTGTTTTCACTGCCATGCTGTGTCAGGATAAATTTTGGAGTGGTTCATACTGTATGCTAATGACCCTAATTTGGCATAATGGTGCAATTAGGCAGCCTCAGAGGCATCCATGCATGTTGCCCCTGCTGTTGCCTGTCCATCTCCTTGGTGTTTCCATCATTTTCTGAGGTTGACAGGTTTTCCCACAACCTTCCCTGTGCAGAGCTTGGGTCCCCTGAAAAAATGCTTGAGTTTCCCATTGACAATGGGGTTCGTTACTTGAAACGAGCACCCGTGTATTGGGAAATATTTGTCTCGAGTAACGAGCACCCAAGCATTTTAGTACTCGCTCATCACTAATCATTGGTATTGTGGGGTCGCCCTTTTGGGAGGCGTGACCGGTCACTTGCCAGATGGTGCTGTGTGACTCCACTAGTGTAGTTGGTGATTAATATATAGCTCAGCCAGGTGTTATGCTGTCGTGATGCCAGTGCCGTTGGGCACACAGGTATGATGGCACACCTGCTTTTATTTTAGTGAGGCTGGCTATACCCTTTCCCCTGTGGTCAGTAACCTGCCGGGTTGTGAGAGGGTCCCTTGAGTAATTATCACAGTGGTCTGGAGTGGAGTTGTGACCCACCTGGACTATCGGTACCTGCACCCACAGAAAGGCGAGATGACCCAAGGAAGATTCAATGGCTGTGTAGGTGCTTTGATAAGGATCACAGAGTCCAGTTAAAATAAATAAACTCTTCTTGATAAAGTGATACACAGTGAGTTTCAGCTTGATAAGTTACTTTAGACCTTAGTGACCAGATCTGTGATGATAGCTGAGAAGGAGTACAGCTGTGCTGACTGAGTTGCCTGCTGAGAGGTAGAAGAAGTTCAGAGAAGTAGATAGGAGGATGTTGAGAGAGTCCCACAACAAAGTAGTACTGTGCTCTGCTTGAACTTGAGAAGTAGAATGAGTAGAATACTTGAGGATAGAGAGAATACTTGTGCCCATGTTTTGACTCTTTGGTCTGTGCACCACCTATAGCCCACCAGTGTGGGGCGACCCATCCTAGAGGGTGACACAAGCCCCAGATCTTGTTACCTGGGATAAGCAGAGTGGTCTGAATTTTCTGGTTACACCTGCACTGCCAGATAGAGTGCATATGCTTCTAGCAACTTTGCTCTATCTGGATCAGTTCCTATTTCTTCAGGATACTGTCCTGCACTTTTAGACAGGTTCTTGGTGTGGGCTGGGATGATCCCTGACTTGTCCTCTCTAAGTGTGCGTTCAGCACTGCATAGTGTGTGGAAGTCATGCTTTCAAGAAAGAAATGATCTCTGGTCCCATGTGCATGCGTCCACTGCCACACCTCGGACTTCACTACACTCGACTAGTTGTGTGAGTCCCGTAACAGGGGACATGGCATAGTAATAGCAAAAGTTTTCCCGCTGCTACTCCGTATATGTTTTACTTGCTGCAATACAGCTGGCTATTCTCTTTCCCGGAATAGGAGTGCAGAGGACGTCACCTGTGGGTGATCAGGCGTTGCAACATGGATAAAAGGAAACGTATTCCAGCAGTTCAATAAAATCCGGTATTTATTGTGTTAATTCCATAAAATCGTTACATACAAAAAACGTGGAAAAATGCTAGACGCATTTCGGCCCACTCTGAGCCTGTGATCAAGGCTCAGAGTGGGCCGAAATGCATCTAGAATTTTTTCACGTTTTTTGTATGTAACGATTTTATAGAATTAACACAATAAATACCGGATTTTATTGAACTGCTGGAATACGTTTCCTTCGACCTGGCATAAGCTTGACCGCTGACCGCTGTATGGAGCATTCTTTTTTGCATCCTCTACAGAATCCAAAGTAAGACTCACTAAGGTGTGGCTACACTTCCTCTCCCCATGTGCCAACTTCCTTCAGCATCTGTAAAGTGTGCTGTGAGTGGGCAAGAAGAGAGACGCCCAGGGTTGTCTAGGGGTTAAGTAAAACCTCACCACCACTAACACTTTAAAATAAAGGTCTTTGCGAGAGGTGTAAAGACAGGTAACACCCGTGGGGGGATACAACAGTACTGATTAATAAAAGTAGTGAAAAAGTCCAGAGCAGGAGAGGATTTCTATGGGGATTTGCTGCTGCTCTGAATAGTTCCTGACATGGACAGAGGTGGCAACAGAGAGGACTGTGTCAGGTTGGAAAGAATATACCACTGACATACAGCAGCTGATAAGTATGGGAAGACTTGAGATAGACAAATGTAAGTCTAAGACCCAGTCATTCGTGTGTCTTGGTGTGCTTAGTCTGTAACTATCCCACTAAAGTTTTGCAACTTCAATGAAATGCAAAGAACTCATGTCTTTGTTTCCATGTTAAGTATAAATTAAAATTATATAACAGCACATACATTGTGGACAATTCATGGACAGCCTGAAAATATGAAATAAAAAACACTAAACAAAAGATTTCAGAAAAACGGTACATGACAGGGAAATTTCAAAGTGGTTTTAGTGATCTTAGGTTTTAGCAGCTCAAATTACATAAACTTAACCCAAAGCTTTTAAGGAAGCAAAATCTTTGTTGTACAGTGTTATTGTTCAGATAGGCATATAAATGACACCTGGTTAAATGCTTGGGTCTCCCATTTATTTTTGTAGGATTCGTTACTCGAGTCGAGCACTCAAGCATTAGGAATTGTTCGACTTGAGAACTGTGCACCTGAGAATTTTAGTGCTTGCTTAACACTAGTCCTAACCATGGCTTTTCATGCGCAGATGCCCCCTGGACTTAGGGGTAGGGCAGAATAGGGGGACCTACCAGCAAATAAGCAACAAATACAAGTGCATATCAGTGTCAGTAATAACTAGTTAACAGGGAAAACTACAAACAAGTTTTTGAACCATAGAATAAAGTTGTCCTTTTTATCTCTGCATATTTTGATGTGGAAGCTAAAAAAAAAAAAAAAGTGAGTTCATCTGCAGAGTATGGTGCAGGTCGCTAGGTCCTGCCTAGTGTTTTATATTATCCAGGCACCTCCATTTTCAGAGATTTTTTTGAGCAACATGCAATGAGATGATATAATCCCTTTCATTTGTAGAGGCATTGTAAAATAAGTTGGCGCCATGTTAATGCAAATGTTATTTGCCATTTGTATTCTCATTTCAACTTTAAGATCCATGCAAACTAAATAGAGGAATAAAACTTTTACACTCAGAGAGTCTGTTCTTGTGATCACCGGTTATTCCCTAGCCAGCAGTATTGTCTGGAGAGACTTTCATAACTTAGGTTGCCTGATGTAGCAGCTACGTGGGTGGGATGGAAACATAAAGAATACAGTCATTTAGCACTTTTCTCTTAAACATCTGGGTTCCAAAATCTACTTGTTAAATAACCACAAAGCAACAAAAAAGGGATCGGTCAAAGGAAACAGAACACAAAATAAGTGGACATGCTTGTTATTGCTGAAAGATTGGGGCTTCTAAGGTTACACTTCAAAGCTGACGGTTTTACTGCTCTCTGCTGAAATTGGTTGATTTATTATGTGGCAAGACAAGAGAAATGAGATCTAAAAACTCACAATAATTGTGCTACCAGAAAGTGCACTGAGCGGGCCGATGTGTGACGGGATCTAGTGTCAGGCACGTTGCAGAGGTTCAGAGACAGGCTCGGTGCCCTCGGTGTTTGTTCTTCAGCGCACACCATTTTATATGCCAATAAAAGTTACTCCAGAGCCAAGCACGTGATAAAACTATACCAGAAATGTCAATGGCAAAGAGCTAATTGTAATTCAAGAATGTGCATCTTTAGCTGCAGTCTTTTTCCAGCAGATGCCAGGAGGCGAAGCTTATAAGCTTATACTTGTTTTGCCTGAATTAATAAATATTAAAATATTTTGTTGCTAAGAGCCCTTGCAGGTCTCTCGTACAACGAGAGAACATTTGCTATTAATCTTTATTTATATTAAAGGGAAACTGACACACAAATATGCATATATACTAGCTGCCAGTTTCAAGGTGTCACACGGACATACCTTCATACCAAACATTGGCTATTCTAGGCTGACAGTGTCACTGAAACAGTTCTGTGACACTGTCAGCTCCCATCCCGCTCTCCACTACTGTGTTTTCAAGCTGCCTCCGCCTTCTCCTGCTGTCAATCACTCTGGAGGAGGCGGGATGGATGCCTGAAGATACAGCATTGGTGAGAGAGGGAGGGGTTGGCATCTGGCACCATGGATAAATACATATCCGTGCTGTCAGTTTCCCTTTAAAGTATATCTTGATCAATGAAGTCAGGTTGCAAAATATACACAGGAATTGCTAGAAAAAAACAAACAAAAAAAAAACAGCTCCATAATGTTATTTCTAGAAAATCAATGACAATCCATAAGGGAATATTGTCAAATTCCCTATAGTTGACTTGCACATCCATCGGCAGCATCAGATGATTGATTGGAGTCAGTCAATACTGTGATATTTTGGGATAATTTAGCATGGATAGTGGTGAGTGACAAATAGTGCTGCATGAAGGACACAAACAGCCCTCCCCTGCTGTGAGCTGTCTACTACTGGAGTTGCCTAAGTGTGCCAGTTGTCACCTATACAGTGGACAAATATATATTTTATTGTTATTACCAAGATACCCCATTATTACAAGGAAAAAGACAAACCTGTGCAAGCTTTCTATATGGCCCAGGGTCCTCAGCCAGCTTGCACTAGGTTTAAAGCTCCCAATTCACCTTTCATATATTTTGGGTATCAAAAGAAGCAGAGTAATCCAGCAAAGTGATATTAAAATCCAAAGTCTCTGTTATGGGATCTAGAGTCAGGCACCTGGCAGAGGTTCATAGACTCAGTACCCTCTGTGTTTTTTCTTCAGCACACACTGTTTTATGTGAAAACAGCACAGGAAGGATAGGGTGACACTAAGCACTGAAAATCCTGCTGCAGATGCTGAGGTATGATGGGAAGGAAGCCTTGACTTTCCTTTCAGGGACAGTGCAGATCCTCTGGAGAATGAACATGGCTTGAAGGTACATAGTTGTTTACTCTCCACTGCTGCAAAGATTACGCTAAGGGTCCTATTTAGTGATGAGCGAGTACTAAAATGCTTGGGTGCTCGTTACTCGAGACAAATATTTCCCGATACTCAGGTGCTCGTTTTGAGTAACAAACCCTATTGAAGTCAATGGGCATTTTTGCAGGAGACCCAAGTTCAGTAGAAGGAAGGCCGTGTAAAAACCTGTCAACCTCAGAAAATGATGGAAACACCTCGGAAATGGACAGAAAACATATCAACGGCGACGCAAAATTGTACTTCACAGAATAGACCAGGATACAAGGAATTATTACTCCTATAATGCCTTGTATCCTGTTTTTCTGTGAAAATCAAGATGTGTGACGTCACTCCCCAGCACCAGGAAGCGTGTCAGTGTGTTGCCAGAATTCAGAGAGAGAGGAGCTCCACAGTAGATAGAGAGGGAAAAGAGAGATAGATAGATAGATAGATAGATAGATAGATAGATAGATAGATAGATAGACAATCAACTAGATAGATACAGGGAGAGATAGAGAAGGAATAGAAAGTGTTAGTGAGAGAAGCAGGAGAGAAGAAGAGAAAAAAAATAGCAAGATCCAGGGAAAGCTAGATATAGAAGATAAGGTGATAGGGAATGAGGCTGAGATATCAAGAGATAGGTAGAGATAGGGAGAGATAGACATCTAAATAAGAAAATAGTGAGATCTAGGGAGAGTTAGGGAGATAAAAAAAAGAAATAGGGAGAGAAAAGTGAGAAAAGAGTCAGGACAGGTAGCATTGAACCAGCTCCTGTCCCGTGACTGAGAGTACACGCTACACGTTGCTGCTCTGCTGGGTGTCGTCAA
The DNA here is from genome assembly GCF_027789765.1 of Dendropsophus ebraccatus. Lineage (NCBI taxonomy): Eukaryota > Metazoa > Chordata > Amphibia > Anura > Hylidae > Dendropsophus > Dendropsophus ebraccatus. The sequence goes on from NC_091456.1 coordinate 141,105,278, forward strand.
CCCTGTTTAGCCGCAACCAAAAAGTTTTTAAAGTTGGTTTCTCATAAGTTGTTATAGATGAAGTAACCTATAGCAGCACAACTTATAGAAGCCCTCCATAGATTGTGACGCTAAGTCAGCGCCCCACAAAACCTGTCCATTTCTGCTTTACTGAGTGCTGTCAACCACGTTTAGCCGCAACCAAAAAAGTTTGTTTCTCATAAGCTGTTATAGTTGAAGTAACCTATAGCAGCAAAACTTATAGAAGCCCTCCATAGAGTGTGACGCTAAGTCAGAGCCCCACAAAACCTGTCCATTTCTGTTTTGCTGGGTGCCGTCAACCCTGTTTAGCTGCAACCAAAAAAGTTTGTTTCTCATAAACTGTTATAGTTTAAGTAACCTATAGCAGCAAAACTTATTGAAGCCCTCCATAGAGTCTGATGCTAAGTCAGCACCCCACAAAACCTCTACATTTCTGCTTTGCTGGGTGCCGTCACCCCGTTTAGCCGCAACCAAAAAAGTTTGTTTCTCATAAGCTGTTATAGCTGTTATCAAATTCTGCCTCCTCCTCCTCAACTTGTCTGTTTTCAACAATACTGGCCTGGGTGCAATCAAGTGCTGCTTCCTCCTGCTCCTCAACTTGTCTCTTCTCAACAATACTGGCCTGAGAGCTATCAAGTGCTTCCTCCTCCTGCTCCTCATCTTGTCTATTCTCAACAATACTGGCCTGAGAGCAATCAAGTGCTGCCTCCTCCTGCTGCTCAACTTGTCTCTTCTTAACTATACTGGCCTGGGTGCAAGCAAGTGCTGCCTCATCCTCCTGCTCCTCAACTTGTCTCTTCTCAACTATACTGGCCTGGGTGCAATCAAGTGCTGCCATGTCCTCCTCCTCAACTTGTCTTTGCTCAACAATACTGGTCTGGGTGCAATCAAATGCTGCCTTTTACTGCTCCTCAACTTGTCTCTTCTCAACAATACTGGCCTGGGTGCAATCAAGTGCTGCCGCCTCCTCCTCAACTTTTTTTTTTCACTATTATTTTTCACTATTTTTGCCCTTTTATTCACTATATATTATTATTATTATTATTATTATTATTATTATTATTATTATTTTTACTATTTTTTTTACCATTTTTGCACTGTGATTTTTTCCACTTTTTTCATTGTAATAGCAACTGCAACTAACGGAAACTATACCCTATCAGACTCCCACTATTGTAGCTGCAATTATTTAGCCATTATAGCAAGGTTCGTTTTAAGTTCGATTCGTGAGTAACTGGCGGTGGTGGGAGTCATATGGTCATGTAAGCGGAACGTGAGCACGTAGCGTCCGCCCACCTTCCCCCTGCACCTGACTGACTGACCCTGCGAGGAGCGGAGGAGGCGGAGAGGATGAGCCGGGAGCGGCACGCTTAGCGCCGATGCACGGCCGGGACACTGACCCTATAGAGTGAGACTACAACTAATGAAGAGGAAACCTGGATGAGAGGAGACCTGGATGAGAGATCGGGACCAAGGGGTGTATGACGGGCGGCACTTGATGTGCTTAGACTGACTGAACCCGGGAACGGGTGCGGAGGACGAGCAGACTGGGAGAGAGACGGAGTTGGGCCTTCAGTGGAGCGACAGCCGCCGGGTGAGAGTGTTCTGAGAGGGGACTGGTGGTGCTTCATGTTTTGGATCTGTGGTACGGAAGAAGCAGGTGAAGCTACGAGTGGAGAGAACAGCTGTTTGTAAGGAGGGAAATGCAAGTATAAACCCCCTATAGAGGGAAAGGGGAGGGAGGAAAGGAGAGAAAAAGAGAGTACTTAGGGACACTGAGACATTAACATCACAGGAAGTTGGGGGCCGAGCAGTCCTGGCTTGTGAAAACAGTGTGGCGATAGAAGAAGTGGAGGACAGGAGCAATTGACTGCTTGAAACATGTGTTGGCTGACTGTTTGAAACTCTGTTTCTTGGAGGACCGTTTGAAACCCCGCTAGTAGGACACAAAATTGTGGTTACTTCCTCTCTTTGTTGGGGCTCGAACGGTGTGCAATAGGGGCACTAAGGACTAAGGTATAGACTGTGCGAGATATAAAGGCACACAATAGAGTGTGAGATTCTATAGGAGGGGTTGTATCACAAAGCTATAGAGTGTGAGTTTAATGCTACAAGGGGAGGTGTGATTAAGCGCTATAGCCTGGAAACACAGTACAAACGCTGTGGAGTGGATTACTCGTTGGCAGGATTTTCCCTGTCTTTTTTTTTTTTCTCCTTTCTTTGATTGTTTTTTCTTCCTCTGCTTACCTTTTCCCTCCTGTTCTATCTTACTGATTTTTGGGGGTTATCTGTATCGGTCCACATAGGAAGTAATTGCATGTTACCCGTTTGTACCTAGGGGGCAAAAAAAAAAAACAGCCTAAGGGCAGATATTGGCGATGCCGCCTAAAAAGGCTAAAGAGGACCCTAACGTACGTAGATCAGGAGGGGTAATGCTGGGGGCTGGGGGTCCGACCAAACTGAGTGGCCAGAAAATGTATACATTTTTACAGTCCCCAACAGTGAAAGATAAGTCTCCAAAGGCAACCCCGATGATTCAGGTAGCTGGTCAAGAGGGAGAGATTGATGAGGTTGAGGGTGGCGGACCACTCTTAATATCAGCAGAGGTAGAGGGGGATCTTGCAGCAAGCAATGTGGAACATATGACGACAATTGTGTCTATGATTCAGAAATTAGACCAATCAGTGAAGGAAGTTTTGGTCCAGACAGGTAGTATTGGAGCAGATGTGGAGGGAAGGGTTTTTTTTTTTTTTCTTTTTTTTCCCCTGGGCCTCCTCGCTCAATAAAGAAGAGAAAAAGGATGAGAAGTGAGAGGGAACTAGGAAATGGGATAGGAGGATGGGTAAGCTTAGAATTGTGACCTGGAATGTCCAGGGTCTGGCATGTAGGGAGAAGAGAGCAACTATTTTCAATGCTATACATGGATACTTGCCAGCAATTGTTTGCCTCCAGGAGACCCATTTGACTCATGAGTCCCTGAATACTCTTCATAGAAGGTGGGCAGATGTCAGTTTTCATTCTGTGTTCTCTAGTTACTCCAGAGGTGTGTGTGTTCGTCCATAAGGGCCTGAAGACAAAAGTGTTACAGAAAAGGGTAGATGAGTACGGGAGGTATATCATACTACATTTAGTTTGTGAGGATTTGTAGTTTCTCCTTTGTGCTGTCTATTTCCCCCCACCATTTACAAGGAAAGTCTTGGTGGAAATAGATAGGATAATGGACAAGATGGCCGAGTGTTCGAAAGTGTGGTTAGGGGACTTCAATGAAGTATTTGATCTAGATAGGGATAGATGCCATGTGGGAGAAAGGGCTACTAGGAGTGGAAGCTCACAATTGGCTAAGATATGCACAGAACTAAATTGGTATGATATATGGCGGATTAAGAATGGAGACGGAGGAATACTCATGCGTAAAAAAATCACACAAATTTATGTCCAGAATAGACCTGGTCCTGGGAGATAAACAAGTGTTAGAGTATGTTAAGAGAGTGAAATTTGGCCATAGGGGGTTTTCAGACCATACTCCTTTGATGATAGAGGTTGGAAGCAAAGAGAGGGGACCAAGCAAACCATTTAGGCTGAATGCTACTTGGCTGAAGATAATTGACCTAGAGTGGTGTGGCAGCATAGATGAATTTTTCCACTTTCATAAAGGAACAGCAGAGAGTAAAGTGGTGTGGGATGCCTTGAAGGCAATGCTGAGGGGACTTTTATTCCAGAAAATAGGGTATAAAAAGAGAGAAGCAAAGGGGAAGGAAAGGAGTCACTATAAAGGGTTGGAAGTGGCAGAAAGAGAGTATAAGGGTACAACTAGAGAAAGTGCTTCTAGAAAAGAATGCGGTTATACAGATGTTCTTGAAGGCTAGAGGGGGAGTAGAGGGGGAACGTCCAGGTAGAATGTTGGCAAGGTTAGTGGAGAGTAATCGGCAGGGATAGTTTCATTGGAGTGGCAGGTCCAGCAGGCCACTACGACCAAGGAGATCCTATTTTTCTTCAGTATTATAGCAATATATACTCCTCAGAAGGGGGCTATAGGCCAGAGGAGCTGGAGGACTATTTGGGGGGTATATCTTTACCTAAAATTGAGGTGGCTGAGAGGGAACAGCTGGATGCCCCATTTACGTTGGAGGAACTTAAGAAGGCATTGAGGGAGATGGGGGATGGTAAGGCTCCGGGCTCGCATTGATTACCAGCTGAATTATATAAAGTAGCAGGGGGGAGGTTGATGGAAGAGCTTCTGGAGGTGTTAAATGGTGCATGGCAGTGTGGGATGCTGCCAGAATCCATGAAAGAAGCTATAATTATCATGCTGCCGAAGGAAGGGAAAACTCTAGGGGCCCCGAGTCTTACAGACCCATCTCTCTCATTAATGTGGATGCTAAGCTGGCCACTAAGGTATTAGCTTATAGGCTGAAGAGGGTGATTGGGAAACTAATACATAGAGACCAGTCGGGATTTATACCTGGGAGGGGGGTATATTATAATATTAGGAGGGCATATAGTAACATCCAGGAGGGGAAGAAAGATCCTGAGGGTAAGGCCATTCTTTCCCTTGATGCAACAAAGGCATTTGATAGGGTCGAATGGCCTTACCTGTGGAGGGTTATGAGGAAGTTAGTAATTGGCGAGAGATTTATTAGTTGTGTTAAATTGTTCTACTCAGAGCCCAGAGCAAAGATTTTGGTTACTGGTCAGGTGTCTGAACCCTTTTTGCTAACCAGAGGCACTAGACAGGGGTGTCCCCTGTCCCCTCTCCGGTTTGCAATAGCAATGGAGCCATCGGCTGAATATATTAGAGGCTCAAGTAAGATCAAGTGATTTGAGCACTCGTCGGGAACAGAGAAGATAGCATTATTTGCTGATGATGTGATGCTGTTCCTGGGGAATATCCGGTCCTCGATGGGGGAGGTGATGAAGGTAATTGAGACCTTTGGGAGGTACTCGGGCTTCTCCATTAATTGGGGAAAGTCCTCGCTTTTATTGCTGGATGCTAGGGATGGGGGAGATTATGGTCAGTTGAGGGTATGTGCTCCTGAGGCTCCATAAAATATTTAGGAATAGAGCTTTCATCCCAGATAGAGAATTACACTAAACTGAATTGGACCCCCTTATTAAAAAAAAAAAAAAAAAAAAAAAAAGGAACAGGGGAAAATTAGAGTATGAAAGAAGTTACCGCTCAGCATGGCCAATAGAATCGGCCTAGTAAAAATGATCGTGCTGCCACAGGTCCTCTATGTCTTAGCTAACAGCCCAGTTTGGTTAGGGAAGAAAGCCTTTGGGGAAATAAGGGGTTTATGTAATGAGTTAATCTGGAAAAGAAAAACTCCAAGGGTAAAATATGAACTACTGATGAAAAAAAGTGAGGAAGGAGGCTTTAACCTCCATAACTTTGAAATATACTTCTTGGCGGCGCAATTGTTGTGTATAGTGAAATGGAAAGAGTATGATTTTTGGGGTATGTGGCAAGAACAAACGGATATATGTAGCCCAGACTTACCATCACTGTTGAAGGCAGGGATGATTGTGATGAAAAATAAGCCCCTAAATGGTTTGTATAGGAGGGTATGGTCAAATAGTAAAAAAATATTGGGTTTAAATAAGAGTAACTAATTTGCACCATTGTGCTTAAATGAGAGCCTAGATCAATTTAGTAAATTCCAGGATTGGTTATTTTGGGCAAAACGAGGGATTATAAATATAGAGCATATATTTGATCCATTGGGTAACCTAAAACCCCTCGAGGTCCTGTCTGAGGAGTGGGGTTTGAGGAAGCAGAATACTCTACGGTACTACCAACTTAAACACATGGTGAGAGAGTCTAAAGAGAAGATAATGAAATCAAGTAAGGGTACGGTGGGGAAATTATATAAGAGGTTGATTCACACTGTAAACGATGCACTGGTGGAGAAATTTAGGATTAAATGGGAAGAAGATATGGGGACAAATGAAATAGATTGGGGAAGTGTTATGGGTAATATAAAAGAGTGTAGTTTGAGACTGAATCACAGAGTGTCACAGATTTTTATAATTAGAAGGTTACACTTTACAGCAGTTAAGTTGTTTAAGATGAAAGCACGAGATACAGATTTATGTGATAGATGTAAGGGAAATAAGGGGGATTTAATTCATTTGATATGGAGATGCCCCAAATTTAAAACATATTGGGAAGAAATATTTGGGGAAATTAAGGATAGAATAAGGGTGGATGTGAAGATGTGTCCGGAAACTGCACTTTTATTTTTGGTGAAATTGGAGGGATAGAGGCTACTAGGGTGCAAAAAGTATAGTAAGTAGAGTATTGTTTACAGCCAGACTTTGTATATTAAGGAAATGTATCTCCCCGAATATACCCTCGCTGGAGGATTGGAGAAAGGAGATAAAGAGCTTAAAATTAATTTAAAAAAAAAAGAAAAATAATTTTTTCTCTTTCTTTAGGGGGGGGGGGGATAAATGGGTAAAAACTAGGGGATAAGTCTTGAACCATCAGGGAAATTGTGATATAAGTTAGGGGGTAGACAAGGAAAAAATGTAAGGGGGGGAGGGTAGACCTGGTTGAGCTGGTATTAGGGCAGTCACAGAAAAAACAGAAATGATTAAAATCAACCACCTATTATTCCAAGAAAAGATTAGCTACAAAAATATGTGGTGTGTATCAGTCTAAAACATAACGTTTAATACTACTTTTAAAATATACGGACTTACAATAAAACATAAATTGGAAAACTCTGCCACATCTCAATCAATGACCACACTTAATCGATAATGCAGAGTGGGGACAAAGACAGTCACACTTACGGTTCTGATGTTTTCAAGGTCAGCCGACCCCAAACTCAGTGATGGTCTGGGAAACAAAAAAATCCCACAGTGAGTCACATTGATTACTGTACCTCAAAAATTAAAAGAACCTTGATAGCTGGGAAAATGCCCTAGTCAGCCCTTAATACAGACCAGGCTCTCCCTAGTCTGTCCCTGTCCCAAGACACAAGGCCATTGAAAAAATCCTATGGGGACTCATACAGACAGGGATCACATCACCATATTGCAGTCAGATGCGATCCTATCCAGACCCCATCTTATACCTCTACGCGTTTCCCTCCTCAGCAATTAAATCTCAAGGAGTCCTTGAGATCATCAGGAGGTTAATCCAAAAGGATAAATACGTCACTGGGGTAAGATAGATGGAAACCCACAGCGGGACCTGGCACCATCGATGGAAGGCAGCACCAGACTGAGTGAAGGAGTCTACTACTTATAGCAGTCCATATAGTTTGCTCCACCTCCTAACATTAATTACCGATATGTATAATACACATGATTAACATACTACAGTCCATATTTTCTACTTACACAAATACAGTCATCGTACCGATGATATCCAAAGCTAATTAGCACGTGCATGCACAGTACACGCCGGACTAATGTCCATTACGAGCGTTATCCGCATCACTTCCGGTAGGTGACACGCACGATTCGCGTCACATCCGGTATCTGGAACGTCACTGACCCTACAATACTATAGAAAGCCATCACTTGCTCTTAATGGAACGCATAGCGTCCATATTGATTGGTAACTTGGAACGCATGTCATTTTAGACAATAATATATATATATAAGAATAGATAAAATTAATTTCAGACATGATAAACATTCAGTTACAGTAAATTAATAATCAGACGTGTCACTCAGCCGTATGATAAAATCATCAAGACTTCATTTAGATAGAATTCATAACCGGTAATGAAAGATTAAAACTAATAAGGAGGTGTGCTCAAAAACTATAAGATACATACCTATAAGAAAGGCAACGTGATTAAATACATGATAATTCAGTATTACATAGTATAAAATTAATTGAATTGGCGGCGGGTGATAGTAAGAAATCCCCTTTGACAATACTTCGCCAATTGGAGTGCTAGTTTCTAAAGAAAGGAATTCGATGAAAACATTATAGTTTAGTGTCTCATTAAGCCCTCGTGGAAATATGGATTTAAACCTAAAAATCCACTGGCTTTCTTTTTGCAGAATTCTTCGATCCCAGTCGCCCCTACGTACACCCTGTCTCACTACCTCCAAGATGGAGAACTTTAGGGATTTGGGGTCCCCATTATGGTATTCCCACACATGTCTGGCGATTGGTTTGTCTCTCCGATGACTAATATCGCCCAAATGATCCCCAATCCTTCGTCTAAGTTGGCGCCTCGTTTTCCCCACATAGTTAAGTGGGCACGTACAGGTACATACATATACTAGTCCAGCTGTTGCACAATTTCCGAAATCTCTAATATCATAGTTTTTCCCTGTTGCATGGCTAGTAACATTCTTGCCCTTTGCAATATACCGGCAGGCTATACAATCTCTTCCGCACCTGTACATGCCCAACGGTTTGCAGTCTAACCATGTATCCGGCGGTCTGGGGGGTACAAAATGACTATGAACCAGTCGATCACGTAACGACCTCCCTCTCCTATAGGTCACCTACGGGAAATTACCCACCATGTCACCTATATCTTCGTCTAGTTGTAGTATCCGCCAGTATTTTTTCAATACCTCAGTTACCTCTTGGGCTCGTTCATCATATGTTCCCACTATTCTCATAACAGGATTAGTCAAATCATCCCTAGGTCGCTGTCTAGTGACCAATAAGTCTGTCCTTCTACAGGTAAATGCATGCTTATGGGCCTCCTGCAGTGCTATCTCGGGATAGCCCCTTTCTCTAAAGCGATCACGTAAATCATTGGCCTGCCGAAAGTAATCAGAAATTTGGGAACAATTTCTGCGGGCCCTTATGTATTGGCCCTTAGGGATCCCCCGTTTTAATGCATACGGGTGATGGCTTTCCCATCTCAACAGATTGTTCGTGGATGTGGGTTTACGGTAAATCATCGTGTCAAGGCCCCCTGGGTCCAGGTATCTTGACCATCCCCAAAAAACAAAATTTCCTCCCACCAGCCCAGGAGCAAGTTGGCATAAGTGGGCGCACATGGGCTGCCCATGGCGATGCCCCTGAGCTGGTGGAAGAAACGGGAGTCAAACAAAAAATAATTATGATGCAAAACAAAGTGTAACAAATCAATCACAAAACGATTATGAGCCCTGCATTGTATGCCTCGCGTATCCAGGAAGTGGAGTACCGCTTTCTCACCCCAATCATGGGGGATACTGCTGTATAAGGCCTCCACATCAATGGAGGCCAACAAAACATCTCCCTCTATTGTTATATCCTCCAATTTACGCAACAAGTCAGATGTATCTCTCGTATAAGAGGGAAGAGAGAGAACAAATTCCCTCAATACCTGATCCAGATAAACGCTGGCAAAAATGGAAAGGGGGGGGGTAGACCTGGTTGAGCTGGTATTAGGGCAGGATTAGATTTTGGAGTGAGTAAAGGGGCTGGGATGCCTTCCCCCTCCGCATTAGAAAGGTATAGGAGGGAAGGGGATGTGTTGGAGACGGGGGGGGGGGGGGGGGGGGGGGAGTGGACGCAGCGGATTGAAGTGGTGAATGTGATGTGCAAAGAGAGATTGATACCAACAGAAACTCCATAGAGGGATTAAGATTAAGAATTTATATATAAAAGGGAAAGAAAGAAAAAAAAGGAAAATAAATGAATAAATCAATAATAAATAGTAATGAGAGAAATGGATGGCTAGGGGCTGCCATACAGGGACGGGTGACCTTTATATAAGGTTACTGCGTACCTGGGGGCGGTCTAGGTGTTGTCTATAATGAGCAAAAGACCTGTAGGGGGCAATATCCCTGAGGGTATCCTCCTGAGAAGGGGGAACCAAGTAGGGGAGGGAGCCCTATCAGGTCCAGATGATAATTAAAGGGCATAAAGGTGAATGGGGCTCTGTTGGCGAGTTGAAGTAAAGTAGGTATGAGGGAATCTGTGCACATCCGCTGCCCTCCCTGCCTCGGATAGGATCCCTAGGGGTAGTTGGAGAGTGTAAAATTAGGAGGGTGGGGGAGTTATTGGATAGTTTGGAAGGTAATAGTGGTAGTAGGCGGAGTGGGTCGGCGTCCCGAGAGGTTGAGAGAGGATAGAAGTTGGGGGAAGGAGAGGGGGGGATAATCAGGCATATCAAATAGGACGTTAGAGAGCAAGGAGCCATGCTGACCCAGGTCTGCCCTTCTTCGAGGGATAGTTGTGAAACTGTGGAAAATTTGGGGGAAGGGGATGGGGTATGTTTTTTGTTCTTCACAGCACAGCAAACCAAGAAAATATATTACTCAGACTACTTTTGGAGGTTGTCGTATAGAGTCTGTGTGTAAGTGCTGCTATACACACAGAAAGATTATTGCTAAACTTGAATGATATAACGATTTTTGGCACAACAATCTTTTAATGTAATAGGGCTGTAAGCCCCACATTCATTTCCTGGGTTTTTGTCTTGCTGTATCTAAACATCAGATTTCAGGGAGGGGAAACACCCAGTAACCGAGGATTTAGAGCTGTGTTCTGGGGTAAGGCATCATTTTTGGTAAATGAACTGGTTTAGAGAAATGTTAGGAATCACATACTGTACCTCAAATGGAGGTAAGTTGTTTGAAAGAACTGTGACCATTTAAAAGACTGCTACTAACGGTATGTTCACACTAAGCAAATGTGGAAGAATTCCGTGGCAGAACTCTCCGCTGCGGAATCCCACCTGCCTCAATGTGACACTATGTCTGTATGGGAGGGCTCGCACGACTCCGCGTGCGTCGATCTCCACTCAAAGAATTGACTGGAGCTCAAAGAAGTGGCAGGAGCGGAGACGAGTGAGTCCTTCCATAGAGATGCAGTGTCACACTGTGGCAGGCGAGAGTTTTGCCATGGAATTCCACCACATTTGCTCAGTGTGAATATACCCTAAGGGTGGAATGCCTTATGTGTTTTTTTTTTACTTTTTTAGTCCTAAATAAAGATATGTTTTTTACTACCACACTGATGAATTACCATATTTCTTTTAAATCGCTGCTGGACACTAAGGTGGACATTTATCAAGCCAAAAAGGTGTATTTTTTTTGCGGAAAATCGCCAGATGCGAATAAATTTACTTGCAAATAGCCGTTTTGCAAATAAATATTTGCATCTGGCCATTTTCCGCCTTGTGCAGCATGGGGGCGGGGAGGGGGTATGGAGAGGGTGGAACGGGGGTCGCGAACTCTGAGTCTGCTTCATTGATTATTCTTCTCACCAAAAAATGATCAAGAATACTTCGCCAGCTCTGAGTTGGCGTAGGTTTCCCCGCTGCGCACACTGGTGCGCACGGCAGTGCGCCTCTACATAAATCTGCGTACTGTCGGAGCTGCGGGGACATTTTTAAGCCCAGTGCAGAAAACGTTGGATTTAATAAATGTCCCCCTAAGGATTTTTATACACAATAAAAATAAACAAAATATGAAAGTAAAACAATTATAAAACACAGCCATATTTTTATCTATTAATGAAAAAAAATGGACTCTGTTCACTGTGTAGCAGTGGCTACTGGTAATCAAATTCTCCACACTCCGAATTCAGATAGACCTGTGCATTCACCTGGCTATGTTCACACTACGTATATTTGAGGCTGTATTTGTGAGGCTGTATAGCAACCAAAACAAGGAGTGGATTGAAAACACAGAAAGGCTATGTTCACATAATGTTGTAATTGAGTGGATGGCCGTCATTTAATGGCAAATATGTGCTGTTATTTTAAAACAACGGCTGTTATATTGAAATAATGGAAGTTATTTACCGTTATATGGCGGCCATCCACTCAATTACAACATTATGTGAACAGATCCTTTCTGTGTTTTTTTAATCCACTCCTGGTTTTGGTTGCTATGAGGACCTGACATGAGGACCAAATACAGCCTCAAATATACATAGTGTGAACCCAGCCTTAAGGTGCAGGCTGAGATGTCCGGTCAGTATGCCAATAGGTAATACTCTGGCCACAAGTATTAAACTGATGAATTTACTGGTCTATCGGCTTTACTAAACGTGATGGGCTAGTGATAAGCACAAGACACACTGCCCATCTTGGTAACTGACACTACTTTTTCTGTGATTGCCTGAACGCTGTAGAACTACAGTCTTAAGGACTAGGATGTGATTTTTTATACGCATTATCCCAGCCCCATATCCTACTTCCATTGATAATCATTGAGATGTTGCTACTCCTTGATTGAAGTCTAATCCTATCAATGTGTGATCAGTGGTCATCTGACTCCTGGGCCAATCATCAATTAATAGAAGGATGAGACTTCTAAGCTCAAGCTTCAACTGAACAATACAAGTCAATAGAACCAAAACCACACAATTGTCTTTGTTTGCCTATCCTAGACCATTGACGTGTATTTTCAGAAAATGCCATTAATATAGTTAGTTATTGGAATGTTTTTCATATTACTAGTCCTCTACTTGGCAAAGCTTGCTGAAAGTAAGATCCTTAAACTTTAAAGTAGAGAAAAATTGGATATAATATTTCACGACATGTTCACAGCCAGAAACCTTCTCAGGTGAATGGTCTCATGATGTCTTACGTAACCCTTGTTCTTTATCATGTGGATTAAGTTATTGTATTAAGGATATGAGATGATCTTACATTGCCCTTTAGTGCAGTTAAGGTTTAAATGATAAAATGATCATCCCATAATAGTTATTTTTCGCATTGTCAGTCTTGTGATCCATAAAGTTCTTCACTCGGAGAGTCTGATGGCGTTTTCCTAGTTTCATCTTCTTTTCCAGGCCATTTATTATTATATATTCTCATCAAAAGACTCTGCGTACAGTAATGCATGTCTAATGTAAGTGCTCTTTTTACTGCAGTAGAAAGCAGTCAAACAGCATTAATGTTAGTGACACGGCTTGACAGGGATGAGAGGAAATTATTTTGCCCATTAAACTGTACTTCCAGCAGTAAGTGATCATGGGAAACTGAAGATCAAAGTTGACATGGAACAAAATAGCTGAAATTCCTGAAATACTCCAGAGGTTCTGTTCACAGGACGTGTGGCTCAAGTTCACTCGCACATGTGAGTTTTTACAATGAGGCCTTCATTCCACTGCATTATTACTGTGACTTAAAGCTGCTTTGGCAGATTGACCTCACACATAGCTACCAAGGTTTACACAGCTCCAGTATAGCTTTATCTCAGGCTTACTGTTTAAAACAGGCCTGTTAAAGGGAGTTTTAAAGGGAAAGTGCTATCTCATCCCATTATAAATTTTTACAGGAAAATTTTACATAAACTTGGAGTCATTAACTGCCACCCAACCTGACCTACATTATCTCATAGCTCTTCTCCTCCTCCCAACAAACCTCTGCCTTGCTTTTTATAGGACAATAACCTATCTTATGTCTATAGTCTTGACTTTGAAAACCCAATTGTGCAGTTAACTAATCTGGGAAATACATAACCCATGATGCTTTGTCCAGACATCACAAAAGGAGAAGTGTCCAGTTCCCATCGAAAAGAATCTATAGATATATTGATCATCATGAGCAGGATGCTACAGAGACGGATAGGTCAAAGCAGGCCATTTAAATCAACCATGCCTACATCTTTCAGTACATTGTTGAAAGACATTTTGATCTAAATATTACATCCTGGGGCTATGTTTCCACAACGGAAATGTCCTTTTGGACGGCAACAAAAGATAGCCGTATATTAATAGTCATGAACATAATTTATCAATAGATGGCCATCTTTTGGGACTAAAATGAGGGCCGTCCAGAAAGAGAGCCTACAGTTTCCAATGTGGGAACATAGGCCAAAACTTGAATAGTTTCTCATTGTATGTACAATCTGGGCTCTATTTGCATAAACAATTGAATTGAAGTAGATTTGGTGTGGAAATCTTGTTTATTTCCACCTATTAGAAATAGTTTGGGGGATTTCCAGGGAAATAATCTAAAAATGTGCACCTAAGGTATTTCCCCGATTTGTACTGAACACATATTGAACATTTACAGTCCATATAGCTGGATTAGTGGCATAGCCAACATTCTGTTTGAGGTTCAACTTTGTGAACACAAAAGAAAATCTTAAAAAATTATAAGAACCAAGGCCCTATTATGGACAGGCTCTGCCTTTAAAGCCTATGAGGCCATATTGTATTGCCATATGCCTCAAAATGAATACAGTGGCATACTGTACATTATTTTTTTATGCTGAAATGTTAGCCATTGGATTTCCTATGCATCCATTCAGTGCATTGCCTATAGGATAGAATACCTCTGTGAGATGGTTTGGATAAAGCCCTAAGGCTATGTGGAAAACATGGATATAGTCATTGGCTGTATGCATATTTTCAAGACAACCTTAGAGCTTTATCCAACTTCAGCAGCCACCACTAATGAAATGCCAAATGCTCGGGTTCGGATGGACACGAGCATGCTCGAGGTTCACTCATCTCTAATTAAGACTCTATACTACAAAACCATAGGTACTCTATGTGCCTGCATTTTTTCATGCATTATGGTTAAATTCTTTTTATAACACATTTTTTATTGAGATTTTCACAATTTTAAACATATATCAATGTAGGACGAAAATACGTCCCAAAACAAAGAAATAGCACAAAACAAAACAAAACAGTAATGGCAGCTCTCATGAAATCTAATATACAAAATCGTGAAGAGGTTAAGCTGTACAGCTCAAAGGCATAATTGCACACAAATGATAATAAGCATATGTACTTCTCCCTAGACGAAAGGGATGGTTGTACTCTTAAGGTTTCCTTCTTATGTAGGTCGATAAGAATAGCTAGCAGTATAATATGTATCCCATTTATCCCAATATTGGTTGGATATGGCTTTCCGACCCAGAGAGACACCTATCGTTTTCTCCATGGTGGAGTTAAGTTGGACTGTGTGGGCAATCTCCGCCATTGTGGGGAGAGAAGTACTCTTCCATTTTTGGGCAAGTTTAGTTTTGGTTACTGTCAATATATGAACTACAATAGACAGGTCACGTAGTCTCAAATCTTCTAGGTTCAGATGTAGTAGAGCCGTCCCAGGACCCCATTGTGGATTAAAACCCAATACCGAACCTAGTAGTACTCGTATCTGGTCCCAAAAAGGGACAACCCTGGGGCATGTCCACCATATATGAAATAAGGTACCGACATCTGTATTGCATCGCCAGCAGACATTCGGGCATGATGGGTAGATCTTAGCAAGTCTATGTGGAGTGAGGTACCATCTATACATTAATTTCCGCGAAGCCTCAATGTGGTTAGCGCAACGTGAAAATCTATGGTTATAAGTATATATTGCAGCCCATTGTGAGCTGGTGATAGGAGTTTCTAGGTCCTTTTCCCATTTATCCTGGAAAGGGTAGCTGTTGGTTATAGGGGTAAGGGCAGTGTATGCAGCCGAGATGCCATGTCGCACCTGTGAGGCGCTCTTGAAATATAGTTCATATTTGCTCATTGGTAAATTCTGGTGAGGAGGAAGGGAAGCTAGGAAGTGGCGAAATTGGAGGTACTTAAAGAGATCCCTGCTGGCGATACCATACCGCTGGACTAGGCAATTGAAAGGGAGTAGATTGTCGCCATCTAGTGCATCTTTAATAGTTTGTATCCCTCTCGCCACCCAATTGCTAAAATTAGAGTCGGGGATGCAATGCTGAACCACCTCTAGAGGAAGGTCCTGGGTGCGTGTTGGAAGGAGGTCAGGCCTATTTGCCACTGCCGTCCAAACCTGAATAGCGGCTTTAACTGTAGGGAGAATAGGAGGGGGCCTTCTACTGGGAAGTCTGGCTTGCCAAAACAGGACCTGAAAGTTTGGTACATTAGTTAGTACCCTTTCCATTTCTACCCATTGTTTGGAAGGGTCGGCTATCCACATGCTTTTAGCTTGATCTAAAATAGTGGCCTGGTAATATTTTAGCAAGTTGGGACACCCAATGCCCCCAAATTTCAGAGGGGCGCACAAAACCCTCTCCGACACCCTAGCTTTCTGTCCGTTCCATACATAAGACATCAGGAGTCTTTGCGGATGACGTATACGCGCTCTAGGCCAGGGAAGAGGTAGGTTTCTAAAATGGTAAAGTATCTTCGGGAGGAAAATCATTTTTGTTATCGCTACCCGACCTAACCATGATATAGGCATAGCGGAGAAGGATTGGATATCTTTACGAAGGGAAGAAGAAAGGTTATTTAGATTAGTAGGTATTAATTTAGCAGGAGGGTAAGTGAGGGTAATGCCCAGATAAGGTAATGAACCCTCAGACCAGGGGAAGGGGAACCGTCGTTGGAGAATTTGTTGAGATTCCTGAGAAATATTCATATTTAGAAGAAGGGATTTAGAATTGTTAACTCTATAGTAGCTATGGCGCCCAAATTCGTCCAATATGTGCACGATGCCCTCTAGAGATTTATCAGGAGATGATAAGCATAGTATGACGTCATCTGCAAAAAGTCCAATGCGATGCTCTTTTTCCCCAACTTTAATACCCTGGACAGCCGACGTCTCCCTGATTTTTTGGGCCAGTGGTTCCATAACCATGGCAAAGATCAGCGGTGACAAGGGGCACCCTTGGCGTGTGCCATTGGTTATACAAAATTGGTCAGATAGTGTTCCTGAGGTATAGACTCTCGCAGAAGGCGAGGTATATAGTGCCATGATTGCTTTATGTATGTCCCCAGTAATCCCAAATTTATCGAGGACTAAGCCAAGATACCCCCAATGCACACGGTCGAACGCCTTCTCCGCATCCAAGGTGAGGAGCAGAGAAGGCGTTCGCCGGCGCTCAACAATAGAAAGTAAATTGATAAAGCGGCGCGTGCTGTCCAGGGTTTGGCGTCCTCTCACGAAGCCCACTTGATCATTGGAGATGAGTGTGGGAAGGATGTCAAGCATACGTTTGGCTAGGACCGTAGCGTACAACTTTAGGTCGACATTGAGAAGTGATATCGGCCTAAAGTTGGCCGGGACATCTGGCGATTTACCCGGTTTGGGCAAGGTCACCACCAACGCCGCCAGCATTTCACCAGGAAAAGAGCCTTCCTTTATTGCTTTGTTATACATTCTAACTAGGTAGGGAAGTAATATGGGTTTATGGAGTTTAAAGTATTCGCTAGTAAGGCCGTCGGGTCCTGGGGATTTATTGTTTTTAAGGAGTTTAATAGCAGAGGAAACCTCATCTGCTTTTATAGGAGAAGAAAGAAGGGTTGCTTGTTCCTTTGAAATAGAGGGGAGCGACAGGGATTTGAGATAGTTATGTATTTCTACGTGATCGGGTTGAGGCGTGTTGGGATCATGGCGTAAATTATATAAGGAAGCATAAAATGCAGCAAGGGTATTAGCAATACCTTTGGGGTCTACAATTTTTTCCCGTGCAGAATTGTATATATATGGAATACGAGACTTGAGAACCTTTTTATTGACTTGCCTCGCTAGTTGGGCTCCGGTTTTATTGCCATGCCAGTAGTGCGATAGTTTGAGCCTCTTTAAGGCTAGTTCGTACTTATAGGAGTGTAACTCATGAAGTTTAGTCGAAATACTGGAGATCTCTTGGGCCCTAGACTGGTCATAAGTAATTTTATTGAGTCTGTGTAAGTCTGAAAGTAGAATTTGCAAACGGGTCGTTTCTGCTGTGTGTTGTTTTTTAAAATGCGCGGCCTGCTTGATGAAATGGCCTCGTATAGTGGCTTTATGTGCACACCATAGTGTAGAGTCGGATACTGAGTTATTGTCGTTAATTTTAAAATATTCCTGGAGTGCTAAAGTAGAGGTAGGGGAATAGTTGGGGTGGGATAAAATAAAGTTATTAAGTCTCCATACTGAGTCATACGAGTGGGCAAATCCATCAAGCAGGTCTAGGGTTATAGGAGAGTGGTCTGACCACGTGATGGGTCCGATTGATGTGGTCCGAATTCGGGGAAGAAGGCATCTATCTGTTAAAAAAAAATCAAGACGAGTGTAAATCTTATGGGGGTTGGAGAAAAAGGTAAAGTCTTTTTCTTGGGGATGTTGGATCCTCCAAGGGTCGATCAAATTATGTAGGGCCATCAGTTGGGCTAGAGGGGTGGGTTCTGGGCCAGTTGAAGGAGAGGTGGAATCTAAGGAGGGCCAAATAGTGAGGTTAAAATCACCTACAATTAAGAGTTGTCCACATTTAATTTTCATAGCTTTTTGAACAATTTTCCTAATGAAAGCCCACTGGCGTCTATTAGGAGCATATATTGACACCAGAGTGTATGGGGCATTATTTATAGTACATACCAGTATCACGTACCGACCTTTTTCATCTATCAGGTGCTGTTGCACCGTAAAAGAGACAGTATTCTTAATCAGTATGGAGACACCTCCCTTATTGCGTATCGCTGGAGCCGAGTAAATTTGTGGAAATTCTCTATATTTTAGTCTATGAAGGTCTTCTAAATTCAGGTGAGTCTCCTGAATGCAGCATAGATCAGCTTTTAGAAGTTTCATCTCCTTGCCCAGGAGAGACCTTTTAAATGGGGAATTGAGACCCCTAACATTCAGGGAGACTATGCGTACCCCCATGGTAGAGAATAGAACTAGTGCTACTCATATTGTTGCTTATCGCATAAATGGGAGGTGTCAGCTGTAGCAATACACATGAATAAGTAAGCGTTGCTGTACCGTTAAGTGAGACGCAATTTGCCATTACAGTTAAACACATATAACCATAAAAAATCAAACAAACAGTAAAAGAAACAAGTAGAGTGGGTGATGGGGTGAAGAGGCCCATCCGTGGGGGTTAACTATCAGGCAGAGAAAGTAGGAGAGAAGAGGAAAGGTGCCCGAAGTATAAGTGCCCATCCGGCATATGGGTAAAACAATACCGTAACCCGTATTAGAAAATACAAAGGTGACAACAGCGTCTTCTAAAAAAAAAAATGGTTAAAACATGTGAACAAAAGGCCTTAAGGCCTGAAAGAGGGACATCAGGGTCATCTTCAACGTTGTCGCTTCCTATTGTAGGTCACCGTGGACCATTCAGGCGATAGGGGGCGTTGTGGTGGACGCTTCCCTCCGGTGGGTTCATCTGCATTAGAGATCAAGTCCCATTCTAAGCATAATCTGTTTGCATCTTCTGGAGTGTTGGCGATGATAGTAGTGCCATTTCTGGAGATGATCAATTTAACAGGGAAGCCCCATTTGTACAAAATTCCTCGATCTCTGAAGATCCTGGTGCTTGGTGCAAATTCTCTTCTGCGCGCTAAAGTTGTAGCTGAGAGATCAGCAAAGATAGCAATAGAGGAGAATCGTTCTGGGACATCTGGGACTCTCCGTGCTGCTTCCATGATCTGCTCTTTTACGTGATAAAAGTGAATTCGTATTATCACATCTCTTGGAGTAGTTGCAGGCAAACTTTTCGGCTTGGGTAGCCGGTGTGCTCTATCAATGAATAGATCCCTATCCCCAGCAGTTGGAAGCAGTAGTACAAAATAATCAGTTATGAACTCTTTCAGTTGGTCTGGTTTGACCGTCTCTGGAATACCTCTCAGGCGCACGTTATTGCGTCGGGACCTGTCCTCGACATCCGCAAGTTTTAATTTTAAGGCCTCCACCTCCTCTTCCAATGAGTTGTGAGAATCCAGTAAGTTGTTATGCGAGTTGGTAAGTTCAGCCATTTTGGATTCTATGTGGGAAGTTCTCTCCCCAACAGCATCTAAATCAGAGCGTACCTTAGAAATGGCGCGGTCAATCTTTTGTTCTATAGAGGTATCCAGCTCTTGCAATAAGAGCCTCATCACAGACTCAGTGACCGGCCTGTCGGTGTTTGCCGGGTTTGTGAAAGTACGCTATACGGAGGTCCCCTCTCTGTTTAGCGGGGTAGTCATATGTCCCTGAGAGTGGGTCACCTTCCATGATAGTGGCGTGGGCGGAAGGGAGGGAGTATCCGTCTCTATGAAGGGACCCGAGCTATAGGCCGAGTGAGCAGTGGCGTCCACGCGACCTTCTGCCATGCGGTGGGGTGAAGGGCTCACTGCAGAGACGTTATCGGGGGACGAATCCAGCATCAACATAGGGGCCGGGGAGTGTAGCGACTTATTTACCTCCGATCCTGTTGTTGCAGGAGACTGAACAGAGGCCACTTGTCTGATGTGCCGCGGAGGAGCTTGCTGAGGCGGGCCTGCAGTGCCGCGCTGACTCTGACCGGCGCCATCTTGGATTCTGTCCGTGGCGGACACAAAGTCAGGTATCTTCCTCAGTCCCTTCTTCTTTTTAGATCGGGTCATGTCCAGATTCATAGAGTGCCCCGCGAGGGTTTAGGAGCTGTAATTTCGGGTCACAGGAGGTTGTTTGAGCTGCGGTATAGCCGGTACCAGCAGGAGCTCAAGACTCACACGTCCGTCCTCATCAGCAGTTAGGCACCGCCCCCTAAATTCTATTCTGAGTATTAAAAACTGTTATGAAAGGGGAACTATGAGCAGGTCAGACACATCTAACCTGCTGATAGCTCCCTATTGTGCATGGGGCGCTGAGGATGACGGTATGCCTGTTTATTCTTGGCACTATTCCAGTGCAGTTTTTATGTAGTTCTCTGCCCTGTAAGATTTTTTGGAGCTCTATCCCACCCCCAAAGCACAGATTCCCCCCGGCTGGCCTGCCTCTTCTAGTGATTATCGGTGGAGTGGGCCGAATCAGCTTTCTGGGGGCGGGGCAGTGCTCCAAAGGGCCTTATGGGACAAAGCACTGCGTTAAAACTGCAGAGGATGAAGGTAAGAGACATAATTTAATCCTCACCACCCTATGCGCAATAGCATATAGCTATAGCAGGTTAGATTTGTCTAAGCTGTTCATAGTTCCTCTATGATTATAAAAATTAATTTTTCCCAGGGACCAATATTAGGCTATGTTCACACAACGTCTTTTTATGCAAAATAATGTCAGTTTTTAAAATCATGTTTAAAATAATTGTTTTTAAAATCATGAACATTATTTACTGCCGCCGTTATCAGACAACGGCCGTTATTTTGCCTAAAAAAGACACTGAGTGAACTTAGTGCCTGAGTGCCTAAATACAAAGCACTGTAAACAATTTGCTATTCTCTGCTTTCTGTAGATGCAGGTGTACTTTGGGTCATAGGGCAAAAAATGTGTTCTTGAAGGTTTTTTTGTTTCATCTGAAAGTCATAACCCTGTAATAAAAAATCAGTTATTACCTTTTAATAATGGCTCATCCTATAGAGACTTCCAGGTATAATCTAGAAGTAGACAGAAAGCTTCCTATGTGTCAAATTAGTTCATTTTCCCTGAGGCACCTGTGAGAGACAGAACGCTTGTGAGGAGCAGAAAATTAATCACATCCAGAGCTCAGAAACTGACATTTGCAGTTTAATAAAGTGCCAAGTGCTTACAGTGAATCCTCTGCTGCAGAAACTACAGGTTGGATTATTTTCTATAATGGCAAAGACCCAATGAAGCTTGAAAACTATGGAAGGAATTTACTTATACTGGTGTTTCATATATTGGTCTTTATCTAAATTAGGCTAAAAGAGGTACTCCAAAGAGAAAAAATGTTTTTAAATCAACTGGTGTCAGAAACTTACACAGATTTGTAAGGGTCGTCCATTTAAAAATCTCCAGCCTTCCAGTACTTGGGGCCAGCTACAGGTTTTTGCGGGCCCTTGAGTGACAGAGCCCCTCATATATCCATCCATCAACTATGCACAATCACTTGAGACACTACAATCATACACAAACACACATTACTGACACATACATACTGACTGACACACTTACTGACACAGACGCTTAATGGCATACACATTACTGACTAACCGACTGATTAACAAACCCTATGCTGCGTTTACACGGAGCAATAATTCGCCCAATCAAAGTATTAACGATTTCAAAGTAACAATGTGTTTTTTATAACTATCAGTGTTTAGACAGAACGATATATCGTTTGGAAAATTCGTTATTGTGATCGTTCTAAGATCGCTTCAGCCTCTCACACACATTGAGGAATCAGTGAAAGAATGTTTACACAAAGCGATTTGCAAATTTTTAGCGAACGACCAACAACGATTTGAGAACATGTTGAAAGATCAAAATGAACGATTTCTCGCTTGTTGCTTGATCGCTTGCTGTGTTTACATGAACTGATTATCGTTCAAATGCGATCGTTATCGCTAAAATTTGAGTGATAAACGTTCCGTGTAAACACACCGGTACTGAGTGACACACACACATTAATGACTGATTACTGACAATGACACATTACTGACATACAGTAATGTGTCATGTGTCACATTACATGACTGATTAATGACACAATACTGACATACACATGCACACAGCACTTACAGCTCAGTCTTCACCCTCTTCCTCTCTGCCTGGCCGATCTTCACACTGTAGTATAGAGGACCTGCAAGACATGTGATCAGGTCCTTCATCCATCTCTCTCTGCAGGATGCTGGCAGGTCCTGCTCTTTCTCTGCCTTCTGATGTTCACCCCGGTCACCCTGCACTACAGTGGACAGGCTGAACACTGTGCTCTTCTCTGGATCCTGGAGACGCTGGGCCCCGGCACTTTCCCAGGTAAGCCCCCTGACGCCAGCCCTGCCAGTACTTATCAGCTTATATATGCCCAGCAGGAAGTGATGTTTTCACACAATGCTCTCTACTGCTGTCTCCTTTCTCAGTGTCAGAAAAGTAGCAGATCCCCATAGAAAACATCTACTGCTTTGGACAGTTACTGATATAGGGGGGACAGCAGAGAGCATTGTGTCAGACTTGAAAGGATACACCACCTCCTACAGGACACATAGCAGCTGATAAGTACTGAAATGCTTGAGATTTTTTAAATAGAAGTAACTTACAAATATATATAACTTTCTAGCACCAGTTGATGCTTTAAAGCATTTTTTTTCTCTGTAGTACCCCTTTAATTTAGAAGGGCCACATTTATTAATATATTTGGTGCATCAGTGGCTGTCTATATTACTATCATTTCAAAAAACTTGTAACATGTTATAGAGACATGTCAAAAGTTTGATCAGTCATGATGTTCACTCCTCTTGGAACATTTTAGCAATTAGTTGGGCATACCTAATTCCCAAGGGCTGCCCGTGGCGCAGATTCACACATCCGTAATCCATGGGCCAAGCCTATAAACAATAGCATTCCCCCCTTGTGGGTCTGTACTAGGACTTGCCTGTTTTATTTGCGGCATGGATTATGGCACTGTAACATGAATGGACGCGTAAACCGGGCCAAAAGTTATGAGTCTGTAGTGATGTTAGCAATTACAGGTTCGCAATTGCAAAAAGCCTACAGGACATGTGAATGCAGCCTGAATGTACATTTACTACTATATAGTATTGGTATTCTAATTTAGTATTTTAAATCTCCTAGGAGTTATAGGCAGATATAAATTTTTCTATTTAGCATCATAGAGCAATCCCACTACACATGCAGAAAAGACCATATGGAGTCATATCTCCAGCATTAGCTTGAGAAACCGTAAAAAGAGGAAAATCTAGAGGGTACTAAATACCATTTGTGCAAATGTTTCTTAGAAATGTCCAGATGATCAATACAGTGAGAAACAAACAAACAAACAAAAAAAAAAACCAGATAAATGTGACTTCCTCCATTAGTCAACAGAAAAGAAAGTTGAGCGGATTCATTCTTCGGGCGGATGGTGGAATCATACCATAGAGTACCATAGAGTGAAGCCTATGGGAGCAGTGGAGATGCGCATGGCCGCCAGCGTCCGTGAGCGGGTGTGAGCTGTGGAATCTGCGGAGGGTGTTCCGTCAGGATTCTGTAGTGTGCACATACCCTAAGATTGTAGGAATTAGGTTGACTAGAATATGATAGGAGAAAATATTGTAGCCTTCAGATTTGCCTTTGTTGGATATAGGGG